>NC_041716.1:4243930-4974361 GCF_900700375.1 Denticeps clupeoides | reverse complement strand
CACAGCATGCCTTTTTCCAATAGTGCATCCTGGTGCGATGTCTCTTCCAGCTAAGTAACTCACGTGCATGCTGCGGTCAACATTATGTAAAAGAATCCACGATTCACCAGAGCAAGACACCTTCTTCCACCTGCTCTGTGGTCCAGATCTGACGCTCCCTTGCATGTTGATTGACACTGGTCAGCGTGGCCACCCTGACTAGTCTGAGGCTACATGTGATTTGGACACCATTACAAATGCACTGATGAATTCTAAGTCATTTAAATAAAAAACTGTATGCCAGATTGTGCACCTTCATTGAATTACTGTAGTCCATGGCAGGACAAATGCAACTGCTTTTCTGTGATCCTCTGAGCCCTGCAGACGCCAGGGAGGGAGGGGGAGTGGTGCGGCGTGCTTTCATCCCGCTGGTGAAATGATGGGGCCATGAGGACACAGTGAGAAGAGAGTCGGGGCTGCTCACTGACAGCACCCATCTGGACCGGTTATGTAGAGCATACCCTTACATAAACGCATGCAAACACACACAGACACTCACACTGTGAAGCGTTTACCAGCGCACATATGTTACCATAACCTTCACAGATCCGGGCCTGTTACAGCTGGGAACGAGGATGAACAGATCAGGAGCGGGAGGGTTGATGGCATGCTGGGAAAGTCTCACAAAAATCCTGGCCTAGGGCTCATCCTGGCCCAAGGCTCATATCCTGTGAGTATGATCCAGTCTGCGGGCCACTCAGTTGCCCAACACCTATTTTATGGCATCATACAGCATTATATATACACAGACTGGCTGATGGTTGGTCCACTAGTTTGTAACAGTGTCCTTTAAAATAATGAAAAATGTATTTTAAATCTATTCTTGTCATCTTAACATAATCAAAATTAAAAGATCAAACTCCAAGAAGAACCAGTACCTTTACACAACAATGAAACAGCATTTTCAGACTCAAAAGTTCAAGTTTTTTGCAGAAGCCTATGGTCTGTGGTGTGATGCTTTCACAGTGTTTGCATTGTTGCATCAGAAATATCATTTTCAAGTGAAGTGATTGTCATTGTCAAACACAAATGAAGGTCTCAGTCATGAGAAATGTTGCAATATTGCATATGTTGTGTTCAGACATGCGAGTTCATGAGATACCTTATACAAGATTTTGTCACTTTGTTGTCTGTGTACATGAAATATTTATATTTTTTGGAGCCAGCCAACACATTGTTATACCCCAATAAAAACTATAGAAACAGAATATAAATATGTATACACATGTATTTGCACACAATGCTAATCATTACTAAGAATAAAATAAAGTCTTATTCTTCTTCTTCCTCCGTTGCTCCAATTAGGAGTCAGTCTGATTCAGTTTTATGCTGGATGCCCCTCTTGACGCAACCCTCCCCATTTACTTGGGACCAAGAAACGCACTGTGACGTGCATGCCCAGTGGCTGGATTAAACAATAAAGCAAGATAAACTATGTTAGTTGTCATACTATGGAATTACATACGGTCTTATAATCATTTATCGTCATTATAATAACAAAGACGTAGCATTTCTTAGCATGAATGCAATATTCTGTCATTCCCCAGCAGGACCACAGACTGAGCCCCGTGTTGGTGGGCTGCAGCAGCAGGAAGCCCACCATGGCTTCATTATCTGCCACTGCTCCTCGCTGCAGTGTTGAGAATGAAGACACGGTCAACAGGTGGATAATGATGTCCTCTGGACCCAGACCATGACACATGCACATCTCACGTTGTCCCTTTTTTCAGATAAATAAAAGATACTTTGCGGCTGACTCGCCGGGATAAGATGCCTCTCCGAGCATCATGCAATCTGAAGAGTTGTCACACGTGGCGTGACAAGGTGCGAAACATTCATCACACCACCTCTAATTCTGAGGTAGCCGGGAGAGAAAGCTGAGATGTCAGGCACCCGTGACTTGGAAGTGATGCTTGCACAGACTGCACAAACGAACACAAACCTCAATATGGAGGCCTCAATATTCACGAATAAATAAAGATTCACAAATAACTTTCTTGATTCAGCAACAAATGTAACACCATTCACAACAGCATTTGTTGACTCAAAAAAATAATGTGATGCACAAATATCCGTGCAGTTAAATTTATTCACAAACCGATTAACATTTTACACACCACCGTCTATTTTTGTGAACACCCTTACAGTTGTTTGTGGATTTTTGAAACTTCCCTGACAGTGCTTAATGCACAAATGTGTTTTTTTCAAAAGGTAGCCAATCAAATGTCTCCAAAGTTTACGGCCAATCACATCGACTGATGTTCGAGAGTTTTCGAGAGTTTGATTTAATGTTGACAGCAATGCTACTTTCGTGCATTGTCGTGGTCTCTTGGTAGGAATTGCGAAACCACACATTTTTATAAAATGAATGAAAATAGTGTTTTGATGTGGTGTGTTTTTGCTGAATTTAAAGGAAAGTTTCCCCGCTCGCTCATCTCAAGTGGTGTCCCTCGGTCACATGTCAACACAGACAGCCTGATGTCTGGACAAACTCAGTATACAAGAACACGATCAGAAATTCTCTGAACAGGTTAACAGCAAAATCCTTGCAACCCTAATGAAAGTGGAGCTGTCCGCTATGAGTGTCCAGCAGCAGACCATTTCATATTTGTGGTTTTGTGGCTTTGTGGTTAAAATGTGACCCAACACAAGTTAACATGGGCGTGTAGTCCACACCATTTGCCTGGCATGTGGAATAAATATGATGAATGGGACTGATGAACAGGCCTGTGACATAAACCCATTGCATCAGAATTACTCTATTGTATTTAAGCAATGAGTGTCTTGAGCAAACGATTCACAAGCAAAACACATCAAGACTGTTCAGCACCATAATGGGCTCATGTGACATGGTGGCTATTGTGAAGTCACCAGAATCCAAAAACCTTCCCAGTACATGGTGTTTCGTCCTCTGCTGTGGCATCAAAGACACAGATTTTAAACTTTACTTTTCAGAAATTATGGAGCATTTAATGACAGTGACTTTAACACCAAGTATGATGTGTGGTGATTTCATAATTATGTTGACTGTTTTACCACATGATGGCTTTTAGCATCTTTCAAGTATTACAGTACGATACGTAAGTAAAACAATAATACATGAGTTCTCATTTACAGAAAATACACAACATACTGAGTTTATGCAAGGCATGCACTTTTATCTAAATTTATTAAATGTATGTTTAGTACAAGAGTGTGAATGTGGAGACGGATGTTAAGCATAAGTGGAGAATTCCAGTTATTTGCATCTAACGCTGGTGAATCATAACCAGGTTGTAAGGAACAAGTAAGCAGTTTATTGAAAACTGAGTTTTAGCTTGAACAGGCTATTCATCAGCTGATGAAAAGCTTGGTAGCCTTTAAAATGGCAGAATCTGTGCAAAAAATCTGGGTTTCCTTTTGTGTCAGGCCTTCACACTGTCATGGCCTCCTGATGGGAACTGTGAAAAGGCTTTCTGTATTTGAATGTGGAAGGATTGTTGAGCCTCATCGCTGCCAAGGTTTCGAACTAGAGAGGCAGTAAGCCATTTTAGATTGCTTATAAAATCCTGAGGGTTATGGGGAAAAGTCTAAATGGCACCACAGGTTGTGCGATGCTGCAGCGGACGTCACTCTAGAGTCAAGGCCGAGGGTACCAACTGGGTCTTTCTACAAGACAATGCGGGACTTCCATGATCTAATTGCCACTGAGAATGTGGCTGATGATTGTTGAAACGCCCTTATCCACAGTGTCTTACAGTGAGTAGTTACAGGGACAGTCCCCCTGGAGACACTCAGGGTTAAGCGTCTTGCTCAGGGACACAATAGTTTTAACTTTGTTTGTTTTCAACCCGTGACTTTGTGTCTTCTGGTTCATAGGCGGGAGTTTAACCCACTAGGCTACAATTTATAGACCTCTTCTCGTTTTGAATCTCTACGATCCACCAGTGTGAAAACATTTACATTTACAGCATTTGTCAGACGCCCTTATCCAGAGCGACTTACAATCAGTAGTTACAGGGACAGTCTCCCTGGAGCAACTCAGGGTTAAGTGTCTTGCTCAGGGACACAATGGTAGTAAGTGGGATTCGAACCGGGGTCTTCTGGTTCATAGGTGAGTGTGTTACCCACTAGGCTACTACCACCCTGCCCACCCTGAAAAGCGAGTTCCGAAGTTTGTGTGGACACCACACGCCCACCATGAGAAATATAAAAGCGTTCATCACCACCAGTTCCATGCTGGTCTCTGTCTCCACCTGCACCAGTCACTCCCCGGCCCCGCCCCTACTCCAGTCCCCGCCCCTCGCCACACACGCAGCAGCGGCAGCAGCAGCGACGCCGCGGGAAAGGGCTCTCTCTCTCTGTGTGTGTGTGTGTGTGTGTGTGTGTGTGTGTGTGTGAGTGTGCGTGTGTGCGTGGATTCGTCTCTGCCACGCCGCCGAGCTCCCCGTCGCCAGTGTCTCGGAATGGAATGAGGGGCTTGTGAGATGCTTTCTCTGCGCCCCGGACACTGATTGTGCGGGAAGAATGGGGTGCTGTTCCGCGCGCTGCCTGCTGATGTTCCTCTGCGTTCTGCAACTGGTAAGTCCGTGCGACAATGGCCCTCCACTTCTCACGCACACTCTTCTCTGCGTATCAGTGACGAATTACGTGGAATTTCATCGGAAATAAAAGTAGCAGCATTGCGCGTAATAGTATGACATCTAATGTACTTTTGATTAAACGTTCTTATACAGTAAACGTAAAATACATTCGGTATAGATTCTGTGAATCCTTTCATACGTGCTTGCAAAGTTCAGTCAAACCGCATCAAGCTGCCTGTAGAAGTGCTGATGCTGAAGACACACAGCATGCTTTCCTCTTAATGTTCCTGTGTACCTTCAAATTACTTCGTGGGCTTGAACTGATGGATTATTAATTAATGTGAGTTATTAGAATGTATTGTGTTCTATTGTTGTTCCCATGTGCAGTGAAGAATCTTATTCCTCTGCGTCCTGGGTCGACGCTGTTTGCTATATTAGATCCTTTTGTGACATTGACAACATTATCTGAGGTCATACGCCTTTAAGACATGTAGCTGTCAATTTAACAAACAATGGCAAATATGGATTTTGTGTTATTTAATGTAATGACACTTTTGTCATCACGTTTTCTGGGAACTTCAAGGTTCAGCTTCCATTCCGTTTGGGTAAAGACAGGAAAAACTCATCACAGTGGCATGCTAACTGTTTATTTGGGGAGCCCTAACCGTCAAGCATCTGGGTAATCCAGTCACGGCGCTCCAATTCCCATTACGTTCTCAGAATAGCAGGCAAACATGGCAACCCCGCACCTGCACACCTATGCAGAGCCGATGGAACAACATCCAACGTCGTTCTGGCTGAGGTTAAGCCTCTGTGACTCTGTAATGCAAAGCAGCCATGCTGTTATGAAGAGAGAGGCTGGGGGGGTCTTTATCTGTGTGGGGGGGATGGGCGGTAACCAGGGCAAAGAGCTGGGAGCCTGATTTTATCACAGCGCTCCGGAGCGCCGCGTGAAAGGGAGCAACCCCCCACTCCACGCCCACTCGCCCCCTTCCCGACTGATTGAGTGGGCGACCTCGAAGGAGAACGCTCATCTCCTCGGTCAGGCCCCCTCTGACATGCTTTGTACCCCCTCGGGCCTGTTACCTTGGCAACCCGGAGTGAAAAGCTCGCTTGCTGGAAAAGAAGGTTTTTCTTGGTTCTCTCCGAGGCGGGGGTCTTTGTTGTCACCGTGCTTCACGTCAGCAGCGGCCCTGTCCGATTGCATTTTGATTCCTTCCCTTAATTCATTGTGACGGCGGTGGCATGGACAAACATTCGATCCTAGTGGTACTGCGCTGTTCTTGAGCACTCAAACGCTTTCCTTCTCATCAGATTACAGCTTTGGAGAGGCAGGTGTTTGATTTTCTCGGGTACCAGTGGGCTCCCATCTTGGTGAACTTTTTGCACGTCATTGGGGTCATCTTAGGCCTCTTTGGGTCGATCCAGTACAGGCCTCGATATGTTGCACTAGTGAGTAACACTCTGCTTTGAAACCTTCATCACGGAATTAAATTATATACCCACATGTTGTCAGAAGCACATTTAAATTGCCATCTGCATTTTGTAATTCTACCAGTACATAACCTGGACTGTGCTTTGGGTTGGCTGGAACATCTTCGTGTGCTGCCTCTACCTCGACCTGGGAGGGCTTTCAAAGGTAAATTACCCAGGTCTCCTATTTCTCCCTCTTACCTTCTTACATTTTGCTCACATTTACATTTATAGCATTTAGCCGACGTAGTGACAGGGATAGTCCCCCTGGAGACACTCGGGGTTAAGTGTCTTGCTCAGGGACTCAATGATAGTAAGTGGGGTTTGAACCTATGACTTTGTGGTCCCTTGGTTCATGGGCGAGCGTCTTACCACCGACCTTCCACCACATTTTTCTCCTTTTTCCTCCAGTAAGCAGCTGACCTCCTCTCCACCCCTCTTGCACCTGTTTCCTTCCCATTCCCTTCTAACCCAAAGTCCCACCCAGCAAATACTGAGAACAGCTGGTCTCGCAGATCATCTGTTAACTTCTAGAAACATAATTATATAAACCTAAAATACACTTGATCATATATATATATAATTATATATAAAATTGGCCAAGCCAATTAAAAATGCTGACAATATTCTAGCATAATGAACTAAACCTATAAAGGCAGTTTAACACGCAGGTGATATTGGACGTGGTTTGTTTTATTCCAGGACAGCAACTACCTCTCCATGGGAACGTCCACCCAACACACGTGGTGGAAAGAGAACGGGCCGGCGTGTGACAGCAGTGACCTCCCCGCAAGCAGGTGGCACGTCGCCGAGAGCCCCGCCCTCGTCTCCGCCGTGGACGTGGGCTGCTGGCTGGAGTACCAGTACATCGAGGTCTTGCACAGCGCCCTGCAGCTGCTCATCGCCGTAAGTGCTGAGGGGGTGACTCACGGCGAGGCACATGCAGAGGAATGCCGCGTAGGCTTACGCTGCTTAGTCACGTCCTCTCTGAAGAGGGGGCCTTCCCTTTCATCGTACAGCCATATGCACGTCCATATTTATATATAAAAACAGCATGCATACAAACACATGACGGTTTGATGGAAGTCCAGAAAAAAAACACCATGATATGTGTGTGTGTGTGTATGTCTGTGTTGCTTACAGCTCGTGGGATTTGTATGTGCCTGCTATCTGGTCAGTGTCTTCAGTGATGAGGATGATACATGTAAGTGACCTTCCTTCATAAAACCTCAGTTCGCCGGTCTCCGTTGGTCTCTGCTTGTTTGATTGTGTTTTCACAGTGACAATTAACAAGATGGTCTTTACTAAAGTCATTTGAAATAATAATTTTATATTAAAATCAAAGTATTGACTATGTAAATGATCATTCTTGATCCGAATTTGATGATATATGATGATCATGTAGTCTCATGACAGAAGCTCATGTCGAGATATTATTACAATCATGACAAGATGCAGGCTAAGTGGTGCACACCGCAATTATGAATCATAAACTGTCAAAAACTCAACAAAAGCAGCATTTAAATACTTAACATAGTAACCGTACACATTACACATTCACAGAATGGAACAGTTTTTCCATAACGTCATATAAAGTGTTTTTTCATTAGATAAGTCACATTTTAAAACTTGTTCATATCAAAGGGTGAGAACCATGTTGGTCATGAGTGACTTTTTTGTAAATTTATATTTACATATCAAATGAAAGCGCTTGATCGGACCTTTCTACTGCCAAAAGGATATGAATACATTTTTAAACAAATGACTCTAACACACAGAAGCAGATGGTGGCAATAAAGCACTATTTTGAAAATGTTTATGAAAAACATTTGACATTTTGAAAAAATATTGTTCACTATACTGTCATGTTTTTTAATTAAATAAACTGAAAATGTTCTATAACCATATGGTTCTCAGCCGTCACTATTGTTTTAATGTGTTTTTAGTCATTATTACTTTACAGTTAGACCTTCTTTTCCTTTGGTTTTCAGTTGATTTCATTGGTGGGTTTGACCCATTTCCCGTTTTGCATGACAATGAGAAAGCATCTCATCTGTTTCTTTAGATCTGTGTACGTAAGTCACATTATCCATCGGCATTTTTAAAACATTTATGTCGTGTTTATCTTGGTGCTCTCTAGTTTCAGTACTCTCTGTGTGTTTCTTTTTTAATCAGATTTCTACAAGTGACACCTCTTGGTTCTGTCAAGGATATCCAAAAGAAGTGGCACAGAGTGACCTGGAGGGATCTCATTAAAATCATTATGTCTAATTTAGCAGGATGACTGATGACAATGCATCACACTTGTTCAAGCATTGCCCCTTGTGTCTTTTCATTTTAGTCTTAATTAGGATTTGTGTGGGATTAAGTTATTTAGATCTATGAAAAATGCCCTCTGGAAAAGATTTGGTCCTTATCACTGTGTGTTTATTTTTGAATCCTTCATAATATTGTGACAAAGGACTTTTAACTTTTAATATGGAATTGGTGTGAAAATTGCATTGGCAAAGTATAATAGATAATACTTTATGGGAACGATGCAGAAGGCCATTTACCCTTGTGTTAAATGTATGTCAGAAGAACACAGGTTACAGCTCAGTACATGCAAAAATGGCACACAAGACATTAAAGGCAGCTCGAATTTGATCAGTTGTGTCTTTTGAAAGCAAATACATCAATATTACTTTCTTTCTGTTTGTCAGTTTTTGATCTACTCAGAGACATATTTCATATGTTGTGCAACCTCTCAACCTGTGTATAATAGTAAAAGTTTCACTGTACTCAACACTGCCACCTAGTGGATGTGTCTGGAACACTAACATTAACTTGATCGTGTGGTGCCAAGCAGTGAAGGCAGATGATGCACTTGCATCTGAACATCAAATAATGCATTTCTCCTGTTAAAAAGGCAATTTTGTGGCTGTTTATGTTGTTCATGTTTTACACTAAAGCATGGGATGTGAATTTTAGCTCACAAATGATTGTATTTGCATCTATCGGTGTCTGTCACAATATTCTTTTATCAAATATTTTCCGTAAGTGGATTGTGTTATTCATACTTTGTGTTGTGTGAAATGTTTAATTAATAAATACGTGTAGCATTTCTGTTACTTGCATGACACCTTAAATGTATGAATAATACACATGCAGCTTTAACATAGTATTTAACGCTCTTAATGCACCTGGAAGATTTCACCAAGGTCTGTAGGTTACTGGAAGCTTCACTATAATATTAATCATAATTAAGTAAATATTATTTACTTATCTAGGAAGAATTCAACAGAAAACCTTTAAATGATGAATTACCTGTATTCATGTAAAAATTTACAACAGGCAGGTGTTTTTATTAAACACATTTATGTGTTTCCTGTCTAGTCCATCATGATGCTGATGCACCCAGAAGCACAGATGTTTTACTCATGCATTTCAAAAAGGAATTTTATCCATATTCAAAAAGTGTTCTGAATACATTCCATTTTTAATGGAATACCTTACTGAATACATTCAATCAGTACTTTTTAAAAATACATTTTACTTGCTGCTTAAATGAAATTGTCCATATTAGCCCTCTAATACACCTTAAAAAAAACAGTTATTACATCTTTGACACATAAAAATGTTTTGTTGTTTACCCCAGGGTCTGTCCTAACCATACATACCAAACATTCATCAATTTGTAACATTTTAACCCTTTGCTGGTCAAGTTTATGTCATATGCACCTCTATTTTATGGCCTTTATTTTCAGTGTACTTCATGCAAACTGGATTATTTCTGCATTGACTGTTGCAGCTTGATATAAGTAATAAAAGTTCCTAGCTATAAAAGGTTCATGAACATGAAAGTTAATAGGCAGTGGTTGGCCAGCGAGTAAACAAATGTACCCATAATCAGAAGGTTGCCAGCTCGACTCCTGTCCCCATACACTGCTCCCCGGGCACCTGTCATGGCTGCCCACTGCTCACTAAGGGTGATGGTTAAAAGCAGACACATTTTGTTGTGTGCTGTGCTGTGTTTCACAGTCACTTTCAATCTTTTATAATAAACATTCATGCATTTTTAAACTTTTGTCAAGTTCATGTCAAAAACCAGACCAGGCAGTAGCTCTGGACTATTTCTATGCTTTTCCCAACTATGTTGATCTTGGTTCTGAGCAGCTCAGCTGCCAGCCCGAAGGAGAAGAAAAAGTTGTCACACCTCTCAGCACACCACTACCCTTTGTCCCTTTTTTCTACCAGTGCACCGATGTACACCGAAACTCTCCAGGCATAAAATGTCTCAGCATGGAAGGTTGCCTATATTTTTATTCCATACCTCCCTGGCTTCACAGGCCAAAATATGTCTGCACCTGGGTTAAAAACCAGTGGGAGCTGGTGAGTCCACATATCCCATAATTCCCAGAGTGCAGCCATCTTATTGACATGCCTTGCCGTGGACTGGACAGTCGGTTTCCAAACCGCAGCATTCTGGAGATCAGCTCGGACGTTTTCACTAACATGATCACACAACTTGCCCCGGGACCCTATCATGTATTCCTCATCACGTGTACTCCTCGCCGGCAGCCATATTCGTATTCCGGAACCGATGATGTGCTCGCCGGCCAGTGGGCTAGAGTTTCCCGTGTAATGTAGAGTCAGTTGAAATGAATATGACTTTTAGAATCTTGTACGCCACGCTGTAGGCCACAGCTGCATAAGTGCCTCTGTGTAGATGTGTGTTTCATGCATTATGTATTGAAAAATGTCAAAGTACTTTGAACGTTTGCATTTAAATTACACACGAAACGGAGGCTATGGAAAAATTTTACGCTTTCTGTGATTTTTACACATTCGCATGTAGCGTCTAATCTGCGGACATGGGCTCGTGCACGCATATACAAACTCACTAACAACACTAACACACCACTACAATCTCAATACTTAGATTTTGCCTGGAGACAGAAGGGGGTGGATAGTGTGTGTGTGTGTGTGTGTGTGTGTGTGTGTGTTTGACATCTAGTGGAAAAAGCAGGTATTTTCTGTGCTTGCCATATATGGTAAAATGACGTCATCGTTAAAAAAAAAAAAAAAAAAAAAAACTCAGGTCACAGACTGCATGCCTGAAAAGAACCACAGGACTAAGAAAATGCCCCTAATAATCTTGTAATTTTTTTTTTATCAAGGTCAATTTCTGTTTACAATAGGCAAAAATAAATAGATAAATAAAAATGTATCCCGAAATGCACGGCCTCGCCAACATCATTCACAATATGCACGACAAAAGGATCAGATAATCTATCAGTTTAAAAGCAAAAAGGCGTGTTTAGGTGTGTAAATGTGTCTCACAGGTGAACGAGAATCAGAATCATAAAACTGTATTAATCCCAAAGGAAATTGCTTATGCTACAACTGCACAGAAGGGAAAGACATACAAAGTACACACAATGTATGTACAAGACATACAACAAGTGCTCAGAGGTGAACGGGATTTATGTTTTATTGAATATCGCCGTGCTTGTAATTTAATTTGTGCTGTTATGTTCTCGTCGTCGTTTAATGGAAAGGCCTGGAGGTATTTGGCCACATTTCCGAGGCTCCATCGCGCCGTCCGCATGGTCAGCCGGCGCTGCTGACGTCAATCTCCCGCGAACGGACCCGGATGAGGCGGCCATTGGGGGGAAGTGAACTGGGCTGCACAATAACCGGGGCTCGCCGGAGTAGGAAAAGCAGCGGGAAAAAAAAGAGGAATCGCCGCCGCAACCCGAGACCGAGCGTTTCGAGTCGCCGCGCTGGAGCGACTGGATTAGGCGGGATCGGTCGGCGCCAACTTGTGTTGGGGATTCGTGCCGTGAGACGCACACGGGGCTCGGCTAGCACCCTCTCTCTCTCCCCCGCTACTGTACCGAAGGAACCCGAAGGCAACCCGGATTAATCGATCTGTTCGTTTTGGGGTTTTTGGTTTTTTTGTTTTTTTTTTTTGGCCGCACGGCGCCGGCGACGAGCTAAACTTTCCCCAAGGTTACCGCGGAGTCCACGGCGCTTCTTGATGAATGATGTCTACCACCAGTATTGACCCCCAGGTAAGCGGGACGGCGCCCTGCCGGCGCGGCAGGCCTCTGGAGCAGCGGGGAGCCGTGCGGCGACGCGCGGCCGCCGGCCCCGGGAGCTAGCCGGCCGGCTAAGCGGCCGCGCGTGTTCGAGCGGGGCGCCTCGGCCATTTTCAGCGCCTTACCTGGCGCAAAATGCCGCTTTCGGCCATTTGAAGGCGACGCCGGCGGATACGGGTTTTCTTTCTTTTTTTTTTTTTTTTTAACCGGGGGAGCTGGAGTGAGACGTGTCTTTTTTTTTCTGGATTAAAAATTGGGAAACGCTGCGAATCGTCCGTTTCTCCATACGTAAATAAAAAGGACCGTCGCTGTCGGGGTTTTAAAAGGAACGACGCGTCGTGTATCCTTCCGTCCAGTCCCCCGTCATCCAGGTGTTTTATTTCCCGCAGAGCCGGCCGACCTGCCACCCAGGCCTGTTTACATCCGCGCCGGAGACCGGGAGAGCCCCGCACTGCTTGGCTAACTCGGCGTGGCGGGGGGGGTTCGGGCGCGTTTTCTGGTTCTTTACTGGCGTTTTCGCCAGGTGCGTGTTTATGGAAAGAGCTCCGCGTCCCAAACAGGCCAACATTATTCCCGAAACCGGCTTCTTTTTTTTGCCCGTCTTACCCCCGATCTTGGCGGTGTTAGCATCTTCTACGGCTGCATGTTAACCAGTGGAAGTGGTTAGCACGGTGCTAACGCCATTTGGACGTCAGTCCCGATTTAGTGTCTAAATTTTGCTCCCACGTCGCGCAGCGGATTGAATTTTTTTTTTTTTTTTAACCAGCCGCCGAGTGGTGGAAAATTTAACCTGTTCTGTTTTTCTCCCCCCCTTCTGTCTGTCTCCCCCTTATCTCTCTGATTTTTTTTTTCTTTTTTTGTCACCTGAACAGACGTCGAAAGGTCAAGATGCTAAAGGTAAGACCTGACACATCCGCGCAATTTATTTCGCGTGAGTCGTGTTCGTGTGTCGTTTTTTTTGCGCTCAGCCGACGTGTGGGTCGTTGACCAAATTCGCGATGTAATTTTATTATTATTTCAAAAAAAAATTTCACCTCACTCCACAGGAGTTAAAACGAGAAACATCTGGCCTTATAATATGCCACGCCTTGGACAATAATCCTATAATGACAAATATTGCCAAACCACCAGTCGCAACGCCGCCGCCGCCTTTTCTTTTGCAGCACGCGTTGGCCGCAGCTGTATAATTAGTTTGGTCTGCAGTTGGTCAACGTTTTTTGGACATCGGCGTGGAAAGAGCGCACGCCATTTTACCTTCACTGCTGTCTCGAGATGTCCTGTTGGCCGTCCTCTCAAGCTCTTCGTAATGATGGGCTGGACGGGGCGACTGGTCCCCAGGAACAGGACCGTGCGAATTACGTCCAGTACGTGGCCCACGCAGCCAGATGAGAATGAAACCTTGTTTTGATCCGTCCATGTGCCATTTGCCGATGTTTTAATGCCTGACGTGGGCCAGGCGGGGCTGGTGGGGGAGCTGTAGACGGTCACAGGCGTAACGATCACGTATGATCGCATCCTTGTAGCGTGTCCGGTTGTTTTTGTGTGTGTTCGTACGGTGACTGTGAGCTTTCATTGATAAATAACCGCCATCACGCAGTTTTTCCCGTTTCAGTGCAAAATGGCTCGCTGCATCAGAAGGAAACCGTTCATGACAATGACTTTGAACCTTACCTCACCGGCCAATCCAATCAGGTAGGAGACTTGTGTGACTTGGTTTTTCCTTTGGTCCTTCGGGTCATTTAGAACGGTCACAGCCGTAAGCATGTTGGGGAACATTTATACGGATACACCTTAATAAAATGGGAACGGTTGGTGACATTGAACACAATTTATAAGTGGTCAGAAACTTGTAAATAAATGAAATAATAAAGTTACGTTAAAACCAAGCACACCGGTGTTTTTCTTGTGACATTACCAATAAATTTGATGTCACATGACCCTCTTCCTATTGAAAAAACAAAAGTTGGATCCAATGGCCGACTTCAAAATGGCCATTATGGTCACCACCCATCTTGAAAAGTTTGCCCCCTCACATATACTAATGTGCCACAAACAGGACGTTAATATCACCAACCATTCCCATTTTATTAAGGTGTATCCATATAAATGGCCCACCCTGTATAGTTATGACTAATTGTGCCCCCCCGTAAGACCGTAATGTTGTATTGAATGATGGTACCTGTGTCTTATCAACCAGTTCTGTTTCTTTCATTCTTTTTCTTTACTTTTAAATAGAACCTGCCACAGGGCATCATATGTTTTTGGTGAAAGAAAGGGTACACACAAGGGCACACCAAAAAAAAAAGAGGGCAACATGTCTCTAATTATATCTCATTACCAGCGTTTCTTCTCTTCCAGTGAGCTCTCAGCGGCCTGGACCATTTACAAGTCGTTAGAGTTTATTCCCACTGTCCAGCTCCTGTGTACTTGTTTGCAGTGTACAGATGAACACAAACCCTTCCACATGTCTCAAAGTAAAGGTTCTCGTTGAGCCGGGTTTTAGGAGAAATAAGACAACAGTAGGACAGTAGCTCGGAATTCTGGGAATTTTTTTACCTGTGGCGTTTCTGTTCTGGAAGATCGATGGTCCTATCCATTCCTACATTGTGGAAGTGTGGCCTTACCAACATCTATCCCACGATCACAACCATTACACCCTGAAGGATTATTCTGATTCGGCGCTGAACGTAATATGCTTGATGATAAAAGGGTGATTCGTGGCTTCCCGCCCTTCCTCCTGCTAAACATTTAGTCTGTGGGCTCCTTCCATTATCCGCTGAATGGGAGTAATGTAGGGATTATGCGCAGTAACATGATCGGATTCTTGACAGATTGTTATGTTTTCAACTACACAGGGCGCTGTCTACACACGTCATAATTTAGACGAGTTCTTTGCTTGCTTTCTTCTTCTCACATTGACGTATGCGCCTCTCAAAAATTTTCCAAAAACCATCTTGTTCTTATTGCTTCTATTTATCCAGTATTCATTTTGGTTTAATTGAATTAATTTTTCTTTGTTTCTCAGAATAACAGCTACCAATCCATGACTGACCCGTACCTGTCCAGCTACTATGCACCCTCCATTGGGTTCCCCTATCCTCTGAGTGAAGCCCCGTGGTCTACAGGTGGTGACCCTCCTATACCCTACCTGACCCCCTATGCCCCACTTAGCAATGGAGACCATCATTTCATGCACGACACAGTGTTCGGACAGCCCGGTGGACTGGGCAGCAGCATCTACCCTCACCGCTTTAACTTTTTCCCTGAGAACCCCGCCTTCTCCGCCTGGGGTACCAGTGGTTCCCAGGGCCAGCAGACTCAGAGCTCTGCCTACGGGGGCAGCTACAGCTACCCGCCCAGCTCCCTGGGGGGCACCCTGGTACCAGACGGGCAGACTGGTTTCCACAGTGACACCTTGAACAAGGCACCAGGCATGAACAGCCTGGAGCAAGGCATGGTGGGGCTGAAGATCGGTGGTGATGTGACCGGTGGCGGGTCTGGGGTCAAGACTGTGGGCTCGGTTATCGGTGGTGGTGCGGTGGCCACAGCAGTTGCTACGGGTAACGGTGGGACTCCGATTGGCATGCCCCCTCCCAAACCCACATCATGGGCGGCCATCGCCAGCAAGCCAGCCAAGCAGCAGCAGCTTAAGGTCAAGCCCAAGCCAGGCATGCCCATGGCTGGTGGAGCCCTTCCACCACCTCCCATCAAACACAACATGGACATTGGCACCTGGGACAACAAGGGGCCCGTGACCAAAGTGGCCTCCCCACTGCCGCCCCACCACCAGCACCACCACCACCAGCAGCAGCAGCAACTCCACTCTCATGGCCATCTGTCCCACCCACATGGCTTGCCCCCGCCCCCTCAACCACCCATGCCCTCTGCCCAGTCACTTGCACAGCAAATGGCCATGCAAGGGCCGCCCCCACCGCAGCCGTACCAGAACCATAACCAACCCCCGCCCCCTCAGACCAGATGGGTTGCCCCTCGCAACCGTAACCCAGGATACAGTGGTGGAGGCAGTGTGGACAGCAGTGGCTCCTCCAGTGGCGGCGGGATTGGTAATGGCGGTGGTGTCGGCCCCCCAGGCTCCGGTTCCATCGAATCGCACCCGGTCCTGGAGCAGCTGCGCGCCGCGCACAGCTACAACCCCAAGGACTTTGACTGGAACCTGAAGAACGGCCGCGTGTTCATCATCAAGAGTTACTCGGAGGACGACATCCACCGCTCCATCAAGTACTCCATCTGGTGCAGCACGGAGCATGGCAACAAGCGACTGGACGCCGCCTTCCGCGCCATCAACGGCAAGGGCCCGGTCTACCTGCTGTTCAGCGTCAATGGCAGCGGCCATTTTTGTGGCGTGGCCGAGATGCGCTCGCCTGTGGACTACGGCACGAGCGCGGGCGTCTGGGCCCAGGACAAGTGGAAAGGCAAGTTTGATGTGGACTGGCTTTTTGTCAAGGATGTACCCAACAGCCAGTTGCGGCACATCAGGCTTGAGAACAACGATAACAAGCCGGTGACCAACTCTCGCGACACACAGGAGGTGCCACTGGAGAAGGCCAAGCAGGTGCTGAAGATCATCGCCACCTACAAACACACCACCTCCATCTTTGATGACTTCTCACACTACGAGAAACGGCAGGAAGAGGAGGAGGTGGTGAGAAAGGTAATCCCACGTTAAAAAAAGAAAGCTAAAAGATTAATCATTATTTCTCACTCCATACCTTTATTTTAGATGAGAGTACGTTTTTAGACGAGAGGACATACAACCCACAACTAAATTGCGTTCACATTCTAAATTGAATGAGTTGCTGAAAAATGAAAGAAAGCGAAGTGATTGTCATTGTGAAACGCTGCAGCACAGCACACAGTGACACAACGGTGGTAGTAGCCTAGTGGGTAACACACTTGCATATTTACATTTACATTTATGGCATTTGGCAGACGCCCTTATCCAGAGCGACTTACAACGTGCTTTCAAGTTACCATCGATGAAGAGATCAATTCCGGTTCACTAGGACCCCAACTATGAATACATCTATTTAATTCACTCTGTTGTAGATTCTGTACACAAAGTTTGACAAGAAAATTACAATTTAATCTAAATATTCTTTAAAGAGGAAGGTCTTGAGCTGAAAACCAGAAGACCCAGGTTCAAATCCCACTTACTACCATTGTGTCCCTGAGCAAGACACTTAACCCTAAGTTGCTCCAGAGGGGACTGTCCCTGTAACTACTGATTGTAAGTCGCTCTGGAGAAGGCCGTTTGAAAAATGTAAATGTTAATACAACGAAATGCTTTTTAATCTATCACCCTTAGTCAGCAGTGGGCAGCCATGACGTGGGAGCAGTGTGTGTTTGGATGGTACTTGGCTCAGTTGCATTTACATTTACAGCATTTATCAGACGCCCTTATCCAGAGCGGCTTACAATCAGTACTTACAGGGACAGTCCCCCCTGGAGCAATTTAGGGTTAAGTGTCTTGCTCAGGGACACAATGGTAGTAAGTGGGAATCGAACCTGGGTCTTCTGGGTCATAGGCAAGTGTGTTACCCACTGGGCTACTACCACCCACCCAGTTGCACCTCTATGGAACCTTGGCAGATCGGGGATTCGAACCAGCAACCTTCGGATTACAGGGCCGCTTCCTTAACTGCTAGGCCACCACTAGTTACGAGGGCCAAGACTAAATTGTACAAATGGTGCAAAATACCTCAAGTCTTCAGGCTAGCGGTTCAACCAGGTGGTCAAACGGTTAATGTAACTGGCCAGAGTACCAGACTGAATACGCTACTCCCTCACAGAGACGTCTGTGTCCTCTTCTCTACAGGCTACTTCTTGTCAATATATAAAGGGATCTCTTTGATTTGTCTCATGGCTCAGTGGTCTTGCCTAAATCTTATTTTAAATATAGCATATCTAGCACAAGTGATTAAATCAGTAATAAATGTAATTTTTATATATGATCGGTTGCACTTTTTGTTTTTTTGCGATTCAGATTTTATTTGTTTATTTATTTGTTGTATATATGGAAATGTTAACCATGCATCCTTAACAGAACTTAGACCTTTGCTGATCTGCATCCGAAACTGTTTTCAAATGATGTGGTCTTCTAGTCCTACAAAATCTAATTCTTACACACCCATTTGTTCCATTCCACAAAAAAGCATTTCTGCAAAGAAAAAAATGCAGCCAGCAACTGAATATTGACCAATATTGTCCAATATTGTCCAGTGTATCAACCCCCCACTAACATTTTCAGTGTCTTATCTAAAGTGGGAACTCTTATGTAGGGTGTTGTTTATTTATTTGTTTGTTTATTGCACTGGACATTGTGAACTTTTTTTTTTTTTTCCCCCCTCAGAGTATAGTTTGTTGTGCATTCTGCATTAGGAGTCGAGTGAGATCTTTAGTGACATTAATTTGCATCTCTTTCTCCTCTCTGTAAGAGCTATGACCCTGCTCCAATCCAGAACCGGTCCCGATTGGACCAGGTATGTTTTAATAGCAGTACTGGTTCCTATAAATACACAAATCCTAGAAATCACAGTAAATGTTTCCAACATGTTGAGGTAACATTCCTATTTTTCCTTTTCAGGAACGCCAAAATCGAAGTAAACAATAGAAGACTGCACCCCATAGTTGATCAACGGTTGTTTTAGAACTGACATTTTGAAATTGGAAATTAAAAAGAGGACATGAAGAAATTACGAAAATATATGTTTTGTTTTTCTATTTAATTATGATTTCTCCAGACAGCGTTGAACTCAAGCCCCACCTCTCCTGGTTCTCTCTTTGTAAGGGGGACAAAGTCAGATCTCCATTTTTCCTTTTTCATTTCATGTTGTTCTTTTTTTTTTCGTTTGACCAGTGAAGATCTGCACGTAGTTTTGTTTCCTTACACAGCATTGCCCATGAACGTTGGCGATTGTCTATGGTCTGTGAGTGTCTGGCAGATGTGAAGCTTTTTTTTTTTATATATATATATTAGTCATTTTGAGGGTGAAGTGTTTTGAAACTCGTGGGGGTGAACCACATCGTTCTACTTGGCCAGTTTTATTTTGTACAATCAGAAAATGTCATGTGATTGTGAGTGGTGTCGAGTTAGGGACAGTCGGAGTGCTGATGTGCAGCCTTATAGAAGGGACAATGAGCGATATTTCAATTGATTCATATGAGAACTATATTTTTGAATCACTGTAACACTTTGCTTTATTAGTTTTATGACAATTCACATAATGTTCCCACCCACATCCATGTATTTTCCCTGCTTGGAGCCTTAACATAATCAAGCTACAGTGAAATCACATTTCTATGATGTACCTCAACTGTAACAACACTGAGTATCAGGGCAAAAAGAAAGAAAGAAGAATCAAGTCACCCTGAGTGTTCGTACCAAAGGACGTCGTCTTCATCCTCCCTCTAAACCCTCCGGGAGGAAGCCTGCTGCTGAGTCCAACGTGAAGATGGTCTGCTGTAACTTTTTACTGTTCCAAACGTTCCTGACAGAGGGTGTCATTTCTTTGTGTGAATCGATTTGAACAGGGGGAGAAGGAAATGTAGCAGTCAGTGCTTTTAGGAATCAAGTTTAATGTCACTTCCAGGTTTGCTTTCACTGTTCTCTGTCAACAGAATTCATGTTTTCTTTGCTTTTCTTCCCCTTGTCCTCAGTATAATACTAAGCTTTAATGTAGGAGCATATAATAACGACGAACGCCTCAAACGTGTAACCTGAAAATTAATGTTACTGATTTACTGTTAAAAGTAAGGAAAAAATGATTATGGTTTCTGTGCGTTTTTTTTTTTTTTTTTTTCTCAGACCTGCTTGCTGTTGTGTGTGTGTGTGTGTGTGTCTGGATGAAAGAGAGGGTGTGTATTGTGTGAGGAAATCAGATTTATATAAACATATAACAAATGGTTCATGAGAATATATGAAATACTAAAACATTTACGGAAAAAACATCACCCCTGAAATGAGTATACATTGTATCGAAGGTCACTATCACATTCTTAGATTTGATCATGGTCATTATTAAAATAATACTATATGTTGTAACCTGTCTGAGGGTCTAATTTTTACTTTCTGCACATCGTACGCCTTTGCAGAATGAAAATGCATCATGTGGTGAAACCTCAGTTGATTAATATATGACTGATAGGTATTGATAATAGGTATTGATAGGTACTGATGCCTATCGAAGATTGCTGTCTGAAGCTAGACTGTTTTATTCAGTTTTCGTTTTTTCAGATCAAGTTGAGAATGTCTGCATTGTGATGTTTTTGATTTACTAACGTAAGTTATGTGACGATATGCTTTGTATATAATTCAATCAGAGCATATTAAACAGCAACAACAGATGGGATACTGATTAATCTGTTAATAAAAGGTACTCCTCTGCTCTCCTTCGGTAACTCACTGTCGCCTCTTGGGGCTGACATTGGTATTGCAAGCCAGTACAGGCTAGCTTGTTATTACACAACAATATGAATATATGCCTACCGTTCAGCCCATTTCCTCTTTTTATTCTTTTACAGAAGCTTTTGGAATGCTTTAGCCTGAAAATCGCACATTGGCCACTCACACCCTGGTAATTCAAAAGTTTCCAAACACTACTTTGACCTTCCAACCAACTGTAGGTAAATGTTCATTGACCATAACCCCCCCTTGGATTCTTATTTGAGTAATAATACATGAATGGGAGTAATAAAGGGGGTGGCAGTAGAACCAAAGTCACAGGTTCAAAGCCAACTTATCAAATGTAAATGTAGGGAGTGCTATTGCCTGATACTGGCTTTAGATTTACCTCCCCGCTGAAGTAGTTCGTCTAGCCGTTTCTAAACGGCCATAACTGAGCAAGTCTTAATGGTGTGATGTTATATTGTGAAATATTTTTTAAATGCCAGGTCAGAACTCACTGCGCCGTGCTTGTCTTGGTCACACGAGAGCCACGACTTTACATTTTATTCGAGAAAGCTCAAAGAAACCTCGTTAAACAGAAAAAAATACAGAAAAACATTTCAGACAGTTTCAATTACAAGTTCTATTTAAAATTACACACACACACCATATTTTCCAAGAGCAACTAGTGCAGCAAAAAAAAAAAAAAAATCTGATTCAACATGTCAGTTGCAGGTTTGGTTTTACTGTTCTCTGTTCATTCATGTTTTCTTTGCTTTTCTTCCCCTTGTCCTCAGTATAATACTAAGCTTTAATGTAGGAGCATGTAATAACGACGAACGCCTCAAACGTGTAACCTGAAAATTAATGTTACTGATTTACTGTTAAAAGTAAGGAAATATTAGAATGGTTTCTGTGCGTTGTTTTTTTTCTTCTTTTTTTCTCAGACCTGCTTGCTGTTGTGTGTGTGTGTGTGTGTGTCTGGGTGAAAGAGAGAGTGTGTATTGTGCGAGGAAATCAGATTTATATAATCATATAATGAATGGTTCATGAGAATATATGAAATACTCAAACATTTACGGAAAAAAGAACATCACCCCTGAAATGAATATACATTGTATGGAAGGTCACTATCACATTCTTAGATTTGATCATGGTCATTATTAAAATAATACTATATGTTGTAACCTGTCTGAGAGTGTAATTTTTACATTTTATTCAAAAAAAACTAAAAAAACAACAGATGCTGAAAAAACATTTCAGACAGTTTCTATTACAAGTTCTATTTAAAAACCCACATCTTCTGAAAAATCCGATTCATCGTATACGAACATGCGAGTCGTGCTCGGAAGCCCTCTCTTGGCATTCACCGCGTGCCTTAATTGTGCCGACACTAAATCAAGGTCCGCCGTGAACACGCAGAGCGGCGCGCCCGCGTCCTCGTCGCGCCGTGCGCGCGCCCGCGTGAACGCGCCGCGGCGGCGCGCGCGTCCGGTGGAAACGGGGTGACGGGGCTGCGCGTGTCGCAGAGGCGCAGAAAGAAGCCGAAAGAAATGTGTCGTTCGCTACGTTCCGCTTCCGTTTGTCTCGGGCCGCGGGTTTTAAAATACGCTGCACCAAAAACAAAAAAAAAAAAAAAAAAAACGAAACGGCACGGACCGCGCCGGACAGTGGGACACAAAGACGGACAGGACGAGCCGGTCAACCTGCAGGGCAACGTCCCACGTCGGTGCACATTCCGTCACGGTGCAGCTCCTGCTACATCCAGCCGGTTCGCTCCCACTCCCAGAACCGCGGAACCGCGACGCCGTGCAAGCGGCTACGACCGCAACAACATGTCTGTCCAACGCTGGCCTCGTAGTAAAGCGTGTTTGTCATCGTTTAAAAACAGAGACTACACATTGCAGGAAATACATGCATTAAAAAAAAAAAAAGAAAGAAAAAAAACACCTTCCATCCAGGGTCGACCGGGGAAAATGAGAGACAAGGGACGCGAAACGTCCAGGCATCCAGCCGCGAGCACCCTCCATCCTCGGTCCCGCACCTCTGCTCGGCTCCTCGACCGATTTTCATTGTTTTTTTGTTTTTTTTGGTTCTTTTCCTCCTTCGTCTGAATCCTCGGCACCGACGGCGTCCTCGCCGGTCGCGCACCAGACGCTCGCCGCCTTCTGCTGACCGAGCCGAACGCGAGAGGATTACATCGGGACGCGATGACGTCACGGCCGCCTCCACCCCCCCCCCCCCCTACCCCCCCCACCTCCTCATTTACCAAATCCTCATCAGCGACGTGCCCTTGAAACCACCGGAGATGACGGTCTGGGGAGTGAGGCTGCATGGGAGACCAGCAGGATTTTGCAGGAAAGAGCCATTCCCACTCCACTCCAATTTGTCAAGACAGTACACAAAACTGTATTATTATTATTATTATTATTATTATCAACATTATTGTACATAATTTACGCAATAGTAGGACTTTTATTGCACTTTTACTTTCATTCCATTTGAATTCTGCTGCATTCGGTGTGTTTCAATCCTTGCATTTTCACAACAATCACCCAACCCACACAGTAAAGCAGGTAACAGTCAAGCAAAGGATTAGTTTTCGCCTCCCTGAAAGGATTAGAATTTTTTTTTTCTTTCCAAATTGAATGAAGGAGGAGCTTCTCATTGCATTACAATAACGGCCAACTCCATTCACTCCTCTGGCCCTGCAGTGGCCTTTGAGCAGCGGGGGCCACCCCACGGTGCCGGCAGGCCCCCATTCGGCCGTCCCATCATGGCGCGCTGGGGCCACAAAAGCTGCGACGGTGACAGGAGAGCGGCGCCTTTAGACATGCAGAGGGCAAAATCCGCCGCATTGTTATGTGACTTTTCTTTTGCCAAATGACCTATCTGCATTTGTTTCAGGTGGCCTTATGGCTTTTAATTAGGGCAAATATTCAAAGTGGGCTTCAGCTCCCCCGTGTCCCTGAGACGACCCTTTTATGGGGTTCAAGAGCTTTCCAGCTCAAGCTCTTGGAAGAGATTATCTGAAACTCATTCCAGGTGCAGGTTTAAAAGTAAGGAATTGTCGTTTCACACAAAGCAGTAAGTGCTGCATCATTTTTGCAGACATTTGGAGGATTTACCTTAAATCACAAAGGCCTGTCCTGCTGCGAGGATTGTTGTTTAATAGGGAAGGTCAGGCCGAACATTCAAATTTGTACACATTTTTAATCCACCTGGAGAACTGTGAAATGTCTTGTCGATAGAACCTGTCTTTCTGTAGAACATCCACAATGCTTGTCGTGTCATATCTATCCAACACACGAATTGTGGCCTTTTATAAACTAGACTGCATATTAGTTACTACTAGTCTAGGTGACACAAATGTCACCTGTCTTTGTTTAATTTTGTTGAATTATAATTCCACTTTAGATTGTAAAATTCTATATATTCAAAACTTACATAACAAGGACAGAGAATTACTGAATATTAACAAGTAATATTCAATAAACAGATTCTCAAAACCTATACATTTACATAATTTATCAGACGCCTTTATCCAGAACGACTTACAATCAGTAGTTACAGTCCCCCCCCTGGAGCAACTTAGGGTTAAGTGTCTTGCTCAGGGACACATTGGGGGCAGTGGTGGCCTAGCGGTTAAGGAAGTGGCCCCGTAATCAGAAGGTTGCCGGTTTGAATCCCGATCCGCCAAGGTGCCACTGAGGTGCCACTGAGCAAAGCACCGTCCCCACACACGGCTCAGCGGGTGCCTGTCATGGCTGCCCACTGCTCACTCAGGGTGATGGGTTAAATGCAGAGGACAAATTTCACTGTGTGCACCGTGTGCTGTGCTGCTGTGTATCACATGTGACAATCACTTCACTTTAACTTTAACGTTGGAAGTAAGTGGGATTTGAACCTGGGTCTTCTGGTTCATAGGCGAGTGTGTTACCCACTAGGCTACTACCACCCTAGCATCCAGCGTAATCTCAGGAAAAAACTAGAAGAGTTTTTCTACTTATCGTGCCAATGTAATGCAGTACATCTGGTATAATGTGATTGAGGCATAATGAGGCATAAAAAATTAAGGGAGCAGATTCATCTGCCCCGTATCTGAATTCACCCCTGCACCTTGGTTCTTCTTTGCACTTTTTCACCATGGCAACTACACTATAACATGCACTTTACTGCTGAAACAGAGTACAGAGTCCCTGATATGGAAAAAAAAATGACAGCATCAATGGACTTGGATGATGAAGAAGATCATAGTGTGAAGGAGGGAATGTCCTGGGCCTTCCCCAACTACCGAACTTCCTACCACTTTACTTCAAATCTCTGTCCTTTACCTTCACTCTACCTACCGGATCCAAGACTGACAAGCATCCACCGTTCATTCCACATAACCATAAATGTTGTCTTGCCTTAATCTGTATCTCCCAACCTCTGACTCGTACTATTCCTCACCACTGGAAACAGCCACTAGGTCTCTCCTCTCCCCACTTTCCCTTTCTATGGATCACCTCTGTCCTCTATCTTCCAAAGACAAAATGACTTCTCACCTTGCTCCCTGGATATCTGAGATGTTGCGCAGCAAACAAAGAGAACTAAGACCATCAGAGAGGAAATGTAAGAAATCACAGCTTTCCACAGCAGGCACAAACATCCTCCAATGCAGCCACTGAACATCCAGAGTTTGGAGAGCTACGGGTTCCTTGGAGTTCATGAGAACAATAAACTGGATTAGACTCACAACACAGAGCAGGCCTGCAGCGGAGGCTCAGGTCTTTTGGAGTGAAGGGCCCAGCCTTTTTTACGATTTTTATGAAGGGCCCAGACCTTTTATGACTTTGTGGTGGCCATCAGCATCTTTTATGGTGTGGTCTGCTGGGGAGGTAGCATCTCTTCTGGAGACAGGAAGAGACTGACCAGGCTAATCTGGAGGGCCAGCTCTGTTCTAGGATGCCCTCTGGACCCAGTGGAGCTGGTGAGTGACAGGAGAATGGTGGCTAAGCTGTCACCCCTGCTGGACAACATCTCCCACCCCATGCAGGAGACCCTGACAGCACTGAGCAGCTCCTTCAGTGGCAGGCTGCGGCACACACAATGTGGGACGGAGTGATTCAGAAGGTCTTTCCTGCCAACCGCTATCAGGCTCTACAACAGCTGACTGGAGATACATAGAGTGTGTGTGTGTGTGTGTGTGTGTGTATATATATATATATATATATAGAGAGAGAGAGAGAGAGAGAGAGGGAGAGAGAGAGAGTGGTCTTGGAATGACAAGACAATCCAGCATGTGTGTGTGTGTGTGTGTGTGTGTGTGTGTGTGTGTGTGTGTGTGTGTGTATATATATATATATATATATATACACATGCTGGATTGTCTTGTCATTCCAAGACCACAATGCCATCATTAAAGTAATTAGTGGGGTAAAAACTACTTCTCACCCATCCTGATGCCTGTGGTTCGTCAGAACATCTAATCTGCCTGGATCAATCTACCTGGAGATTAGCTGGAATTGAAGAAAGTGGGCAGTTAACATCCGGACTCATCGGTCTGGAGATGAGGACACTGGCAAATCAAAGCATGTCGCTAGAATCAAACTGTCTGTACATGTAGTTTTCTCAAGTTTGCCGCCTTTTAAACAAATGCACATTTCTCTGATCACAGGCTACTTCGCTGAACTTCTGTACTTCTCGTAAAGAAATAGGAAAAAATATGTATGCACCTGACATTTATGTTCCACAGAGGTGCTCTGTGATGATACGGGAAAGGTCTGCGGTTCATTTTAAGGCCTATGGCACTTCTCTGGTATGCATGCTATATTCTGAACAAGGCTGAAAAGGGAATGATGTAAACTTTATTGTATGTTGTTGAATTTAAATAAAAAATATACAGAGTGTAATATAAATGTCACCCTTGGTTAAATGCTTGAGGATGGTGCTTTGCAGTGGCACCTCAGTGGCACCTTGGTGGCTCAGGATTACAACTGGCAACCTTCTGATTACGTGGCCACTTCCTTAACCGCTAGGCCACCACTACCCCCTTATATACTTCTGTGTTATTGTATTTCCATCACACAGCTCTGTGTACACAAGAGATGAGATATGATGCAGTGATGGGTGGGGCATTGGTGGCCTAGCGTAATCAGAAGGTTGCCGATTCCCGACCCACCAAGGTGCCACTGAGGGCAGTGGTGGCAGTAGTGGCCTATTTAGACTTATCTAAATATGGTAAAGGCTGCTTTTATTGTAGCCATTTCTATTTTCGTAGAACGGTGTTATGATTTTTAGCATGTTTCAAATCCTGAGTCGATAGCTGTGATGTATCCCCCTATTTCATGTAGACACAAGGACGCTGATGTCTCAACCACATCCAACAATATACACGGTCTAATTAAAACACGCAGTAATTAACTACAGTACAGGCCAAAAGTTTGGACACACATTCTCATTCAATGTGTTTTCTTTATTTTCATGACCATTTCCATTGGTAGATTCTCACTGAAGGCACCAAAACTATGAATGAACACATGTGGAGTTATGTACTTAACAAGAAGTGGAGACCTGGCCTATACAGTCACCGGACCTGAACCCAGTCGAGAAGGTTTGGGGTGAGCTGGACCGCAGAGTGAAGCTAAAGGGGCCAACAAGTGCTAAACACCTCATGTTTTCAGTTATTTCACCTTTTTTTTTTTTAAGTACATGTGTTCATTCATAGTTTTGATGCCTTCAGTGAGAATCTACCAATGGTCCTGAAAATAAAGAAAACACATTTACTGAGAAGGTGTGTCCAAACGTTTGGCCTGTACAGTATATACGAATGGATGAATGAATGATGTTATGTGTTAAAAAACCGCCTGAGCTGAAATCTGCGAACGCTCCCAACTCTGCCTCGGCAACCCATGACGTCACGCGCCCCGTCCAATCACGGAGCCGCACGGAAATCTCGTCGCGCGGCCCACAGGTCTCGCGCGAACTGCGTCGCGGCCCAAATTTCCCTCGCCGCACCCGGGAGTCGGTAACGCCAGGTAACGGGCTGCCCGTGGAACGGACTCGCGGCGCCCTCCGCGCAGGCTTCCCGCCGAGCCCCGAGCCCGCCGCGGCGCGTCGCGGTCTTCGCCGGCGCGCCGGGGCTCCGGAGGCCTCGAGTCCTGACGGTAGCCGCCGGGCTGCGTCAAGATGGAAGCCACATGAGCGCGGACCGCGAAGTAAAACCGGAATTAGCGGCGGAATAATCTCGCCTCGTGTAAAACGGGACGCTAGCTGCCTCGTCGTGCGCCGCCTGAATAAACTTTACGCGGAGACGCCGGAAGTGTTTAATAATTTGATATTGAGCGTCAGAGAGTCGCCCGCCTGCGGCTCTCTAGCGCCTTCCTGACACGAATCTTGCCGAGAAGTACACTTAACCGTGCTTGGTGTTTTTATTATTATTTTTATATATTCATGCATGTTTGTTTTGTTTTTTTTTTTGCAGAGCGTCAGTGATGAGTTACGCCGAAAAGCCTGAGGACATCACCAAAGACGAATGGATGGAGAAACTGAACAACGTGCACATCCAGAGAGCTGACATGAACCGACTCATCATGAATTACCTGGTCACAGGTGCGTCCCGGCGTCCCCTGAAAGCCAGTGGGGACGTTTAATATTCACATTTACGGCATTTAGCAGATGCCCTCATCCAAAGTGACAGGGACAGTCTACACTCGCCTATGAACCAGAAGACCAGGGTTCAAATCCTACTTACTTTCATTTATCTCTACTACAGACTACTACTGATTGTCCCACAATGTTCCCACAATGTTCACTTACACCGACTGAGGAGTTGGCAATCCAATTAATATTGTGCTGCGGGAGAAACCGCAGAAACGCAGGGAGAACATGCAAACTCCTCACAAGCGGTTCCGAGCTGGGATTTGAACTCACAACTGTGGAGGCGTGAGGCCACGATGAAATAGTCCTGCATCGGAGCGTTTTGTTTACCTTGTCAGGGCTGAAAGCTCTCATGCGCACACAAATCACACAATAACACTACACAAAACCTGAGCCGCCAAGGTGCCACTGAGGTCCACACAACGAAATGTGTCCTCTGCTTTTAACCATCACCCTCAGTGTGTGGGGACGGTGATTTGCTCAGTGGTGGATTCAAACCGGAAACCTTCTGATTACAGGGCCGTTTATTTATGGGTGGTGGTAGCCTAGTGGGTAACTCCTGTTAATGATATGATGTCATTGTGTGCCTGGCCACAACTGGACCTTCTAAAGATGTTTTTGAAGTACCAAATGAGTGTTCCATTAATGTTCAGTTTCCTTATCGTTTAGGATGTCACACAAGTACCCATCGAGAACTTGTTAGGGACAACAAACATCTGCTGTTTGCTGCTGTGGCAAGTTCACAACATGACATAGCAAATGAATTCAGACTGATTTGATTTCAGAGGGATTCAAAGAAGCTGCTGAGAAATTCCGCCTGGAATCTGGAATTGAGCCGAATGTAGACCTGGACTCTCTAGATGAGCGCATAAAGATCCGTGAGATGCTCCTCAAGGGGCAGATCCAGGAAGCTATTGCCCTCATCAATAACCTTCACCCGGAACTCCTGGACACAAACCGCTACCTGTACTTCCACCTACAGGTAAAGTTGGGACCGGTCAATGTTTTGCATCCGGTTGGTTAAAATCTATTCCACTTTAATGGCTTTTGAATGCTTTGCTTATACATGGCTCAAAAAATTAAGGGAGGACAAAAATAGGACATCCTAGATCTGAATAGATTAAATATTCTTATTAAATACTTTGTTCTTTACGTAGTTGAACGTTTCTGACAAAATCACACAAAAAATATAGATGGAAATCAAATTTATGAACCCACGAAGGTCTGGATTTGGAGTCACACTCTAAATTAAAGTGGAAAAACACACTACAGGCCGATCCAACTTTGATTTAATGTCCTTAAAACGAGTCAAAATGACCTCCCTACAATGCCTGGACATGCACCTGATGAGTTGGCGGATGGTCTCCTGAGGGACCTCCTCCCAGACCTGGACTAAAGCGTCCGCCAGCTCCTGGACAGTCTGTGGCGTAGGTGGATGGAGTGAGACATGATGTCCCAGACGTGCTAAACTGGATTCAGCTCTGGGGAACGGGCGGGCCAGTCCATAGCATCGATTCCTTCGTCTTGCTGACGTATCCATCCACATGAGGTCTAGCATTTGGAACCCTTTGTTTTTTGGAGCGGTGTATAATCCTGTGACCCAGGCCGTGATGGGAAGACATTTTCAATGTGGACTGTGGCGGTCTAGCTAATTTCCGAATTGTCTTCCGGTTTTGCAGCAGCAGCACTTGATCGAGCTCATCCGCCTGCGGGAGACTGAGGCGGCGCTGGAGTTTGCCCAGACTCAGCTGGCGGAGCAGGGCGAGGAGAGCCGAGAATGCCTGACTGAGATGGAGAGGACGCTTGCGCTGTTGGCCTTCGACAACCCTGAAGAGTCGCCTTTCGGAGACCTCCTGAACATGATGCAGCGGCAGAAGGTGAGAAGCTGAGGCTGTGAGCAAAACGTTTGCAAGCATTTATTCTACAGGTAATGTATACTATGTCTGATATCATGTTTGCTAGCAGGTACAAATCGAACTCTGGCTTTTGTTAATTAGCTAGAAAGGCTGGCTTGCTAGTTAGGCGTTCGCTCAGTTTTCTTTGAAAGTGAAGTGATTGTCACTGTGAAACACTGCAGCACAGCACACAGTGACGCAACGAAATGTGTCCTCTGCATTTAACAATCGCCCTTGGTGAGCAGTGGGCAGCCATGACAGGCGCCCGGGGAGCAGTGTGTGGGGACAGTGCCTTGCTCAGTGGCACCTTGGCGGCTCGGGATTCGAACCGGCAACCTTCCTTAACCGCTAGGCCACCACTGCCCCTTTGTGGCTTCTTCTCACATTTGCATTCAAGTGCGGTTCGAGCTGATCTCCTCCTTTCTTCAGGTGTGGAGTGAGGTGAACCAGGCCGTGCTGGACTACGAGAACAGGGAATCCACGCCGAAGCTGGCCAAGCTGCTCAAACTGCTGCTGTGGGCGCAAAACGAACTGGATCAAAAGAAAGTCAAATATCCCAAAATGACAGACCTCAGCAAGGGCACAATCGAGGAGCCCAAGTGAAATGGGGCCGCAGGATGGACACCTATGCTGTTTCGCTTTTATTTATGAACAGTTTATGACCTGTACCATACATATATTGATATATATGTATATGAATAATATGTGTATAAAGATATATATATATATATACATTTTCTTAATGCTTGAGGGAACTTGTCTATTGAGAAATTGTTCGATTTCAAAACCACAAACAACCCACAAATAGTTTTTTGTTTTGTTTAGTTTGGTTTTTTTTGCTTCTGGCATCCGGTTTGTTTCTCATTTTTTTCGCTTTGAAGCCGCAGTGCTCCATTTTGAGTGCACCAGGTAATCGCTTGTCCATACGGTGCGGAGTCCTTATGCCTAAATTAGGCTTGTGTGTAATGGCGTGCAAGGTTAGCCGCTTTAAACGTACCGACCGCTGCTCACGTTTGGTAATTGTACCTAATTGTTTGAGGTAAAAGGTTGACAGCGACTTGCATACAGCTGTACTCTGTTGGAACGAGGGACTGTCGTTTGTCTTTTCTACGTCGCAGTGCTTTGTACAGTGTAATGTGACATGCTTTGAATGAATGAATGAGTGCGCGTGTGTGTGATGGTCGACAGCTGAAAACTAAATTGAAGATATTTAATGCGACTGGAATGTTCCTTGGACGCTACAGAGCCAGCCGAGCCTTGTATTTATATTACATTGATGTGATTCTCTTTTATTTTTCCCCTCCCCTGCTTTTTGTGCTGTAAATAAGCTGTCTAAAACCTCACTTTTTAAAATGAGCATTTTTTTTTTCATTTCTTTTATGCTGGCTCTTTAACGCCATGCATCACTTTAACAATCTCGTTCTTCAGATTTTATTAGAGGAAATTTGAATTCTGAAAATAAAAACATTTGTCTTGTTACCTTATTCATTTCTGTCATGTGAAGTCTTTCAGCGATGCCTTCTGCTCGTTCCACATCATGACTTTTGGTTCTCTGGTGGCTTGGAAGGCATCTTTTATGTCTTTTTTTTTTTTTTTTTAATGCAGATTGCAAATGATGTTCTCCAACTGCATTATACAACTGTTGCCTAAATGCCACTTTCCATGTTACAAAGTAAAAGAATCATGATGTTGTTTAGGACAGAATGTCCTAATGTGTGTGTGTGTGTTTTTGTGATAATGTTAAAACCAGTAGCAATATTTGACCATTAGTGTGAAGGGGAACATTTTACTGTTGATGTGCACCATGTATTATTATATGAATGATTTTTAAAAATATTTGAATGTGCAACTACCCATATATATATATATATAGAGAGAGAGAGAGAGAGACACACACACACACTGTTAAAAGGTTAACTATGACGTTAAGTGTCATCATTTGATCGTTTTATTCATCATAATTATTAGGCTGTAATCCGGATGCCCTTTTTCGGCAGATAAACTCCAGGGCATCAATCCACATCCTCATAATTAATAAAAGCCTTGAAACGATGCGTCGCTGAACGTAAATGCATCTTTTCCCGACGCATTGTTCCGAACTAACCTCATGAGGAAGGGAGACCCCCATCGGAGCGCGCGCACGCACGCACGCACGCACGCGCTGGACGGCAGGGAGGGGCGGAGCCGACGTGGAGGTGGTCTTCCTTCCCTGCGGTCCGAATCTTTCCGATCGGTTCACTTTAAGGTCCGCATCGTTCGGATCCCAAACGACTCATTCATTTCGGGCCAGAATTGGGGTATCAAATGGCAGCTGCAATTTGTTAAATAGTCGCAGTTCTGTTCCACCATCTCCACCATTTCCAGATTGTCTAAATAAAGCTTGAAGCAAGAAATTTACGATAAGGAATCAACCCGTCGGTCTTGCACAGGAAGATTGTTCAGAAGAATGAACATTCCCCCAAAAGAAGGATCCGGTCCAAAAGGCCCAAGATGCAGTTAGATGCACGTCCTGAACATGCCAAATCAATATCCATGAAATATTTTAATTAGTTCGGTGCCACTAAAATGATGTGTATGTGTTTGTTTCCATCACAGCGCCAAAACGTGAAAAAGATCCATTCGCGAAGAGCCGACCGCTGCCGAACGACTCACCCGCGGAGCGGATCCTCCTGCCGCAGCAGCTGTAGGTGCCGCGCCGTAGGACCGCCGGGGATGCAGCCCTAATCATCCTTTAATGCCGCCGAGCAGCCGCCAGTGAAACCGCCACCGCGAACCGCACGCGTCCAGCCCGAGCGACACGGTAAGGTGCGCGGGGCGGCGGGGGGGTCTCCTGCGCCGTTTTCCTGCCCTTGAGATTTAATGCTGACTTGAGCTGCCCGGACCTGCCCGCCGGACCAGGGCCGGCGAGCGAACCAACATGGATGCTGCGGCGTCGCGGATGCGGCACAGGCTCGCTGCTTAGCCGCCGGAAGCGGGCGGCGTGGGCAATCTCGCCGGATGAATAGATAATATATATATTTTTTTCCAACCAGCATCACCGCTTGCGTTTCTTTTTCTCCGCGCCGGTCCATCCGGGTGAGAAGGTTTAGCAGCACAACGCACGTCCTCTTCTTGGTTTGCATATGGGCAAAAAAAATAAATATATATATACATATATATAAAGATTTTATATATATGTGTGTGTGTGTATATAGACGCATCTCCCGCGGTTGTAAAGTGTCGCTGCGGATTGGGATGCTGCGGCCTGCTGCCTGCCGATCTCCGTGGTTTCCTCACGTAGTGATGGTGGATGCTGCACGGGGCCTACCTTATTTAAAAAAAAAAAAAAAAAAAAAAGACGATGCATGCAGCTGCAGATTTATTACATTTTAAAATAAGAAAAAAATCCACTCAGCAGTAGCAATGTTTTAATGTGTATTTTAAACATTGAGAAGTGTCATGTGCTTCATTTTGTGTGAGAGTTCAGAAATGCGTCCATGAGCTCATCTCACCAGTGGGTCGTGGGGGAACCCTTCTGGTTCCCGTAATTCGCAGTTATTTTGACGCCACTATCATTTATAGGAACGCCTGTTCCAGTCGAAACACCAAACGGTACAAAAGGTGTGGAGAATTTCTTTTCTTCTTTTTCTCTACATACACAATGTCATTGTAGATGACATGTAAAATAAGGAAATTCAGCAACAAAGGTTTTAGGTAAATTAATAAAAGGGGTTTTGTGTTGGAGTCCTGTTAGAATGAAGTATTTGAAAATCCTGGTGTTGTAAGGCCAGCATGGGTTTTAGCTGGGTGCACCACTTTAAATTGCATTATTGATCAGCACGTTCCATTTGCTGATGAACCTTATCCTTGGAGGTGCCAGAGGATTTTTTTTTTTATTTTCGAGAGGGGGTAAATAAGGCCGCTTGATTGTGCAATTGATGTAGTTTGCAGGTTTGTGGGTGAATCCTGGGTGATTCATTCAGGATTTAGACCGAATATGCTTAAGAGAAAAAGAGAAGAATGTAAACTCTCATTCATTTGTACCTGTACTGGTATCTCCATGGAAACTCCACATGGGCACGTGGCCATGGTTCATGCTTTGTCGGGCAACTGTTGGCCATCTGGACAAATCATATCAAATAAAACATTCACAGATGCAGTACGAGGCCATAGTATTGCATTAGGCTTGAAACGTGGTTAAAAAAATGTGTAAAATGAATAAATGTAATATTTATATTTGGAGACTTAACAGCAATCACGTAATTTAGCTCATTAAATGGCTGTGGTTGCCAAGCAAACACTGCCGTTCGGTAAGGTTTAGATATCATTGGAGTGATGCACGTTCACAGGTACAGTAATCCCCGCCCACATTTCCTCAAGACGTTGGAGGCGGGGTCTATGCGTACGTCCGTTGTTACTGTGCGTATGTGTTTTTTTTTGTTTTTTTTTCTTCCGTACCTTGCATCTTTGAAATGTCGAGCTCGAAAGCTGCAGATGCTGGGTAAATGAATAGCGAGCGTTAAGGGGGTACTTGGCTGCGGTTGGAACTGCTAGAGGATCAGATGACTCTTTTATCGAGCTTGATATAAAAAAAAAAAAAAAAAGTGCTGCAATTAATTGTCAACACGATAGGTATTGCGCAACAGCGAAATAGCTTTAATAACGTAGCAGTGGATTTTAACCTTCACATCCAGAAAATTGCATTATTAAGTTGGGAGGGGGCATTGTCTTGGTTACTCTCTCATCAGTGCTGCCTTACCAAGATGGCCGCCGAGTGGTGAGACTTCAGTGTTTGGGTGCAGGGTGCTGATTTTCTCTCTTTCATGCATAATCTGTTGATTGCCTTTGATCACGGGATTACACAGCACTGGGTCGGGCTGTGGGAACGGCAGCAGCTGTGCACTGTGCGTTTCCAGACCAGGCCCGAGTGGGGCGCTCGCTCGGCTCTGATCAGCGCTGTGTGTCGCCGAGGGGGTGTAACGTGGGCCGTCTCTCCGTCTCCCCGCTGTGCGTTCAGATTGTTGAGGACGATCAGGCATCATGGCAGAGCAGCAGAGGCAGCGCTCTCTCTCCACATCGGGCGAGACCCTCTACCACGTGCTGGGCGTCGACAAGCTGGCCACGCCCGATGACATCAAGAAGTCCTACAGGTTAGCCGAGGGGGCTATATTCTCTGAATTCTGCATACACTTACATTGAGCATAATACTGAACATCCTCTTTTCTGATTGCCTGTAAAAAAGTAGCAGGGCTGGATTCTGAAAAATGTAGAATTTTTGGTCTTTTTGGCCTTGGCCTCGGATGAAAATAAATAAAAATTAGCATTGCTGTGAAGTGTAATGTATGAACAATTAAGTGTAATTAAATGACTCTGATTTCTAACATATACCAGTTTCACTACATTCACTGCATCCAGTCCAGCAAGTGTCCAAGCCCAGAGTGAACATCATTGCACTGCGCCTTTCTTATCATAGAACTAAAATCTGAGGGTGACACGCGAACGAATTGTGCGCTTTGAAACACAGGAAGCTGGCACTGAAGTACCATCCCGACAAGAACCCGGACAACCCAGAGGCTGCTGACAAGTTCAAGGAAATCAACAATGCTCACACCATCCTGACCGACGGCACCAAGCGCAACATTTACGACAAGTACGGCTCCCTGGGTCTGTACGTGGCCGAGCAGTTTGGCGAGGAGAACGTTAACACCTACTTCGTCCTGTCCAGCTGGTGGGCCAAGGTGGGTGGGCTGATCTGTTTGCGGCGTAAGGAATTTCTCAACTATTGGGAATTGGCTTTGGTGGTAGTTTTACGTTTATGTTGTTGAATCCTGCAAAAAAATTTTTTTTTTTTAATTCTAATTTTGAATTTTTTTATATTGCTTGTCTCTGTGGCGCCCCCTGCAGGCCCTGTTTGTGTTCTGCGGCCTGGCCACAGGCTGCTACTTCTGCTGCTGCCTGTGCTGCTGCTGTAACTGCTGCTGCGGCAAGTGTAAACCGCGGCCCCCCGAGGGCCAGGAGCCGGACTTCTACGTGTCTCCCGAGGACCTGGAGGCTCAGCTACAGTCTGATGAAAGAGGTGGGCGGGGATTTAAACTAAACTGGATTTAGGTCTCTTGGAAATGAGAAAATGAATTAAATTCTGAAAAACTTCTGTAAAATACTTATGCAACTACAGAAGAACTGGTCAGTACTGATTAAGTAAGTGAAGTGATTGTCACTTGTGATACACTGCAGCACAGCACACGGTGCATGCAGTGAAATTTGTCCTCTGCATTTAACCCATCACCCTTGAGTGAGCAGTGGGCAGCCATGACAAGCGCCCGGGGAGCAGTGTGTGGGGACGGTGCTTTTCTCAGTGGCACCTTGGCGGATCGGGATTCGAATTGGCAACCTTCTGATTACGGGGCCTCTTCCTTAACCGCTAGGCCACCACTGCCGCTATTATTTTAGTCGAATGTAGTTCAATTAGTCTGTCTAATTATATTTCTGTTGGTTTTTAGGCCTAGAATGATTTTAATGTTGTGAAATGTTGGTCGTTTTGAGTGAAGCTGACCAATGTTGCATCCTCTTCCTCCCCAACAGAGGCTGGTGGCGGTGAACCCATAGTGCTGCAGCCCACCTCGGCCACAGAGACCACCCAGCTGACATCGGACGGCCACCACACCACCTACCGGACCGACACGGGCTTCAACTAGCGCCTTCCCCTCGTTCCGACCTTCCAGCCCCTCCTGGCTCCCTGCTCCACCAGGATGAAGATTGAGCGAACGGAGAGATTTCCTGTAAACTACAACATCGCAGAGTGCCATGCGGTGGTGGCACGTCCGCCAAACTCTTCCAAGATCCTTCCCTTCTGTTCCACCATCATCTCCTCCGCCTGTAACCCAACCGGCAAACATCCGCCTCCGTGTAGCAAAAGAAAAAGAAATCATTTGGCTCCTGTTTGCCTCTGACGCCCTTTGCCAAGCTATAGCCTTACCCTTGAAGACATTGTTATTGCCCATCGTGGTCATTCATTTTCTTTTTATGTTTCGCGGTGTAGGTGTTTATGGGTGAATGCGTTTGTTTCTGTCCGTTTTGCTGACGTCGTGACCTTATGAGTGTGGTGACTGTTAGCGGTCTAAGCCGAGGGCGTAGTTTCCGGTTAGTTTTCTCCTTGCAGAGAAAACACAAAAAGATCATTACTTAACGTACCTTTTGTTCTAAACACCAAAATTGTGAGCCGATTAGTGAGAGTGTGCCGAGATGCAGATAAACGGACAGATTGTCGGGGTTTTAATAATTCACGTAGGTTTACTTCCGTCTAGATTAGGCGTCGGGCCGACCTGGATGTTCCGGAAACCAGAAGCGTGTGCACCAGGAAGGAATGTGGACCTGCTGGTTCGATGCCCTGTGCTGCAGCCGATGGGGTCAAGGTGCTGATTGCTTTATTCGGGTCAGGGTTGGTTTAGGCTGCTTGTCCCCGATTCTATGCCCTCCTGATGGTTTGGCTGACATCTCCATGAGTCCTGCCTTCCCTGATCCACGTGGTTAAGCTATATAATATACTCTCATACACATGGACTTATGTTGTTTGTTCATATTTTTTCTTATTTTCACATTTATAGTGGTGATTTATTGAGAACCTGAGGGAAAACCGCTGGCCGAGCCCAGGCAGTGGTGTGAATTGGTGAGTTTAGTTGTAATGGACGCTGCTCAGGCCCTCGTGACCAGTCCACTTTTGTAAATGCGTAACCAGGCAACGGCGACTGGTATCAGAAGGGATTGAGAAGCGTGATGAATCCTGTGTCGTCTGCGATGTGGAGTCGGCTTAGCTCATGTGCCACAACTGTTGGTTGAAAATGCCGCTAGTGCATGTACCATTTTAGAATCTATTTTATTAATTTTTTTTTGGGGGGGTGGGTGGAGTATTTAGAGGTGCAGGGAAGGTTTTAGAAAGAACTGGGTTTTTAATCATAAATATCTCTACATGCGGCATTTTAGAAAAAAAATGAAATTCACTTGTTGTTTCTGCACTGTTGTACTGAATTTTGTATTGTGGTGACATACGATGACATTCAGCCCCTGGGAGGTTTATTTAATTTAAAGACAGCCTAACCGTGCAAACCAGTGTCTTAATCCAGTTTCCTAATGATATATATTTATTTGTATGCTGATTTAGAACAGTTGCTGGGTTGCCATGGAAACACCCAGTTTGGGTTAATGTAATTATGTTGAAACGCTGTTCTTCGCAAAAAGAAAGCATGTCCAATATTTACACGTCTTTCTTTGTCTACAGTGTCTTATAATTGTGAATATTGTTGCTGTCTGTGTTCATTGTAGACATGAGGATTTCTCAATGATTGCTGATGGTGTTTTTTTTTTTTTTTTTTTTTTTTTCCTTTTTACATTTAAGATGCGAGGGGACGACAGTATAATCGGCTCGTTGAGCAACAGGCAGCTCCTCTGTTCAATATTTATTGATTTTTAGATTCCCAATCGGCACCGACGCTGAGCTTTTGGCAAACGTCTCCTGTAAGCTGCAGCGACGGAGGGGATAAAAAATTAAAAAATAAACGTGCTAAACAGAAGTGAAAAGCACTACTGGTTACGCATTTTTTCAGTCCTGCAAACGGGACCTGTGCAGCTCTTTAGATTTTTTTTTTTTTTTTTTTTTTTTTTTTTTTACAACACATCCGTCCAGTACTGACCATTGCACAACCAGCCATATTAAGCCATTTTTTTTGTCGTCAGTGAAATGCCAATAATGTGAGTTTGAACTGTTTACAGCGTGTTTGTGAGCTGTCCTCACCAACACCCCCCCCCCCGCCCCCGTTGCTCTTGCTTGTTGGCCTCGGTCACCCAGAACATCTCATTCCCCTCCCAGAAGACCCTGCACCAAGCTACTACCACTTCTTCATAGACTTTGGGGAAATGCAAATTGTTTTGAGTCGAATGCAGTGTGTAAAACCTGTATAATGTGTAATGGAGTTTAAGAAATTGAAAAATATATAAATACGCAAAACAGACTTTTGAAGAGTCTCTGAAGCGAAGACAGTGTTTAGTGTAATAATAGTGACATGGTAATTTGAATAATTATTATTTTTTTATTTATTACTTTGGTTGGTTGTTTCAGATGATCCGTCCTAGTTTCAAATGGTATGTTATTTGGATGTGGCTTTGAGGCTATGCTACTAATGGTGAAATGGTTAAGGTCTCATGTACATACACTGAAATATGAAATATAATAATAGACCTTTATGTTGTAGCATGGTTATTGTATGTCTGAAAGATTAAAAAAAATGCTGTTGTAAAATAAATGTTTCAGAACATTTAAAATGATTCTGTTTTCATTGTGATAGTGTTTTTTTTTTTTTTTTTACGTAAATCTTCTCAATAATAGTAATAATTAGATATATTGGAACAGGAAATGCAACACAATTTGGCTTTATTTACCTGAAACTGAAATAGTATTAATATATTAATGCATTATTTTTTATGCAGACAAGTCCATTGCAAGGAACTATTTAAACAACTGGCAAATAAGGCAACTTCATAGCTCATGAAGGGTTATTTCCCGAACACCTGCAGCAGTTTTTTGTTCATTTCCGCTTTCCGGGATATTTTCTCTGACCTTGATGCTTCCATCAGTTCCCGCAGCAGGTGGAAGGTTAAGTCCAGGGACGTTGGTTTACCGGGAGTTGTGAGCCTTTTCATATTGCCGTGGCTGCTCTGCGCCTCCTCTCTCCCATCTAATGGCGATGGCAGCAATGGTGGCACCTCGGATGTGCCGGAGGGCGGAGTTCTTGGTTCCATCAGAGGATCACAGCCCTGCTGACTTTGGAAGCAGAGTGTAAATGGGAATCTTCTGTCCTTCTGACCGCCGCTTAGTGGCGACCAGATCAAGACAACTGTGCCATACACCAGGAAAAGGGCGGAGACCCGGCTCATGTCTCACCGGCCAGCTGCTGCAGAAATATGGATGTTCAAAAGGAGGAAACTATTATTCTATATTTATCATAATTATAGATGTTGATACAAAAACCAACAAAATTTGGATTATTTGAGTTGAATAGAAATAGTTCTACCTACCCAAGTAGGAGACGTAAAATGAAGAAGTGGAGCTACCAGGAGATTCCAGGATTGTATCTGTTGTGCCATGTATGCAGCATTTATAGATCGTCTGAAAGGGAGTGGAATATTAAAATGTTATATGAATATCTAGGGACTTTGGAGCCATGGGATGTGGCATTTCATTGAATGTGTCAATTTGTCACATCCAGACATCCAAATGACGTCAGAGGAGGACAGGGACTGGACGCTTCAGTGAATGGGGATGTTGTGTGGAACCAAAACAACAATACAGCTGACAGGGGAATCATATTTTATTGTCAGACAAGACAGATCTTTTGCACTCTGAGTATGGTCTCAGTCTTATATTCTCAAATCTTGATTAATTAGTATATTTTCTTTTTGATCCACTGACTGGAAAATTACTTCCAGTCTAATTTCCAGCAAAAGTGTCCTTGGTGTCTCACTGTTTTTATTTCATTTGCGTAAATCAAGCTCATTCATTTTATTATGTTGATATTTGTGTTTGGCCTAAATTCAACACAGTATGCCACAAAATTCTGCACTTGTCATGTCTTTTCCCAGCAATTCTGCAATTGAGTTAACCCAATTCAAACACAATCCTGGGTTAAATCAAGGGTATGTAAATGAAAACAACTGTGATGTGATGATAAATTCAAATATTATTACATCACAAATTTGATTAATAGCACTTAGGTTAAGATATTCATGCGGTCTCTTTAGATACTCTTTAGTTGCTGTCACTGTAAACACTTAGAAAATGGGGGACAGGGTGGTCCGCAGTACAGGGATGGCTCTGTATTTATTGGCCTCATCAGGAATGCCAGTAGAACTGCCTCCAGTAGAACATGTGAAAGACCAAGAACCTGGTCAAATACTGCAACCACTGAACATTCAGGGTATGGAGACTAAGGTTGTGGAGAGCTACAAGTACATTATTGTTAATCTGAACAATAAACTGGACTGGACTCACAACTCCGAAGCCCTCTACAGAAAAGGGCAGAGCAGGCTGTACCTGCTGCGGAGGCTCAGGTCTTTCGGGGTCAAGGATCCACTCAAGGAACACTCATTAACATTGGTAGATTCTCACTGAAGGCATCAAAACTATGAATTGAACACATGTGGAGTTATGTACTTAACAAAGTACATTCATAGTTTTGATGCCTTCAGTGAGAATCTACCAATGTAAATGGTCATGAAAATAGAGAAAACACATTGAATGAGAAGGTGTGTCCAAACTTTTGGCCTGTACTGTATATCCACTCTTTACATATGTACATATACATATTTTAATATATATACATACATATACACACACGCACACATATCTATATATACATATATTTTTTTAATATGTTTATCCAAAGTTACTGATCGATTTTCTATTTCTATAGTGAACTTTTTATTTTATGCTGTCGGTATAGTCTTTATGCTGCTTATTTTTAGAGGTAACTGAAATAAATATGCTAAATTTCATGTTTATTCATTTTATTTAAATGAGTTTATTAAACGAAAGAAAAGGCATCTGTCTGCGTCGTTTCGAACACGTCACGCCCGATTCCGCGATTACGTCCGCAAATCTCGCGGGATTTGGCGGAAAAGCCCCGGAAGTTGGCGCGCACGGTGAACTTGTTGCGGAGAAAGTTTGTCAGAAAAGCGGCCGCCGCTCGTCCCCTGAATACGCGAGTCGTCCGCTGCCCCGACCCAGCATGGAGCCCAGCAACCACGGTCAGTTAGCAGCGGGTTCAATCGCGGAACCGTCGTGTTTCTGCTCTTTATGTCGAGCTTGTTGCTGTTGTTGTTTTAATTACGGAAGGCGATTCGTGTTTTAGTCTGAGCCAAACCCCTCCGTTTTATGAATTAACGTAGCGAATAGCAGCGTGTCTGGCTTGCTAAATTAATCTCCCCAGAAGTGTGACGGGGCCTGGACACCGGGTGACTCGGCACGGCGTTTTCTTATCTTTTATTCTTTTTAGGCTCTGCTATATAATGTCGTCATTTCGCGTGTTGGATTTCGAAACGACGTCGAGTGCCGACATGTGTTTAAAGTGTCAGGACGCGTTCGAAGTAAACCTTTGGTTCAAGGAATTTAAAGGCTTTTGACCTTTGACCCTTTGACTCCGGTGCTTTAGGTGAAGGCTTTGGGATGAACAGCGGCATGGAAGGTGCCAGCGGCGGAGCACTTCCTCCTAGCCTGACCGAGGAAGAGGCGGAGGAGCTAAGGGTGGAACTGACTAAGGTAATGCTACCGACGTGCTCGTCGCCACTTCCCACAAGGCATCTGGCAAGGTAGTGACTGGTCCACGTCCCCGTTTCTTAGGTGGAGGACGAGATTCAGACCTTAAGACAGGTCCTCTCTGCCAAGGAGAGGCACGCCGCGGACATCAAGAGGCAGCTGGGCATCAGTCCCCTCAGCGAAATCAAACAGAACATCACCAAGGGCTGGCAGGACGTCCAGTCCTCCAACGTGTAAGTGCTGACGTTACCAATCGCTCAAGTTCCCCTTTGGACCTTGCGGCCCAACATGACGACAGTATGGTCAATCCAGCCTCGACCAAGCGTTCACCTTCTCATCTAGGTCAAAATAACTTTTCACACATTACGTCTACCCCACCATGTCTGGAATAACTGTTATATCCTCATATACACGGACACTATGAAATAGTTCAGGAAGGGACTGTCTAAAAGTGTAAAAGACACGAATAATACTGATTAAAGTGTGAAAGTGGCAGTAAGGTTCATGTTGATGTGTACAGATGTGTTAGAAGAACGATCTCCTACAAGCAAGGGTCTACAGATGGAGAACAACATTGGATTGCTGCTCAGTCTCTTCCTCTACACATTCTGCCACAAACGCTTTATACAAGTCAATATTTGATATAAGGGTTTTGTATGTTAACTAAATTGCTTGCAGCTTAGATAAACAGAGCTTTTGTTTCGCTGCTTTTTTATTAGCTGCTTAATTCTGCATTCATGCTCAATAGATAATATTGGGTATAGATGACATTTTTGTCTCTAGCTATTTGAGAACCTCACAGAGGCTTGAACAGTGGAATCAGAGTGTTACCAGCTCGGATCTGTGAGTGTTTTTAATGATTTTTCTGCTTGTTTGTGTTGTATGCTTACTGCACAGTTTCAAGCGTGGTGCGCATTCCTGCTTTGCGTACGCCTTGGGTGTAAACTTAGCCAGCTAAACACGAACCGACTCAAATGCAGCCCTTTAGACGAGGGCCAAGCACCAGGATACGTTTTTATAAAAGTATTACTACTACAAAAACTACTTTGGGGAGGTTTTTAGCTGGCTAACGTCCTTATCTAGCTTTTCTAGCGATTAGTCCCTATACCCAGTCTAGAGTTGACAATTAGCGTGAAAACATTATTTATTATCAGCAGGAGCCCTGAAATCACTAATAGTCTGATATGTGAGAGACGAATCTGAAGATCGGTATTTGACAGAAGCCGCAGGTAGATCCTGCCCTCTGTCGTTTACTCGCTGCGCTGGGAAAGGAGTCCTACCGGTTTTCAGACGTCATTGTCCAAACCACGTTTGCACAGTGTTTATTTACAGGCCTATGCACGCCCAACTCGTTCGCATATTTAAAACTGCTGAGAGCGTTTTGTTTCACGTGCTCGGCCGTCGTGACTCGACAGTGTCGCCTAATCTCTTCAGACTTCGCACTGAGTGGAGAAATCAGGGTGGCGTCGGCACGCTCGTGTCCTCATTGTCCACGGGGCAGCCCGTGGTTTGATCGGATCACTAGACAGATTGGTTTATTGAATGTTTTTCGGCAGCCACCCCTGACATTATACTCATCGTGAAGTTTGTATTGCTAGAAAGGTGGCCGTGTGCGTGTCTCCATGTCGGTTATTACTTCTTCCTTCACGTTGCTTTTCCGCAGGCGTCCTGATAAAACGAGGTGTTGGCAAAAAGTTGTCCTGTGTACGGTTGCCATGTGCAAATGTATTTGTGCTTCCTGATTCTTGAACACACCCCCTGAAAGAAGAATGTCTTTCACGTCAGTGACCTGCTTGCTTTTGTGTGTGAAGTTACCTTACAGCTTCTGCCACTCTGGAGGACATCAGCCGCTCTGACGCGTGAGTGCCATTTATCTGTGATTTCCGTCGTTTTCCCCGCCCCGCGCGAATCCCACTACCTCCCTCCCCGGGAGATCAGGGACGAGCGGCGGACTGGTTTCAGATAAGATAAGAAGAACTATCCCGAGGGAAATTCTTCTTTGTGGGAAATTCACAGCATGCTCAATGTAGTAGGAGAAACAAGAGGAATAAATTATACTTACAAAAAATAGTACAATAGAGCAAATATCAAAAATAGCTTAAGGGCTCAATAACAATAATGATATTACTATATCCAGTGAATTACCCGAGATAGTGCTAAGTGCCATCAGTACAAGTGAGAGGGGGGTAAAACAAACATTCAAAGACATCCAGGTGAGTGGTGGTGCACATCTGAGCGAAAAAACATTTGTGTTTGAATAGCCCTGAAAAAAAAAAATCACCTACAGAGCAAGGAGCTCTACGGCTGTGGTCCCTCGCCGTCTCCCCCGGTCGCGTTTTGGCACGGGACGGGGGACTGTGTGTCTCTGCGTTCGCAACCTCGTTATTGTCCCCAGTTGTTTACTTGCGACACGAGCGCCGGACAGTCGTGCACCAGCCGGAGCGCTTGTTTTTCATTGGTCCATAAGGACACTGACGCTGAATCTGGCAGACTTTTTTTTTTTTTTTTTTTTTAACCATATGGTGCTCTGGACGTGCAGGCCCGATGGCGGCCGCAGCGAACGTCATTGTGGCTGCCAAGAAAGGAAAAGAAGGACGCGGCAGCCCTGAAGGCTGCGTGAGCCCGCCACCTGGGGCGGTGCAAAACACGCCACTGGGAACAGCTGAGGAGATTGCGAAGGTTAAATCGGCTCAGGGTCCCCGTGATTAGGCGGTCTTAGGCACCCGGGGTAAGGGCATTAGGCAGCAGACGGTAGCGGCGAGCGGCCTTGCAGAGCGTTGCCAAGCGACCAGGACGCCGACTCTCCCTCATCACTCACAGAGCGCGGCTGCGTTCTGGATATTTTGAGTATTAAAGGGCATTAAGGACGAGATTGATTGATTTATTTATTTCTCATTGTGAAGCACAGCACACGGTGACACAACGAAACGTGTCCTCTGCTTTTAACCATCACCCCTAGTGAGCTGTGGGCAGCCATGACAGGCGCCCGGGGAGCAGCGTGTGGGGACGCCACCTTGACCGTTTGGGATTTGAACCCACAACCCTTCGGTTACGAGTCCTCTTTCTTACCCGCTAGGCCTCCACTGCACTTTCCTGCTTTGCACTCTCCTTTTTGCATGTGGGGGGGGGGTGATGGTGCTAGTCTGCTCTGTCCACGCTGCTACTCACCACGTTTTCGCAGTCGATGTCCATCTGTCTCTGAGTGACCCCCTCTGTCGTCTGTCCTCTCAGGTACAAGAAGACTCAGGAGACTCTGTCTCAGGCTGGCCAGATGACCTCTGCTGCCCTGTCCAGCATGGGCTCAGCCATCAGCCAACGGTTTGGGGAAATGAGGTGCGCTTAAGCCTGCCGACGAGTCCACGTGTCCCGCAGTCCCCGTCCTCCGTCCTGTTTGTTTTATAATGCTTTATCTACTGCTAAACTCACCAATCCCATACTTGATGTGGTTTTGGATGCTATCAAATTATCTAACTTTGCTTCTTAATCTTTTGTACACTTTGGGCTTTGAAATCAAAGGGATCTGATGTTGCTAGGTAACAAAACAAACAAAAAAAAATGGCGTGGATTTTCCCCAGTGCTGTACTGCCACAGCGTTTATAATTTCCCAGAATGCTCAAGTTCCATCTATGGTTTCTGTTGCTAACGCTCACATCTTTTCCCCCCGTTAATGCTGCCTCAGGGCCCTTCCATATAGAAACACCCCTAGGTAAGGCAAACACTGAAGTAGGGTTTGAAGGCCATACAAAAGTGAGAGTTCCATGTGCCTTCTTCCTGTAGAATTTAAAATTTCAGAACACTGTCTAGATCTGGAAGGCTGGTTGTTTGCGGGCTGACACCTTGCTGCTTCTTGTGCTCTGAACACCTTTTAACTGCTCGCTTTAACGCTTCATGTCTCTGTCTCCTCGACGCCATCTGAAGCCTCCGCTACTCCATGCCCCACTCCTTAAGTATGCCTGCGATGAGGTAACTCGCCACCGCCGGTGCTGTCTTTCTGCATTCTCTTCTTACTAATGCGTGAATACTGTATAGATCGAGCATTTTTAAATGATTTATACTTTGCCTTGAATATAGATTGTAATTACATTGCTCTTGTTGCCACTCAGGAGCTCGTCTTCGTTCAAGAACTTGGAGGACAAGATTGTAAATATGGGAAAGGTGAGCTTTCTACAGCATTTTTTTTATTTATTTTATTTTATTTTTTAATTCTTTAATTCTTTTGCCAAGATGTGGCCGAACATGAGTTTAGATTCACCCGTTTCTGTCCTGTGTCTCAGTAGAAATAACCAGCATCCTGTGTCCACCTCTCCGGCGATGGCTTCAGGCTCCCGCTTGAATGGTGAAGGTGTTTGTTTCCGGCCACTCCCACCTCAGGACGGCGCACTCATCAAAGAAGAAAATAAATAAAATAGCTGCTTCTCTCCAAAACCCAGTTTTTACACTCCTTCGTCACAGTCTCTAATGATTGTACTCATCCAAACTGACATGCTGTAGAAATATTTTTTGCTATTTGTACAGTAAAATATTGCATTTGAAAGCTGTATAAACTGGTACTTGTATATTTAATTGAAAAATGAATGTGGTTATTCATTATAAAACATATCTGCTTACTTACATAATGATAAAAAAATTCTGATTAGGCTAAATTAATATATTAGGGCAATTATAAGGTTCTTTATTTCTTTTTCTTTCTAGTCAACTGTCTGTTACAATACGTGTTGGATTGTTGCCGTTCTACTCGGAACAGCGTTTCATGGTTCTCTCCTTCGTTCTGCCATGTATTGCTTTGTAAATGTTGTTGTTGTAGATGAGCTGTTACAGATGTGAAAGGTTCTTGTCTCACCCTACCTGAATGATGCTGCATCTTCTGATTGCTTTACTAATAAGAGAACTCTTGTCGGGACTGTGCTGGACTAAACCCCGTTCCACTGGGTGCTGCTGTGCTGTATGAGGATTATTTACTTTTCACTGATATAATTTTGATGTCTGACCAAATTAAGGGCTGTTAAAATCTGATTACGAGGTTCATGATTCATTACTACGTTTTAAATAAAGCATTGGACACAGCAAGATTCTGGGGGTGTACTACTTTTGTTGGGAGTCATGATGTGCAGATGTAAAATTCATTATATCTATCAGTGATGGTGGACACTGGTACTAGCTGAACTCTGAACACAAGGCCAGACCTGCATGGATTTAGGTACCTGTGAGTAACCTGCAAGTTTTAATGCAACTGCTGAAAACTGACTTTTTTTGTGAATTCAGAAAAGGGAAAAGTGGCATGACTTTCATTCTTCACAAATTATTAAATCACATTATTTTACTACATATTTAACATTGAATATGTAGAAAGCTTTATATGGTTTTATAAAACATTTATAAAAATACACTGCGTTTTTTCTAAAAAATAATGCGGATTAATTACTTCCTACTCTCTGCCCCTAGATGGCGACAAATGACAGTGTTTTTTTTTTTTACAACATGGTAAAAACGCTAATAAAACGTTTTGTTGACGTGACCAGATTAGGGGGTAAAAATAACACACAGTTATATTTCGATTACAACGATACAAACGATTACTTCGATAATGAAGAAAAAAAAACTTCTTCCCTGACCGGGAATCGAACCCGGGCCGCGGCGGTGAGAGCGCCGAATCCTAACCACTAGACCACCAGGGAACTTGCATGTTGGCTGATGTTTTGGTAGTCATAACACTAATCCTTGCTATTAACTTCAGCCGATTCACAGAAAACAACAATTTTTAATGTCTTAATTATCCAAAACAACAAAACCCTTACAGCGGTGTAATCGGCGCCCAGAAGGCGTTTATGGCATTTTTTTACATATGTGGGAGAGAACGACACCCAGTTACTCTAGCACGTCTTTACATATTAATATATCCACATTTTAATCTGTATCAATTGAGCGTTTTACCCATTTTTAATTGGCCCCTTCTTGACCAGTTTTCCTTGAACCCCCTTTTAAAAGCAGCCGTCCTTGAAAGGGCGACAGCTGCGGACTCGCATGGTGGTGGGGCGCTGACGTCACCGTGCGGCGCAGGGAAGGGGGGGGCGCTGACGTCACCGCGGGCTATAAATGCGCCCACGTCGCCTCGTCCCCCGAAGCTGAGCAGGACCTTGGAGGTTCTCGCCTGGAAGCCGGACTACAAATGGACCTCGTCGCCTGAAGCTTCACGCACCTTCACTCCAGCCACCTTCCAGCCACCTTCCAGCTACCTTCCAGCCACCTTCCAGCCACCTTCCAGCCACCTGTTTAAAGGTAAGGACGAGACGTCGTGACACGCACCTGTGAATCGTGCTGTGACAGACGTGGTTTTGTCAAATTAAATGGTTTAGTAGTCCGTGCTCTTCAGTCAGCAAGCTGTTATAACAGCGTATTTACAGCATTTATCAGATGCTCTTATCCAATCAGTAGTTACAGGGACAGTCTTCCTGGAGCAACTTGGGGTAAAGTGTCTTGCTCAGGGACACAGTGGTAGTAAGTGGGATTTGAACCTGGGTCTTCTGGTTCATAGGCGAGTGTGTTACCCACTAGGCTACTACCACCCATGTAGGCATATGAATGTGTGAGCAATAATAATGCATATTTCTGGATAGCTGAAGACATGGGGCATGATTCAACCCCCCTTTCCCTTCTGATGCCCCTCACGTGTGCCCAGCTGCAGGGCTGGCATTAATACCCGCTGCACGTGCAGCCGTGCATCTGTTGCCAGCAGCAGCATCGCCTTTCTGGCAGTTCTGCACGTCTGGTTTTATTGTGAAGGTGCTTTGCGTCTATCCTGGGCCCGGGTTTACCCGCTGGTTATGGCTCAGGCGGGTATTAGCCTGGTACGCTGGTAAAATCCCTCAGTCCATCTGGGACTTGACACTGGGCCCATTCGCCAAGTAATCCCGTCTCATTAAATATGGTGGATGTCTTATGAATTCGGTGGGGCACCGAAGATCTGGCTGATCAGCTATCTGCACTTAACACCCGTGCAGAAATATAGAGACTCTGTCAGCTGCTTTTTTTTTTTTTTTTTTTTTTTAAATCTGGTCCAGATGGAAAGACACGCACCACGTGTGAGCCGAGGCTGTGTGTAAAACGATCACTTCGCGATTGACCACCGGCCCTTCATTCTAATTTTATCCACAGGTCTTTTTTTTTTTTTCCATCTTCGCAAGACTGACAAAGTTGGGCAGGGGGAAAATGGCAGCGATTCCATCCGGCGGCTCTCTGGTTGCCACCCATGACTACTACCGAAGTGAGACTTCTGTCCCCAGTCACCACAGACGTGTCCCTTTGCCTTTTTCTTTTTTTCTTATTGAATTGCATGCTTCCTTCTGCAGGGCGCATAGGATCAACTTCTAGCAACAGCTCATGCGGCAGTTCGGAGTATTCTGGGGAAGTCATTCCACACCACCCAGGTAGGGGCGGGTCACTCTTTAAAAAAAATAAAAAAATAAATAAAAAATAAAAATAATAATTAATAAATAAATAAATAAATAAAAAATAAAAATAATAATTAATAAATAAATAAATAAAATCTTTTTAGATAATGTACACAATTCACCATCACGTGTTCTCCTCTAGGTCTGCCCAGGCAGGATTCCGGACACTGGTGGTCCTCGTTCTTCTTTGGGAAACAGCCGGGCGCCATCAACGGTTCCGATTCCCAAAAGTGAGTCTGCAGATAATTGCGTCGCTCAGGATAAACTTTTAATCCGGCCACGGCTAAATTCAGGCCGACGTCTGTCCAACGTCTGCTCAGCGCAGTGAGCCTCATAACTGTATTTGTGGTGCTGTAACTGGCTTTCGTTACACAACGGTGTATTCATTCTGCTGAAATCTTCCACAGGGCTGGAACCTACACGGTGTCTAATGGTCAGGTGACCTGCGTTGCCAGGGAGATGGTGCTGAAAAGGCAGCCCAGCGAGAGCAGCGACTCTGGGAAGGTGGAGTTGGATACCTCCCCTAAATCCTGACCCCGTTCGTCTAAGTCCGCTCTGGAAGGCGACTGAGGCTCCATTTTTAGTTTCACTTTTTTATTTTCTACTTTTTGTAGTAATGAGTTCATTTAAGTTGTGTGTTGTTGTTTTTTTTTTTTTTTTTTTTTTTTTTTTTTTTTAACTCTTGACCAAAACTCTTTCAAAAATCCAAAAAATGTTTTCCACGTTGCTGTCAAGCCCATTTTGTCACCATGCATAGTGGTGAATAAAATTGTTTTGAAAATGCCACTCTGTCTAATGTGTGAAAGGGGGTTTAAAAGGTGAAAACTGGTCGGCCTGAACACACTTTCTGAAATGAAGTCTGGCAGGAAAATTAAATACACGAAGCACTTTATGGACCGCAGGTTCTGAGGGTCCTCCCCACGACAGATTACCCTGCTAATGCGGTTTATATAACGCAGGGCCAAGCAAGAAATGTAGAGCGTTCCGTAACCAAGGGACACGGGGACTTACTCCAGAGACACGATGTCAGCAGGAAGCCACAACATGAACCTGTCCACCTCAATGGTCCACGTATTGATAAAATGACCCACTTTTCCAATTCCGCTCAATATGATTTATGTCTGCGTGTGTTTTTCATTGGCTCAGTGGAACGTGAGGGGGCGGGGTTTATATATATATATCCACCCTCCATTTGTAACCTTGCACGTTTTAAAAATGACCCCATACCTACACCAGTCACTGAAACTGAATAGAGGGAGTGACCTGACCTGCCCTTTTTAAATACACTTATTTTTAACCAACAATAACATTTTTGCTTTTACTTTTATTATCCAGTCCTACTATTTTCTGCCCAGAAGGGACCTCAACAAACTTTCCTGTCCTTTAAAGGCATAATAATCATGTTTACACACACACCGTGACTTGTGACTGCATGTGACAGCAACACACACACACACACACACACACACACACTGTTACAACAAAGTCTGTGGAAAATTCTGAGTAATACACCGGAACAGGACAGATACAGCTGGACCGAGTTGACTGGTTGGTGTTTGGTGACAGGGTCACCAAGACTGTCTTGGTCCCTCCCGTTGGTCGGGCATAAACAGATCGCTGTTGTCGACAGGAACAACAGGAGGAGGTGGCGTCCCCAGCGATGGCGTGATGGCGGTCACTCTGTACAAAGTTGAACCTGTGCAGACGCTGGCACTTTATGCTGCCAAAAATACACACACGCCAACGCCAGTTTAATTTTATGGCTGAACATGGAACCAGCTGGGAGTCTGCAGGTTCTTTCTGATCTTCAGGCTGGCTTCTCATCTCTTCAGTACATTTTAAATTGTCTATAAAAATTTTGCTCAAGCCGTTTTGGTCCTTGAGCTTCATCATTAATGCAGCTCAGATTTAATTATTCTTCTTATACCTGCAAATCAGAGGAGATAAAACTGTGTGTTGTGGACTGGCCACCCTTTCAATTGGCAGCAGTTTTATCGTCACTCCTGGGTGGTGGCAGCGTTGATGTCACGTGCTCCGTCATCCAGCTCATTGTTCATCGAGTCCAAGCCTGTGTCCCCAACAAGTGACCAGATTAACAAGAGGCGTGGTGTGCTGGTCCAAATTACAGGGCCAAGGTGACAGACTCTCACATGCAAGATGATGCGGTTATCCATTTTTTTTAAAGAAAGAAGCTTCCAGATAAGATGGACAGGGGGGGAAGGAGACAGGGCAGAAATGAGAAAAGTGTTCTGGAAATTTCCAATCTCCTTTTAAAGAAACTAAGCGTCACTGTCATTTGGACTTGTGGCTCAGGGGTTCGAGTTACCACGCTCGTGAGAGCTGAAACTCCTCAGTATTTTTAGGGCGAGAAACGCTGTCTTTAGAGATTCTCTTCATGGAAACTGGGGTAACAGCTTGCCTCCACCACCAGACCCCGGCGACCCGTGAACTGACACCTTCACGGGGTACAGACTAGGTGTCCATTTCTGTGCCTGACACAGTTGGACAAGGCGCAGTCTCCAAACTTTTCTCTACATATTGCACCTTTGGGTGTCCGGTTGCTCACTTCTGAGAAAGTTATCGGACGCAACAGGAGTTGTGTGTTCAGCCAGTTCCTTTTCTGGCCAAGGTGAAGACGGCATTTATTTACAGTTGCCTGCACGCTGATGGTGGGTCTATTTTTTGCTGGCCACGTATCGAGAGCGTGGACATGACATGATGGTGGCATGTAGGCCTTGCAGCAGACAGTTTTCAAATGAAATAAAACATCAGGTGGTCTAGCCGTGGTAAATTGGGACATGGTTTTGGATTAAGATTGGCGTTGCCAGGTGCAGCGGATGGATTCCAGCCAAATAAATGTGCAAATGCTCAAAAAAGTGCACAGCAATTCAGCTCTGCAATCTCAGCCCTCATAACCACTGCTCGACCCTTCTGTACAGTTTCTCTGTAATCCCTCTGTTTCAAATCAGCGAGGACAATGCAATGTTGGATTCAAATTTCCCCAAATCTGGCAACTCTGATCCAGCTCACTGCAATCAACGCAATTATTATATGTAATCGTTTTTGAAAGGCAAATAAATGGAACTTCAGATTATACTGATTTGACCTTTTTTGCAGATCTTAATAACCCATGCTTAGGTAATGTGTTCCATAATGAAAATGAACTTTAACTAAAGGCCATCTCCTGCACACATCTCTGGAAGTGCCAAATGGGACAGGACAGGGTCGCACACATTGTACAAGAGCAGTTGCTCTGGCAATAAGGAGTGGAAAAAAATTACCCTGATGTGATTGTGAAATGGCCTGTGTGTCCCAGATGCCATATCCAGTTCCCCCTTTCACATTTGGTGGCAGTGCTGGTTACTGCGTTCAGCAGTTAAATCATTCCTTTATCAGGTCAGCCACACCCAATAACACACATCCCAAGGGGCAGCGTGTCCATGCCAAACACAAGTGATAAAGTCAAGAGAGGACAGAGAACTTGCTGTTCCTTTTAACATGTTGACCTGCGTCGCGCCCAAAAATGATTCCAAAATCCACATTTCAACATACTCTATTTATCTATGGTGCTATTTCTGACCCTTTCTGGCATTGTAGAATAAAACTGAAGACTGAAATAAACACGCCTGAAGTTACGTATTAAACTAGCAACCAAAGCGTATTTCAGTGGCTTGGCTTCTTTTAGTCAGGCTGTCCTGAACAATAGATTCATTAATCACTTGTGGGTGGTTTTCTTTTTTGCAAATGAATAATGCTATTATTATATGGCTTTCCCCTGGAAATACATGCACCAGCTACTCAAAACAAAAACCCCAGTGGTAAAGAGTTTGGGATATAGACTTGGGGAACTCCCTTCCTGCTTTTAACAGCTCCCATAAAAAAACTTTTTTCTAATCGGCATTTAAATCTGTCTGAAATGTTGGGTTTACTGTGCTTATAGTTTTATTTGCGGTGTCTCTCTTCTCTCTTTGTGTACAGCACTTTGGTCAACTGCATTGTTTCATAGTGCTTTATAAATAAATTTGAACTTGAACTTGAATTAGAGGGACTCTACAGCAGTTTCAAAATCAATAATCATCTCCATAGTGCATAGTACATCATCTCCATAAAGACTGTATGCATCATCGTATAGTGCACTCAGTCCCACTGTCTTGCTACACCACTATACAGGTGATCTTGTCTGCGGACAGATTCATTAAGGATTCAGCACACGGCTAGTTTCAAAGGGTTTATCTACACCAAAAACACAGAGAACTATAAATGAAAGAGTAAAAAGTGAATGACGTCACGTAAGCGTTCATGGGTCTGAGTACTGAGAGCCGCGACACTCTGCTGCCGCCTGGCGGCGGCTGTCAGTGCGTGACGTCGGCGCCGCGCTTTTCCGCTACACTGGCGCCCTCTTGTGGGCGGGCCGCGTCAGTGCAGCCCTCCGGCCTCCATTCGTCGTAGCGGGTCGTGTTCTCCAGCAGCGTGATCAGCTCGCTGAAGTCCGGCCGCTCCTCTGGACAGGCGCTCCAGCACACCAGCATGATCTGGTAGATGTCCGCTGGGCACGTCGGTGGCGCCGGCATTCGGTATCCGGTCGTGATAAGTGGGAACACCTGATTGTTGGAGTAACCTGCCAAATTACAGACATGTATATGTCCGGATTATTATTATTACATACACTACAGTGAAAAGAAAAAGAGTGAAAGTGAAGAGATTGTGAAGCACAAAAAGCACAGCACACAGTGCACACAAGGACATGTGTCCTCTGCATTTAACCCATCACCCGCCAAGGTGCCAGTGGTCCGCCAAGGTGCCACTGAGCAAAGCACTGTCCCCACATACTGCTCCCCGGGCGCCTGTCATGACTGCCCACTGCTCACTACAGGTGATGGTTAAAAGCAGAGGACAAATTTTGTTGTGTCACCGTGTGCTGTGCTGCAGTGGATCACAATTTAAAATATTTAAAGCAGAAATAAAACCAGAATCTTCTGTGATCTAGACAAGCATTGGTTATTTTACAATGTATTTTTGTTTTATTACAATTTAACTACCAATCGGGTTTTCTTTTAAATATTTTAAATAACTGTGTATTGTTTCAGTTTGTAAAAATCCATATTAACTACACACAGGTATTTACCTGGATATGGACATTTGCCATAAGTGTAAATTTCATAAAGAAGCACACCAAAGGACCAGACGTCCGATTTGCTGGAGAAACGTCCGTGGCTGATTGCCTCGGGTGCCGTCCATTTGAAAGGGATGGTCTTGCTCTCCGACAGATAAAACGGCTCCTGCGGAGCAAACGCGTATCAGCTGTGACATTCTGTCTCACATGAACCGCTTCGGCTCTGGCTGTTGGGTCAGCAGCAACACCGCTTCAACATAAGATCAGCGACAAGGCTGGAATATGCGTATAGAATGCTGCACAAAAACAAAAAGCTTGTTTAATGTAAATAGCATGTAGCTGATTATTAGTTGATTATTATATTAGTTTATTATAACAAGTTCAAGTTCAAGTTGAGTTTTATTTCCTTTTTAGTTAAATACATTAGACAGGACCTGGTGCTACATGTAACATTTAAACAAATTTACATACTGACATAAAGTGCACGTGTGCGACACAGACAAAGCGGGCTACATAAAATGGAAAAAACACGGTCAGGGAACAAGAGTAACTTTAAATGAAACGTTTAGACAACAAAGAAGACAGACAGCGCTGTAGTAGTACTGCTGTAGTAGTGACAGTGTTTATGCGTCTAATCTATGCATGCACATGAAAAGACGGACTTACCTTGACAAATCGTGCCAGGCCGAAGTCGGCCACTTTACAAATGTTGTCCTCGCCCACTAGAACGTTGCGTGCTGCCAGATCTCGGTGGATGCTCTTCTGGGACTCCAGATAAGCCATCCCATCCGCAACCTCCACCGCCATTTCCACTAAAGACGACAGGCCCATGGACTTCCCTTCCTGACCTAAAAAGGGCCACGTGTCAAGCTTTACATTCAATATGGTACGCAGCAATATATACAGCACAACAAAGTTGTACTCAGCAGTGGAACTAGTTAAAAATTTTCCCAACTGTAACTCTGTAATACTATTTAAAAGTGAAAAATATTAATAATGTTCATGTAGATATGTAGTAGAAGAACTCGGTGTCGGTCTAACGTATGATCTCCTACAAGCAAAATCTACAGATGGAGAACAATATCGTCTTTTTTGCTCAGACAACAACAGGAGAGCAGAGTCTCTTTCTCTACACACATCATGTCATTGTTCGATGAAAATAGGAAATTCTGCAATAAAAGTTTTAGGGAAATCAATATTTCATTAAATTTTTTTTTACATTAACAAAAAATGCTTCTAGCTTTGATAATTAGGGAATAATTTTGTTCCGGAAAAAAAAAACCTGGATGTTGGCCTGAACACTGACTCCAACTTGGCGGTGAAGATTGCGTTTAATTATAAGCAATGTGTTTCAACTCATCTGATGTTACCTAGACATATGGAGGCGTGGCACATGTTTTAACAGGCTCTAATTTATTAACACAGGCAGATGACAAATGCATTTAAATGGAAATATTGGATGTAAAATGGTACCAATGTTACAGAAAATCCCACATTAGTGAAAAGGAGAAAGAGATGGTGAGGGAAAGATGGAGAAAGGGCAAGGAGCCACCTTGCACCTGTAAAGAAAACCTCCTGAATGAGGTCTGAATATCTCATTTATACTGGACACTGGGCTCCCAAAAAGGTTGCCACAGACCAATCAGATTGGCCTTTGATGTATCTGCCTTGTCCAACCAGAAGCCCCGATACAGCAATTCAGGAATGCAGTGGTCAGCCACGCCCCTCAAGACTGTCCCCTCCTGGCACCTAAGGCCATTGGCTACCCTTTTGGCCCCCTGCTGATAGTCTTTAGCCATCGGGCGATGGGGGTGATCGTAGTGGGTAAGACACTCGACTATGAACCAGAAGGCCCAGGTTCAAATCCCACTTACTTTGAGCAAGACACTTAACCCTGAGTGTCTCCAGGGGGGGACTGTCCCTGTAACTGATTGTAAGTCGCTCTGGATAAGATACTCTGATACTGTAAATAATTGTAAATGATGATGTATATACATGTGTGAATAATACAATGTATTTCCCCAAATGAAGAATCTAGCTGCTTCTTCTGGTCTTGTGAAATATAGAGATGTACTGTATATGGATATTTGGTATATGGTGTTCTGGGGGAGGACAGAAGCCAGCCACCTTGCAGGAACCTGAGCAGGTTGCCCTTCTCCATCAGCTCGGTGATGATGTAGAAGGGATGCGCGTCCGTGCAGACGGCGAGCAGCGAGATCAGGTGCCTGTGCCTCAGCTTCTTCAGGATTTGCGTCTCCAGCTGGAACTCTCGGTGGTCCAGGGAGTCTGAGAAAAAACAAAGAGGGGCGAGGGGCGTGAATCCAACAAGTCTCTCCGCTGTCAGGTGAGGAACAGGAGGGACTGGAAGCGCCGCATTTCTTCTGACAGAAAGTGAAAGAGGAGCGAGTTGCGTCAGGGTTTTACCCTCTGCATTACTGCTGGTTCTTCTGGGACTCATCTGCCACACATATTTACATTTACAGCATTTACCAGACGCCCTTATCCAGAGCAACTTACAATCAGTAGTTACAGGGACAGTCCCCCCCTGGAGCAATTTAGGGTTAAGTGTCTTGCTCAGGGACACAATGGTAGTAAGTGGGATTTGAACCTGGGTCTTCTGGTTCATAGGCGAGTGTGTTGCACACTAGACTACTACCACCCTATCCAACTGTTTTTGTTTATTTGTGTGTGTGTGTGTGTGTGTGTGTGTGTGTGTGTGTGTGTGTGTGTGTGTGTGTGTGTGTGTGTGTGTGTATATATATATATATATATATATATCTCAGATTTGCTAGAATCTATATGGTAGATGAACCGGTTACAATCTGGTGGCCAAAGGTCAGACGCACAACAAATTGTAACTCATTTCACATCACCGTATCGCAACATGCACTGTTGTGGCCGTGTCTGCACCGAATGAAGATCGCCGCACCGTTTTTCAGAATCTTCACGGCCACGTTGACCATGCCTTTCCACCTGCCCCGGTACACGTCGGCGAAGTAGCCCCCGCCCAGCTGCTCCTCCAGGGCAAACTGGCTCTTGGGCAGTTCCCACTCGTCCACCGTGTGATGGGACAGATCCTGGGTGTTGGGCCTCCTCTGTGGGGGATTCAGGGCAGCAGTCAGAACGTCTGTCCCATATATTACCACCTTCTCAGACCCCCGTCACGACGCCCCTATCTTCACCACCCAAAAAAAAGAGACCCAACCGACAGAAAGGGTCTATGGTTCTCCTACCCGAGCGCAGGGCTTGGTGAGCAGGCCGGTGGAAGGCAGGGGGTGGTGCTTGTAGTGCTCCACCAGCTCCTCCAGGCTCTGGAACCTGTGACCGGGGTTCACGTAAAGCTCGCCGTCCACGGACTGGAAGATCTTGAAGTGCTTGACCGCCGCCACGGCACCAACTGCAACACCGGCGGGACATTAAACACGCAAGCTCAGCCACCCACCCCCCCCCCCCAGGCGGACGTGGGTTCCGCACGTACCAGACAGGACGTATCCCTTCGCATCTTTATCACTCCGCCGCACCAAGAACACGCCGCTCTCGTCCCCTGCCGCTGACAGCTGGTTCTGGGCCTCGAACCGATTCAGTTGTCCAAAGAACCACCTAGAAATTTCCAGAAATTTTCCAGAAATTTCAAACGGCAGCTCAAGACCTTCCTCATTAGAGAATATTTAGATTAATTTGTAGCCTTCTTATGTATAGAAACCACAACAGAGTGAATAAAAGATTGAATTAATAGTTGCGGGTCCTAGTGAACCTGAACTGATCACTTAATCGATGGTAACTTGAAAGCACATTGTAAGTCGCTCTGGATAAGGGCGTCTGCCAAATGCCTTAAATGTAAATGTAGAAATGATAATTGTAATTCATTTGGGCCTGTCAGCATGACAGACCACTTACTATTGTGCTGGGAGCAGCAAAAAAGGACACGTCTTACGTTCAAGGCTGCCACGCAAAAACCGTTAAACGTACAGAAACAACGGAGTGGTCAGGCCTTCGGCCTGACCACTCCGCACAATATGACGTATTGTTTATTTTGGTAGGTCGTACGGCCCGCCCACAAATCGGGTTCAAAGTGTAAAAAGTACCGTTTACTATCGTGCTATGAACAAGTTTTTGGCTCCCTGTGACCAGCCGTAAAAGCTAGAGACAAGGGAGTCGAGGCGAGGCCGAAGGCCTCGCCGAGACACACAATCTGACATATGGGACGAGTCGGTGCCACCAACGGGGGTTTGGAAAACCCGGATAAATCCGGAACACTGGGAAAAAGGCAATAAAAGGACATGTCTCACTTTCAAGGCTGCCACGCAAAAACCGTGAAACGTACAGAAACAACGGAGTGGTCAGGCCGAAGGCCTGACCACTCCGCACAATATGACGTATTGTTTATTTTGGTAAGTCGTACGGCCCGCCCACAAATCGGGTTCAAAGTGTAAAAAGTGTGGTTTACTAATGCACAGAGGAAGAGGTTTTCAGCTCCCTGTGACCAGCCGTAAAAGCTAGAGACACGGGAGTCGAGGCGAGGCCGAAGGCCTCGCCGAGACACACAATCTGACATATTGGATGTGTTGCTACCACCAACAGTGGTCAGGAAAACATGGGAAATAGGGAAGAAGGCCAAAAAGACCATGTCTCGCATCTGTGGCTGCCACGCTAAGACCGTGAGACGCACAAAAAAAACGGAGAGGTCAGGCCGAAGGCCTGACCTCTCCGCACAAAATGACATATTGATTGCTTGTTTGGGGAATACAGGAGGGCCACAAATTGTGATCAAAACATTAAAAGTGTGAAAAAAATTGGTTTCTTAAGATTTGCGATGAAACGCTTCACAGCACACACACAAGTCTCATATCAGGTCGTGCGGCTTTTCCTTCCGCACGGTTTGACGTATGGCTCGGCTCGGTCGGATTTACGGTCGGCGCGCAATTCCCCAAAAAGCGTTTTCGGAACGCGTTTATTATCCTAGTCCAAAATTGGACTTTTTTGGACTTTGTGTCCAGATGGTTTGACATAGAAAAAAGTTTTTAATGGTGTCTCGTAGATCTCATCAAGACTGATGTTTTGACGTATGGTTTATCTATGTCTGATTTACGGATCATTGACAAATTTGAAAAAACAAAAAAGTGTCAATGGGTGAAAAAAAACTTTATTTTTTTTTTTTTTTTTATTATTTCAGACTTTTTCGGCACTTAATGCGGGTCGTACCGAAGCACGCACACCGGCGTACTATATATCAAAAATTAGTACTATATTGTGTGAGGTGTGCTATTACTTTTATAAGCAATCGGACTGGGCGTGGCCGAGCTATTAACGTTCAAACAGGGTCATTTTCGCATTAGAATGCATTGAATGCTAATTTTAGCATTGGTAGCATTGGTAAAATGGGGCCCCTTTTAAGTGGTACTGCTACTGTGTCATTGCCAGCAAAGGGGGTCCTACAAGGGGTACTGATACAGCAGCAGCGACAGCACTGTGATTCAATGGAATTTCAAACCAGCAGCTTCATTAGGATGACAATCAAACACATTATTAAGACCGCCCGGTCCTTTGGCTGCTTTATTGGGGACACCCTGTCCTTCGGGTACTTCATTAGGGACGCCCTGTCCTTCAGGCACTTCATTAGGGACGCCCTGTCCAACAACCACTTTATTAGGGACGCCCGGTCCATCAGTCACTTTATTAGGGACACCCTGTCCTACAGCCCCTTTATTAGGGACGCCCGGTCCTACAGCCCCTTTATTAGGGACGCCCGGTCCATCAGTCACTTTAGTAGGGACACCCTGTCCTACAGCCACTTTATTAGGGACACCCTGTCCTACAGCCCCTTTATTAGGGACGCCCTGTCCAACAACCACTTTATTAGGGACGCCCGGTCCATCAGTCACTTTAGTAGGGACGCCCTGTCCTACAGCCACTTTATTAGGGACGCCCTGTCCAACAACCACTTCATTAGGGACGCCCTGTCCAACAACCACTTCATTAGGGACGCCCGGTCCTTCGGCCACTTAATTAGGGACGCCCTGTCCTTTGGCCATTTCATAAGGGACGCCCTGTCCTACAGCAACTTTATTAGGGACGCCCTGTCCTACGGCCATTAACATGCTACGCCTTGAGCTAACATGCAAATTTTTTCAAAATTGTCCAAAGGTCACCAAATTTAATATGACGCATCTTGGCCACGCCCTGTTAGCATTTTTTATGTTAGCATTAGCATGCTAACATGCTAATTGTTAAACATGCTCCAAACATCCCCAAATTTAACGTGACGCATCTTGGACACGCCCTGTTAGCGTTTTTTATGTTAGCATGCTAGCATTAGCATGCTAACATGCTAATTTTTTTAACATGCTCCAAACGTGACCAAATTTACAGTGACGCATCTTGGCCACACCCTGTTAGCGTTTTTGATGTTAGTATGCTAGCATTAGCATGTTAACATGCTAATTTTAAAACATGCTCCAAACAACACCAAATTTAATGTGAAGCACCTTGGCCACGCCCTGTTAGCACTTTTGATGTTAGCAGGCTAGCATTAACATGCTAACATGCTATTTTTTAACATGTTCTATACGTCAACAGATTTCACGTCACTGCCTGCTCTATCGGATACTTTAATAACACCGCCTGATTTCACAGCTGAGACCAGCTCAGCAGGTTATGCCCGCGCTCCTACGAAAAACGCCCGGACAGGCCCATCAAAATTTCCCCTGGAATTTTGGCTTCTAGTTAATATTATTGTTGCTCATATTATTATAATTAACTACTCAACTTGTTATAATAATAATAATAATAATACAGCTATGATGATAACAACAACCACGAATGAAAAGTAAAAAGTGGAGCTATTATTATTATTATTATTATTATTATTATTATAAGAAGGCGCTGATTGGTGGCTTCATCGAACTCACGGCTGCGCGTCTATCGTGTTGCTCCTCGCCAGGTAGTTGTGCGGGACGAAGCCGCAGACCTTCCGCGCCCCGTCCACGATCTTCTCGGCCGTCCACCACCCCCCGGAGCTCCTGGTGACGCGGAGCACCTCGTCCTTCTGGAAGGACACCTCCTCGTCGTCCCGCGCCTCGAAGGACCACAGCGCCTTGTAGAAGCCCGTGGTCTCGTCCTGAGGTGGAGACCCCACCCCGGGCTCCTTCTCGTGGGTCCAGACGATCTCCACGGCCTGCTGGTCCCCTGCTGCAGCGTCCTTGTCCGTCCCGCGTCTGCACAGTCCGCTCCAGGATGGACAGGTGAACATTTCACGCGGCGCTGCGGAGGGGTGTGTGTGTGTGTGTGTGTGTGTGTGTGTGTGTGTGTGTGTGTGTGGAATGAAGAGAAGGAGCTGAGGAACCATGAGGAAGTGAACGTTGTGGCGCTTCTTTCCTGATCCTGCACATCCAAGAAGCGAAAATCATAAAAGCGCCTATTTTATTATTATTTAATGTAAAAAAAGTTTTTTATTATACCTGTTGTTAAAAGTTGGAAAATAAGGTTAATAAAAACAGTGAAATGAAATTTTATACAGTATATAAAATCCGTGGTGATAGATTTTGGTGAAATAATCAGAAGGTTCCAGATCCGGCACTGAGCAAAGCACCTTCCCATCACGGCTGCCCACTGCTCACCAAGGGTGATGAGGGTTAAAAGCAGAGGACACATTTTGTTGAGTCACAGTGTGCTGTGCCGCAGTGCTTTACTTTCACTTAAAAAAATTCCCCCAGGCTGAATGGACTGTAGGTTTGTGCCATACAGCATATGATCACACACACACACACACACACACACACACACACGCACACACACTCACACACAAATAAAACCTAAATGAAGGATTTATGTTGGTGTTGGCAAGCCAGTAGTATAAAGCAAGACAAGGAAGAAAGGAGGCAGAGTCGCTGTCTCCATTTCATATCTCAGCCAACTGTTTAATTCAGTTTCTCAGGAGCTTAGTGACAGACACCTTACGAGGAAAGAACCGAGCAATGCTGCTGCTGCTGGGAAACCAACATTTTTACTCTAGCGTCAACATCACACCGAAAAACGTAAAGTGTCGTCTCACAAAGAGTCTCTGGTTAAAGTGATATGTAAGAGGCAAAACCAAATCTTCCGCCTCGGACAGTGAGTTTTTTTTTTTTTTCTTTCTTCCTTTTGCATGGAACAAACATGGATCTTCCTGCCATTTTTGCTTCACATATATCTATATATATAATTTATATTTATACTGTATTTATCAACACTTTTCTAAGGAATTCAAATATTCAGCCACAAGTACTGGAAAAGAATGTCTCACCTCATAATCACAATAAATATAAAAAAAAGGAATAATATTAAATCCAATAAAATTGACACGGAGTCAGAGAGAGAACACAGACAGTTAAGACAGATATGCCTAGGTAGTTCAAATAATAATCATAATAATAAAACATACTCAGAGATTCAACATTTCCTGAGGTTTTTGTGTTCCCCTGTTTAAACGTTTCTGAGGGAAAAAATGGCTTTTTTTTTTTTACATTAACAAGGAGCGTTTCACTAGATGTCAAAGTGCACCTGGGAACAAGCCTCTGCCCGGGAAAGCTTTGTCTGGCCCTCCTGTTACGGAACGGGGCCGCAACCTGTGCTAAAACAACACAAAAACCCAATACAGGTTCGAGGAGACCATTTTTAATATATAAAACTGATCGGAAGTTGATATTTAGTGCATTACATTTGTGTTCAATAGGTAAATCTACAGCGACTTTAGTGACGCCTGTGGCTGGGCAGAGGACTGCTGGTGCACTTTGAGCCGATCCGAAGCTCCTCCTCTCTCAGGTGTCCCCTCCGTCGTAAAGCCGTCACCCATCGGCCAGAGTCATGTGTGGTGGCCCTTGCACAGGACCCACTGCGCCTGTAAATGATGTGTAAATGCTTTTCAGCAGGCGGGCGGAGGGAAGGCCTCAATGACCTTCAGAGGTCACAGGCGAGCCGTGTGCTTGATCTGCGATCTTTTTTTTTTTTTTTTTTTTTCTCGTGTGCATTTTAAACTTTTATAAAATGGACAGGTGTGCAAGGGCCTTCCGATGACGAACTAAGATCTGCGGGACCGGTTCTAGTCACACAGACTGGGTGAGGAGGGGGCAAAACATGGCGGGAGGGGGAAAAAACAAAGCAAAAAAAACAACAACAAAAATCATTTTTTTAAATCTGTACATGTAAACATCACACTTCCACTGAGTCAAAAAACCAGAAGGAAAAATTACAAAGCTTCACATTGGTATACAAAGAGAAACTGGGCGTAGTCCGGCAGTTTCTAGTAAGTACAGGAATAGAAATGAAATAAGAATCATATTAGTAATACAGAGCACCACAAAAAATGATACAACAGGCAATGGTCTGAACCATACTCGATTGCAGCATCATACTGCAACTTTTTTTTTTGTACCCCCCCACTACTTTTACTGAGTTACTCAACTTTCTGTGGTAGCCTGTGAGTACTCGGTCATAGAAAGAGAAAACATGATGTCACTGAGTGTGTAAATCTCACTGGCAGTTAGAAATGAACACAAATTCCCCCGGAAAAAAAAGAAATGTAATGGTGCACTCGTATAAATGCATCCAGGGTCGAAGAGGTTTAGCCCTGGAACCCTGTGGGGAACAAAGTGCTCAACAGCAGTCAAGCTGGCCATTTTTATACAAAAAAAAATAATTATACATAGGAAATTAAATTAAACGCTATGAACCTGGGTACCAAAAATGTGCATCCATGGAAGCAATCAGTAACAAGCAAAGTCCTGCCATACAGGCTCAATGTCACGTCAAATGTACGTATCAAATCCATTTTTGCAAATTCAGACTGGAAAATAAAACCTTAAGGGTTGAGGTGAACTGGGCATTGGCCAAATTGATTGCTACAAGCACCATTTCTGGAATGTTAAGACTTGAAGGGCGATGTCAATGACGATGTCATTAAAAAAAAAATGTTTCATAAAGACCACTTCACTGATGCACAAAGAAACAAAACCTAAAGCTGAAGCATCAATAACCAAATCATTCCTGTAAATCAGACATAAAGAGGATACATGTACACAAATACTGAGCAATGGGCGTTCTGCTGATGGCCAACCTTACCCATCTTACCCCATTAAAACTTTTTTTTAATATGCTCTCGCTGTGGCTCCAACAGATTCAAGCCATCATGAACACGCTGTTCCACAAAGACATGGATAGACCACAGATATACCAGTATGAGAAGTTAGCCGCCCTCAAGTTACACTTTTCCAAGGTAAGATTGTCTTTTGCTTTGTAAAAAATGAAAAGAAATTGTGAGTGTGAAAGTTGTTATGTTTTTTTAAGGAAGTTGTGCAAATGAGTGGAATAAAGAAAGATTAGCCACTTACGGCTGCAGGAACATGGGGCTGTAAACCTCGCTGTGGTGAGCATACAGGGTGCCGTAACTCCGCTGAGGTCTATGAAGGTCGTGTCAACCAGTGATGAGGTTCATAAAGCTTTTTGCTTCAATGACCCGCCATGTTCCTACATTTGATTGGTCCCATTCGTTTTTTTTTTCTTAATCAATGAATGTGTGAACTGATTGTTATTGTGAAGTGCATTGTGGGAACTGTAGTCCTAACCCAAGTCAGGAATTGGTTTCAAGAGTCACAGTGGTGTATGGGATTTTGGTGGTTGGACGACAATGTTTTACTTCAGATTTCCCCATTTTGCGTAAATTGGAAAAGGCTGACCACATTAATTCATCATTCATCATATGATAAAAGCACATTAGCTTCATAAGCTTTATGCACATTAGCTTCCATGTTTCCCCTGTAAATGCATATGCACATTATGTATGTCCGGATTGAATATGCAGTTATGATGTGAATATCACTGATGATTATCAGCTACATTGCACCTTACCCTTCATGACCACTGTCCTCAGACTGTATGGACTGAGCTCCACAGATTGGTAAAGTGATATCCATCTATGAGTGGCTGACTTTGCATATGGTTACACCTGCAATGGACATCACATGTATCCCATGAGCTCGAGCTATGGTTCGTAATTTGGGTCTTGTAACAGTGTGCAGAGGTCTTTACTATGGTGAAACGTCTAGGCTCGCTCTGTGTGTGCTACAGCGTCAGAAAAAAACAACAACAAGATCATGAAGTGACTGGGACTAGTAACAGAGCGCACTACAGGCAGGAAGATTACAACCGATCCCACAGAACAAGCATTTGCAATCTGTTCTGTCCAGGTTTGCAGGTTCTTCTTTCTCTCATCTTTTTAAAATCCTCTGCCATTCCTACCCTTCAAGGCTTGCGGTAAGAATTGGTCAGAAGTCCAGATCGGTAGCAGCAGCTTGAGTCCAGAAACATTAGCACGAGCGTTGAAATAAATAACATGACAAAAAAAAAAAAAGGAAAAACTGAGTCCTTCTGGCAAACATCGGGTGCTTCTGGACTTTCGTTTCATCTCCACTCATCACCTCTCCAGTGTGGATTATTCCCTCTAAGGAATCGTGGACATCAAGTATAGTGCGGAACAACGCAATGATCCAACGAGGTCCTGCAGGATTGTCGGAGGAGCATGGAGGAGCATCTTAACGGTGCTGTGTGCAATGCATAGGTCCACGTAGAACATCATGTCCAACCCAGACTGGTTTTAAAAAATTATAATAATAATGCACAGCAAAACACATTGACAGGCTGACATCTTAGAAGGAGACTCTGAGCTACGGAAGTAAAACACCCTCGTTTGTCCTCGTCGCCTTCTTCCTCATTGTGGCAGAGTGTCAGAAAGGCCTTGATGATAATGGAGGAGATGAGCTGTCTGAATAAGTGCGCCCCACAGTGGGCACTTCAAGTATGTCACCCCGCGTGAAGATGGGCGGAGATGCGTGAGACAGACAGGATGGGCGGGGTCTTGACCGGGCTGGGCTCAGCTGGGGGTTAATTCTGCTGCAGGATCAGGTTCTCCAGCTCGTCTGCGGAGCGGAGCAGGAACGCGGCCGACTCGCGGTAGCCGGCGATGAGCTGCCGCACCGCCGTCACCTCGGGAGGGCTGAGCTGGGCCGAGGCCCCTCCCCCTCCCCCACCCTGTCCGTGACTGTTCGAGCTGGAGGACGAGGAGGTGTTGGAGGCCAAAGACTTCATGCTGAGGTCTGTGGGACCTGAGGGGGGGATTATTATTTACAAATGACTACAGTAACTCAGTAACAAAGCATTTGAGTAATTAAAGTACTTTTGCAAAGTTAGCAGTAACTATTATCTGAAATTAGTTGTATTTCACTTCACATATTCATCTTTATTTAGAAAGAATACTGAAATAAAGATTAAGGTCGATATTTTCATGACGCATGATGGGGTGGATGGAGTTTGCCATTCATAATTCTTGAGTAAACAAATGTGGTAAGAGGGTTTAAAGTGTTCCAAATGAGGAAGCAGTACGCATTAGTGTTCATCTTCTGGGAGAAACAATCACACACCAACAGAAAGGGCTGCGGGCGGTTGCCATGCACCACATCTTATTAAAGTGCTCTCTAAGTATGTAGAAGATTTCTGTCGAACAGTATTCAATAAACGATTCGTGTGCAGTAATATCATTGTAATTTTATCAAAATGAAGCCTGAATGTAATGAAAAAAGGGGGTCTGGTGAAACATTAAAATCCATTGCACAATCTGGCATTGCATATGAATGCACACGTAATGCAAGGGGTATGACGCCACCTGCTGCCACCTACAAACAACAGATCTACACACACAGAGACCCTCTCCATCCCTCAGCCAGGTGGAATAACAGCCAGTCACCGTTGCTCTGTGTCGTGCTGGTGTTCTGGAGGCTGCCACCGAGGGCCCCGTAACCACGGAAACTGTAAGTGAGCCCACCATTGGTGTAGAGCTGGTCCTGGGAGTAGGCAGAGGCGGCCAGGGAGAAGCCTGAGTGGGCCAGGGCGGCGGGGTCCCTCGCGCTGGGTTTATCTACAGAGATCGGCTCATCCTGGCAAGAGACGCAGACAGGCGGGAAATGAGCTTTGGTGTGTGTTCTTTCACTGCCTCACACCCTCTCACTTCCTTCCAACAAACAAACACACAGACGCACACACATACGCAGGTACACATCCAGCAACATCCTACACACAGCCGCACAGGCTTACATTGGTCGGGTAGATGTCTAGACGCATCCTCTTGGCAGCATTGCGGGTCTCACTCTCACAGGCGGCAGCCAGAATGTTCTCGGCCATGGCTGACGTGAGGTGAGGGGGTGTGGGACGAGTCTAGCAGGGGAAAGCAGATTAAACCATCCATGACTCCTTATCATTGTTCACTCGAGAAAACAATGATTTCAAAATGCAGAAAAGTTGGGTTTACTGGGAAATATTGCAGAATATGGAACTGGTCCACATGGATTAACATCATTCTTTTACATTTACAGCATTTATCAGACGCCTTTATCCAGAGCGACTTACAATCAGTAGTTACAGGGACAGTCCCCCTGGAGACACTCAGGGTTAAGTGTCCTGCTCAGGGACACAATGGTAGTAAGTGGGGTTTGAGCCTGTGACTCTACTGGTTCCACACATTAGGGGTGCTACGAAACCAGTATCCCACAGTATGATCCATACCTCGGATTTTGGGCAACGGTTTTTGTTTTGCGAGTAAAGACAAGAGTGAACGGTGCCACAGAAGATCTGTTCAAAAACATTTTTCGATAGACAGGGGTCCTTTTACTGTGGTTTGTAACAGATGTGAAATGCACCTTTAAAACAAGCGGCATTATATGGGGGGTAGAGCTATCCGCCTGCACTTGTGAGATCTACTTTAGTTGAGGTCATTCAACTGGGCATTGTAAGGTTGAAATAAATGGCGAGTAAGATGGGAATCCCAGCGTCTGCGTGAGAGAGTTTTTCTTCACATTTACAGCATTTATCATTTACAGCATTTATCATACGCCCTTATCCAGAGCGACTTAGAATCAGTAGTTACAGGGACAGTCCCCCCATGGAGACACTCAGGGTTAAGTGTCTTGCTCAGGGACACAATGGTAGTAAGTGGGATTTGGACCTGGGTCTTCTGGTTCACAGGTGAGTGTTTTACCCACTGGGCTACTACCATCCTCTTCACGGTTTGCTTCCTACACTAAATGTCACGTCCCAGCTCAGTTACAACAGTGAGACGGTTACAACAGTGGCCGGAGGTACAACAGCGATTGGACATTGACTTACGAGGAGCCTGTTATACTCTAAGCGGCAAATTGCGAAAGCCCTCCCCGCAATTTAATGTCCAATCACTGGACCACTTTCAAAATGAATTGGCGTATTGGACCGTGCAGGGCCGACCAAATGGTTTGGTATTTTACAGAGTACCGCTCCATCCCTATAACACATACATCTGTTTTTTGTGTATGTGTGTGCATAATTACCTATGCATTATCCCCAACGTTCCTAATCCAGAGACCTCCAGGTCACATGTGTCCAACCTTTGGAATGCATGGCTTGGTTCACATGATTTTATAAAGCAAAAAAAACATAAACATGTACGATGTTTATGTTTTTATTGAGATGTACGCATTGCCACATGACAGTGCATTGCCTCTAGAGGGCAGCAGCATCCCTCAACCTCCTGTTTGCTGCTATATCTTGAATCTGAGTGCATGTTTGTGTACCTCAAAGCCGCCCTTTTTCATGCGGCGGCAGGATTTGAGGTAGGTGCGAATTCGCTTGCGGGCGCGCTCCTGGAACTCTGGGAACTGACGGCTGCATGACTCGATGATGGCCTGGATTTTCTCCTTGGGCTGTTTGGAGATGGGCACCATCCTGTCCAGATTCTCGTCCACAAACAGCCTCACAAACATCTGAGCAGGGGCAGAAGTAAAATGCCAGATAAACATCAACATGTTCTCAGCTGAATAGCTAACACATCAGAACACTTATGCAATTCACATGCACACATCATTCCTTGAGGGCCTGGATTTTTTTATTAAATTTTTACCAAATCCTTATTTACTATAGTTCATTAAAATCAATGGCAACAGGGCTGTCTTTAGCAGCAATTTCAGTTGGATATCTCATGCGCATGCTGTTCAGATTATGGTGCTGTATGATGCATAAAGTTCAACATTTAAATTAAATTTTAATTAGACATGTAGAAGAGCTATGCAGGTGAAGGGTCAGCACTCACATTAAAGGCTTTCAGCCTCTCAGGGTCCATGCCCTCCGCATCGTTGATTTTGTCACTGTCATCATGGTCGTCGTGTTCATCATCGTCGTCGTCGAGAACCTGAGCCCGACCAGAGGTCAGGTCCTCGGCACACATGCTCACTTCAGTCTTAACCGAGTCGTAGCTCCCTGAGCTGTACTGGGGGGACTGTGAAATGTGCAAAATGTGGATTACAGCTCGAAAAATAAATAAACAAATTGAGACAAAGCAATGCATTCGTATTTGTTTTCACATGCATCTGATTATGTTTTAATTATGTAATATACTCGACTATGCACATGGCACTTTTTGTCCATACCTTGTTGCCATACTCTGGCTTGACAGGATATTTCCGGTTTGGGTCGGCTTGGTAGGGCTCCATAGGGGGGGTAACAATGGGCAGCAGTCTGTCGCTCAGGTTGACAGGCTGCTGCTCCTCTGAGGACGAGGACGAGGTGGTGCTAAAGTCCAGCGGCGCCACCGTCCCGTTACCGTTGACCTCCCTGTAAAGCACCACGCCCTCAGGAGAGGCCACGACCCCAGTTGCCATGACAGTGCCATGAGGAGTGAGGGCAGGGATGCCACTGGTGCTGCCGCTCTCAGAAGACAAGTCATCTGACAGGCAGAAGAGGTGAAATTCTAATTACACAGTACACTAGATGACATTCTTCGAAAAATTGTGAATAACAATTTTCATGAATAATTGCTCAAATTTTTTTTTGAATATTTTTTTTGAAATGCGGATTATTTTGAATATTTTGGTGACACTATGGCTGCCAAAAGAGGAGAAGGAGAGTGGGGGAGTTTAAGAGAGAGGATGTGAGGCAGAATGGATGTGGAGGGGGCAGGGGAGCTAATCTGAGAGATGCAGCCCACCCCGGCACGTTTTGTGGAGGAGAGATGCCTAGGGTGAAGTGATGTGGCGCAGTGACAACAGTCTTCTGTCCAATCAGACCCATCCCTCTCTGTTCCCCTGGGTCCAACATGGAGACCCAGCCCAGCATCCAACTGGCCGCTGCTCTCCTGTCATTTCCAGCAGTTTAACACAAAGCCCACTTTTAGTCTTGGGCGTCAGTCTGGCCGCCAGCTCCAAACCCTGCCTCTCCTCATTAGTGTGTCCACTGGAGCCTGAGGTGGCCCTGAGCCTGAACTGAGCATGTGCAGAAGACCTTCCATCCAGAGGAGTGTTTCTCACAGAGCCCCATCTCGCCCTGTGCGAGATTATGGTGGATTAGGCCACTAAAAGGAGGCACAAACTGCTCCCTGGGCGATAAATTGCAACCAAACCAATAGTAGGCTAGTGTAGCATTGGCTGATTTTATGCCTGTACATCCCTCCCTAGTCCCGGTGCTTTACAAATATATATTAATAATATAGGGTCACCAGATTTGTGCATGTGAAGAAGAGGTCTGTGATGCCTCAGCTAACATGAGTTAACAAATGGGTTAGCAATGCTTCTATTAGCATGAAAGGGGATGATTAGCAATGGTCCTGCTAGTGTGATGGGAGTCAGCGATGCTTCTACTAGCACGAGCGGCGGTGGTTAGCAATGGTCCTGCTAGCGTGATGAGGATAAGCAATGTTTCTACTAGCACAAACAGGGGTGGTTAGCAATGGTCCTGCTAGCGTGATGAGGATAAGCAATGTTTCTACTAGCACAAACAGGGGTGATTAGCAATGGTCCTGCTAGCGTGATTGGGGTCAGCAATGCTTCTACTAGCACGAATGGGGGTGATTAGCAATGGATTAGCAAAAAAAAAACCTGCCAAATGCATTTTCCAGGTGTCTGGGGAAAAGAGGGTGTCTGGTAACCCTCATTCACACCAACTAAACCATCAAGCACATTCACGGTAAAGAACTTGTGATGAAAAGAGAGTGTGATAAGAGTGCAAGGCCTGACTTCAGTGGCATGTACATTCATGATAAGCAGTAGGGGTAAAAGTCCCATTTCAGATAGCTAATTAGCAGCCACATATAAGGGCACGGCAGAAAGGCTGTGTATAAGAGGAAAGCAGGATGCAATGCATCAAAGGGAACTTATAATAGATGCTATTTTAAAATGGCTTTTAAAGCAGATGGTACTGCTACAGCTCTTTTTGAGACCATCGTCACATTAGCATTAATGCAAACTTAACCCTTGACTACCCGGATTGAATTATGCTTACTGTGCTTTTGCATTGGTGAAACTGCAGATTTTTGTGTGCTAAAAGCATGTTTGTTAATGAAGGTTGTGTTCGTGTTTACCCTCACCTTCCTCTTCTTTGATGGCAGTCGGGGGGCTGTGCATCCTCTCTGGGGCGGGGCTGGGCTCTGATGCAGGGGCACGCTCTGCAGAAACCCAGGCAGCCTCGGCCATGTCCTGATCCTCGCTGCTCACCGAGCTGTCATCCTGTCCGCACACAGAGACGCACAGGGAGCTTTAGACATGGGGACTACAACATAAAGAGTCATAAATGTCTATAATGTATCACCTAACCACATTTTACCTGTTCGATTATCAGTAAAATTTTATATTTCAAGAGTTTTCTAAGAAATGTACAGTAGGGATGTAATGATGCACCATGAATCATTTTATTTACCTTCGCCATGCCTCAGTGGTCTAGGAAGTGCACTAGTGTGCAAAATGGGATGCAGCATTGAAAACCCAGTGTGCAAAGTGCATGAAAAGCCATAATGTACAATGCAGGAAACACAGACACTGCGATGAGGGAAGCCACACTAAAATCGTATTGATGCATCGTTACCTTACTAAAAGTTTATTTTATATATTAGTTTACTAAAAATCTATTATTCTCTTGACCAAAAAAAATATATAAAGCTTTCAGTATAAAGCTGTTGGGACACAATGACTTCAAACTGCTGTTGCCTGTCAGAGGCGCTTACATCATGATCTTGGGTTGCATAATAATAATAACAATAATAATAATAATAATAATGTTTGCAGAAACAATAAGGCTTTGCACCTTTGGTGTTCGGGCCCTAACTAGGTTAGGTTATAATCATGAAAGTCATGACTTTCATGTGAGTAGGCCTAGACTCCCAATCCATTTTTTTCTTTGCAAAGAATTAATGCATTAATAAAATGTAGAAATTGTATAATATGGTCTATGGACCGATTACAGAACATCAGCTAAAAGAACAAGCACTATCATTAGGAATGAAATAAATCAGGGGGTAATTCCCATAGTCAAGCCTTTACTGTCCGACCAACAAAATTACAAGAAAGACACAGCACAGTATGCAGCTTCGGGAAATTGCAAATCTTGACTTGGTTCTTTTTTGGGGTCCCAAAGCTTCTACTAGCTTGCACATGCTCACACCCTTTTCAACAGTTACAACTCACGCACAGACACCAGACCGATGTTCAGTCTGCTTGTCTGTTTAGTACATTTACATTTACAGCATTTATTAGACGTCCTTATCCAGAGCGACTTACAATCAGTAGTTACAGGGACAGTCCCCCCTGGAGACACTCAGGGTTAAGTGTCTTGCTCTGGGACACAATGGTAGTAAGTGAGATTTGAACCGGTGGTTCATAGGCAAATGTGTTATCCACTAGGCTACTACCACCCACAGTATCGCTGAGAGGTGTGGCTATGCACTGATGCAGGAATAAATACATAAGAGAGTGAAATGTCTGTAAAGCTCTAAAAAAAACTCTCACTCTCACTATTGATCATTCTGGTTAGAATTTCCAATTAAAGTGGCGCAGCGGAAATGGAAACAACCGGAATGACAGTGGAAAGCTGGTTTATTGGCCTGTTTTCTTTAAAAGTTATCTTGGTCCACATTGCTCTTGTATGACACCCTGTTCCTTTCTTCATATTCGAGTTGGGACAGGTAGGGGGAGGGTTGATTTATTGATTTTACAGCTATAGACACGAAAAGCTATGATGGCCAGAGGCTACGAAATCACCCTGGATGGATTTCAACTGAACTGTGAAAAACATTTCCTTTTTTTTTCTTTTTACTAATGTTTTGACATATTCCCCTATCTGGATGGACGTCCATGAGACAGGGTCAATGCTGTAGATGACAGAACTAATTCTTTTTCAGCTGGGAGCGTGGAATTCTTGATTTTCTGATCCATACAAACCCAATTTAGACCAATCCCTTCCACATCTGACAACTTGAACCAGACATGTGGCACCAGACAGAGGTGTGACACCGCAGACTATATTAATGGCCCGTCTCCCCCGCATCACTCACCGTGGCTTCAGCGAAGGCCATCAGCAAAGACAAATACGGTGTAGAGTAATGTGCAATAATGATAACCCTGCAGCATAGCTCATTTCACCCGGCCAGTGCTGGATAAAGGCGATCCTGAACCTAAGAGGCCCCCATAAATCACTTGAGGGGGAGGGAATGGAGACGTTTCTACACATCCAGCCTCAGTTTACAGAAACAGAATAGAATTAATCATAGCTATATATACAGTAAAAACAAATCCTTGGAATGCGGCAAAGTAAATTGGTCCAGTCCATCTGTTTCCATTTGCTAATGACCAATCAGGTGAAGTATGTTCTGTCAGAAAAATTAAAATATAGTTTTTTGTAATTGAATTAAAAAAGGTAAATGTTCAGCCCCAACCAAGTTCTGACTGAATAAATTAAGATGAGCATTTTTTTGTATTGTGAATCCTTTTTGAATCGGTAATATTGAAATAATCTGAAGTGCTGCTTTTCTGACCTATCACTCACAATCATCAATATTGAAACAAAAAAATTCCAATCTAAACAAAAATAGATGCACTAAACGTAACTGTACTCTTAGAATTCAGACCACTGTTTTACCTCCCAGATCACTGTGACAAGAATCTGAATGCACTGTAAAAACCATTTCATGATATATTTATGTATGGAGTCCCAGTCTTAACTACTCACTCTAGCATGAAATGAGTAATTTAATAATGAGTACATTTTTAATTTATAAATGAAAACTGAATTCGAGTGATAACACAGTGATTTTTGAGTGTTTTACTGGGACTCAGCCAATCATATTTTAGAAGTAGAACCAACCATTTTATGAGTTGCAATAAACCGTCACTGATTCTATATGTCAAAGTCCATAAACTTTAATGGGCACAATCCTAATGTTAGCACATAGCTCTCCAGCAGACCTGTTAGTTGTCTGTAAAATCATCAGTCAGTATATCATCGGTCAGATCAGTTCACATGACCATCCAAGCTGGCCTGCCATTGGCCAGACGTTCTTTTTTGGCGACTTTCAGAGCTGGAGAAATCCATTAGCACCTGCTACGTAACCCTGTTCTGAGACACTTGGACCTTCTCACTCACAGTTAATTCGCCTTTTAAAAAATATGACCTTAAAACTCCCCTGGCAGAAATGTGTTTAAAGTAAAGACCTTGACTCATGTGTCTTCGTGGTACTCTGGGCACAGGCTCTCCACTGACTGAAAGCATCATCAGTGCTTTGATCACTTCTCACAGGCCAAAGCACAATTGACTAGAGGCGAACAGAAGGCTGGAAATGAATAAACGCTCTTCTGTCTGCTGCCATAGAGCGAGTCACTGAGTGGACTTAATTTGATTAAAATATGACGTTTTACAGAAAAAAAGAGAGTATAACAAGAAGCAAAGAAACAGTCTAAATGCAGGTCTTGAAGAGGGAGACTTCAGAAAAGGCCTGGGCAGCCCAAGTGTCATGAAGTGTCACAAATCATGAAGAGAAAACATTCAAGTCCAACACAGAGTGGAATATGTAATGAAGAGGAGTTGGCGATGAAGGTCACTGTTTCAGTCGGAAGGATGCGACTGCAGCTATCTGATCTGGCGATAATACATTTTAAATAATAAGAGTTTCATCAAAGGCAATGAGAGGAATGGAAGGAGATGGTTTATATTTTGCAGGATTTTTTAATGGTGTTTAAAAAAAGGGTTTGTTCAAAAACTGCAGTTATGAATACGAGTAGAAACCAGCAGCAAAAAAGAAATAGAGGAAATCACAGTCAGACTCAGATTTGGCAACATATGGTGATCTTCTTAATTTAGTGGAAGTAACTTCAGCAAAAACCAACTACTACAAAAAATGGATTCTTTCATTCAAGATCCCTGCAAATTGCACAATATATTTTCTTCCTTACTCAAACAACCTAATCTCTGAGCTCTACCATCAGTAACCATGGAAAAATCTAACTCTTCTGTCAGTCATTTACCACCACTGCTCCACCAGCAAGATTTCACTGTTCTGACATCAGATGAGATCCTCCTCACTTTATCCAACACAACCACCTATTCACTAGATCCAGTTCCTTCCACAATGCTTCAGTCTATTTGTCATCACCTTCTCTTTTTCATCACATCCATCAATCCATAACATCCATAACTGCTCTTCTGGATGTTACTAGACCAGCATAATTGTCATCAGTTGTAATCATCCTAGACCTTTTAGTGGACAATTCACCAAACTCTCCTTTTGCCACTGCACGCAACCTTGGGATAACAATGGACAATTCTCTCTCCTGCTCATCTCACCTTTCCAATATCCAATAAAGGTTACCCAGATACTTTCATCTCCCAAATGGACTACTGTAATTCACTCCTGGCTGGTCTGCCTCTGTCTCTCCATTTGATCCAGAACACCGCAGAACAACTTGTTTTCAACCTTCCCAAATTCTCCCACAACACTCCATGTCTATGTTCCCTCTGATTCAAAATACTGATGTTTGCCTACAATGCCAAGGAAGGGTCACACCCTCCTACCTCTGAGCTCTCATCACTCTTCACTCTGCATCCTCCAGCATGTCTCCACTGGTACCACCATCTCTCAAGGTACCAGGAAAACATTAATCTTGATCAGTGGTTCCCAACCTTTTTTCCCAGAAATATAATGATTAACAACAAACTTTTTATTTGAAAAAATATCTTATTTACACTGCAGACAATATAGAGTCTATATTATTTGTGTAATCGTCCCTAAAAAGTTAGGACCAACCCGGCCCCAGCACGAGCTGACTGTTATGCTGTGTGGTTCATTTAAATAAATGTAACAACACAGTGTTGTTACTGTGCCATTTCCATGCAGCCATACAGCTTATGAGCTCTTGCAATGTTCAGCTTTTTAAAAGTCTGGCTTTCTTTGCATATACTACAAGCGCTAGATTAAGAGAGAAATTAAATGTGCAGGTTTAAAATACAATCGGCAGCTGCTTGCCTCCATTTCACCTACTTAGCATCCATTTTCACATCTATTTCGTGATAATTAAAGGTCCCCTGATTTTTGGTTTAATATAGCTCTTAGTGTTCCCCTAATACTGTACTTTCTGTCTCTTTCAGAAAGTCCCTTTCTGCAGAATTACAGGCACTTTGAGCCAGTCCTACAATGAAAGGAATAGGGAGAGAGAGGAGGGACGTAATGAGCGGGCATTAGCAGAAATGACGTCATCAACACCATTGACCAACCACAATGTTTGGCGCAAACAGGAAGTAGTGTCTGTGTTGTTAAATAATTTTTTTTTAACTCACTGGTTCTTCGGAGGCTTGCGTGATTGAACAAAATTTTTACATCCAATCACAGAGCAACTGCAATGCTTCACTCGTTTGCAAGCCTTAACAGTCGGGGGAGATCATTTTTAGGGGTGGGGTTTTGTCCACCTCTGGGACTGTATTTTATACAGTTAGAGTTTACTAATATAATTATGGTAACCTCAGCGCAGATACAATGCTGCGATCTCTGTCGTGGACCCCAGGTTGGGAACCACTGATCTAGACTCTTCTGTCTTGGCTATTAAGAGGTGGAATCAACTAGATGTTAGAACAGCCGAGTCACTGAAGGTCTTCAGATTCAGGCTAAAACCAGTCCTGTTTACAAAATGCTTAGATTAAAAAGACCTCGTACATATATTTATTTTTAAAAAATGTTTTAAATAATTCTGTGATATTAAGCTAATGGTATTTACAGATCAGACCGTGGTGAACCAAATGCTGAAAAAAATTCTATAATGGATATTTTAAAGTCGCTCTTTATAAGAGCATCTGCCAAATGCTGTAAATGTACATGAAAAAGAGGCTGTTTTGCAAACAGCAGGTATCAAAATTCTGGTCCAACCTAAACAAAGTGCAAACCAACAACTTTCAATTTTAGAACTTATTAAGAAATTTATTAAGAATCAATTTAGGGTCTGGTCTGTGGGCGGTTTAGATATTCGTGGTGTAAAATCTAACACCACTTCCATCCAGACGTCCGTACAATTTACCTCTCTGAAAGTAAGGGAAAGGATGCTTTACCCACGAGTGTACAGCGCCTCCATTCACTGCAACGATTCTCTAATGTTCCTCCACGCATGAGGCACTGGTTCAGAGAACGCTTTGAGTCACTGTTTCATATTCCACAACCGTGAAGGGGGGAGATGCTGCACACCTCTGTTTATTGGTCACCGTGGAAACCACACAGGTGATCATGAGCTGTCCATGCAGAGGAAAGCTACTCAGGTCTACCTTATTGTTTCAGTTCACACAATGGCTGAGCAGCTTTAACGTTTGAGTAACGTTTAAGTTAATAATTAGCAACCTAAACGAAAAAAACTAATCAGTTACATGCATTTTCTTGCAGTTAGAAACAGCCATATGCAAATATTCACAGTATTCACTAAACAAAGAGCCGCATACTTTTGCACGTGTAGCATAACTGTCCATCCTGATAGATATTGAACCGAAAGCATCAAAACATTCAAATCATCCAATCAGCTGCAGGGAAGCACAACATTTTATGCCATAAAAGGAGCCTGATAAAAATGTACAAATGCACATGTGTGACAGGAGAAGAGGGCGACTCATCGGGGTACGAATCCCACCCACCTAAGAGACAGGCCTCCTCTCCCCTCTGAGGTTTCTTTGGAGGCCTGATGTGCTTAGTACTGGCTCTATTAGGCACCAAGTGGGGCATGATATAATGCAGGAAGAGAGGCGATGGAGAGGGAGAGGAGCAGGAGAACGCAGAGGAATTAAAGGCACAGTGGAGGCTGTAAAATAAACTACAGGAGTAGATCGCTTAGGAAGGCTGTCACACACACACACACACACAAAACATGTGTGTTTAGGAGTCAGAAGCGCGGGGGGGGGGGGGGGGGGGGGGGGGGGGGGGGGGTGGTTAAAATGATGGGAAGGATGAGGGGAGAGAGGGAATGATGGAGAGAGACACGCCACCGGAGGAACCACGTGTAAACGCTCTGGCGAGTGGACAGGGGATTTAGCCCAGAAGCAGCCTGTCCAGCTGCTCAATTCGGTCCAAAGGAGGGAGAGAAACGGCGTGATGAGGAGAAGAGAAGAAACAAGAGTGATAATGAGTGTGGAGAAGGAAAAGAAAGGGGCCGACAACGGCAGGAAATGGAGAGAGAAAGAAACGAGATGGCACCGATTTTCTCTGATCTGTGTGAAAGGCCACATTAACCGTGCTAAAACAGGGAGCCTGTAAACCTGGTTCAGGCGCCGCGCACAGGGATGACCCCAATACTCACCAGCAGCGACGCAACCCGACATGACAGCCTGTCACTCACACATTCAACCTAAATACCAGATAAATCCAAAAATCCCACTGTACACACACACACACAGATAGTTCACTGTAAACATGAACATCGGCCCATATGTCTAATCAATACACAGTTTTCTTCATGTTATTGCTCAGCAGTATTCTCTTACTTCTTTGCATCATGGCAGGTTTATTTATTGCCATCTAATAAATGCATTACTGTTATTATTAGTTGCACTATTATTATTATAATTATTATTATTGCAGGATAACAATAAGTTTAATGCATCAGAAAAAAACAACAACATTTGTTATTCGTATTCGGTAAAAAAAAAAAAAAAAAACTAAACACGACGGAGAAGTGTGCAGTAGTAGTCAGGCAGGACGCTCCTCCGGTGACATACCTGGAGAAGCCGTCAGTCCGCGTCCCTCGCGTGTCCTCCCGCCCCCATTCCCTCCGTTCGCGGACTACGCGGCCAGCGTGAGACGGACGCGGACTTCCCACCAGAGACCCCGGCGAGCGGGGGCGGAGCCGGGAGGCGTGACGTCACGGCGGACGTCCGCCGCCCCGCCCCCCTCGTTTTTAAATGTGCGCTTTGTGAAGCCCACCCTGCACCTCAAAAATGAACACTGGCGCGGCCGAGTCGCGTTGTCCTTGTTTTCCTTCGACGCTCCGGCCGGGTTCGACTATTCGCGCTCATGTGGGTTTATAGAAAGGAGCCTGCTGCTCTCTAGTGGGGGGAGAGCATTTTGCAAGTCCCACACACCCTGCGGACACGCACTTTTAATATGGACAGTAAGTGTCCGCGGGGATATTTAACCGGGCCAAATGGCTGAATTTCTATTTCAACCTATTAACAGATCCCAGGCGCCACATCTAAATTTCTACTTTCAATGTGGATCAATTCTGGTGGATCAGTGTTTCATTCACCCACACAGACAGTTTAACCTGTAACTTCTTTCACTGTTACTCTCCTCAGTAGCCTTTCCACAGCAAGACCCCCAGCACCTACAGTCTGCACAGCACTGGCACTTTCAGGGTTTCAGATCCCGGGGCAGTGGTGGTGGCCTGGCGATTAAGGAAGCGGCCCCGTAATCAGAAGGTTGCCGGTGCAAGGTGCCACTGAGTAAAACTCCGTCCCCACACACTGCTCCCCGGGCGACTATCATGGTGCCCACTGCTCACCAATGGTCGAAGGATTAAAAGCAGGGGACACGTCTCGTTGTGTGCACATGTGCTGTGCCGCAGTGTATCACAATGACAATCACTTGAAAGTGAAAGTGAAGTGATTGTCACATGTGATAAACAGCAGCACAGCACACGGTGCACACAGTGAAATGTGTCCTCTGCATTTAACCCATCACCCTGAGTGAGCAGTGGCCATCACAGGCGCCCGGGGAGCAGTGTGTGGGGACGGTGCTTTGCTCAGTGTCACCTTGGCAGATTGGGATTCGAACCGGCAACCCTCTGATTACGGGGCCACTTCCTTAACCGCTAGGCCACTCACTATCTCACTATTTATCTGTCTCACTGAGAATTTAACACACACACACACACACACACACACACACACATGCAGTCACAGCAGCTGAATCGTGGCTTACCCGCTCGTTGGCAGTCATGCACTGTAGTTTCATCTGTTTCAGGTAGGTGGCAGTGAGAGGCATGTTATAGTCGATGAGGTCCGGGACCAGCGACGTGGGACGGTCGTTTTCTGGGAAACAAAAGAAATATATAGACATGCCTTACCGCGAACACCACTAATGCCACTACCACTGCACTAGCCAAGTTGATGGTGCCTGCTTTCAGCACATAGACTTCATTCTTTATGTATAAGTATAAAAATATAAAACTAATAAATTGACCTTTTTTTTGCACAAATTCGAGACACAACCTCCCTCTGCTGGTACAAATGAGAACAAAGCCACAAGATCAACCTGCTGCTGCTTGAGTAATAGGCCCGTAACAACGGGGCACAATAATAACCCGCTTTGTCCAGGTGCCTTTGTACAGACGTCAATATTTAATACAGAATAAAAAAAAAAAATGACTTTGTATTTAGAGGTTATGTTACATTTTAGATAATGACTTTATTTAAAAGCAGACGTAAAAAAAGAAATTCATTGCAGTGGGGTGAGCGTATGCACAGACGGGAGCGTCACCTTTGAACTCCGCAGTGCTGGGATTGATGTGCATCCTTTTCTGGCACTCGCCGCAGCTCATCAGAAAACGGGTCACCGCCTCTCTGGGCAGGAAGGCGTACGTCTCCGCAATCTGAGTGCCGGGGAGAAAGACGACGACAGATGAGGAGAGAGGAGGCATGGATGGAGCAGGGGAAGGACAGAATTTGCGTGGACATGTGCGTTGGACACGTGGCAACTGTTAAACCCCTGGCGGAATAAGCTTCGCACTTGACAGCTACCCCGTCCTCCTCCCGTTCTGCATCCCCCTCTCAGTTCATTCAGGACTTACATCCTGCCCGCATCAGCTAAGCCTACGCAGCTTTCTCTGTTTACTCTCCCTCTCCACTCGCTCCCATCTCTCTTTCCCCGCCGGCGTTTCCATGCCTCCTGCGACCTTTACACGGCGAGGCAGGGCAAGGGGGCGGGCGCATCGCCGATCCCTGCCTCTCCCGCCCCCCATCCTGCCCCCGGCAGTTGGGAGGGAAAGGCCGCCCAGAGAACAGCCACACCTCGTGGAAAGCCACACTGCCTTCAGCCCCCCAGTGAGTCTCCTCCGGCCTGCCAGCACTGTCTGCTCAGAGCAGGGGGTCCGATGAGACATGACAGTGTGTTTCTTCAGGGAGGGACCTGAGACAAGGATGGCGTCTGGAGACGAGAGTCCCAAAGGCACGGGACATGGCCTCCCTCCCTTAGAAAACAACCCCTGGACATTTACCTCCCCCACTTTCCACCCCAGCCTGATCAGGACAGGGACAGTTTTTTTTTTCAATGACATTTGACATAGACTTAAAAATATATATGAAATCTTTATGTAAATATGTATACTGAATTGACAATAATTCAGCTTCATTAAGAAAGTAATATTTTGTGAACATTTTTCGTGTCAAAAGAAATCTGAATTATGATATGAAAAGCTCATGATATTTTCATGGCTCGTGGTGTGAATATTTTTCCAGATTTGGCACTCGAGGGGCAGCAAACCACTGACATGGGGGTCAGGGTGAGCTGCAGTTGCACATTATGAAGAGAAGGGGGCAGTATGAACAGCAGCAGGCCGGGACCGTGACGTGAAAGTGATTGTTTTTGTCATTGTGAAACACAGCGCAGTACACGCTGACACAACAAAACGTGTCCTCTGTATTTAACTCGTCACCCTTGGTGAGCAGTGGGCAGGCTTGGACCTCAGTGGCACCTTGGTGGTTTGTGATTTGAACCCGCAACCCTTTGGCCACCACCACCCAGGTCAAGGATCAGGAGGTCAGGGCGCTGCATGAGATCCGTCCCAACGACAGTCCCTGATTATCGGACCTTACGGTCAAAAGTGGACCTTAAACTGACACGATGGCCTTCACCTCCTCATATCAGTCTCCAGGTTCCCAGTCTTTAGTTCACGTTCTGTTCTGCTGCTGTCTGGGGTTGTTTTAACTTCTGGAAGGGCGTGAGGTGAGATTGCCAAAGATGTCCTTTGACATTCAGTCACAGGCGGCTGCAGCCCGCCACGGCCACATCAAATCAAGCCAATCACAGGCAATCATTGCTTGTCACAGCTGATTACTGCAAGTCACCGCCAATCAAAGGCCGCCATTTCATATGTCTTCGTCCCGAGATGGATTTGAGTCAGTCAGGCCGCTAAAGGTGCCCGGGTGCCGAATGCTGAAAAAACAGGACTATTAGCCCTGTAATTGCTTTAATTAGGCAATTAGTACTGCACTTGGCTGGAGGTATAACCCGACACCTGCTTTCCTGCAGAGAGGGCACAGCGCTCAGGGGACGCTGGTTTTTATTTTCGAATCACAAGTTACAGCTTGCAACACAGAAATGCGAAGATTTGGCCTCGTTGGCCTTTTTTAGGAACAAGTCAGGAGCATTTCAGGCCGCACCGCTGTGGGCACATGAGTCACTCGCGGAATGCTCCAGGAGCTAATTTTGTCAATTCCATTTGCTACTAACGATAAGTGGAATTTTATCACAAGTGAGATTTTTTTTCTCGCTCCCGACTGTGAGCTACACTTTCGTGCATTACACTTGCTCATGTCCCATAGTACACGTGATCCATCAAAAGAGATCACAATACAAAAATGTCCAAAATTATCTTTTTGAGTACTGACTGACATTCTCTTCTTTTAACAGGCACTAGTGCAATGCAATAAAACATCGATCTGCAACCTTCCGTTTATGTGGATTTTGTGGGGGAATATAGTCAAAATATACACAGTGTGTGTGTGTGTGTGTGTGTGTGTGTGTGTGTGTGTGTGTGTGTGTGTGTATATATATATATATATATATATGTATGTGTGTCTTATTACAATATATCTATACACAATAACAAATGTAACAGAATAATAAAAAAAACATTCTTATATTCATGCATACATGTGTAGTTGGGTAAGGTAAGCAGTGATTTTTACTACATTTTGATCAATGTAACGTTACACTGTACACTGTAATATTGTACAGGCATGCCCCGAGGACACTGGAATAATAACGCTACCATTCACACAAACCGTTTTTTATTATAAATGCTTAAAATTAACGAACAGCGCACCATCTTGGCCTCGGCTAATTAAAATGTCTAACCAGGGTGCCGGCTGACATGTACCACCTTGAAGAACAATGAAGCAGAGTAGTAAACACATTTCTGCTAATTTCTTACTTTACGGACCTCTTGATCGCCGCAGTACGTTGGTGCAACAAGTGCAGCAAGAATGTGGTTTCCTGAGCAACAGCCTGCGCTGTCGGCAGAAATAATCACCATATACGGAACTGATGCCTGCACTGTTTTATACTGATTCTTTAAAATAGATGAATTAAGTTTAGTACGGGTCTGTGTACAAGGCGCATATAAGATTTCCTCACCGCTTTGTAGGTCTTCTTCTGCCCAGCGTGTTTGGGGGCTCGCCCGGGGTCCGCCCCCATCTCCACGTGCATGGCATAGATGATGTCGAAAAAGTCCTCCACCACCGCCACGCGCTTCAGGGCGCTGTCCTGCGTCCCGCCGCCATCTGAGCACTGCGGGGGGAACAGAAAGGCTCAGGAGAGGAGGACCGAGCTCGCAGTACAGTGGGGAACGGGCTTGAGGAGCAGGAATGAACGGCTTAGAGAGGAAATCAGGTCAGAGCAGAGAGGATGGAAGGCGGGATGGAAAAAAAGTGAGAATTTCTCAGAGTACAGATTAGCTCGCTGCCAGATTGTGCAGCACTGAGACTTCTAGCTGCATCTGAATCATTTTCTAGTGTGTGTGTGTGTGTGTGTGTGTGTGTGTGTGTTAGAACATTCTGCTGATACTTGGCACGTCTTTCTGCGCGTTGCCTGCCAGGTGTCATCGACCTGTATCGCTGCTTATGGGAGTCTGTCTTCACTACTGCGCCGCACATGCGGTGGTCTGTGATGCTTGGCTGCTCTACAGCACAGAGCCCAACCCCGGCCAAGAGCACCTTGAGACGTTTGAGGGAAATCTGTCCATCTTCTGCCTGATTAAGCTTGAGAATTTTCTCAAGTGACCCGCCCGTCCCAAAATACATTTTGTCAAAAACACACACAAAAAAAAAAACAAAACAACCCATCCCTACATAGGCTGGAGAGGGAAACGGGTATCCTGTACACTACGGCCCCGCCTCCTGCCACCTCCACCAACAACCCTGCTCTCCATAAGGCTGACCCCGTAGCCATGGAAACTGCCATTGATCTCTCAGGGCAGGTGTGCGGGGCAGTGGGTCATGTGACACCTGGAGGAACCAGAAGTGCTCCGGCAACAATCCTGTCGGCCCTGCTGCTTTTCCTTCCTTCTTTCTTTCTTTCTTTCTTTCTTTCTTTCTTTCTTTCTTTCATTTTACGGTCCCTTGCAGCTGGGTTTATTTTTTTGTGTTTTTTTTGCACCTTTCATTCTGAGTTTCGTTATTTTATTGCCTATCCTGACTTCTACTTCCCCTTTCCAGTCCCACCCCTCCCATTGTTCTCAAGTTGTTTCTCATTCTTCAACACTTTGTTACCGTTCTGATACTCTGAATGAGGAACACGATGCTCTGCGGTTCAGCGTGAGCCGCGCCGGACGCTGTACCAGGACTTTTTGGCGGCGCAGGTAACAAGCAACAAAGGCGTGGCATGAGGTAGAGACGCTCAGGGTGCTAAGTGATCCCCAGACGTTTCCAGGCCGGGGGCTCGGCGTACGGTTCCTTCCATCTGTCATCCTCCCCCTCGTTGTCATTAGCACTTCCTTCCGGCCGCCGCGTCCTCCTGCGCCACACTTCGCCCGACTCCGCCCTCCTCCGCTTTATTTGTCCCTTCCCCTAGCTCCCATCCCTCGCTTTATTCGTCCCGCTGCCTCTTCCCTCTCGCCGCACTCTGCGCTCCCGAGTGCCAGGTAATGAAGGTTGCCATGGCAACTGAAACCAGCGCACGGAGCGGGTTCGCTTTAATCTGGCCCTGTCCAGCCACTCGGGTGGCGTACGTACAGTCCCGCTCATTACGAACGCCGAATACTAAACTCATTAGCACGTGTAGTTGTTAGAGCCGTGGCGGGACCAGGAGGCGCTTTGTGAGTGTTGTTTTTTTTATCTATCGTCAGCAGTTCCATCAAGGCGCTCTCCGTGGGTCTTTGCCGAGGTTTCTTTGTCTCCTCACTCGGCCCTCGGATTCAGGAGAGCGAGACAGGGCCCCGGACGGCCATCTCAGGGCGGATAGCCGAGGCCGAGCAGTGACAGGGGACTTCGGTCCCTTACCCCAAAGCCCCTCGTCCCTTTCTCATTTCAAGCCACCCAGCCAGTAAACACAGACGTCGCCTCCACTTTCAGGGCACGTCATTGTCCAGGACCAAACTCTCTCTGACTAATCTGGGGCAAGGGGGTGGAGGCACCTACGGCTCGGGGCCAGCAGGACGGCGCCTTGGGCGCTGCGACCTCGAACGCCGGACGCTAATACCCCACCTTTCACCACATGCTGGCTACACCCCAACAGAGCCAGAATGACTGTCCACCCAAACAACGCCAACCATCAGCACATATGCACACTCAAGCATTCCTCACAAAATCTGACGTCCAATTATCTAGCCAAAACGATAATGGAACCAGATATGCGCAGTGAAGGATGACACATTACATGCAAAATAAATATGCTGGAATTAAAAATATATATTAAATGTATGTGGAACTACATGTAAATGTAAAGTATGTGAATCTTCATCCTGAGATGAACACACCAACGTCCCGAAGGCCGGGCCCGCTTCGTAGAATCGCGTGTGTTAGTGGCACAGCCGGAGCCAGTGCCTACGAATTGGCCCTGACGCAATAGTCTGGCTGAAATCGTACCAAATTATGCACCTCCGCTGCGAGTCGGGCCACTCCTGCACCTATGCGTTCAACTGGACCCACACCGGCCTTCTTGGCCGAAGCAGGGAACGAGAACCGGACCATGGGGTTAAAACTCAGCACGATGCCACAGGTCGGGGCGTCGAGTGAAACAGCCACCATCACCACGAGCCACGCGGCGCTGTCATTAGCACAACTGGCTGCGTGCGTTTAATCATTAAACGGCGCTACCGCCGAGCCTTGGAGGGGAACAGCTGTTCAATGGCCCAGTGAATATGTGCTCTCCTCATCATCGCATCATTTTTAAAGAGGCGTGATAAAACGTCAGGCCGTAATCGCCCCCCCCCCCCCCCCCTCCCGCTCGCGAGCCTTCCGCCCCTCCTCCTCCTCCTCCTCCTCCCCGCGTATCCGCCTCAGAAGATCCTGCAGGCCCCGGTGCTCTCCAGACGGAGCCATATTATGCTACACCCATCCCTCTCACTTCCCTCCCTCTCCCCGGCTCTCTCTCCGTCCCGCTCCAAACAGCTCTGTTGCTAGGAGACTGGAGGGGCTGATTCGGCAAGCGGTCGCCCCCGACCCCCCCCCCCAATCCCCCTCCCACCCACCCCCCTGGCAGTCTCACACACGCACACACAGTACCGAGTGGTCCCGCACAAACACCCCCACACACACACACACACACACACACACACAAGGGCAGTGGAAAAAGAGGGAAATGAGAGGAGAGGCAGCTGGGTCACACACACACGGGCCAGAGACCCGGCAAATATTTAAGATGAAAAGGGCAAAACAGAGGACATAAAAACGGCGGAGAAGCGGGCTTCGTGGAAAATTACACGACGCGCCACAACGGAAAAAGGCCATTCCGGCGTTCCATGCGGCCCGGAGCAATTCAGCAGCCCGTATTCTTCAGGGGTCTTCGCCGAGGCCCTGGATTTGCCGATATTTCAGACTTCCGACGTGATGTGTAGTGAAGGATGTGCAGCGGCGTGGTTACGCTTCTGTGGAATGGTCCCACACAGCTGCGCGGTGAACACGGTGGCCACGGTGGCCACGTCCCTGTTCCAAAATGGGCACGGAAATGAATGGCTTCCTGTGGCTTCGCCGTGAGGGGGCATCTGGGGGGAGGGGGGGGGGGGGGGTGTTTAAGGAGCAACACCAACCCACCGGGGTCAAAGGAAGATGGAGCGTAATCTACCCCCCCCCTCCCCATCTCCTACTCCCCATCTCCTACCCCCCCCCCCTCCCCATCTCCTACTCCCCATCTCCTACCCCCCCCCCCTCCCCATCACTTCATAAAGCCCCTTCATTAATTCCACATTATGCCCGCCTCTGTCTAACTGCTCCTCCTCCTCCCTCCATATCGCGTCCGGCTGGCGACAGAGCGGCCACCGCCGCACTATCGCCGGGAATCAGAAGCTCGCTCGTAATTACGATGCGAAATTACTTCTTGTCGGACGGCGTTTGCTGGCGCCCCGTGCCGCGCTGTACGCCCGAAAGTGGGGCGTGTAGGGGTGCCGTAGTAACGGTTGTTGTAATACTACTGCTGGTGCTAACGTCACACTCCGAGATGTTTGTGGGGGTCACGTGACACACACACACCCCCCACCACCAGCACCGACACACCCCCCTTCGGCGTTACGGTGTAATTACAGGCGGACAGACGGGCGGCCGGGGACGGACGGATATGGGCCACTAATGAGCGACTCTGCTGGCTAATTATCTGGCAGGGTTGGCAGCTGGACCAGGGAGGAGAGCGGCACCGAGGGGAGAGAGAGCGTGGGGTGGGGGAGAGAGAGCGAGAGAGAGAGAGAGAGAGAGGCGATCTTTTGTCCCGCTGCAGCATCCTCCCGGAGTAGAGAGGAGAGGAGGCTCCCCTCCCCTCCGCCTGCTCCTCCTGTGCGTCCGGGCTGAGGTTCAGCGAGAGTGTGTGTGTGTGTGTGTGTGTGTGTGGAGCGGTTGAACAGGTTTGTGGCAGCGTTTGTGGGTTTTTTTTGGGGGTTTTTTTGTTAGCGAGGCATCCTCCTGTTTAGTCCCGGGTCCCGGCGTGACACGCGTGTGCCACCCTGGCGGGGCTGTGTATCTGGAGCAGAGCTCCGCCTCTCCTCCACGCGAGGGGGGGAGACCCTGGAGTCAGTTAAAAATGGTGTTAATTTCTCCTCCTGTGGGAGAAAAGCACCGCCTCTCCATGGCAACAGAGAGGGTGCCAAGGGGAGGAAAGACGGCGCGCTCGGCGACCCTCTCTCGACGCGGACACATCCGAAAATCCACCCACAGTCAAAAATTGGAAAAACTTGCTGACAAAATTCAGAAATGTGGGTAAATTTGAATGGTTTAATTGATCGAATTGTTTAAAATTGTAATGAGAAAACAATGTAAATTGGAAGATTTTTCGAGCTTTCTCGGCCACCGCTGTGGACCTAATAAGTTCCACGGTACATGCGGCCGGGAGGCGGGAGAAGATCGCTATCGGCTCCTCATCAGGGCCCCTCCTCTCCCCGCAGTAATATCCTCCTGAAGAACAAGGCCTCTCCATTACAAGAGTCCAGAATGAAGAGGGTCAATCGGGACACGTTAGTGTGACTATCGCTGTGTAAGCGTGTGGGTTTGCGTGACAGATGGCGCCCCATGCGCGTTCGTCTGTGTGTGTGTGTTTTTTTTTTTATTCTTTTTTTTACAATCATTTAATTACGTCCTTTATTCCGACGGTATCTTTCCCTGCCAGTTCGCGTTGTTCGGGGCGGCGTGAGAAGTCCCGCAGCCCTCGTGTCAGTTAGCCACGCTTCCTCATATTGCCGAGCGCTCTGCCCTGTTGCTGCTGGACATGCGCCATGCAAAGCTGCTGGCACCGATGCAAATGATTGGGAACTGAAAGGAGCGTTATTCCGGTGGCGCCGTTTCTGGGGTTAACGTCCATAAGAAGATGCCTTGTTAGATGTTGTGTCTCTACCACGGCCCGGTCCCCGCATTCTCTGAAGACATATGAGGTAATTAGTCATAGCGAAGGCTCCCTTCCATTTTGGGCCTCAGACGTGGGCTAATAATGGAATTTTTTCGTTTCTGCTTCATTTCGTGCCACCCTCGGCCCGCTTCCTTCCCCTGTTCGTTTTACATATGCCAGCACCATTCTGGCCGTGTCTGGTCCTGTGAAGTGGTCCACCAAGTCAGGACAACTTAAAATATAGGTTTCTGGAGGTTCTCGAACCAAAGCGATCAGGTTCGTCAATCAGAAACCATGCAATTCGCCAGGCATTGTTGCCACTAGCTAGCAAAACGATTTCAGTTGGCATAGCAACGCAAGAAGCAAGCGCTGCGTTAAAATATTTAGGCGCTGCAATCGTAGCTATAAAACATACCACGGTATGAAAGCAATTTTCTATACGCCTCAATGGAGTCAGTAGAGATGCAAGCTCCGGATTCAACGGAGGGACTTTGACGCCAAGACCAAGTGGAGTCAAAGCTTCAAATCCCTCTTGGAACAACTGTGCCCCTTGGCGGCACGTTGGAACACTGTATCTCCCCCAGGGGGGAGCGAACCTGCAACCTGAATGCAAGTGGCTCTTGATAAGAGCATCGGAGACATGAATAATAGAGATGGACCAGAAATGTAAACTGAATTTAGGTCCCCACGTCCCACGTCCCCCCCCTCCCTGAGTTCCCGTCGCACACCTGTTGTGTTTCAAAAGGCGTTCAGCCTCGGGGAGGACAGGAGCAAAGCGCATGGCTAGAACTGCGCCTGCAGGCTCTAATCAGGCCTTAATGGGAGATAAACGAGGTTGAAGCCCCGCCCTGGGGGCTTCTGGGTACTGAGGAAGCCTTCTGGACCATCCAGAGTCAGAAGGAAGGGGATGAGGGGCCACATCCGGGGCTGGAGGTTGCCACCGGCACGAAGGTGCCCTCAGACTACAGGCAAAATCGCAGGACCCACCCACACCTACACGTGCGCGCAGGCGACCCCCCCCCAGAGCTACCTCCACCCTCCACCCAGCCCCCTACCCCGCGATCCGCCACCTCCTACGCTGCTACGCCGAAACTTGGCACACCCGGGGAGCAGCTGTGGTGGTGGGGCCTTCGCCGCGCACGCTCTCTCTGGAGACGGAGCGGAAACCATGGCACCCCTGCAGCCTGGGTGGTGGGGGAAGGGCGGGCGGCGAGGGGGGGGGGGGGTTGGGCTCAGCGCGAAAAACGGCGAAGGGTGGAGGAAGCCTGCGGGCGCCGGGGAGGGGCGCGTCTCGCCGGCCGGGCTCAGTCGCGCGTGTTTTTGTTTTTGGAGAGGGCCGCGCGGGGGGTTCGGCGCGGGAAAGGGGAAGATCGGCGTCTGATAAGGACGGAGGCCGTTGCTGCAGAGCGACAACGCCAACAGCTGGGTGCGCCGCCGCCGCCTCGCCACGGGACAAACAAACACGACCGCGCGGACAATGAGTCCCGCTGAATATTTTACGAGCAGGCGGTGGAAACTGCCGGAGAAGGCCACCGCCACATCAAAGGTCTGTCTGTTACCCCCGAAGACCGGCCCCGAAGACAGGCCCCGAAGACCGGGCCCCGAAGACCGGGCCCCGAAGACCGGCCCCGAAGACAGGCCCCGAAGACCGGGCCCCGAAGACCGGCCCCGAAGACCGGCCCCCGAAGACCGGGCCCCGAAGACCGGGCCCCGAAGACCGGCCCCGAAGACAGGCCCCAAAGACCGGGCCCCGAAGACCGGGCCCCGAAGACCGGCCCCGAAGACAGGCCCCGAAGACCGGGCCCCGAAGACCGGCCCCGAAGGCCGGCAGAGATGGAGCTCTAAACGCGTGTTTAATAATGACAATGGCCCCCATTACTGTACGTAACAATCATCCCAGCGTCCGGCCTCACCGTTCCCGACAGTCAGAGGCGCGGAGGGGAACGCCATGCCAACCGAGAGTTAAAACAACATTGGTGAAACGGCAAAAACGTCGAAAAAATCCGAGCAGAAAGGGATGAAGGGGAGACACGGACATAAAAGGAAGGGCTTGTGATGGTGCTTTAGTTTCTGGTGTAACCCAAGCCACCCTGTTGGCTTTAACACAACACAGAACGGGGCAGTGGTGGCCTAGTGGTTAAGAAGGCGGCCCCTTAATCGGAAGGTTGCCGGTTCGAATCCCGATCCGCCAAGCTGCTACTGAGGTGCCACTGAGCAAAGCACCGTCCCCACACACGGCTCCCCGGGCGCCTGTCATGGCTGCCCACTGCTCACTCAGGGTGACGGGTTAAATGCAGAGGACAAATTTCACTGTGTGCACCATGTGCTGTGTATCACATGTGACAATCACTTCACTTTATTATTATTATTTTTTATTATTAGAACAGGTTGAATGTGCATATGCAGTAAATGCAGTCTTTAAAAAAGTTGGAACATAATTTTGTCATTTCGGTCAAAAAGACGAGCCTTTACGTGTCTAACAATCCAAACCGGGACGTTGTATCAGTCAACCGACTGAGCGAGTAATTCGTTCATGGATCCACCAACCGACTGCTGGATTTTTTTACTTTCTGACACAACGTCCTAACTGGTCATGAAGACCTAGCGTCTCAAATTATTTGAACATTACACACCTGAGGTTCGAGCTCGTGTTAAACATCTGCCTTTGGACGTTCCACAGAGCTGTCGTTCCATTTCATTTGTTTCGATTTCAACACCCACACAAATTCTTCAACAACCAAAACTCACCGAACAAGGGGAGGTTTGCAAATTACCGCTTAATTCATCCTGTTTTTATGACGATTGAACCTTTATATGACCCTGACATGATTTTATTAGTCGGTTGATTTAGTTATTATTATTATTATTATTATTATTAAAGGATATGAAAAATGTGGTGTATGTTTGGGGGGAAAAAATCCAACAGCTGCATTAAAATGCACAAATAATTCACAGATCAGTTGTGAACAAGGCAGCGTGTGTGCCCATATGCAACAAGTCCTGTAGGAGACAGAGCACACAAAGACTTTCAGAACAAAGACGGGGCGGATTATAATAGCGCCGGATGAAGAGAAGAGGTCGGCCGCGCTCTCTCACCATCAGCGATTCCACACATTCCGCAGTTTTTTAGCTCCTTTCCCTCGAAATGCAGGTTCTACGCAGGTGGGCAGTTGACATCGAAAGGTGAGATCAGGTGTATGCTGTCATATTAGAAAATTAAGTCAATCGCGAACTCTACGACTTGAGAGGTAAAGGCAAGTTCTCCGCGCTTCTGTATCCCATCATTTACATTTACAGCATTTACCAGATGCCCTTATCCAGAGTGACTTACAATCAGTAGTTACAGGGACAGTCCCCGCCCTGGAGACACTCAGGGTTAAGTGTCTTGCTCAGGGACACGATGGTAGTAAGTGGGGTTTGAACCTGGGTCTTCTGGTTCATAGGCGAGTGTCTTACCCACTAGGCTACTACCACGCACCATTGGGACAGATTCAGGAGAAAAGTCGAGTTACGCTAGATGATAACATTTTGGAGCCTTCTCAAGATCAAGTCTCGAGGGATTAGCCAATTGGACTGATTGGCCTATTAAAACTGTAAAAAAAAAAATGTATATAATAAACGTATTATAATTTTTGCTGTGCAGAGAGGCAATAAATGCCATTTGAACATCCCGCCGCCTGCTGAACTAATCTGATATTGTTTTACTGTATAATTTGTCTGTTTACTAAATGAGGTGTCCCTGTCCTCTGAGATCCTGTACCAACAGCTTAGGTGGCTGCGGGCTGTCAGCGCAAGTCCCCGAGGGCATTATTTAAAATGGTGGCTCTCCTTTCTCTCCTTTCCTGACTGCACGGGCGACGAAGAGCTCAAAATCCTCGTCCTCGTCTGATTTCCCAAAATATTACAACACAAAGGCTGCCAGTGCCCTGGTAGTGACCTCTACCCTCTACCATGGGTCATGCCGGCAAAAGGGCATGGCACGGCTCGCCGGGAATAAAGGGTCTGGATTCTGTCTTTGTGTGTCTTGCACATAGGACCGTATCCCGGGATGAGCCGGCGCTGCCTCCCTCTCCCACTGTTCGTTGTGCAGTCGGGGGAATTGCCCACGGTGACAGTAAAAACGATTACAATTCCAATGATTATTAGTAGTAATTACGAGCACCGTTATGAGCACGCTTACATTATTTATAGGGAGATGAAATGATGCGGGTGGAGGATGAAAATGGAGCCCTGTGCAGGACCTGGTTACCGGAGCAACGAGTGCCAACAGTCCTTCAACCCGCACCGGACAATGCAGGCGGTGGCGACCCGCGACAAAGCGGCGCGATCGTGGGGCCTTTTTAACCAATTCTGGCGACGCCGGGCGTGCGCGAGGGAACGGTGTCGTGGAGGAGAGGAGATTCCGTCCCGGACCAAAAAAAAAAGAAAGAAAAAAAGGACACCCACGACAAATTTCCACCCGCCGCGCGGCGCATCGCTCCCGTCGGGACACCGCGGCATCCCCGACCATTTGGGGACCCGGCCGACCCGGCGCGCGTAAAAAAAATAAAATAATAAAAACCGTCTGACACGTCACGGTGAAGAGCGACAGTGACCCTGTTGCTTAGGAGCTCCACCGTAACCGTGACAACGCGGCGGAGGGGACCGGCTGGCAGGACGGTGTGCCCGGACCAGGACGCCGTCACCCACCGTCACCCACCGTCACCGCGCAGGCGGTGCGGGAGGCGGCGGCGTTGCCATGGCAGCTGCTACCGGGAGTAGGGCCGCTCTGCTCCGGCGATGGAAAATGGAGACTCGGACCCCGTCCGGGTCCCTCCGAAGTGGGAGAGAAGTGCGCGTGAGAGGGGAGGAGAAGTTGGACCGGGCCACGCGTGGTGTTTACTGCTCGACCATAAATGGCCCTTCACTGGTTATAATGGTCCGTGCGTATTAATTATTTTATTCGTATTTTTATTTTCTGTGGTTAGGGCCGAATAATGGATTATATAAATTATAAAATAACCCGAGTTTTGTCGGTCGCTATAAAAAAAAACCCAGCAACGACGGGTCATGTGTTGTTCACGTAAAGCAGGGGACGTCAGAACACACACACACACGCACACACACACACGCGCGCGCGCACAACACGCACACGCCGTCCGGCGAAGGCTTGGAGGAAAAGGACACGTTACCGTGGACTTGACGGGGACGTACAGGACGGGCTTCCCGGACGCCCCCTTCTTGTTGTGCTCCCCCAGAACGCTGCTGCCGCCGACCTGGAAGCCCTTCGACTTCACCCAGAATTTGAATTTGGCGTTGATGTGGCTGTTGTCCACGTACACGCCGTCCGCCTCGTCGCCCTGCAGCAGCGTCTGCATGATCTTGTTGTACTTGCGCCGGGTCACCGTCTTTGTCTTGCCCGAGTCGCCGTAGGTCCGCAGGCACCACTCCTGAAATTCGCCGAACATCTCCGCCTCCAGGACCACGGGACTCCGGCCGCGTCTCGCCAAATCCGCGCACGGCTTCTTAGTTGCCATGTTGTGCTCTCCGCGCGGACCTGGTCCCCTTTGTTGCGCCGTCGGATGGAGAGGAAGGAGGAGAGAGAGAGAGCGAGAGAGCGAGAGAGAAATAATGATGATAATAATAATAATAATATATATATATAAAAAAACGGGAACAAAGTCCCCCCGCCTCTCCCCGTCCCGCTCCGAGAGCGAAGGCTTTGGCGAACCGGACAGGCGTCTCCACCCCCCTCCACCCCCCCCCCGCCCCGGCGACCCGATAATAAAAATATATTAAAAAAAAAAAAAACCGGCGTCGGCAGCCGCGCACACCTGTTTGCAGAGCCGCTCAGCCTACCGTCCCGCACCGCAGCGGCAAATGTCACGGGCTCCCACCATCCTCCGTGGAAGTGGGAGGGAGGGAGGGATGGAGTGAGGGAGGGAGGGAGGGGGCTGGGTATCTCCCACCTGTGCGTAACGCGTTTCTCCGGACCGGCACCGACGCGACGCCCCGCGTTTAAAATGCAACGCCGGTGTGTACCAAGCGTGCGAGCTGTGCGGTGTGTGTGTGTGTGTGTGTGTGTGTGTGTGAGGGGGGGGTGATGACGTTCGACCGAAGAGTAACGGCCCGGGACGCGCGTTTCCCGCGGTTCAACCGGGACGCATGTCGCGCACACACGAAAACGAAACCACGCTCGTCCCCACGCGAAAAAAACCCCCGCGTGTTTTCTAAGAAACGGAGGGTTCGAAGGAAGGATTCGGCCCCTCATCCCTCCCTCCCTCTCCCCCCCTTTCCACCTGTTTGAATGGGAACCGGCGGCGCGTCGGGACGCACCTTCAAAACGACGCGGTTTCCGCTTCGCTCGCGCCTGGTCCCGGGTCGTCGTTTCTTTCTTTCTTTTTTCTTTTCCTCTTCTCCCTCCCTCTCTCTCTCTCTCTCTCTCTCTCTCTCTCTCTCTTTAAAGGGTCGTGCCTCTACGCGCGAGAAACGCTGCGAACGAGGAAGTGGCGGCGGAAAATGTCCGGTGCGCGAATCGGGTCCCCGCGTCTTCGACGCTGCGCGACACGGACGCGGCGCGAATTGGCCCGTCGTCTCCGTGCGCGCACACGGTGCACTTTGCGGCTCTACAGACCCGGAGGGCCCGCGGTGATCCAGAAGTTGCTATTTAATCGTGCGTTTTGTCGCATGGTTCGCGTTTTGAAGGACGCGCTGCATTTACGTGTCTTCTTAGGCAGCAGAATGTTGAGATATATATATATATATATATATATATATATATATATGTGTGTGTGTGTGTGTGTGTGTGTATATAAACGCTCTAGAGCATTATTTACACTAATTATAATATTAATATGGGCGTGTGAGGCTTGGTTTGACCATGTGTCTGGTTGAACAGATGAATAAATTTATTTAAATTTAATTTGTCAGTAGAATTCAGCTAAAACGTGTTTGCGGAAGCTCCCCTGTTTTATAGTGCTGACAAGGACAAGGTCAGTTTGGGCAGCCCTTTCACAGCAAGGCCACAGCAACACACACTTACAGGTTCCTACGTTATGACGCTCCTGTGTTAGCAACCTAGATATCCTAATTTATTCACACGCCCCACTCTTGCTCTGACCTCTGACATATCGGATGGCCTCCGGTGTGCCCTGAATGCCCGGTGACATTCAGGACCGCCTGCAAAAAAAACCCGACCGGCATGTTCTCCAATCCTGTCACTGAACTCTGGAGGACTGGAGCGGAGCAGGCAGTGATTCATCAGTTCAGCAGCGACTGAAGTCAGGGGTGCTGAATGGACCACAAGCACCCTGGTATCAAATGAGTCACAGCACTGTTTTATTTACCGCATCTCGGCGTGCCTGGCAAACCGAGTCTTTTTTTTTTTTCTCTAGAAAGTTTATAGAATGAAAAAAAAAAGAATATTAATTGTATTACAGTGCCTAAATACAACAGTAACACTAACGCAGAACATATTGTTTAATATGCATGTATCCTCCAATCCAACCGTATATTAAATCATCATGGAGTCAAGCTCAGGATTCGAAATGGCAACCTTCCGATTACGGGTCCGCTTCCTTACCCACTTGGTCACCACTGCCCCACTATAATCATATAATTAGATAATCATATCACAATCATATTCATATTATTATTATCTTATTATTTCACCCTTGGATCCTGTGTGCAGTTTTGGTGCTTGGTGTGACTCGAAGGGGCACCCATTCTGAAAGTGAAAATGAAGTGATTGTCATTGTGGAACACGTCAGCACAGCACACGGTGACACGACGCAATGTGTCCTCTGTATTTATCCATCACCCTTGGTGAGCAGTGGGCAGCCATGACAGGCGCCCGGGGAGCAGTGTGTGGGGACCGTGCTTTGCTCAGTGGCACCTTGGTGGATCAGGATTCGAACCGGCAACCTTCTGATTACGGGGCTGCTTCCTTAAATGCAAGGCCTCCACTGCCCCATATTTTCATATTTCACTTCCTGAAAGATGAAACCTGCAAAAAGAGGAACTGAACGGTTTTGCTCCTCTACATGTACAAAAGCACTTGTTGGTTATTGATTGAGTTTTGCTTATAGGCTAAAAATAAAATCCTTCATAGCTATTCCACCTACAGCCACCATAGCTGTAGTTTCTGATGGTTTTTTAATGGGGGAGGGGCGCCATAAGCTATTATAAAAACGATTTGAAACATTATTGGAACCATTAAGAGGTTTTCTCGACACGGTAGAGTTACGGCCGCTCCAAGGCTGGTTGCTAAGGCCCGAAGTGTGTAACTGGGCCGTGGCCTGCCAAGGAAAACCGCAGCAGAGGCAGCTCGTGTAGCCGAATGTGTGATCTGGCAGATCTTATCAGACGCTATCGCGGTGCCATCGCCATCGCGGCACCGTGATGGCCTGTGCCGGGCTGCGTGTCGGCATGTCGCGTCTGCTCCGTGGGCTGCTGCTCGTCGCGCGCTTCCGATGCTCCGGGGCTCGGTTGAGGACCATGCTGGGACTGCCGGTGATGTCGGCTGCTGTTGCCATGACAGCGGCTCAGGCTGAGTCTCCGGCAGTTACGAGGCGGCGCAGGATGCCCCGCCGCCGTCCCCGTCCTGACTCTGCCCACAGATCACAGCCTTGTCCGCTGCAGGCTCCAGAATGTTCTTTCCTTTCATTTCACGCCTCCTCTACAGAGAACGACGGTGGAAAAGGCCCAGTGTGTGCCTCAGCCATTAGACCCTTTCCTGTAGAAATAAGTACAAATAACCACATTAAAATAACCTAAATATTTGATTTAACGAAAGAAAAAAAACAGAAAAGAATCTCCACCGTGGAGCCCGAAAGACGTAAAACAGTGCAGTGTTACATAGAGTTTCATCATGTGGTCAAATTCTGCCGTGGGACTGACTGGTAGGGCTGCACCGGTCTGCATTGGCCCGTGCTATCCCTGTATTAGCGGATTAGCCTGCTCCTGCACCACCCGAACGAGGGGGCTCTGCGTAGGGCTTAGCTCCCCGGCTTCACAGCCACATCCCCGGGATATGATTTGAGACGCTTTTTAAAAATGTTTTATTCTTTTGCATGTGTGTGCACTATTGTTTCTATCGATCTTTTGGGTTTTTTTATACTGATACAGACCTAATTCTGTCATGCACTCACATTCAGAGTTTGGTTCCGTACATGTGCAGACCCCGCGTCTTACCGCCACTGATGTCCCATTCATTTGAGTGTGAATGGGCGGGGATTAGAGCTCTCCGGTGGAGTCTCTTTATTCCCCTCGTTCGGCTGGCGTACCCGTGATATGATGCTTTTTAAAAAAAATTAATTATTGCCAGAGCAGGGTGGGTGTAACCTATACTGTACGGCTCCCCAAAATTTGCCCTTTTCCGGGGATGCTGCGCACCCCAGCATCGACCCATAATCTTTCTCCTCTCCAGTGCCTGCTTTTGTCCCCCCCCTCCCTTCGTCCTGTTGCCTCTCCAGTCTGCTCTCCAGCACGGTAAAAATAACCCGAACTGTGAAAACAGCCATAAAACGAGTCACCCTTAACGAGGAGATGTGACCTCTTGTTAGCGTGTGTGTGTGTGTGTGTGTGTGTGTGTGTGTGCGCGTGCGTGATAACACCAGGAGTCCGTGCCACCGGACGAGTAAACATTCATGCACGCGTTGGAGGAGTGAGGGGCTTCAGATCAGCCCGACACGCCAAGCCCCATCTGTCCCGGCAAGGTGCTTCTAGGTCTTTTGACACAGGCGACCTTTGACATTTGAGCGAGTTCTTGAAATGCCCCTCGGCTCGCGATGAGGTCTGGTGCAGCTGCTCGCTGTGATAAAGAGGAGGGTTGGACGTACGCGAGGCTAATGAACCAACCCCATCCAATAAAGAGCCCCACCCAACCCCCCGTCCCGTGAATCATGGACAACCTTTACTCAGCATCTCAATAAAAAGCTGCCTTTCGGGACATAGGGGAGACCGGGGATGGGGGGCGCAATCATTGACGTCTCCTCTCCACCCAAAACCCCTCCCCCCACCCATTATCAGCCTTGGGCTCTGTAACAGGGTCACATGACTAATTTTAATGCAAAGGTGGTAAGTCGCTGTATCTGTGGTGATTAGTGCTACATAGACGGATCCAATTAACATTTCCAGTCCGGTCGTCGTCGGGGAGAATAGAGGTTAATAAACGTCCCGCCACCATGCTCTGATAACCACGCTGTCGAAATTCTCTTACTGTCCCATTCAGTGTATCATCGCATGGAATATTGTGGTTTAAATGGCCTTTGTTGTTTTATTTATCCCATCTGAAATTACTAGATCATTACAGCTCAAAATACAGAAACGTCCCGCTTCTGAAAAAGCGGCTTTGTTTATCCAGCGCAATGAGACTGATGTGGGACAAAAGCAAGTGGCCTGTTTCACCACGTTCTGTCCTACAGGGCAGCGCAGCTCTGCTCACCATCAGCCTGGCTGCACGACTAACCCAGCTCTCACCCCACCATGCAGACAACCTCAGCCTCACGGGGGTATGTGTGATAGACGGAGAGAGAGAGAGAGAGCGAGGGAGAGAAGGGTGTGCGGTGACTCAGTGGAAGGACCGAGAGAAATAAATTGGGGGCGCAGGGACACACGCTGTGTGTATGTGTGTGTACGTGTGTGTGTTTATATGTAAACCTTAAATCAATGGTGCCTTTCCAGAGCGCCTCCATTTCCCCTCTGATTGATGGGTGATGATCAATGGACTGCTGCCACCTGTAGGTCTGACCCCAAAACTGTAAATTGCCTTGCTGCCGAAGGAGGGGTGGGCTTGTGCATCACGTCTCATGTCACATGGTTTTCTTTTGTGCCGTCCCAGGCCTGGTGCCTCAAGGTGCAGCGATGAGTGGAACTGCGCTCATTGCTTCCGGTTTCCAATACGGGAAACAAAATGTTGTCATTATTTTCGAATTTCTCTTTCTGTAATTTTGGAGTCAAATTTTATTATTGACTAATTATAATAAAAATGTCCAGTAGTAAAAGGTTTGACAACACACATATGGTAATGGCAATTTGGTGTACAAACCCACACGGCTCGGCACTCTGGCCCGCCTCTCCCGGACCACTTAGGCGCAGATCCTGTCGGCAGGTGTTAAATGACTGCTCTGGGAGCGGGGTGGGGGAGGGAGCGGCCCGGCTCATGCTGGCAGCCTCGCGGGACGCCGGGCCACGGATGCTGGAAGGTGAGGGGTGGGCCAGGGGGCCGAGGACCTGAAGGGGGTTGCGGGGAGATGTCAGGACAGGGAAGCCAGGAGGTAGCCAGGAGACGACAGAGTGGGCACGGTCACCATGGCAACGCAGTCGGCCCATGCAATTCCCGGGAACTGGTAACCAAGTAACAGGAAACAACCAACCGAAGGGGAGCACAGGCCGCTTGCTCTGGTTAATCATAAAAAAGGGGGAGGGAAAGCGAGAGAGAGAGAGAAAGAGAGAGAGAGAGAGAGAGAGTAAATATGCAGCAGAAGGAGAGAGGGTGGGGAGACGGGATGTGACTGTGTAGGACAGGATTGCCTACAGACCCCAGCTGAAACTGTGCAAATACAGCCAATATGCATGTGCGTTGACTTTAATCTCTATTCATCCTGTTTCCATTAACGATTTTTATACAATTTCAGAATCAGAATATCATGAAAAATTACATTTGTTTTGTGGGCAGCACAAAGGGGTGGGGCCAAAACAATTCAATCTGGCAACATAACTGATGTATTATCAATGTGCTGGTATGCAGTTACAACCTCTGTGTGGGAAACTGTTTTCTAGCAAGTTGAATGCAATTTTGCCCAATTTTCAATTATCAATTTGATTTTAACTTAGAAATGATTTTTTGTGGGGATTTTTCTTTTGGGGGATTCCCACCCCAATTCCTATTTATTTTATTACATGTGAACTGTAAGTGTATGTTTTATGTTGATGATGATTGTTGATTATTACATAGAATCAATCACAAAATGCATAAATGTCCATTTATACAGTCGATACTTGACTGAAGGTTTACCTTTACAGTATAAAATGCTAAACCCTTTTTTGCAATATTAATTTTTTTTTGCTTTTCAGATGCAATATTATATTTATGTGTAAACCTACATGTGCAGATGTCCATGTATGTTTCTGTACCCGTGAGCATGATTATTTGTGCACCAGCACAAAACTGACCCAGTTGTTCACTAGCCTAAGTGCCACAGAGTGTCCTGGGCTTGGTGCCATCCATTTCTGTCAGCATCACCAGTCCGGCGTAGGAAATATAGATGAGAGCAGACACCCAAATTCACTACAAGTTCAACACACCCACTGCACTTCAGATCCAATCAAACCAAAGGCAGATGATCTGTCTTTTGAATGAATTTCACACAATCGCTGTTGCACACTTTAACCTGTAAAACTGGGTGGAAAAGACGAATAAAGAAGAAAAAACTGATAATGGGCAAAGCATTAATTACTCTCATTACCTATTCCCACACATGTGTCCACACAGTGACACTGTCTCCAGGAGCCATGGTGACAGCATTGCCTTGCCTCCATCCTCTCACTCCTGGGGCATATAGAACGCTGCAGCAAAGCAGACCAACAACTTTACTGATAAATTAAGCAATAAACACCTACCAACACTGACAATTACCCAAGACTATTAATAGTTCAACCATGGCATCTCTAATTGAAACTCGCTGTTGCGCCTACACATCTTTTCTCTTTGATAAAAACTTCATACCTGAGACTAGTAAACTTCTTACAAGAATTTATTTCCTCGATTCCTGCACTTCCTGCTCAGAACACAAACACCTAGGTTGAACCCTTCATCAACCTTGAAATCTCACCATGCATGCAAGCATGCCTGGATTACCTCTCCAGAGCCATCAAATTCAACCAAACAGGGCAGTAGTGCATTATGGGATCAACAAGATACACAGAAAGATAGAGACAGAGAGAGACAATCTTGGCAGCAGATTTGCATTCTTGCAGGTGTGTTTGCAATTTTTTGCATTGTTTCACATGTGAGAAGGAAATTAAACAGATTTCTCAATATCCTGCTATAGAGGAAATATAACAACAAGATCATTCTGGCCCTGATGAACACTAATTTAACTCTCTTGCATGCTTTATAGTGAAGGCAACATATGGATCATTCAGAACATTTGCACATAAACTGTTAAGCTTTGTGATGCAGCTCTAAATAAAGACAGCTTGATTAGTTGCGCGCTTCCGTCGTCCTGGAAACGGACTTGTGTCCTTCCATACTTTTTTCTGTTTTTAATCTTCAAGAAGAAAGTTGTACTTAACACTGAGGTGGCCTACAATGACAGACTGTCACCCAGCCTAACTGTGAAGGCTGTAAGAGATGTCATCTAAAAAGCTCAAAAAAAGGACCTCTGGCACCAAAAACCTCAGCTGTGACTCAATTCATTCGAAGGCTGAAAATGTCGTCACATGACTGGCCAATTTCAAAGGCTCTTTCAAACGCTACCAAGAAATGCATCTTTCTTTTCTCCAATGGATCCACCTGTTGGTATCTTTAGACCAATGCATCCAAGATTCAACGTTCACCAATGACTAATGGTGAACTATCCATACCCTGAACCATATTTAGCCACACTTGTAGTCTACAAACTTTAAAAGTGATCATGGTCTCTAAATTTTTATTTGTCACATACATAGTCATACACGGTATGATATGAATTGAAATGCTTTTAGTGACTGCTACAGAGCACAGTATTGCAAATATTGCAAGTATACAATGAACCAATATCTCCTGTCTCTTAACTTCTCCTGTCTCTTAAAATTCCAGTGAATTCACATCCATAATGATCTCATCACACCATACCAAAAGCATCAGAAACTTTCAGCCTCAAGGTGTGCAAGACCTCTGAATGTCAATGTCATATGACTTTTGCTTATTAGTGGAAAATTATTGTTAATACATTTTGGAGGTTCCATGCAAGTCCTTATTGCATGGCAGTTGATCGGTGCAGGTGAAATCTCCACATCCACTAATGCTGCTTGCCTTTGTATGTATTTTTTACTATTCATATGTTGGTGCGTGTGTGTACAGCTTTGCCGAAGTTTCATGTGGAGCAGTTATGTTGCCATGGCAACTCAAGGTCACTGCTGTGGCTGTGTGACTCCGGAGGCTGTAGGAGTCTATAGATGTAGTATGATCACAAAGGAGGCCTTTGCACTGGTGTTCCACGTGTGCACCACATGTTTTCTGAACAAGACACTGCATCCGGACCACTGTTGCCTTTCGGACCATTCGGTCATGTCCTCGCCTCCAAACTGCTACACTCTTCAGCAGTTTCAGCAAGTCAGCCAACCCCCTCCTCCCTCCCATGCCGTTATACCATTATACCATTATACCACTGCAAAGGTTTACTGTGGATTTGCAGGAGCTGTGCAATAAAGAGCATTTCGCATATTGAGATGCAGTTATATACCCATAGTTAATAGATGGTTTTTAATAAGTGGTAGTTAGTAAATGGTTTTGCTGCATGAACATTAAAATTGCATTTACTGTGCAAGGACCCTCTATATCCAAGAATGTTTTATTGAAATATAGAATAGAAAGGAAATCTCTTAAAATTCACAGCAGGTCTCATGCTTTCATAGAAGAATCTCAACAGATGCTCAACATGCTTCAGTTTCAGTTAGATGCTTCAGTCTGAAGTAAAATGTCATGATAAGGATGCTTGTCAAGCTGATTAATTGATGGACTAACCTTGAAGCTTCAAAGGAAAGAGCTGCACAATCACAAAGACCTTAGGTCACACAAAACACACTGTATGACCTAACACCAAACACAAATGTTCTGGATGTTAAATAGCCAACATTTTTCTGTGAAAGAGCATCAACTGCCTTTAAAGTTGACTTTCTGAAATCAAGGGATGCAAAGCCAACCCGTAAACATGTTAAATATTTTTGTTTCCTAAACAGTAAAAAGTGGCAGATTTTAGCCTAAATTCCTCCAAAAGTTCAGAATTATAAAACATGTATTTGCTGAAGCATTTTTATAGCATTTAAACCAAAGTTTTTAATTACGCAGAAGTGGAGAGCCTAATAAAAACTTTTGTCAAACGGCAGAACATAAGGATTGTAATGGAGTGTACAAGCAAAACCCCACACACACACTTTCTACACTTGCTTGATATGTTGGAAAACTTACATTCTACCTTCATGGTCCACCAGGACTTTTACTATTACGGCGTACCAATAAGGATGTAAAATTATCAGAAAAAAATAAACATATGGAGCAACATTATCAAAAAACATAAGTCAGTAGTACTTGAGTTCTGAAAAAAATATCTGAAACATTTCAGTGACTTGATGCTGATTAAAACCATTTCTCACACTTAACAGAAGATGCAGTGACACCTAGTGTCCTCAAGATGTCCCCATTCCCTCATTCAAATCATCCCGTTGAGTGGCGCCAAAAAGAGGCGTGGTTATGGAAAAGTATTTCAGCTTGATGATTTCACTGATTACTCCAGTGGTGACACAATATAATCATGCAGCTGTTTTACTCTACTTCTGTGTCCAATTAGGTGAATCACAGGCCATTCTCAATCTGAGAGACTCAAAGTTGCACGGAATAAAAATCTGTCCGTCACTGAAGGCAAAATTAGAATCACTAATTCAACAGTACAGTAGAACGACTACAACACTGGTTAATCTATGTCGCCTCCTTTGCGTCCGCTGTGGGGATGAGCCTCACTGGGCCCTGACAGGGGGAAGCAATGTAACTACACCACAATGAAGAAGTACGTCTCTGACCCTCCTGGCCTTAAACCCTCCCACACTGCTTTCACCTTTACACACAAGAGCCTTTCACCCCAGTTCCTCTTAATGTTTTTTTATGTCAGTATGAAATGTGTAGATTTTTTGCACACCAGTATATCTACCTTTTTTTCCAAAAAAATATTCTTTATACCACATCACATTCAATAAGCCTGATTGGTTCCAATGGAGGTCTATACAGTGAGGAGGTCTATACTGTCCAGTTGATTGGCACTGGGATGATTGCATCAACCTTCTGCCATGAACATCAGGACAATGACAGTTGCTGTCTTATCTACCCCCTATCTGACATTTTCCCTGTTTTATTGTCTCTCAGACCTCTCAGCTCAGGCAATCATCAACATAAACTGCCAGCAGCATCGCTTCCACATTATACAGCAATCCAAGAATTCTGTTTATATGCAAAACCCCCTTAACCTATGCTCAAAATGGACTGAATTATGTTTGTTGCCATGTGTGTAACATATTACTGTCACGACTACGGACTTACGAGGGAAGGAAGCGCAGAGGTCTGACATACTGGGAAGGGGTTTTTATTATACAACAAATAAACAAACTCAAAGAAATACAAAGAAACAATGGCGCGATGGCCAAAAACAGTTTAACATAAATCAAGAACTGAAACAAACCCGTAGGCGTGTGGCGATTGCCAGAACTCAAAACACATAAAACTAAACAAGGTCAAGTTCGTGCATAGAGTTCACGAAAATGCCAGCGACCCCGAACGGGCGGAAACTTCCGGCATTTATGGGGCGTCAGGATTGAGTTCCGGTGTGGAGCCCAGCTGCAGGCAATCCTGACAGAGCCCCCCCTCCAAGGGCTAACGATCCTCGGAGCCCAACAGTACCATCAGTGGACGGGCGGCAGGGGGCGGGACGGGGCGGCAACCACAGGGCTCCTGCACCGTGCTGTATCCTCCCCCTTGGAGGACCCCGGTCCCCGTCGGCTGGCTACCCCGGCGTGGTCAGGCGTAGGCGTGCCCCGGTTACCCCTCGGGCTGGACTCCCCGGCGTGGTCAGGCGTGGCGGCCCCGGTCCCCCTCGGTGCTGGCTCCCCGGCGTGGTCAGGCGTGGGCGGCCCCGGTCCTCGGGCCTGGGGCTCTCGCCCGGCGTGGTCAGGCGTGGCGGCCGCGGTACCCACTCGGGGGCCTTGGCTCCCGGCGTGGGTCCCCTCCTTGGCGGCCCCGGACCCTCTGTCTTGGCTCCCCGGGCGTGGTCCCGCTTGGCGGCCCCGGACCCTCGGCCTGGCTCCCCGGCGTGGTCCCGCTTGGCGGCCCCGGACCCTCGGCCTGGCTCCCCGGCGTGGTCCCGCTTGGCGGCCCCGGACCCTCGGCCTGGCTCCCCGGCGTGGTCCCGCATGGCGGCCCCGGCCCCTCGGCCTGGCTCCCCGGCGTGGTCCCGCATGGCGGCCCCGGACTCCCGTACCTGCACACAATAATCAGGGCCGATCCATCTGGGTACGTGTGGGCCCTGTCTCCACATGTCCCCTCTGACACGTCTTGTGTCACCCCCTGCACCGCGCAGGGAGATTGTTCCAGGCACCCCAGGCTGGTGCCTTCTGGGACTATGCAGCCCCTCTCGCTGCACGGCCCTGGTGCCAAGGGGGGGGCATTGCCAGACCATCCGGCTAGCCCCTTCTGCGTCCGTTGGGACAAGCAGGCCCTCTTCCTGCCTGTCCCAGCTGGGTCCTCATGCCTACCCGGGGGCTCGATGGCGCTCCACCCCTCTGGAGGCAGACGCAGGCCCATGCCTGGCCCGCCCTCCTCACTGGCTACCGGAGGACCCAGCTCCATCGCTTCCCCACCTCCCCTCCCCTCAGGAGGAGTCCCCAACCCGAACTGCACCCCCCCAAAAAATTCTTTGGGGGAGCACCCCCCCCGGCTGGACTTAGGGGTACCTTGGGGCTCGTCCACCTCGCCTTGGACCGGTGCAGTCAGGTTGGGAACTCCCTCCCTGGGGTTCGGCTCTGCTGCTGGGTCACCATCTGGTGGACACAAAGAGGGGAAGTGGGGGCGACATACGGACACATATGCCACGCACACACACACAGACAGAGACAGACAGAAGAGAGGGTCGTCTAGTTCCCGCTCTGAGCACTCCGGGACCTCCTCAGGGGGCACAGCCAGGATCTCGGGAGGAGCGACCTTCTCGTCGCCCGCCAGTGCTTGGTCTTCTTGCCCCGGATCCTGACTGGCACTGGATGTGGTGGAGGGGCAGAGTTCGATCCCTGGCTCAGGCTCAGGCCGATCAAACTCCGCCCTCAGTCTCTGCTGGAAGTCCCGAAAACTGCTGTCTGTCTCTCCCTGCTGCCAGAGGGTTGTGCTCCAGCCCCATGCTGATCCAGTCAGACACGTGAGGATGGTAGTGATCTCGTCTGTGTCTGCTTGCCCCACTGAAGGGTCCCGGGACAATTGGGCCGTCCCCACACGGGGCTGGGCACGTCGCTGGAGATGGTGGTAGGTGTGTGGTGTGGAGGGGGGTGGACGTCTTCTCCAGCAGGTGTGGGCGCTGGTGCTGCGATGCCATTTTTCGCTGGGGAACGTCCGGGCAGAGGGAAGGCGGGTCGGCGACTGGAGCAGGAATGGAAGGATTCCCTGCGAGGCAGTCCCGGCAGCGCAGTTGCTGGCTGGCGACCTCCCGTCGCCCTCTTCCACCAGCTTTCCTCACACTGCTGGGAGGGACGTGGGTCTCCACGGACCTCGTGACGATCCTGGAATGGGCGCGATGGGCGGAGCCATCCCGGCACCGACTGCCCAAACGGCGTCATCCTGGTCGTCGTCCGTGTCCACCTCGTACCCCCGGAAGTCACATGGGTCATCACGGACGCCACGATGATCTCGGACGCGCACGCTGGGCGGAGCCATCCCGGCACCGACCGGCCCACCGAAAATCCACGTCATCATCGCTTTCGTCATCTGTGTCCTCCCACCGGTGACTCCAAGGGTCGTCCACCCTGCGGACATCCTGGACCCATGGCGCGATAAGCTCCCATGGGCAGTACTCTGGCCATTCGGGCTGGAGGCTGCCCACCTCCTCGCTGGAGGAACGCCGCCGTTGTTGTTTGCCGCTTCTCACCCCCCTGGAAGTGACGTGGGTCCCCACGGACCTGCGACGATCGCAGACTGGCGCGATGGGCGGAGCCCAACTCTCGTCTCCCGTGCTCTCGTCGTCGTCCGTGTCGTCCCAGTCCACGGGGAGCCTTGCCAGCAGAGCGCAGAGTTCTTGGCTCGACATGGCGAAGATCGTGGGGGTCGCATCTTCTGCGCTCGCTGCCCACGTCACTTCCTCGCTGCTGCCGACGCCAACGTCCTCGCTCCGCCCACTCACCCGCCGACGTTGTCGCTTCCGGGTTTCGCGGAGTTTCCCGGGGGTGACGTCATCACGCGGCGCCGCGTACCACGGCTTCTCGGGGAGAAAACGCTCCACCAGAACGGGCGGCGCGTCTCTCCCCTGGCGTCCGCGTTCGCCGCGCCGGGCTGCGTCCTTCGCGGCGTTTCTTCTCCTCTGCTTTCCACCTCTGCGCTTTTGGGTGGGTCGCTGGCATTCTGTCACGACTACGGACTTACGAGGGAAGGAAGCGCAGAGGTCTGACATACTGGGAAGGGGTTTTTATTATACAACAAATAAACAAACTCAAAGAAATACAAAGAAACAATGGCGCGATGGCCAAAAACAGTTTAACATAAATCAAGAACTGAAACAAACCCGTAGGCGTGTGGCGATTGCCAGAACTCAAAACACATAAAACTAAACAAGGTCAAGTTCGTGCATAGAGTTCACGAAAATGCCAGCGACCCCGAACGGGCGGAAACTTCCGGCATTTATGGGGCGTCAGGATTGAGTTCCGGTGTGGAGCCCAGCTGCAGGCAATCCTGACAATTACAGAGTAAGAATATCCGAATCAGCAATTATCAAACTGTTAACTTAAAGTATTTTATTTTGTCAGTCTGGGCCGGCTGGCCAGCTATCCAGAGTTATCCCACAGTGTGACCCTTTGTGGAGAAATTATCATGCAAGCCTAAGTCTATATCAGAGAATAGATTTATCGGGAAAATAACTTGAGTCCAAAAAAAGTGCAGCAATCTTATTTTGGAGTTCAGACAGGTTGTAACACAGTTTGCTTGACCCAGCAAGCAAATGCCATTTAATTAGCATAGATGCATCTTACAATGTGCTTCCCCAAATATTCCCAAACAATTTATTTGCTTCAAACCATCCTTCCAACCTGCACTGGGGTGGCCAGTTACATTATCAAACTGTGACCAAAAAACATGTCAAATACATATACATTTAGTAGGGTAGTAGCCCAGCGGGTAACACACTCGCCTATGAACTAGAAGACCCAGGTTAAAATTCCACTTACTACCATTGTGTACCTGAGCAAGACACTTAACCCTAAGTTGCTCCAGGGGGGGACTGTCCCTGTAACTACTGATTGTAAGTCGCTCTGGATAAGGGCGTCTGATAAATGCTGTAAATGTAAAATGTAAATAATATACAATACCCCATAATTTACTTTGAAACACACATTTGCAAGACATGAGCAGATGTTGTGTTACATATTTTACTACATGCAGTGTAGGTTTTTGGCTATCATAAGTTATGTTGGTTACAGACTCAAAAATGAACCAGAAGACCACAAAGTCACAGAAACAGGTTCAAACCCCACTACAACCATTGTGTCCATGAGCAATAATAAAGTAATAAAGTGAAGTGATTGTCACATGTGATACACAGCAGCACAGCACACGGTGCACACAGTGAAATTTGTCCTCTGCATTTAACCCATCACCCTGAGTGAGCAGTGGGCAGCCATGACAGGCGCCCGGGGAGCCGTGTGTGGGGACGGTGCTTTGCTCAGTGGCACCTCAGTGGCACCTTGGCAGATCGGGATTCGAACTGGCAACCTTCTGATTACAGAGCCGCTTCCTTAACCGCTAGGCCACCACTGCCCATGACAGACAACTTCTCCTGGTGCCTCAACATCACCTCCACCACCAAGAAAGCCCAACAATGTCTGCACTTCTTCTGAAAGCTGAAGAAGGCCAACCTCCCTCCTCTCACTGAGGAACCATTGAGAGCGTTCTCTGCTGCTACATCACTGGAACAGTAACTGCACTGTCGATAAGCAGAAGGCCCTGCAGCAGATAGTGAAGACAGCAGAGCGGATCATCAGGGTTCCACTTCCACCCATCTCCGAGCTCTACGAGAAACACCTCATCCGTCGAGTTTGGAACATCATGAAAGATTCACACCACCCCTTACATGCCCTGTTCCCCCTCCTACCATCTGGCACATGGTTCCACAGCATCAGAATTGTAACTGCCAGACACTGCAAGAGCTTCTTCCCCCCAGCAGTCAGAGCTCTCAATGCACTGCCATCACCAAAAAACTGATAAACTCAACAACAATATCCTTCCAGCCTTATGCACCTGATAACATACTGACCGTTTTGCACATCTCAATTCATTTCATTTCTGCTCTTTTTGCACATGTTTGCATCCTACATGATGTTGTCCTGTTTGTTCAGAAAGGTTTTACCTCCTATATCTGCACAGTATTCAAGTTTACATTTCTCTTAGATTGAAGTTTAAGTTTCTCTTAGATCTATACATTAAGTTTTAGTTTTAGTTAGTGTGTGTGTGTGTATATATTGTTTTTTCTTTCTTTTGTGATTGCACTATGAGGGGTCTGTGTGAAACATCAGTTCAATACACTGTATACTGTTGTACTGACAAAATAAACCAATCTTGAATCTTGAGTCTTGAGATGGCTATGGCTCTCTCAGTATTTTCAGCCAGCAGTGTCACAGCCTGTTTGGATCACAATAGATAATGTAGATAATATCTTTCAATGTAGAAATAATGCAAAGATAAGAAATATGATCTCAATGCACAATGCAGAAAAGTTGGTCCAGGCATTTATTAGAAGGTTAGATCACTGCAACGCATTACTGTCTGAATGTTCTAGTATGTGCATGATTAACTCCAGCTAGTTCAGAATGCTGCAGCCAGAGTTCTAGTGCAACTAGAACCAGAAAATTTGACCACATCACCCTGGTCTTCCATGCACTGCACTGGTCACCCATAAAATTTAGGATTGACTAGATCATCCTACTGTTGATCTAAAAAGCTCTAAATGTTCTCGCTCCACAGTACCTGAGTGAACTCTTAGTTATTTACAACCCGCCACGCCCCCTGCGTTTGAAGGGTGTGGGGTCACTACTGGTTCCAAAAGTACAGAAGGTCACAGCTGGGAGCAGATCCTTCTCCTGTAGAACTCCGCAGCTATGGAATGGCTTGCCGGTCAGTGTTTGGGACTCAGTGTTAAATCACTCTGGCCATCTGTTAAAATCCTAGACACAGTGTCAATTATTAAGTCCACGTTTACACAGTCTCCTAGTCAAGCATAGACAGTGTTCAATTCACCTTAGTTAGGCTGTCCTATTTAGGGACAGGGTCACTATTACACAAATGTACCACTATAACCACGTATTTCTGTACCAGTTGTACCATGCCACCGTCATTGCTGCTGCTTCTGTTTGTTCTCTCCGAAGCACTGAATCAAGCATCCAGACCACCTCCCGAGTCCAATGAAGAGATCACCAGATGAATCCTGGTCCCTAGCAATGAACTGCTGATGAGACGACTCAGAATGAAATGTACCGGAGGGTCACAACAGCCACACCCACTGAAACGGACAGAGCTTCAGCGATCTTCAAATGGACCAGCAGCATTATAATTGCAATGTACATGCAATGTACACAATGACACTGGGCTAAAACCTACTCTGCACTGTCCAGTACCTCCAAACATGGACAGATGCTCTATACTGCACTTTGGACTTTTCCACTTTTGGACTTTTGGACCTACATTTGTTGGACTATTTTCTTTTCTTGGACAAATCATCACCAACCCTGCACTGACACAAATTTCAGGCTCACTCGACCCTGGAAGGGCGTCCCTGTCTGTATCAGCAGTCCTTCCCAAGGTTTCTTCATTTCTTTTTTCTCAGTGGAGTTTTTCCATTTGTAGAGAAGGGTCAAGTGTGTCAACTGTAGGGCCCGTCAAAGCCCATTGAGACATACTGTATGTGATTATGGGCTAAATAAGAAATTAATGTTGTTGTGTTGTTGTTGTAACTTAGCGGTGCTATGCTAACTCTACTCAACTTACTTACCAAGTTAAAATCAACACATGCAAGTCACTAAAACACACAATTGTACAAACTGATTAACGGCTCTGACGAGAGTGGTGTGAATATATGCTTATAGGGCATATATAATTTGAGTGACAAAAAGATCCTAATAATCTTCCAATTTCAAACTACAATAAACAAAAGACAGTCAAAAATAAAATACACTTAAATTATTATTATTTATTTTCTAAAGCCACATGGAGCCGTGGGTTCATTTCCCCTGGTCTAGGGGATGTACCATTAAATATATTGTCACATCATACTATTTTCACTTTTGCCCACAATAATAAGATCACTTGATCTACATTCTGCTACCAAAATCTAACTGACATCTCATTTTGGATGGCAGCCCATCACCTCAAACTCAATCCCACCAAAACTGATCTAATATTCATTCCAGCAGATTCTTCACCACATCAGGATCTTGCTATTTACCTGGACAACTCACAGCTCTCTCCTTCTACAACAGCCCGCAACCTTGGAGTAACAATAGACAACCAACTCTCCTTCTCGACTCACATCAGCAAAATTTCCCGCTCATGTAGATTCCTTCTGTACAATATCAGACAAATCCGTCCTTATCTGTCAACACAGGCCACCCAGATACTGGTTCAGTCCTTAGTAATCTCACAACTGGATTACTGTAACTCCCCTCTAGCTGGACTACCACTATGTACCATCCGACCTCTACAACTCATACAAAACTCATCTTCACAACTCATCTTCAACCTTCCCAAATTCTCCCACACCACCCCACTGCTACACTCCCTCCACTGGCTCCCAGTAGCTGCACACATCAGATTCAAAATACTGATGCTGGCCTACAAAGCCAAACATGGAGTAGCACCATCCTACCTCACAGCCCTCATTACACCTCGCACTGCACCTCGTTTACTCCGAGCCTCCAGTACTGCTCGCCTGGTCCCTCCATCTCTGAAGGTAAAAGGAAGAGACTAATCTAGACTCTTCTCTGTCTTGGCCCCTCGGTGGTGGAATGAACTTCCCATTGAGGTCAGAACAGCTCAGTCACTGAGCACTTTCAAATGGCAGCTCAAGACCTTCCTCTTTAGAGAATTTTTAGATTAACTTGTAACCTTCTTATTGTCTTACTTATGTATAGAAACTACAACATCGTGAATAAAAAGATTGTATTCATCAATGCATTTTACAGTGACGTTACGGCATTTAGTAGACACCCTTATACAGAGTAACTTGCAAAAAGGAGTTGCATGGACAGTAAACAGAAACTTAGGTTCCTGCTCAGGTCTTGCAGATAATTGGGGTTTGAACCTGTAACTTTGTGGTTTCTCCTTGTGTGTAGAAGGGTCAAGTGTGGGGGGTGCCTGTCGAAGCCAAATGAGACATACTGTTCGTGATCATGAACTATATACAAAATAAATGTTGTTGGTTGTCATCTAGTTCAAATGTGAGAGTGTTGCCCTGCATGCATGCATCTTTCAGACTTGTGCCAACAAATTCGATAACATGTAACACGATGGTGGAAACAGGATGACATCCGGCATATAAAACATGCAGATAGATAGATAGATAGATAGACAGACTAGAAAATAACACACATGAGGTTATGTAGTAAATATATGATGGCAGCATTTCACACTCTTGGCTTCTCTCGGACACCTTTAGACATCAGAACTCTAAAAAAACACATTCGTCAAACATACTTTACATTCTCCTGCTACCAAAAATTCTAAACGTGTCTTTCGTTGGATTTTTCCAAAAATTGGAGGATTTCCAGATTGGCGACTCTTCAGCGTCCATTTTGAAAATAACACAAAATCCATCTACAGTACAGGTCAAAAGTTTGGACACACCTTCTCATTCCATTTACATTGGTAGATTCTCACTGAAGGCATCAGAACTCTGAATGAACACATGTGGAGTTATGTACTTAACAAAAAAAGGTGAAATAACTGAAAACATGTTTTATATTCTAGTTTCTTTGCTCTGACTACTGCTTTGCACACTCTTGGCATTCTCTCGATGAGCTTTAAGAGGTCGTCACTTGAAATGGTTCTCCAACAGTCTTGAAGGAGTTCCCAGAGGTGTTTAGCACTTGTTGGCCCCTTTGCCTTCACTCTGCGGTCCAGCTCACCCCAAAACATCTGGTTTGGGTTCAGGTCCGGTGACTGTGTAGGTCAGGTCTCCACTTTTTGTTAAGTACATAACTCCACATGTGTTCATTCAAAGTTTTGATGCCTTCAGTGAGAATCTACCAATGTAAATGGTCGTGAAAATATAGAAAACAACATTGAATGAGAAGGTGTGTCCAAACTTTTGGCCTGTACTGTATGTTATACGTAAAGTCATCCGTTGTTTATTTCTGCCACTATCGGCCAATTCTTAAGACGTTGGGTCGTTTCGTACACACACACGACAAGTTTGCAGCCAGTGCTTTAATGCCAGAGGACTGGCTAAAACCCGGGCGCCGTTTTTTTTTGTTGCTGTTGACCCAGCCTGTTGGGTCCGACTCGATTTCGTTACGACGCTTTATAAAGCATTACTTACACATAACCACAATTAGTTTTTTTTACACTGACAAAGCACCTGTATCATCTGTAGTGATTAAGCGATTTAGTATCGAATCTCACCAGCAAACACAAACCGAAGTCACAGTGGATATCCGAACTATGGTGTTTCTATAGTACTTCTATAGTTCGGATATCCACTGTGACTTCAGTTTGTTACAGATTGCATTGTAATATTACGGCATTCCTAAGCGTCATTAACAAAAACCAAACAAGTGAATTTATTGTTTGCAGCTCGATCGTGGATTCTGATTTGTTGATTTATTTATTAGTTATTTTTTCTCGGCGGCAGTGGGAGGGGCCTCCGTGAGTATCAGCCAATCCCGAGGCAGAACCCGGGCGAGTCGAGTGACGTCACAGTGGGTGGGACGCCGGAGGGTCCAGCTTTTCGCCGGTTGCTTCTCCGGCCGGACGGTGGTCAACGCGGGCTGCTGGGTTCCACTTCGCGCTCTTTCCCTCTTTGGCTTCACCGAAATTCCCTCCCGCGGGACCACGTCGCTGCGTCTGGGTGCGTATTTCCGCCTCACGCCGTTCGGCGCGAACTTTGCCGCACGGCAGAATATTGCTGCCAAAGCACAAAGACGCGCTCGCACAAAGACGGCGGCTCATGCCAAGCGACATGTCGTCCGCTTTTTAAAATGCAGTTTATTATCACCGCGAATAACGACCAGGCGCAGGGTCGTGTGAAATAGTTTTTTTTATTGATAAGCGTCTACAAAGTCCCGATGGTCATGAACAAAACAGCGGGACTGAATCTGTAATCTTTTGGTGGTTTGTTTGGGGTTTTTGTTGCGGGATTAGCTCTGAAGCGAAGTAGACAGATCCGCGTTATTACACTTTTTTATTATTACATTGCATTGTGCCGTTCTCGTCTCGGGCTCTTTATTTTACTGGTCCCGCCGGGTTCGCTGCGAACAGCGAGGCTCGGTTCACTTTAAAATTGTTCATTTTAAGGCGCTGTCCGCGGCGACGCGTTCCGAGTTTTGCGCGTTCGCGCTAAAAAGTTGCGCGCGCTTCCCCTTCCTCCTTACGTAACTGGAGGGAAGGAGGTGGCGAGTAGACGGGGGACAGTCGGGACCTGGACGGGTCGCCTGCGTCACACTGTGGTGAATTAAAGCTCGTGCGGAGCGACAGGGAGTCCGATCGAGTTCACGTTGAGCATTCTGGTCGTTTCAGCTACATACGAAACGCCCGGGCGCTGCCGCCACAAACTGGACTACTTTTACAGCATTTACCAGACGCCCTTATCCAGAGCGACTTACAATCGTTACTTACAATAGTTACAGGGGACAGTCCCCCTGGAGACACTCAGGGTTGAGTGTCCTGCTCAGGGACACAATGGTAGTAAGTGGGATTTGAACCTGGGTCTTCTGGCTCATAGGCGAGTGTGTTACCCAGTAGGCTACTACCACCCTACTTCCAGAGCAAGATAGCATCTAAGGAAGATGGACTAAAACCAGTGCCAAATAAAAACATGCTGCCGTAATGGATCATATGTAAGTTCTAGTGGAAGTGATTTGTGATTGTCACATGTGATGCACAGCACACAGTGAAATTTGTCCTCTGCATTTAACCCATCACCCTGAGTGAGCAGTGGGGAGCAGTATGGGGACGGTGCTTTGCTCAGTGGCACCTTGGCAGATCGGGATTCTGCAACCTTCTGATTACGGGGCCACTTCTTTAACCGCTTGGCCATATGAGCACTGATTTCTCTGTTATGAACCATAAAAGGTCCACTATCATGAAAATTTCACAAAGTAGAGTGATTGTCGTCGTGATACACTATAGCACACGGTGACACGACGAAACGTGACCTCTGGTGTAAACCACCCCCCTTGGTGAGCAGTGGGGACCAAGCGGATCTTTCTGATTACGAAACCCCATTCCGCCAAGGGGCCACTGAGCAATGCACCGCCCCCACACACTGCTCCCCGGGCGCCTGGCGTGGCTGCCCACTGCTCACCAAGGGCGATGGTCAAAAGCAGAGGACACATTTCGTTGTGTCACCATGTGCTGTGCTGGAGTGTTTCACAATGACAATCACTTCGCCTTCAGTGGGCAGCCATGAAAATTGCCCACAGGAGCAGTGTGTGGAGACGTTGCTTTGCTCAGTGTCAGCTTGGCAGATCGGGATTTCAGATCTTCTGATCTGGAATTGGGCCCCACAGTGGTGGCCTAAACGTAAAAGAGGTAGTGTGTGAGTCTTCGGGTGTCTGATGGCCTGTGGGATGATGCTGTTGCACAGTCTGGCGACGAGGGCCAGAATGCTTTGGTACCTTTTTTCCGGATGGTGAAGGGCCTTGAGGTGCGGTGGGTCAGCCGGTCAGAATGCTCTCAGAAGTTCCTCTATAGAGGGCGGGGAGTTTTTTCAAGTTTATGGCATCTGTGTAATTGTGGTATATTTTGTGGTGATTTTGTGGATGCATTGTATCTATGTTGGTGTGCAGGAGCCACCGATATCCAACAATAGGATGGCAACGAGTGACCCCGACAGCCAGTGCGGACAATCTGAAGCCCTCAGCTGGCTCAATGGTCAGCTTCAGACGAACTTCAGGCAACTGGACCAGTTATCTTCAGGTGGGTCAGATGGTCTGCCTGTCTCACCCTTCAGCCCGCCCATCCACCCACTGGTTCAGTCGTTGAAATTTGTACCTACAGGTGCTTGTTATTGCCAGTTGATGGACTGGCTGTATCCTGGGTCCATCAATATGAAGTCCGTGAAGTTCCAGGCTCGGACTAAAGCTGAATTTCTTCAGAACTACACCATCCTACAAGCTGCATTCCAAAAAAACAACATCACTAAGGTAATATTTACTCATATATGGGTTTAATAACTAATAGTATTGGAGGCGGTAATAGATGTGTAATAACCCTTATCCTACAGCCTGTTCCGACGGAGGAGCTGATTAAAGGAAAGTCCAGCTTCCAGTTCCTGAAGTGGTTCAAGACGTTCTTCCAGGCCAATCATAAGGAGAAAGAGTACGACCCAGTGGCTGCTCGCAATGGTCAAGACATGCTGGTCGAGACCCCACAGCGGCGTATTCCAAGTCCATCTGGTGAGCGTGAAAGCATGAAAGGAAATGTCTTCTCCCCCTGCAAATATTATGAAAGGTTTGGTATATGCGGGTGGTAGTAGCCTAGTGGGTAACACACTCGCCTATGTACCAGAAGCCCCTGGTTCAAACCTCACTTACTACCATTGGTTCCCTGAGCAAGACACTCAACCCTGAGTGTCTCCAGGTGGGTCTGTCCCTATAACTACTGACTGTAAGTCACTCTGGATAAGGACACCTGATAAATGCTGTAAATGTAGGCTGTAGATGAAATATGAGCTTATTTATTTTGTTAAGTGTTTGTTACCTTTCTTTTTTTTTTTTGTTACAGTCAGTAACAAGCTAGCATCTGATGACGAGGGCACTGAGGACGAGGAAGGTGCCACACATTCTAGGAGGCACATTGTTTATCGCCAGGAGTGGGAAAAGACCTACAGTTGGCTGAGGCCAAGTTTGATGGGAGAGACGTATGCCTACTGTAACCTCTGCAAGGCGAACCTGAGCATTGTGAACGCAGGCACGTTCGGCCTCAAACAGCACCAGAAGACCAGGCGTCACAGGGGTCAAGTTCAGGCAACTACAGGAGATGGCGGGTTCGCCTGTAGCCAAATTCTGAAGCGCTTCGTCCAGGTTCACTGCCTCGGCCGCGCCTCGGATGGGGGCGAGGAGGTGTCCGGTGAAACGGCGAGGCTCGTCTTGGGACCGCAGTACCCTGGAGACATAACATCTGCCTGCAAGCACACACCGTACTGCGTGTATATATATGGACGGGTGCGGTTAGGGGGTGGTGACCCCGTCTGTGTGGTGCTTGTGGGATATTTTGACGAGAGGGCCGCGAAGCATCGCATCCGGCTCCTTGACGTCCTCCACACCGGCAGCGACGTGGTCGGTGACTTGATGGACACCCTCGGAAGATTTGATCTCCCCGGCCACAACGTGGCCGCGTTTTATACCGACGGCATGGACGACCATTCGGAGGACATCGCCGAGGAGATGAAGAAGCTCAACCGCAACGTCGTGGCTCTTGGTGGCCTCTACAGCTTGGCAGATGCTGCTTGCCGTGCGGCGGTGACGGGACACTGCAGTGTGGTCCCGGGGCTCATTTCAGAAATCTACGCCCACTACTCCTCCTGCTCATCTCACAACGACAGTCTTAAAGCGCTGTTTTCCGGTGTCAGGGGACTCGATTCCGGCGTCGGCGGGCGCCTTGAGGACCTCTGTGTCCTGGTGACGAGGGTCTGTGAAATGTGGACAGAGCTTGCCTCCTACTTTGACTCGTGCGGCACGAGCGCGGCGCAGATCTGTGCTCAAATGAGGACCCCGCAGGTCAGGGCCACCTTCATGTTTCTCAACGTTGCTCTGGAGCAGTTGCGTTCCTTCCAACGGCGACTGCAGAGCCGCGACGGGACGGCACGGGCGGACCTCGTCCAGATCTTGCGCGAAGCGAGCGGGCTCTTGCGATCATACGCCTCCAGCTTCCTGTCTCCTCAAGCCGTGGTGCGTTTTCTGAAGGGCAGGGACCCTGCCGTCCTGAAAAACACAAAGTTCCATCTGCCCTGGACGGAGCTGAGCTTGTGTGGGAGCGGCCTGGAGGACTTTCTGATGGAGCAAGAAGCAGAGATGGCCGACGTCCTGGAGGATTTCCAAGGCATGTGTTTGTCGTTCCATGCCACGTTGACAGCAAGTGTGTTGGAGGGTCTCCCCCTGAGTGACGGGGCCCTCAGGAGCATGTCCCAGTTACTGGACCCGCAAGGCAGGTTAAAGGTCACCAGCAAGGCAGTGGCAGATCTTGCTGCCCAACTGGGATTAACCAGCGACACCAAGGAGTCGTCGGAGTTCACCGATGAGTTTCTGGAATACCAGCTTGCAGAGGAAGGAGAGGGTGAGGAGGATGGGGTTCCCCATGGAAACGAGCAACATGGGAAGCAGCCGGCACTAGAAGAACACTGGAGCACGGTCCTGAAGACCACAAAGCCAACCTCCATCTTCAGGAAACTCATCCTCAGCCTTTTGGCGCTGCCCTGTCCCCCACTGGAGGCGGACAAGGTGTTTGCCCAGGTAGACGAATCAGATTCTCAGGTTCAAAACACTGATAATTTGCAGTTTTGACATAACAATTTCAGCCTTTTAGGATTTCTGTATGTGCTACTACATGTAAGTGGTGATCATACAGGGCTCCAGGTGGCAATCTTTGCATGCATTTTTGGAGATCATACAGAAACATGAGGGACGTTTTGATCCACAGTGTTGCAAGTCTTGGTTCCGTCTCTCAAAAGTGAATGAGTTGTGTTTTATACAATATTTCCTACAATGTGTAGGCTGTTGAAAATGGCGGCGGTGCACATCTTAAAAAGACAACGTTGGAAACTGACCTGGACGAGACGAAGGAGGTGGACGTTGCCAACAACAGTAGTATCTCCTCCGAATGTGGCGTAGAATCTCCGGTCACCAACGGCAGCAATAAGGAATCTTTCAACAGGCCATTGAGTAAGTGAAGGATATGGAATACGGATGTTTCGGACATAAAGAAATTAACATTTGCATGTTTAATATAGTGTAATATGCTACATGCTCATGTATTAGCTATGAAAAAGTCAACGTTGGAAACTGACCTGGATGAGACGAAGGAGATGGACATCGCCAACAACAGCAGCATCATCTCTGAATGTGACGTAGCGTCTCCGGTCAGCAATGGCAGCAGGAATGAATCTTTCCTCAAAGCATTGAGTAAGTGATGGATGTTTTGGTCACAAAAAATAAAGTGTATTTTATTTACTAGAGAGAGAGAAATATCTTAATGTGCTAGTTAATAATAATGTGCTAGATATAGTACTGAATGTGCATGTTTTTGTGTATTAATTTTCCAACAAAATAAGCCAATGCTATTTATAGCATATTTGTTTCTCTACACAAAACTATCTGTACGTGAAAGTGAAGTGAAGTGAGACGCTGCTTTCTCAGTGTCAGTTCGGCAGATCGGGATTTGAACCAGTTCGGGATTTTAAACCTTCTGATTATGGGGCTGCTTCCTTTACCACTTGGCCACCACTGCTGAGATGGTCGGATCTGGAATTTGGCCCCTTATGTCGTCATGGACTCCCTGTTTGCATCAAACATTGTGATTGGTGAACTGTGTCGATGACGTCATTTCCAGCCAGACAGACCTGTTTTTTCTGTTGACATTTGCATGGTTATTTGCAGACATATTGACATGCGGGACTGGAACACAATACCTCTTTGCTTCATGATGACTTTACTGCTTTAGAATTAGGTTCAATTAATGAAATATTTTTTCTCTCGTTCTGTTTTCCAGAGATGAATAACTACTCTGCTGTGTTGAAGCCATGCGCTGTACACCTGCAAAGAGTGACCAGTAAGGAAGTTTGTACTCGGCCCCTTAAATCTCTTCTGTCTGCACGTGCTCAAGTTTCATTTTGGGAGATTTTCTTTTTCATCTGAACTAAACCGAGATTTGTCTCCATGACAGACGTAAAAGAGGGAGAAACAGTGTTGGTGAAGGATGTTGTCGGGACCAGCTCTGGTCTAGAGGTACGATCTGCCAACGATTGAATGCAAATGATAAACTGCGAGATCACATCAGCCTGAAATGTGAAACGTTGTACTACGTTGTCCTTTTTTAATGGATTCATTCTTGTGCCATGGCCCTCAAATACGTGACTATGGCAAGATATGTGAAAAGGTCTGAATTGAAAATGAGTTTGTCTGATTCATGGCTGCCACGTAAATACTTTCAGTTTTATTTTCAGCACCGTATGCAGTAATGTTGGCATTGCATTTAAAATGAGCCGTGCCTTTCTTCCGGAACAACAAGGACTTCTCATTACCCACCTTCTTTTTTAACCGCCTGTTTAATTCCTCTTAACTCTCCAACATTGCTGTCCTCACCATCATCTTCCCTTATTCTTCTTCTTCTTCCTCTGCTGCTGCTTTTTCCCTTGACCCTCATCACCTTGCTCTGCTTGTCCAGGAGCCTCCCAACCTGAGTGTGGATATGTATCTATCATCCTCCAGGGCTGTGTTAGGGGAATGAGAGGTCTGGAAAGCAGCTTGCGCCAGAGACCTCAGGCTCGAACCGTTTTTCAGGCCGGTCTTGGTACATGGGGAAGGGTGGAAGACACGTCCCCCAGTACGCCACCGCAGTCTCCAACTGCGCCGGTATGTACCTGCTGGAGATGTCCAGCGCTATGAATGGACTTGGAGAAAAAAAAAAACAACCTTCCCTACTTTTTTTCTTTTTGTCTAACCATCAAACCCTATCCCTCCAGACCTTCATCTTGTCATCCTCTCAGTTCCTTTTGTTTTTCAAATTCTTGCAAAGAAAATATTATACCAGAGGTCCAACCATGGTTACATTTCGTCCAACTCGGCCCGAGATTGGTCAGTTTCAGTGTGACCACATGCAGACAGTTCGGTCTGGGCACATCAATCTGGGACAAAAAGGGACAGCAGCTTGACAAGAACTCCAAGCTTCCTAAAAAAAATCGTGACCATTTGATTTTTCCAGGCTGAGCCGCATGCCTTTACATAAAAATAGCGGAAATATTTTCCCCCAACACTGCATTCGATATCTGGCCACCAATGTCCACTCGTTGTTATCCCTCTCTCCAGGTTGTGACACTGGTCCAATAGCCCTGGTCTGACCCTGGTGTTGAAGAGAAAGTTGTTCCGTACATTTTACAATAATTATGTTGAATTGTAGTATTGGTGTGCTGCATTGATTAAAACTTTTAATATTAGTCATTTCCCTAAAATTCTCCATTCTTTTGTTATACAGCGTTTTTGTTTCATATGATTTTTTTCTTCGGTTTCTTGTCTAAATCGCAGCTGTCAGAAACGGATTCGCCACTCAGCTCAAAGTCAGCAAAGAAAATGTATCAGGTAGCGATCTGAATTTTTGTTATGACCCAGTTGATTTTTGAGTTGTCGGAATGTTGAAAATCGAATTTTTTTTTCCTCTGCGCGCAGGACGGGCGAGGCTTCATGAAGGGAGAGCTGGTGTGGGGCAAGGTGAAGAGCTTTTCCTGGTGGCCCGGGCTGGTTGTGGAGTGGAAGGGCAGGTTCTCTGCCACGGCCATGCGCCGGGTCGAGTGGTTCGGAGACGGCATGTTTTCCGTGGTGGGTGTATTTTATTTTTCTTTTGTTGGTTTGGTGAGCGGCAGATCTGCGTTTTTACGTTGTCCAGACGTTGCCTTGACTTCTGTATCTCCTCTGTTTCCGGCAGATCTGTACGGACGCGCTGTCGCCATTCGCTGCATTTGCAAAATGTTTCTGCCAAAACTCGTTTGCAAGCCTGCCTGCTTATAAAAATGCGATATACGAGGTCCTTGAGGTAAACCACTGATCGTTTTACCCTTTGCCAGGGGTGGGGTATTTGGTATAAAAAGTGACACAAAATGCCCCTCCCTCCTGCGTCCAGCCAGTTTCAACCATAGCTGACAAGTGGGTTGTAGAGTGAACTGTGTTCCTTTCCGCCTCAGCTGGCAGTTGAACGGGCGGCGAAGACGTTCGACTCAAAGCCGGAAAACCGTTCAGAGGAACTAAAGGTTATGCTGGAGTGGGCCATGGGAGGATTCCTGCCCACCGGCCCTGACGGCTTCTTCCCACGCTCAGACGGTACCCTGCACTGTTGCCAAAATGTATAGCTTGTGGAGCACCACCCGCAATGATCATACAATGCAATATGCTCAAAGATTTGATTGTTGTAAAAATGTTAGGTGATATTATGGATAGCGGTGCAGGGTGTAACCTCTCTCGTCACAATCCGTCACCCAACAGATGAGGGCAACTGCAAGGAGTCGTCCGACTCGTCCATGTCAGACTACCTCCCTCCTGCAAAGAGGAAGTATGCCAGAAACCGGCAGCAGGTCAACCAGACGCTCAGCAGAGGTAACCACGATATCTGGCACCCTTCACCAGCTCACTTCTTTTCAGATCGTACATTGAAATTCACTGCCAGCTCCACATACATTCTTATTAATGTTGTCCTTTTCAGAACAAATGGTCCAGGAAATAAGGTCGAGAGGAGAAGACATTGAGGGTGAGTATCTTGGGCCACGTATGATTCATAAAGAGTGACAGTAAATAATATTTGTGTTTGTTGTAGATTTCTGCCTGTCCTGTGGCTCCAGGAACGCCGTGGTTTTGCACCCTCTGTTTAAGGGGAGCCTCTGCCAGAAGTGTAGGGTATGTCTGTGTTTTATTTTTGGTGTTTTTGTATATATATATATATATATTTACGAATCATTTTTCACGTAACCAAATGCACATTTTCATTTTTAACTGGTTATTTTAAACTATCATGCGAAGACTTATTTTATCTGAAGGTTTATTAGTCTATAGTCTGACCTATATATTTATTTATTTTTATTATTATACTTATCTTACTTTTTATTTTTACATTATTCTGCTGTCTTGTGTCTGTCTGTGTATGTGTAGTGTGGCAGTCACCACACAAGTAATTTCCTCCGGGATAAATGAGTGCTGTACTCCACAGGAGAACTTCTCTGAGACGCTGTACCGCTACGATGAGGACGGGTACCAGTCATACTGCACCGTGTGCTGCGCCGGCAGGGAGGTGCTCCTGTGCAGCAATAATAGTTGCTGCAGGTGAGGATCTTGCCGTTGCTCGACCTCTGCCACACCCTGCAGCTAGACGTCACGCATGTGTACACAACAAGACATACAATTTAGAAATGTACTTTAATCCATCACGTGTGTCTGTAATGTACTCTTAGAAATGGACATAAATTTAGGTACCTTTCTTCTTTCACCCTCACATGTCCCAGGTGTTTCTGCAAGGATTGCATGGACATCCTGGTTGGCCCAGGCACCTTCGACAAGATGAAAGAAAAGGACCCATGGAGCTGCTACATGTGCCTGCCACCCAACAGTTATGGCCAGCTACACCTGCGAGCTGACTGGAGCGTCCGCGTGCAGGAGTTCTTTGCCAACGACACCGCTTTTGAATTTGTACGTTTGGGCCATTGCCTAAAAAAAATCTCAGTGTCGTCTTTACGTTTACTGCATGTGCAAGTGAACACGATGAAATGTAACCTGCACTTAACCCATCACTCTCAGTGAGCAGTGGGCAGCCATGAAAGGCGTACATCTAAAGACCATTAACATCTTTGTGTTTTTCATTTTTGCCTTTTAGGAGCCTCACAGAGTCTATCCATCCATTCCTTCCCAAAAGCGGCGGCCAATCAAAGTCCTCTCGCTCTTTGATGGCATTGCAACAGGTGGGTACAATTTTTTATACCCAATTAATAGTTCGTTAAAGACACACAGATGAGTGATTTATGTGTCTGTTTCTCCCTCAGGTTATTTGGTGCTTAGGGAACTTGGCTTTAAAATTGAGCGCTACATGGCCTCGGAGATCTGCGAGGACTCCATTGCCGTGGGCATGGTCAAGCATGATCGCAGCATTGAATATGTGAATGATGTGCGAAACATTACCCGTAAAAATGTGAGTTTAGTACAAGCGACACTCACACACACACACACACAATGTCCATAGATGTAAACCGCTTGCATTTTGGACATTCGTTTTTCCTGCATGCAGCTGGCCGAATGGGGTCCGTTTGACCTTCTGATTGGTGGAAGCCCTTGCAACGATCTGTCGACGGTTAACCCCAATCGCAAAGGACTTTATGGTATGTGCACAATTGATTTGTCAAAGATTACTGTGTATAAGGTAAACTTTAAAGCAGTAATTGAGCATGTCAAATTCATCTGTGAAAATTAATTGTTCATTCATTCAGAGTACTAGAGTAATACAAGGATATTGGCAATCAGGACAATTTTTCACTGTTAATTCTGTTTTTTTGCAGAGGGTACAGGAAGGCTGTTTTTTGAGTACTATCGCATGCTGACCATGATGAGACCCCGAGAGGAGGACAGCCGTCCCTTTTTCTGGCTCTTTGAGAATGTGGTGTCCATGGCTCTCCACGACAAGGCTGACATCTGCCGGTTTCTAGAGGTTGGCGGCAATTGCAATTTTATTCCTCCCATCAGTAGAGATGTCCCACAGCATTCTGATCTTTGGCTCAGACGTGTTTGCATAATTATGCTGTGTGAGATTTATGAAACGTTAATCATGTTCATCCTGTTGGCAGTGCAAACCCGTGCTGGTCGATGCGGTCAGAGTAAGTGCTGCATACAGGCCTCGTTATTTCTGGGGCAATATTCCTGGCATGAACAGGTAGGTTTCGATACAAATCAAGAAGTGACATTGTGCAAAACGCACATGAAGGTCAATCAAAAATACTCACAACTGCTGTCTTACCCTCAGACCTCTGGCTGCTTCTTTGGATGACAAAGTGAATCTGCAGGATTGTCTAGAAGTTGGACGTGTAGCCAATGTAAGATTGCATTCTAGTGCAGATTCTATTAAAATTTACTGTTAAAAAAAATACCGATTCTGTATCTGTTGCTTTTGTTAAGCATTTTTGCCCCTTTCGACAGGTCAATAAAGTTCGCACCATTACAACAAAGTACAACTCCATTAGACAAGGGAAAAAGGGACCCCTGCCAGTCTCTATGAATGACAAGGATGACTACCTTTGGTGTACGGAGATGGAGAGGTAAGTGTCTCCCCTGTGTGCTTATGCATTTTTGCAATATGTATGCAAAATAAAAATCAGTGCATGCTTGGTCTATTATGCACCAATAACCTACATTATGTAATGATTTAATGGCGCAAACATTAACTGGATTGATGTTTGCTTTTAGAATCTTTGGATTTCCCAAACACTACACTGATGTGAATAACATGGGACGGGCTCGGCGGCAGAAGGTCTTGGGTAAATCCTGGAGTGTCCCTGTGATCCGCCACCTTTTAGCACCACTCAAGGATTACTTTGAATGTGAGTGAGAAAACAAGCGTCTCACGCCCAGGACTCCCTCTCCAGGCTACGGAAATATTATGTTCTGTGATTTCCATTTAATTTTGCCTGACTTCAATGTCACAGATCTCTTCATTTTGACCACATGCCCTTTACATTTGCGGCATTTGGCAAGTGCCCTTATCCAGAGCGACTTTCATGTTTCATGCCCTGTTATCATGTCTTCTCATTTAGGTCACACAATCTGTTTTTTAAGTTTAAATTATTGGCCTTTTATTTTTCAAAGGGCAGACAGGAACCTACCTCGGTCCTTTTTCTATGATCGGGTCATCCGAAGAGGTGCTTTTTAAAACGTATATTTATAAAATTAAATGAACACAGACGAATAATGCTACAGGATGCTGAGTCCACTTCTTAAGTACTGTTAACATTTTTTGCTATTGTAAAATTGTTCATTAACATTTTCTCCCCATATTCTTTGCATTGTACTGTATTGTACTGTTACCTCTTTAAGTGCCTGGAAATCTGATTTCATTAAGACATTGTCAACAGTTTTGAAATCATCACATTAGCCATTAATTCTTAGAAACATTTTGTCTTTGATAAACCAAATGCAATTTGTTTTGATAGTGGTTGTTATCTGTGTTCATTTTACGGGATTATTCTGCGTTTGGGGTGGGAAGATTAATAGTCTGTCAACTTTGCGATTTAACTCACTCGTAGCCTTTTGCATAATTGTATTGTTTTGAATGCATGTGTTCTCATGGTCTATTGTGCAGCGAAGACAGCAGTAAGGCATTAAGGGCTTTAAAAAATTTGTATATATGTGTTAATATGTGGAGTTTTTTATTATTCCAAGATAAAACATTTCAGGTTGTACTTTAAACTGCACAAGCCTGAACAAACCAGCAAGGGCCCATACCGGGTATGTGCTGCTAAGTGCAGGAGAATACAGCAGGTTTTACTTTTTAAACCCACTCACAGGAACTTGGTGCTATTTCTGGTTTTTAATAGTCTGACATCGGATTTTTTCATCCGTGCATGTATAATTTGTGATGTCTGCTGTGTCATGTTCTTGTCATATAATGTTTGGTTTTGTTTAGGTCTTTGGTTATAAATAAAATAACTGCACCTTGTTCTGCGTTTGCAATGCAACACATGGTAGTAGCAATACTTTACTAATACACTATAAAAATAGCCACAGGTTTATAAGACAATATCTATTAGTGACACAAGTTATTAGTTATCTGATTCCTTATTCTTATAATTGTGAAACATTTAGCAAAATATCAAAATTTAATATTAAGTAAGCAATCCAATCTTTACAATCGGACGATGTAGTAAAAGAACGACTCACGTCGTGCTGCTTTTCCATTCAAACGAGGCCGAAGGCAAAGGGGCGGGTCCATTTGAGCGAGAGTGAGACTGACGCCTGCGCTGGCCAATCCCTAGACGCGCCTATGAGTGGAGGCGTAACTGGGCGTCGTCCTTGAATGCAAAAAAGGGGGAAGCGACGCCCGCACCACGGTGAGAAGGGTTCACGTTTTACAAAATCCCCTGAAACTTTGGCTGAACTTTGTGGAACTGGTTTAGATATTTTATTTTACAGCTCATTAATTCATTAAGGTTAGTTGGTCGTTTTGTGGCACACAATCTTTGAATGAGCTAGTTAATGTTACTGAACTACCTAAAATAGTTAGGATAACTAGCACTGAATTAAATTGTAAACTTGTATAGATACTTATAGTTTATTCCCAGCGTTACACGTACGTAAAAAATTCTCAGTCTGAAGGAAATATTTTATCTATCGCAATGTTTTTTTCATCTGGTGTTGAATTGGTCGCTGTGAATTAAATTTGCAACGATTCACGTTTAACATTTTAATCAAGCAACGAATCGATCTCTTGGCCAAGCCGCTTCCCCAAATTGCGTTTAGCCAGCCATGCAGTTCTATGCGACGGGTCTGGAGTTTGGACAGGTCGCCTTTGTAAATCGCGCTCGATTTGCCACCCAGTTACCCGGAGATGGCCGTCAACGTCTACTCGACGTCGGTGACTTCTGACAACCTGAGCCGCCATGACATGCTGTCCTGGATCAACGAGTCCCTGCAGCTGCACCACGCCAAGATCGAGCAGTTGTGTTCAGGTTGGCGTTAGTTGGCATCTTCTTTTTTTGTACTTTTCTTTTCTTTTTTTTCCCCCCCACCCGCAATATTATGGTGGAAATGACATACAGACTTTTTCTGCAATTATTATTAGAATTATTTTTTCTCCCTTTGGCTACTTATACACTAACCCGAGTTCGTGTGGCGCAGGTACTGCGTACTGTCAGTTCATGGACATGCTGTTTCCCATGTGCATCCCGCTGAAGAGAGTCAAGTTCGCGGCCAAGCTTGAGCACGAGTACATCCACAATTTCAAACTTCTGCAAGCCAGCTTCAAGAAGATGGGGGTCGACAAAGTGAGTTGTGGTGGCGGCCAGCTTTCCAAAGCTGAGTTGCCGGATGAGTCCTAAAATCAAACCTCTGGACTTTCTAGATCATTCCTGTGGATAAGCTCATCAAAGGCAAGTTCCAGGACAACTTCGAATTTGTCCAGTGGTTCAAGAAGTTCTTTGATGCCAACTATGATGGCAAGGAGTATGACCCAGTGGCTGCCCGCCAGTGTCAGGAGACTACATTGTCACCAGTTCAGACCACAGTGACGACCAGCAAGCCAAAGAAACCTTCCACCGGTGGGTTTAGATGCAGCTAACATATAACAAAAGAAAAACCTGAAATTATTTCTTTACTAATCAAACTTGACATGCTTCTTTTGTTTAGAAGGACGTATCATGAGTGGATCCAAACCCACAGCCCCTGTTGGTAAGACTGGGTTGGGCTTTTCTTGTCTGTACCACACCGTGGCTTTTTGCTGGCTCACTTGTCATGTGGGGGTCGGTCGTGGTTTTGGGGTCAACTTGATTGAATGTTGCAAAAGCTCTGACCCCAGGCCTGAATAGGCCACTTCACCCTCTTCTGACTATTGGAAAAGTTCAGGATGAAAGTCGTTTAACATGGCAGTCACTCATCATAAGTCAGCATGCCTTCAGAGATCTACAACTGCGGTACAGTCATGAAATTCCTTCTTCACGGGGTCTCCGATTCCAATCATGTCTGTTCTCCGTTGTTGTCCCTGGCTGGTGGAACAACCTACCCTCCTCCACACGACTAGCTGAGACTATCACCACTTTTAAGAAGAAGGTGAAAACCCTCTTATTCCAAAAATATTACAGACAAATTTAACACATACACATGCATACACATTTAACAAATAAATACAAAATGTATAAATACATTATAATTTTTCTTAGTCTAGCACCCAACACTCTCCGAGCATGTTCTTCAATGACAAGTCTAAGCCTTATCAGGGCTCTTAGTTTGTATACTTGATATTCTATAGAAATCGAACGAGAATTGCTGGTGTCTTCCCATTGTAAGTCGCTTTGGATAAAAGCGTCTGCCAAATAAAGTAAAGTAAAAGTAAAAGTAAAGAATGCAGGTGCCTCTTCTGCACCACATTTCTAACAGTAACTCAACATTTGCATTTTGCAGATGCTCTTATCCAGAGCCTTTTTTTAAGCCATAAGAGGCCTTTTTAATTGAGGCATTTTCCAAACAGGAAGGTTTTTAGTTTGCATTTGAAGATCCTTTAGTGACTCCGTGGTTCAAACATCTAGTGGAATTTCATTCCACCACCTAGGAGCCAAGACAGAGAAGAGTCTAGATGAATACCTTGAGAGATGGCAGTGCTGGAAGATTGGAGGATTGAGGTGCAGAGCGAGGAGTAATGAGAGATCTGAGGTAGGAGGGTGCTGACCTTTCCTTGGCTTTGGGTGGTAGTAGCCTAGTGGGTAACGCACTCGCCTATGAACCAGAAGACCCGGGTTCGAATCCCACTTACTACCATTGTGTCCCTGAGCAAGACACTTAACCCTAAAAATTGCTCCAGGGAGACTGTCCCTGTTACTACTGATTGTAAGTCGCTCTGGATAAGGGCGTCTGATAAATGCTGTAAATGTAAAATGTATTGGCATTTTGAATCTGATGTAGGCAGCTACAGGACACCAGTGGAGGTAAGGTAGGCATGGAGTGGTGCGGGAGAATTTGGGAAAGTTAAAAAAAAAAAAAAAAAAAAAAGTCATGTTTCAGCGTTCTGCATCAACTGCAAAAGTTAAGAGGCAGACCAGCCAGTGAGTTACGGTAGTCCAGTTTTGAGAGGACCACAGATTGGACAAGTTTTTGCATAGTTTGTGTTAAAGATGGACAAACCCTCCAAGGGAGATTGTCCAGTGAAATGTTGTGCTGAGGAATAAGCATGGGCTGAGTAGTTCAGTATTGCTGGGGTGTAGATGAACAGTAACCCGTTCGCCCATATATACCACTATGCTGTCATTTTTCAGCCATTTGTGATTCATAATAGCTACAGGATGGTTGTCTGGACAGTATGTCCTGGACACCACACCATTGCCTTTCTGGAATGAAATTGGGACAATTCTACCTGTTAATAATGTAACTGTTCACACCCACATTCCCTGTTATTATCTGCAGATATAAAATGCGTGTATAGAGCAGAGATGGGGACTCCAGTCGCACTGAATGACTTGTGACTCGAGTCTGAGTTGGATGTTGTTCCGTGCAGGTCAAAACTCACAATGTTCATTTCATGGAATTATTTTATGTAACTGAGTGGAAGGCACATGCAAAAAAAAAAAATATATATATATTCTGAATATTTTTTTTTTAAATTATATATATATATATATATATATATATATATATATATATATATATATATATATATATATATATATATATATATATATATAAATATTCAGAACGCCAACCCCCACTCTCACGAGAGCACATTGGCGACTACGGGGGGGATAAAAGTACATTACTATAGCAGACACACTGATTTTCCATTCCTGATAATATGCCCAACGTCATGCATGTGCGCAGACACAGATTTCAGATCAACAATTATGCTGACTGCAAGTTCACCTGTGCCATTTGTTATCGCATTTGGTTATAGAACCTACACACAGGCAGCTAACAAGCGAACAGCCTCTTGTAAAGAGTTTGGAGTCAGTATAAATTATGCCGGCTCAACAACGGAAACAGATGGGTCATGTAGAGGATAGGCATGTAGATTAGAGCTTCATTTTTTTTTTCCTTCCAAAGTTACCATTTTAATTTAATAGTTCTTACTTTACCTGTAAGTACTGGCGTCCCTTACTTAACGCATAGGAGTAATGAGTCCACCTGGTCTCCTAAAAACTCTGTTCAGCTGTGTTATATGTTGCCCAGGATATTGCGTGCCCATCCTCCCAGGGCTCCATATTTCCTGCCTATGGAGACGGATGCAATGCAGTACATCTAAGCTTTATGCTTAGAACATAGTTATGTGTCATGCAACTTGAAGTTTCTTCACACAAAGGAAGCATATGGCGGATATTCAAATGGTATTGGTAAAACAATTTATTATTTTGCTAGCTAATGCTGTTAGTGAATAGATGTCAAATGGCACTGTATGCTGCCTGTAAAGAGTCAGTTGTTTGAATGAGCATTCTCAGCGCCCTCTGAGTCGAATATTCACTAACCTGAACCCTCCCAGGCTCTGTACAAAATAGCATAGTCTACTGCAAAAATGCAATATGGTCTAAACAATATTGGAGCAATGCAGTTAACATGAAACAGCAGCTTTCTTTCCAACATCTTGTCATTTTTATATAAATGAAAATATTATTAGCCAAGCAAGTAAATTTATTTACATGTTCCCAGCACTCTGAAGTGCATATTCTGATCTATTTTGAAACTGTATATAATAATAGATGATATAGTACAGTACATGCTTTTAATCAAAAAACATACGCCAGTGCACTATTATCTGCAGAACGTTCATTTTTGTCATTTGATACTTGACTTGGACTTGAAAAAAGTGACTGGTATAGATGGCACTGAGGTTGGGTGTTGCTGGTTTAATTTTGTTCTCTGTGCATGTAGACCTGCATGTTGCAAGGTGAAAAACAATTCAAGCCTGACCAAAGAGCCAATTATCTTTGAAACATTCTTGTTTGAGCGTTTGCATTAATATGGGTAATTCCTTTTTTTTGGATTCCAGCTCCTCAGCGAGCATCAAGGGCCTCAACTGCATGTAGCCGTACAACCGCGCCAGGCAACAAGGACCCAGGGCTAGAAGAACTCAACCAAGAGGTTCGATTGTTGTATTTTACAACCGATAGTCTGTAGCTGTGTGGTGTTTGGTTGATTGGGAATCTGAAGCTTCCTGCATAAAGGAAGATTTCCCCCTATTATGAAATTTGACTTGCTTTTATATCGGTGTTAGTGTTCCTCTAATACTGTATCGGAAGTCTCTTTTCAAAATCACATATAGCTACATATGTGCTAATCCAATCAGCGAGCAACTACAATGCTTCACACGTTTGGAAGCCATGAAGAAAATGTTTTAGGGGAGGGGTGGGAAATTCTCTGGGCGGACAAAGCATGAGAAACAGGAGGGAACCTTTCCCCTTTTGTAGACATAAGGGGACAAATTCCAGATCCGACCGTATGAGCTGCAGCTCTGTGAACGGCAAAGCAGTATGACCAAAGCACTCTTTACACCTATCACCATTTGTAGCTACTACAGGAACATAGACAGGCTAGGGGAACTCGTATTAATGTTAAAAAATAAATAAATAAATCACATTGTGAAATTTCATAATAGGGGACCTTTAATACCTCCATATTAGGTTAGTATGCTGAGGACCAGCGTTCAGGACCTGGAGAAAGAGAGGGATTTCTATTTTTCCAAACTGAGGAACATTGAGCTCATATGTCAGGAACAAGAAGAAACGAGTGACCCTGTTCTTCAAAGGATATTGGATATTCTGTATGCCACAGATGTGAGTAAATTTATTAGTTTAACATTGACCACCAATTTTTAGGATTGACCTGATTTTTTCTTTTTTTTTTAAAGGAAGGATTTGTTGTTCCTGAAGGTGATATGGTTGAACCAGAAGAATTTTGACTGAATCCGACAAACTTCACGATTTACCATACATCTAAAAAGTAAAAAGGCCAGATCGTTATTCTTTGCTGCTTGATTTTTTTGGCTTTTTGGACATTTTTGTCTTATTAACTTAGCACTTTTGCAGTTGTGTCCACATTTTCACATATTGTGGTGAATGCATTGTTGCACAACTGTATTCAAAATGTGAAATCTACCTTTCAAGCCTTTTTTGATCTTTTAACATTCTGAATTGGCATGTCTTCTGATCATCTATGTCACCTGTAAGGGTGTCACTTTGCAAAGTTTTTGTGAGCGCTCTAATAAATTGTTTTTCAGCTGTTGTGCATCAGCTGTCATTTGTATTTGCCGTGTGTGGTTTTCCCCCCAACGCATTATGATCAGTTTTTGTGGCTCAGTGTGTAGGTCTGTGTAACGGTTCCTCTTTTTTAGTCTCTTGTGACCGGAAATGTGGGCTGTGCTTCCTCTTGATTACCAAGCAGAGCAATACAACACCATGTGTGTTGAAATATAATAAATGGGTCCAATCCAATGTTGAATTTAACTGATAGTAGCACAGAGAAAATGCAGAGTGTGCATCAGCTTTGACCTCCTTTCAGGATTTTTTAGTGCAATTTCTGTGAGGCTGGAGCTATATGTTTATGTAACTCAATGTTTTGCACAGATTTGGCCAGACCAAGTTCATCATGCAGAGCCATCATTAGCAAACAAGTAACTGGAAATTCGATTATAAAAAGAGAACATGGCAACAATGAGAGGCCATGAGAAGGGGCTGTAGCATTTCCATATCCACTCCAGAAGCCACTTGCTATTTTCAAATCTCGAGAAGGGATAGTTATTGATATAGCGTTTGCACATTCAACAACAACATCTATGTAAATGTAATTAACATGTTTATGTGATTAACACCCCCACACTATATGCAGGATATTTAAACCAGAAAAACATTTGTATTCGCACATTTGCGCAAGTGATCAGTCATTATAAAGTTCCTTGTTTAGTAGAGACTAAACCTCGCCGGGGGGTCGCTTATATTTAGCGGATATGGCAACCGGTGGCCGGGGCTACGTGTAGTTCCGCGTTGTACCGATAGATGTCGCGATTGGCGAGCTGATTGGCTCTGGGAAAGGGTGACGTGTTTCGCCGGCGATCGGCAAGGTGCTGTTTATATTCGGTCGAGGTATAAGTTGCCCGAACCACCATTCGGTCGAGGTGTAAGTTCATATTCGTTTGCATTAGAAACTTCCTGCTTAGGCCCACATTACTCACAACTACGGCAATTCCATTAAGATTTCGACGTTTCGTCCGGGAAGGTCTCACTATCTGGAGCTACGGCCGCAGCCAACCGCCATGATATCCGCGCAAACAGCGTCGAGGCTTTACGCGACCAATAATTCATATTATTATAAGTCAGAGTAGTGGGATTTAACATTAAAAGTTAGGATCATGGCTCAACAGTTGCTTTTGTAACGTTCTCATTTTGTGCTTCGGACGGAAGGGGCGCACTCGAGCCAAGACGCGGTTGTTTGGGGCATGTCGGAGAACATGATCAGCCGATGGCGTCGCACGAGTGGCCACCCTGTGCAGCCCTGTACAACTCCACGTTCAGACAGGTGGGTGTGACACCAGAGCTGTGGAAGAGAACCACGACTGGTTCTAAACATACAAAGACCAAGGAGGAAGGACACGTCCCAATGGCGGAAAAGGTGAAATAGGTGGCCATAATGCGTGATGATCTCCTGCAAGTAAAGGCCTACAGATGGAGAACAATGTCTCTTCTTCTACACGCATCATGTCATTGTTTCATGAAAATGAAATTCTGCAGTAATTTTAGGTAAATCAATGCTTGACATATTACATATGTCATAAAGAGGTGGTTGTTTTGATGAATGCTTTAAAAACTGGTTAAATTTCATGATAAGAGTGGGGTTTTTTTGTGTTCACCCCTTTCCTTTTGTACGGGCGCGGCCTAGGTCGTGAGTGGATGTCATGGCGGCACAGTGAGCGTGTGGGACATCATGAACGGACAGAAAGTCCAACAGTTCCAGGCTCATGGGGAGCAGGCGGTGAAGTTGACGGCCATGGCCTTTGACGGGACCGAGCAACGCCTCATCACCGGGTCCGAAGACGGCGCGCTGCGCTTCTGGGACTTCACCAATGGGACGCTGCTCACAGAGCTGCCCACCGTGCAGGAGAGCAAGGTGTGTCGCTCTGGAGAGACGAGTCTTCCGTCAACAGTGTTGCTGGTGCCTGGGAAACCCTGGTGCAATGTGCTTAATTTGCATATGTTGTCATAGGTCACCGGGATCCACCATAATAACCAGAGGGCGTATGTCTCTGGCTGGAGTAAGCAGGTCACGCAGTACTTGTAAGTGTTCTTCGGCCTTTCCGTCCCGGCCATCGAATGATGGTCTTTATATTTGCACTCTACTTGTCTGTACAATTTGTGTCCACCAGTGAACCTAAGGGGGACAATGACGTTGTCTACCGTGTGTGGAAACGGCACCACGCCGAGGAGATCCACGCGATGTGTGCTTATGCAAACAAGATGCTGGCGACCGCTTCGCGCAGTGGCGACGTCATCGTGTGGAACTTGGACTCTGGCTGTGCCATCTGCCAGTTTAATGTCGGAGAGAACCCGCTGCCCTGGACGCCCGTTCAGGTGACTTAGGGGGCTGATTTGCTAAAGGTTCTTCACCGCTGCAAGCCATGGCTGAAGCTAAATGAATTTGAAAGTCCTGAATACAGATCAGGGGTCCCTGGTCTGCTGGGGGAAAAATATGCATTTTATACACACAAATACAGTCACTTATCTGTTTATTTCATTACGTGCAGAGGAAACATGACGAAGTGAAAGACCCCTCGAAGACTACATACCAAAAACCGCGGAACCCAGGACAGCGTGGCATCTCCGAGGAACCGCAAAAGGCCAGGCTGGCTGTGGAAAAGGCATTCTAATTATTTATTTCAGGGTTCCCACGGGTCAGGGAGTTTCAGTAGAGGCATTTCCAGCCAGGGAAAGTCAGGGAATTATCAGGGAATTTGGTTAATAGCATATATCGATAGCTATTAACCACCCGATAACCAAATTTTAAGATATTTTATCATTTTGGCTCACCCAAAATGATAAAATAAAAGATGCATGTAGAGGATGTCAGAGATGGATTTGGTTTGTTCCATTCAACTCTCCAAGCTGGCGATATTCTAAAACAATGACATAAATGCAGTCTCGAATTCTATAACGCCTTTAAACGCCCTTCTCTGCTCAGCACCCAAACGTTATATTGGACATTTCTTCATACGGGAGGTCATGGAAATTCTGCTTTTTGGTCAGTGAAAGTCATGGAAAAGTCAGGGAATTTTTAGTCTGTATTTAAGTAATAAACATTAATTGTGACTATTCACTCTTCTGCGAAATTAACTTCAGTCATCATGGAACTCAGGGGCCAAATACCACTGTCATATTTTCTCATATTAGTATTGAGCCCCTGTATTGCTCTCTTGTCTTCACCAGGTTCTGTTTCTCAGCAGTCGTGAGAACCGGCCGGATACCGCCATTCTGCTCGTCAGTGCCGCCAATGGCTACACCTACGCCCACTCTGTCCATCCTGAAGGAGGCCTGTTGGGTTGGTTCCACCAGAAGGAAGGGTCGACGGTTTCCTCCATGACCACCGACTCCCGCGATCATACCCTTCTGACCGGTGACAGCCACGGATACGTGGCGGTAACGCGCAAGTTGAGGGAAGAAACTGAATATGAACCGGTTTTGTTGGGATTTGTGACGTTTCTCTTACTTCTCCTTACATGCATGCCCCGGGCAGCTGTGGGATATCAGAAAATACTGTTACCACATGCGGAGTGATGAAGCCGCCCCTTTCAAATGCCAAGGTCCCGGCAGACGTGACGTGGATGAAGATGTGAGCCGACACGCCCAGGCTAACAAGTGTTTCTTCTGCATTACTTTGCTGCCGGTGTGTTTATTATGAATCATTTTGCATCAGGTGGCTAGTAACCGGAGAGTACTCCTCAAACCCCCGAACCTCCTGAACTCGTGGCAGGGCCATCTTAATGCCGTTGTCCATCTGGAGGTAGTTGAGAGCTTCCAGCTCATTGTCACAGCAGGCGTGGACTGCAGCGTTCGTCTGTGGACCATCGCTGGCGAATACGTTGGTAAATGATACTGATTTAAGCCTATTATTATTGAGGTGTGCCATCACAGTTTGACGTGGTGCTACTGTGACCTTGTCCATCGACAGGCACTTTTGGGACGGACAGGTGGTGCTTGTACGAGCCTGACACCCTGTCCAGAAGACTTCCCGAGGGTCTCAAAAATGGAAATCGGTCCCGCTTGAGGTGGCACAATTCAGCTTTGTGATCTTTTACGTATGCCCAGGTTCATTTGCTGTGAGGGCAAATCCAGTGTTTGTTTCCAAATGCATATTTCATTCTCTATTAACCCAGTAAATACAGGTGGATTCCGTGACACTTCCCTCTCTTTTATTATCTCAGCAGCGTTTTGTGCTCTTGTTTCAAAGAAATGGTAAATCATTTTTTAAAAGATGATTCGTAGAACAAAACTGCGTATGGATAAGCAAAGTGATTTGTGCAAGTGGCAAAAAGTGCGTTCCAGTGTCTCGAAAGTGAGCTGATCAGGAGACACCGCTGCCCTTCTCCCAGGGCTTCGACACCCTGGACAGGCGCGACACGGTGGGCGCACTGTGACAGGGTCGGACGTCCAGCTCCTGGAGCCCTGGGACCTCCTCGCCCGCCTGGACCCGGCGGAAGACCTCGGCGAAGGAGAGAGGCTCCGCTGACGGGCACCGGACCTCGGCGCGGCGGCGAGCCGTCCACTGCACGAAGCCGTCGAGGTCCACCGGCTCCACGAACCTGACGAGAAAACGCGCCGGGTCCGTCAGCGCAGTAGAAACACGGACGGATGCATCGTTGTTGCTTTTATTTTATTTTTACGTACCGGTTATAAAAATATATCTTAACTTGCAATAAATGGTCCGCGTTGCCCTCCGAGCCCTGAATGCTCTTCAGTCCGCGCTGGAAAGCTGCATTGCCCTCGAAGTTAAAGGAACTGAAGCGCTCGTACACAGGCTCCATTTGCGCCCGTTGGTTTTCTTAAAATTATTATTATTATTATTATTATTAATGTTCTTATCCGTGTTTCACACTCGACAGCCGCACATTGCACGCCGACGGGCGGCCCACGTTTCCGCATCCGTTTACGCCGATTTACGTCAAACAGAAACGGCGCCCCCTGGGGGAGCAGCGCGGAACTGGATTCGGGCTCCTGGTTATAACCATCACTACGCGCCTCACGGCCCTAATAATACATTTCACCAGTTCTGATAGTCCGTGCAAACGAGCACACAGCTTGTAGAATTAAACAAGGACAGAACGGTTAGGTTCGTTTCTGTATCTGCAATTTGCACTTCTGTCTCGAAGTACTAACTTAGTTTCAATGCACTGCTCCCTATAGTATGTGCAATGGCAGTAAAACTGAATGTAATCTAATCTGCATGTTTATTTGAACCGTTCGATAACATTTGCATTGCAGTTAAACCTCTGTAGTAACGCTGAAAAAAAGGTTAAATAAGCGCACACTGTACTGCAAGGAAATGCATGAATGTATGTAGTCGTCGTTAGAATAGAATACAATGGCTCTTATTGTCACTGTACGCACGTACAATGAGATTAAAAGTCCAAACTTCTGCCCTGACCTGTATGTCTGTACTGTACATCGCGATCAGGCCAGTCCCGCGAAACCACGTGACCGTGCGCGAAATATCGCGAGACCTCGCGGCTCCCCTCACTACGTAATGTGCCGTGCTGCTTATGGCGGCGCTGGTGACAGTGCTGAAAGCTGTTGGGGTGAGTTTAGGCCGCTCGACACAAACACGTCCCCGCATGTTGCGTTCGGCTTTGTCGTCGTGCAAGTTTGTTTCGTCCGGCCTCGCACAAGGACGTCCGTGACGTTTATTTTTTATTTTTTTTAAATCCGACCAACTCGCGGCCTGGGTGGGGGCAGAATTTTTCGCGGCCCCCCCCGCCTCAGAAATCCGGGCGCCGCGTTCGGCTCTCCAGGCGTTTTTTTTTTTTTTTCGGTCTCTTTCGCCGCGAGTGTCGAGTTTTGTCGTGTCGGGTCCTGCGGCGTGTTGTCCTCGCCGGGCTGGGAAACGTGTGAGTCCGGCGACGCGTTCCTTTGTTGTCCCGGCCCCCCCGAATCTGACACCTCGCTCCTTCTGGGTTGTCGCCCTTTTTTGCTCCCAAACGTCCGTGTTTTCGCCAGAGTCACTCACAAAAAAACCAGCAACGTTACTAACGGAAAACAAGGACGCGAGTGTGAGTAGCTAATTTATCCGGCGGCGAGCCGCGTTGTAGTGAAAGGGCGCAGGCCTCAGGTTGGCGCGGACGGCGTGGCCGGGCACGCTAGCGTGGCTCTCCGAGCTTTTGTGGTTTACCGTCGTCAGTTTTTACCCGCGACTCGAGGCAACGAACGCTTTGTTTCGGGAGTAGCTTTGCAATTTGTTAGACCACACAAGCCTTTTTTTTGTCGTTTTCGCTTTTCAATGAGCAAATATATTTATGGTACGAAAGACAAGAAAGCCACGTTGAGCGTTCGAGATTCTGCATGGTTTCAAAGTACGTTTTACACTCACAAAATGACTTTTTTTTTTGTTGTTGTTTCGCCTCAGGAGTTTTTGCTGGTATTTTTTTTTTTCTTCCATTTTTAAATGTTTTAGGGGGATGTTTCCACACTACTCTGCACTAAAATGGACCAATCCCGCTTTCTGTGTTTAGTGGGTGGACTTGGTTTATGGAGTTGCCAGGTCCATTCCCCCAAAACCAAAGGGAGAAAGACTGGCGTCTTTCTTTACTAGTTTTATTTGCTATTAGTCGTAAACGATACAGTTACGCAGAAGCGGAAATTTTACATATGAAAAAAAAAACGTACTTCTCCGGATGCGACGTCAGTCCCAGCCTTTAACCATGTTTGCTTTTGCTTTGAGAATTTAATCCTGGAAACAAATTCGTACCAATTTCCGTAAATGTTCTCTTTTTCTTTTTTTTTCTTTTTTTTTTTTTTTTTTTTCCCCGAAAATTTGGCGTGATAAAAACCCTCGTTTTGGCAACCCTTTTGTGGGACTCTTATTCTGTCTGCGTCACGGGCAGCTGAAGATCACGAGACCCGAAAAGCAGCGCATCACTTTCCAGGAACATGTCCCTCCTCTTGCATTGAAACGGGAACTGAGATTTACAGCATTTACCAGACGCCCTTATCCACAGTGACTTATAATCAGTAGTTACAGGGACAGTCCCCCCTGGAGCAACTTAGCATTAAGTGTCTTGCTATGGAACACCAGTAAGTGGGGTTTGAACCTGAGTCTTCTGGTTCATAGGTGTGCGTTGTTACCCACTAGGCTACTACCACCCCACAATTTCGTGGTCCCAAATAAGCCCCATTCCGCCTAAAGTTGAAAGCTTTAGGCTTTGTCATCTCTGAACACATACTTGAGTGATCCTTTATTTAGAACATATTGATTACTAATCAATGTTTTATCTTCAGATGTAAATTCAGTACCCCCTTTTTACATTTACAGTATTTATCAGACGCCCTTATCCAGAGCGACTTACAATCAGTATTTACAGGGACAGTCTCCCTGGAGCAACTTAAGGTTAAGTGTCTTGCTCAGGGACACAATGGTAGTAAGTGGGATTTGAACCCGGGTCTTCTGGTTCACAGGCGAGTGTTTTACCCACTAGGCTACTACCACTCCCCCCCCCCACAAAGTGAGTTTGACCCCATTCCTTGGCCTTGTTTTGAATGCCTGTGGAGCCGCGTTTGGTGATAGTGGTTGCGACACGGTGAGATTGGGTATCAGATGTTCTCGTAACAGCGCTCTGGCATCTGAGCGTGTTGTTTGGTCAGGGGGTGAAAACGCTCCGCCGTTGTCACACGTCAAGAGTACAGTTCTAGTCTTTTGCTTTAAAAATGCCGGGCCGGCCTCCAGAAATATCCTGGGATGTGTGCAGCGACTTGTTGATCCGCCGTGCTGGCAGCGTGCAGTCAGCTGGTTCTATGGGCCATGCAGGGAACAGCTGAGGAAACTGTATTTTTAGATGGCGGGGGGGGGGGGCTTGTAGACAAAGAATATGGAGCTTGTTACACACGGAGGGAACCCCTTTCATTTCATCTTGTTTTGGTTCTTTGATGTGCAGTGAATTCTGCCTAAACTGCTTTATTAATGCATCCCCTTCCTCTGTTTTACAGTATGAAGTGAAACAGAATTGAATTTTGTACCACCTGAAACTGCTACTTCAAGTTCAGATCACATCGAAGTAACAAATTCCAAAGGAGAGAACATAAGAAAATCCCAAATCGAGCAACTGGTGCAACGACAAACGGAAAAAATTCACTTCAAAAGGAGAGGAAACAACGAAACGACCAAACAACGAAACCAAAGATTCGCGCTTCAAAGAGGAAAAAAAAAGACCCTTCAGAAACGAGCTAAAGAAGACAAAAGCCATCGCCGCCGCCGCCAAGTTCGACAACGAAGCCGAGCACCACAGGCAACACTTGATCTGAGACAAGAAGTTTGTGCCTACTCAACAGCTTTTGACAAAGCACACGTCCCAACGCTGCTCAAAGCCCTTCTCATCCTCACCGCACCTCTAGCTCATCTGGGGTGCGGAGAGGGCTGCTGTCTCCTCGTTTTTTGTTTTTTTTTTTTCCTTCACCCCATCTGTCCACTGGACCTCTTCCATTCTTTCTTTATAGGAAGAGATTTTTTTTTTTTTTTTTCCAAATTATAATTTTTTTTTTTTTTTTTTTTTTGCTTTAACAGCATTGGCCTTTTTCCTTTTCTTCCTTGCTTTCGTTCTACCCCTCCAACCCTCCATCTTTTCTTTAACTAGAACACGTGCCAGAAACTTGACAAACGAGTGTGTTTGAGTGTTGGGGAACAGTCCTAAAGCAGTGCAAGATAATTCATCGTTCCCAGACTTCAAATTTAAAAGGTAGGTCCCTCTTTTATGTGACGTTTACTTTTTATTATTATTATTTATTTTTTTTTTTTTTTAAAGCATCCTGCCTTTATACAGCCTTTTCAGTAAGTGCAGGCCTGGAGCACCGCAGCTCTCCACCCCGCTGAGGCATTTGAGCCAAAATCCTGTCACCCCAGCCCTTCTGTAATTAGGCTGCGCAGATTTATTAAGACAGAATATGTGCAGACCGAAAGGCTTCAGGCATTTAATGTAGCAGATTGAGGCAGCGCTGTCTTGCAAATTGTGGCCTTGGGTTTGAAGACAGCGATTCTTGAAATGTGTTTTTTTTTTTTTTTTTTTTTCGTCCTAATTTTTTTTAAAAAAAAATTATATTTTGTAATATTAAAGTTAGCCATTCTGGATATATAATATAATTCCATAAGTAACCCTGGATTTGGCACTTCCTCACATGACACTTTTAAAATGTATGTATTTGTTTATTTGTCCATAGCTTTGTCTGTTTCTTGCTGAATATGTCAAAATCGCTCTTATCATAAGGCTTCATGGAGGTGTATTGTACCCCTCTAAAGATGGGTCTAGTTCCTTACTTCCTTGCTAACCCCTCTTCCCACAGGGGGTATTGGAATTTTAGGTCCCTACCACCACAACAGCATAAGCAATGAAGCCACAAAATGATGCACATTGGTCAGGTAGTCAGAGGCGATGGTAGCACATTTTATTTATTTATTAATATTGTCGACCTTTATTGGTCAACAAAAATTCACTTTTGAACAGCCCGTTCCTATGACTGTTCATCTCCTTTTCACTGGTTCTTCTTGTTTACTCCTAAGTCCCTTTTTACCTTTGCAGAATTCCAGAGCTGTCAAGGGCTGGTTGACTTTTAAAATATATTGTAAGGCAGCAATATTAACTAATAGTTAGATATATTGGCAAAGAATCCAGTTAGAAGAGAACTAGGGGTGGGGTGACCAGATTAAATGGGAAAATATGGGCAGCCCCTGGAAAGGCTTTGTTGAGTTTACGTGGCCCGCCTCGCCGGCCACCGCGTTTGTTAGCGCTGACCTGTGCAGCACCTCCCCTGTCGGATTCAGCCCGTCACTGTACGGCCGATCCGTAAGTGTCTCCCTCCCCTGTCCTCACCTCCCACTCCACCCTGCCCACATTCAGTAGCCACGCCGCCTCCCTTTGCCGTGCCTGGCCTTTAATCTCTCCATCCAGAGACTGGCCTCGGCTCTAAAGAAGGCTCCAAAAAGGGGGGTGACAAGGCTAACAACGGTTCTAGGTGGGGATTCTAATTTTTAATGGGATGCTTTACCACTGAGTGTGTTCTGATCAGTGCTGCAGGTTGACTTGTGAGAAGCACTTTTGTCGAGGCTGGTCTGGGGTCCTTTTCATTCAGTCCACCTCTGTGTTCTTCCTGTACCACACCGTAGTTTAGTACTTGTCCAGACAGATGGGTCTAAACAGTTTTTAGCTAAGCTGCTGCTTTTCTTTTCTTAACAAAAGCTGTAGGGATGTTATTGGTCCCTTCATAAGTTGGTCTGAGTCCTGTCCGTATGTTGGGTTTTTTGTGGCGGTGGGGCGTGTGAATTCAGTCCTCGGTTCTGACTATAACAGAAGGTCGTCCTGGACTCTTCCAGTTCCAGACCCGTGCTGGAGATGGAGCGGGTTCTTACAGACCCCCCTCAGCCTTCCACTTCTGCCCCTACCCCTGCCCCGCCCGCCTCCAGCATTCCCACCATACCCCGCTCGGCCTCCGTCTCCTGTCACACGTCCCGGGCTGCTGGTGGCAAAAAGCAAAGGCGGACCCCTCTTTATCAGAGATCAGTAAGTGGGCGTGAGTGAAGCTCAGCCCCCTGCCTTTCTAACAGCATGACGTGGAGGATGGAAAAGCCTGGCTCCTGGTCGAAACTACCGGTAGCCTCAGTGTAACACAGTGTAAAAGTTTGGTTGTGTGCGCGTGTGTGTTTTGCACAATTAATTAACTTGTGGTTTTCACAGCATGAATGTAGTGATCGCTAACTGATCAAGAGGCGCTGGAATTTTCCTTTTCATTGAAAATGCATTGTTACTTGGATGTAGTTTATTTGTTATCTTTGGAGCACTAGGCATTGTATGAGTAAATCTTAGTAGGCTTGTCACAATACTGAAATTTCAATAACACTATTCAAAAACTAAGGATGGTACTCAATACTAGAGCTGTAATCAGGCTTGAAAAGTTAGGCCTACCGAATTGAGGCTGGCCTCAGTTTCACCTCAGCATGCCTTTTTCACATCTCTCTTATAATAATTAACTAATCACCTGCTTACCGTGGCGGAGAATTTAAAATGAAATTAACATTTTATTAAAAGAATTACCATTTAATAAAAAAAAAAAAAGGTACAACACTCCAGTGACTCATACGGTAAGGTAGGCACTATAGACCGAAAGTTCTCAGCCTGACCCGGAGTAAAACGATAAAAATTGAGGATAACACAGGATATATTTTTTCCTCATATATACACTACACTGCAAATGAACGAATAAATGTAATAATATATATCTTAGAAAAATTATTAATTTGATGTTTCTGAGCCAAAAAAAAATTAAAATGGAGAGAGAAGCAAAGACAACAATTCTTATAGTTAACTTCAACAGTATTGCTTTACTAAGGCTATTAAAATTTTGATTGTTTTGAACAGCTTTACTCTCAAAGCTCACATATAATTTGGAGATTTAAAATGCTTTCCTAAGTTTGTCACTCCCTTCGATAGGGACAACTTTGACGGACTTTTTGCATACGGGCTTGTCCGCAGCTTTTGGTTTTCCCTGTTCATCTGGTCTCTGACTGAAAAACATCCACTCAGTGCTCTTGCTTTTTACTTTTTTTCAAGCGAGCTTTGTGCTGCAGAATTGTTAAGTCTCTCGTAAACACAGGAAGATGGAGAAGGAGCTGCCCTCTGCAATGCCTGTTGACAATTGTTGCTGTCTGCCTGCAATTTCCGTGAACTGGCAGATGCAAAACTGGACCTTAAGCATCCATACCAGTGCTAATTAATTTTTGTAAAGTAATATCTAAGAATCATAGGGGGTCATAGGTTCGCGGTCAACCTATTAATACTGTACATTACATCCCATCTCCTCCATGTGCTTTAAATTGCTTCGGATTGTTAAACATGTCACTCAATTTGTTTATGCTTCATTTGTGTTAAACAGTCTCTAACACTTTTTCTTCCTGTTTTGAGATTTTTAACTTGTTAATCTGACACTTTGGCTCTGCATGTCCCTGCATGGTTTTTATTTGATTTTATTTTTGAGCCATATCAAGTGGCTTTTTGAAAGGGGCATTTAAACACTTATCTGAACACTTAATTTTGACTCCATTAATATAATACCCATAAAAATTTAACCAACATGCAGCCATGTAAACTGCTTCACTGCGAGTGATTTCAAGGGAGCAAACTAGGAAGTGACATTCTAATTTTTTTTTTTTTTTTTTTTTTTTGACCAATAATAATAAAAAAATAGTAATCTATTTGAATTGTCATTCCCTTATACTTATATTTGATGGTTTCGAGAGTAACACTATTCCGTTTGCCTTCTCCTGTTTGAACAGATGAGCTTTGACCCAAATCTGCTCCACAATAACGGCCACACTGGCTTTGCCAACGGCACTGGGGTTGGCATGAGGGAAACCGGTGTGGTGGAGAAGCTGCTTACCTCCTACGGGTTCATCCAGTGTTCAGAGCGCCAGGCCCGTCTCTTTTTCCACTGCTCCCAGTACAACGGAAACCTTCAGGAGCTCAAGATTGGCGGTGAGTGGGGAAGAGATGTTCGTTTTATTCGCAAACAGTTTTTAATAAAACTAGTTGATTGGTGGGTGGAGCTCAGGGGGATTTAATGTTAGTTAAGGTAACTTTATATTTGAATTAATGTGATTTTTAACCTGTTTCTGGCTTTTTTTTTTTCCTGCTTTTATCCTTTGCTTTTTGACAGACGATGTGGAATTTGAAGTGTCTTTAGACAGGCGCACCGGGAAGCCCATAGCGGTGAAGCTGGTAAAGATCAAACCCGAAGTGCTGCCTGAGGAGCGTATCTCTGGGCAGGTGGGAGCTGACATGCACCCCTCTCCATTTGCTGTGCTGCATGGTTATATACATCCAGTTAAGAAACACATTTTACTCTTGGTTCTGTTTGTCTTTGTGCTGTCTGTGGGGTGGTATGTGTGGATTTATTATTTTTTTGTCTGTGTGTGTGAGACCCCTTTCAAGTTTACTGTAAACCTTATGATTCTAAATGTTTTAATCAAACATTGCTATCAGTGTGATTTTTAAATTTAAAACAGACTTGATTTGGTTTACAACAGACTTGACTATGGACTTTGAATTTATGTGCTGCTTTGATGTGTTATTTGGTGCTTTGCATCACGATGCTAGTAAATGTCAGTGTACCTGATTTTAATCAAGTCGTGTTTGTTGCTTCATCTGTGTGTGGTCTGCCTGCTCGTTGTCTTTACGAAATATCTGAAACTGTTTGTTGCTTTGTAGGTTGTTTCAGCCATACCCTCCCACCTGGATGGGAAGTCTGCTCCGGGGCAGGTGCCGACTGGAAGCGTGTGCTATGAGAGGAATGGGGTGAGTCTGAATTGGAGCCCTGCAGCTATCCTTTTCAAAAGGAAACAAAATGAAAATAGCATTGCCACTCGGGGCCTGTATGCCTGCTTTTTCAGTTTAGAGTTCTCATTGGCTTTAGATTGTCGGCAGTTTGATTTGTGTGATTGAGATCCCTTTTTTTTTTTTTTTTTTTTTTTTTTTTTAGTTAAAATTTAAAGAAATGTTTCATTATTCTCCAGGAGGTTTTTTACCTGACATACACACCAGACGACGTGGATGGAAACTCACATCTGGAGACCGGGGACAAAGTCAGCTTTTACATGGATACCAATAAACAGTGAGCACTACTTAAATAAATATTTTGTATATCTGTACATGTATTATTTATTATGGTTTACTATGGGTAAGTGTGTCTGATCCAGTTGTCTTTTTCTCTCAGTACTGGTGCTGTCAGCGCTCGCAACATAGTTCTGGTTAAGAAAAATCAGGCAAGGTACCAAGGGGTCGTCTGTGCTACCAAGGTAATGCAGCAGGTCTTCATAATGTGAGTAGTCGAGTCTTGCTTTTCCTGTTAACAATGGGCGGCTGATGTCAACAGGAAGCGTTTGGATTCATTGAGAGAGGCGACGTTGTGAAGGAGATCTTCTTCCACTACAGCGAGTTCAAAGGAGACTTGGAGGCATTGCAGGCTGGAGATGATGTGGAGTTCACAATCAAAGAAAGAAATGTATGGAAAATAAATTTTAATGTCTGGAATAGCAGCCATAATTGGCAGATTCCTGCATGTAATGTTATCTTCGACAGTTCAGCGTTCTGTTTGTCTTTATATGCCGTTGTTTTGTCACAGGGAAAGGAGGTGGCCACCGACGTGCGACTGCTCCCTCAGGGAACTGTGATCTTTGAAGATATCAGCATTGAACATTTTGAAGGCACGGTCACCAAGGTCATACCTAAGGTTCCAAGCAAGAACCAGGTATTATTGTTTTTATAAATATATACATATATCTCCCCAGAAATAAAGCTTGTGTGGTTTTGGTTTTTTTTTGTTTCTCCTTTCCTGACCACCTCCTGACTTGTTTTGCTGTTGCAGAATGACCCACTGCCAGGGCGTATTACAGCGAAGATCAACGTCAATGAGAAGGATCTTCTGTTTGGGGAAAAAGACACCAAGTCCAAAGTGACCCTGCTGGAGGGTGACCACGTGAGGTTCAACATCTCCACTGACCGCCGAGACAAACTTGAGCGTGCCACAAACATCGATATCCTTCCCGACACCTTCCTCTTCACCAAGGAGTCCCGAGAGATGGTAGTCTTCAGTGACCCATTAATTTAATACGTTTTTAGTAAAGTATATTTTTATGAGCACTCACTGAACACCTGGTGAATTTAATATCAGTTGAAATGGAAAGATTATAATTCAAATGAAGCAAGAAAAGTTGTCTCCCAGTGACCATGTTAAAAAGTATGGGATTTATAGTCCAAAGGCAAGAACTGGCTTGTTGCACTGGGCCCAAGTGAACTGTCATTGGATAACAATGTCATTTGCACAGCACATGGTAACACAACAATATGTCCCCTGTTTTTAACCAGCTCATCCTTTCTGTGAGCTACATATGTGTATTCATACACAGTTGCGTTGTTAACGTTTGTGCTGATAGACTTGTCTGTACTGTGTACTCCTTACCGCCAGTGGTCAGTGTTGAGGCCGCAAACCAAATAAATTAATCAATATCCTTATCTCGAGTGCAGATCTCTCAACCTCCATCTGAGGTGCTCAGTTTACCACTGCCAGAAAAATTTCATTATACATTTATTGACTTTATTGGCAATAAAGTGCATTAAGAAAAGCATGATTGCGTGGCACCCTGAATGAATTCCTCCCCTTCTCTTAATTTTTAATCTTATTCTCCTTTTATATTTTTATTTTTTATTTATTTTTTTTAGGGCGTCATTGCTGCCATGCGCGATGGCTTTGGGTTCATTAAGTGTGTTGACCGTGACGCCAGGATGTTCTTTCACTTCAGCGAGGTCCTGGAGGAGAGCCAGCTGCACATCTCCGATGAAGTGGAGTTCACAGTTGTCCCTGTGAGTGTGGTGGGAAGGAACTCACGTCAAGGAGGCAATGTAATAATATTATAACAATTTCCAGTAGTATAAAGCAACATGATCTACTTATCTTGACTAGGAATGTAATATGCTTGAGTTACATTGTAAATTAGACACCACAGTTGTATTAAAATATACCGTTGTCCTTTAATGGTTTTTGACTCCTTTGCTGATGTGCTTTTTGGTGTTTTACCTGTGCAGGACATGCTCTCTGCTCAGAGGAACCATGCTGTTCGCATCAAGAAACTGCCCAAGGGCACAGTCTCCTTCCATACCCAGTCAGAGCAGCGTTTCTTTGGTGTGGTGGAAAAAGAAGCCATGGCGCCCTCTGCCAATAAGACCCCAAGCCCCACCAAGGCCAAGGAGGGCAAGGTCAGTGCATTGGTAGGTCAGGTCGTTGTGGTTGCTCCATGTGTTCCATTTCAGTCCGCCTTTCTTCAACAAACTACCATTTCCTCCACCAGTTTCTAGTACTTATTCCATGGTGGTCTTTTCTTGGCTTGAGTTATTAGTCATCCTCTAGTTTTATTTCCTATTGCCCCCCCCCATCTTTCTTTCTAATCCTCTTTGCTTTTTCCTTCCCCTCCTTTTGTGGTCATACTTCTCTTCATTAGAAAAAAGACAAGGTAGGACCCTGACGTCTGCATGTCGCTCTGTTTAGGGCTCATATGTAGGTGATGTAGTCCAATGCAGAGTCCTTGATCCTTCATTGTGTTCTTTTGTGGTGGGCTGTTTTATTTGTATTTATTTTTAATTTAATAAATATGCTTTTTTTTTTTTTTTTTTTTTTTTTTTGTGAATCTAATTTGTACATGTTTCTCTTTGTTCAAGGCTAAAGTAGATAAGCTAATAGCTGTATGTATATTTGGGATTTATTTATTTATTTAACTTTGCTCACTGCAGGCATGTTTCAATGACCCCTGATCCCCTGGCATTTCTTTAGCATTACTGCTACAGGTTATGAAGTAGAGCGTGGTGAACACCAGTACTAATGTTAAATGGGCATGTGCGTTGTTTTAATGCCTCTTAATGTTTAAAATGAAACAAATGCTCACTCGTTGGCATTGACTTAACAAGTTTTTGCTCAAGATGAGCTGTGTTTAAACAGTAGCTACAGAGTTTAGCCCTTTCCGTGCTCCAACAACCCATTTAATTATCTATCTGCCGTTTTTTTTTTTTTTTTTTTTTTTTTTTTTTTTTTTTTAATCTGTGTTTACTTGGCCAATCTCCCACCAGGAGGTAAAGGGGACTTTTTTTTTTTTTTTTTTAAAGTAGGCTGTGGCGGCAGAATCTGAGGCTATTTGGCTTTTGCTGCCTGGTCTGCTAGTGAGCAAACATTAATCCTAGTGTTCTGTTTGTCCAGGAGGCTGAGGATGGTGTCATTGCTTACGAGGACTGTGGGGTGAAGCTGACTTTGCTGTATCATGTGAAAGACCTGGACAGTGGCATGCTTCCACAGCAGGGAGATAAGGTGAGACACGAGCCCTTGCTGAAGGCTATGTCGTGGGCGAAGAGTTGCATTTGAACGGCTGAAATTTCTCCAGGTTGAGTTCTCGATCAGTGAAGTAAAGAGGACTGGCCAGCAGAGTGCAGTCTCAATCAAGATCATGAATCGCACAGTCAACTCCAAGAGGCTGATTGGGTTCATCGCCACACTGAAGGATAACTTTGGCTTCATTGAGACAGCAAACCATGATCAGGAGATCTTCTTCCACTACAGGTAGCTAAGAGCATATACAAGGCCATTAAGGGAAGACCCTTATATGAATGCATGACTTGTAATGTGTCTGTTTTGCAGTGAGGTGTGTGGGGATGTGGATAACATGGAGTTGGGTGACACTGTGGAGTACACTATGTCTAAGGGGAAAGGAAACAAAGTCAGTGCCGAGAAGGTCACCAAGGTGGCACCTGGTAAGGAGGGAAGGCCTGTAATACCATTTATTTGCAGTTAAGAGGTGTGTGTGTGTGTGTGTGTGTGTGTGTGTGTGTGTGTGTGTGTGTGTGTGTGCACGCGCAAACGTCTCCAATACAAGCTAGTTTAGTTATATCTAGGGGTTATAATTTATGTAACAAAAAGGTCGTGTTGATTTTACCTAAAGCGTCTACTGCAAAACTTTCCTTATTTTGACAATACAATCACATTGTGTATAGTGAAAGGGTGAAAAATCCAATTTGATCCTTTTGCAGAACATTTTTTATTTATTTATTTATTTATTTATTTAAGACTTTTGCTTGTAGGAGATCATTTATTTTTTTACAGACTTGGGAGCGAACACCACCCAGTTCTTCTAGCCCATCTCATAAATAATGTTTCGTATGTTCTCACTGAAGCCTGTGACTTGTCATTGGCAGTGAATGATGTGAGTGAGGATGTAAGCGTCAACGTGTTCGTTGGCAAAGTGATCCGACCCCTGCGCAGTGTGGACCCATCGCAAACAGAATACCAGGGTCTCATTGAATACTGTGAAGATGGTAAGTCAGTGAATATCTGCAGGATGTCCCTCTGTCTCACCTGGCTATTCTTTACTTGGTCCACACCTCTTTTATCCACAGGTTCCACTAAAGCACAGACGTACCCGTTTGGCATTGTTAGCATGGCCAACAAAGCAGACTGTCTGCAGAAGAGTGAAATGGTAAAGTTCCAGCTATGCACTGTGACACAGACTGGCCAGAAGATGGCGTGTAATGTTGTTCCTCAACGTCGGGCTCTGGTGGAGTGCGTCAAAGATCAGGTGCTGTTGAGAATTATTAATAACATGAGTTAATATTTGGTCATCTGTGTTTTTCTCAATTTTCTATCTTATTTATTTTATTTGCAGTTTGGTTTCATCACGTACGAAGTGGGCGAGAGCAAGAAGCTTTTCTTCCATGTGAAGGAGGTGCAAGATGGGCTTGAGCTCCAGACTGGGGATGAGGTGGAGTTTTCAGTTATCTTCAACCAGCGTACTGGCAAGTGCAGCGCCTGCAATGTGCGTCGAGTCAGGTGAGGGGGAACAGAGCCATTCACTTTTCTCAGTCTTTTTATATATTGCACACATATATTGCTTGCTACTTACACATACTTCTTGTGTACAGTGAAGGCCAAAAGCAGGTAGCAACACCCCGTCCTGATCGTCTGGTTAACCGGCTAAAGAGCATCACCCTGGATGATGCCAGCGCCCCTCGTCTGGTCATTGTCAGACAGCCACGCGGCCCTGACAACTCCAAAGTAAGCATTGCTCTTTACTGTGTGTGACTTTACACAATTATCTGAAATTAAGTTGACCTTTGCTTATTCCCCTCTGCTTTTTACTCTAAATTCTACTTTATTGTAATTCTCCATTCAGGGTTTCAGTGTCGAAAGGAAGCCACGTCAGCCTGGTGTCGTCGACTGAGTACCGTTGTCTTTGCTTTCGCCAATAAAACTGCATTTAAATCATCCAAGAGGCAGTCACACACACACACACACACACACACACACACTCACAGCAAGCATGCACAAACAGCATTAAACATACAAATGCACACACTGACAGAATCCTCTCGCTATGTACCCCACCTCTCCTGTAAGCGTGGTCTTCAAGCAATCTGCAGCACACATTACAATGTCATAATGCGGACCTCCCCTGAGTGTGTGTGTGTGTATGTGTGTTTGAGCTGTTGCATAAGGTGTTTTAGAAATATGATTGAGGTGTGTGGGCCCTCCTTTTTTTTTTTTTTGATAGGCTATGCATTTTTTTTTTTTTTTCCCTTCACTCCCCACCCCAATTCCCATCTCAATTCAAAACTGATTCCATGCCTGGAGTTCTGCACCTGCCAACTGTCATTTGTTTGTGGGGTGGGAGGGTTTTTCTTGTTTTGTTTCTGGCATCGGCCTGATGTGCGCTCTCTCCAGGATTCATGCTTAAACTCCAACTGTTGGGTCGAAGCACAGAACCCTCTTCTCTGCTCAGTTTTCAGAGCAGTTTGAAATCCCGGCATCATATTTGCTCTGCCTCGGAAACGCTGTGGTGTGAGGTCATCGCTCGTGTATATTTGGTTTTTTGAATGTATACACATTTATACCTTTTTTTTTTTTTTTTTTTTTTTGAACAATTTTTCTGGGCTGTTCACCAGCTCTCATTCAGACTTTTTATGGTTTTTTCCAGGCGCAGAACTCCAACTTGTATCCAGCTGTCCTTTTTCATACAGTGTAATTTTTTTTCTTTTTGCACTTTTTTTTTTTTTTTTTTTTTTTTTTTCTCTCCCTTTTTTCTGTTCTATTTAAACTGAAATGTCTGCTAATGAATAAATTAAAGTAAGAATAAGGTGCCTAAAAGCTACAATATGGAAACAAAAAATTGATTTCTATTCTGTATCCCCAGTTGACCACCAAAATATAAAGAACAATCTTAGGATGGTTTTTCTAGTTGAAATAATACAAATATGCATCCAGGTGGGTGGAACTATTCAGTATGTAATGTGTACCTTCTACTTAATGGGAGCTTGAAGTGAAATCAATGACATTGTGGCAAACCTCAAACTAAAAATGGTCAAGGATTAGGATTTCAGTTAGCGTGCTAAAGAACATTGGGGATTTTGCTGTGCTTTTGAAAGACACATGGAGCTATTACTGTCAGCAGAACTTAATCTGGAGATCATCGGGCTCCCCAAACTTGAAATGGAGTCCCTTCTCTGTACTTTTGTTAATGGTCTTGAATGAAACAATTGAAATAAACGTTTTATGAAAATGATTTTTTTTTTTTTTCTCTCTTCCTTTTCTCATCCATTTTCTTTTTACAAAGTCAAGCCTCTATTTAATTGATTCATTCAAGAGTATTTCCTAACAAGACCCTGGTAGGTATTTAACACTTATGAATTAATTATTAATTTTTTTTAAATATATAATTGATTTTCTGATATCTGGCATGTTGTCCAGAAAGTTCAGTGCTGTGAGGAAGCGGACACCAGACCGTTTGTAGTTAGGTTTCTTTAACATGCACATGAATACAGGCTTAGCAGTTATGGATTTGAATTAAATTGGTTGGTTAAATGCAGAGGCCACATTTCGTTGTGTACTGTGGTGCAATGTTTCACAATGACATAAGACGATCCTTTATTAGTCCCACAAGGGGGAAGTTTTATATAGTCATGGAAGAAAGTGGACAATACAAAGTAAGAGCAGCAAAAAATTGTAATAGAATAGGAAATATGCTGACTGTATAGTATAAAAAGTTTACTAGTTTGGAGTAAAGAGCGGATGAGTGTCTATATACATAAAAATACTTGTGTACTTGAAGTGTATACATTCACTTTACTTTTTTGCAGTCGACGAGCATTATTGCAGCTGATCAGTGCTTTTACTGGTGTGGCTGGTTGGTGTGGGTGTTGCAGAGCGGCCCTCCCCTCCGGCTCGTCAAACTCTTGTGCTGTTGAGGCGAATTGTGATCTCTGACCGGTGGATGACCTTGGGCTGTGCTGCCGGTGTCGGGCCTTTGCTCTCGGACCAGCGGGCCCACCACTCCCGCAGCTGGCTCGGGTCCGTCACCTGGTTCGGTGAAACTGCCACCACCGGCAGTTTGGAATCCACCCGGCTTATGAACCTCTTTTCTGTGAGTGCTCTGTTCTGCATCGCCTTTGTCTTGCAGAGCTCACGGTCTTGCTGAGAACTTTGAGCACAGAGGCCCAGACCGCTGCCTTTTTGTGCACCTGTGGTGGCATCTTTGCATGTCTGCTCCTCTTGGCCTACGAGGGTTCTGAGGTCAAGCCCCTCCAGCCTGCATTTGTACTCTTCAAGTCTGGCCTTACACTTGGCGGCTTTCTCCTTCATTTCCAGAAACTGTTTCTGCAGGTCCCGCTCATGTCCCTCTTCAGCCTTTAGCTCGTTTTCCCAGAAGCCCAGCTGCTCAGTGGCTTCTGTGAGCTTCTGGTCAGCCTCTGTCTCTCCTTTAGCAATGCTCTGCTGTTCTTCCATCTTGAGGACCTGCTTGTCTGCGGAGTCTATCTTCGAACGTAGCTCCAGCAGAGTGGCCTGCTGGCGAAGGACCAGGTTCCAGAGCTCTTCTTTCTCATCCTGCATCTCCTTGCTAGCCTGCAGTGGAAGTTCGTCTACTCTGAGCGTTGATATGGGGCCTTCTAGGTCTTTGTTCGGGTCTTCAATTTGGTAACTGTTTGCCTTCTCTCCCTTATCGCTTCCTCTGTGATCTTTTCCATGTTTCCAGAGACATCTTATTATGCCCTGCTGTTCTGTAAGCTCCACTTTTTTGATGGCCTCCTCTTGGCCCACTGAGGGCTCCTGGTCCAGGGAGACTGGGATATTTTCAGACTGCTGTTTTCCCTTATCTTTGCTTTTGACCTTATCTCGACCTAATTGCTGCTTTCCACCTCGGCCCAGATTCTCCAGCCAGCCCCAGGCCTCCTCCATCATCGTCAGGGACTTTCTTTTTGCCTTTTTTGGCACCTCGGGGGCGGGCTCCGAGTGTAGCCGCAGGCGGGACAGAGGTGGCAGGCTCTGGCGCTGCAGGTTGATTCCTCCGCTGCTCCGTCGCATTCTGCTGACCCCGTCCAGGCGCCTCAGCTGTGGCCCGTTCTGGAACCTGCTCGCTCTCGGTTTGCCACCTACATCTTCTGCAGGAGGCCCGTTGTGGTGTAAGGTGAGCTGGACATCCCCAGCATGAGGGCCATACTTCTCCAAGGACTCCAGAAGCCGCTCGTCAGGCGTCACGTGGCGCTCATACTCCTTAAATCTCTCATTCAGTGTATATCGGCCAGCTCGGCCTGAAAAACAGAGCCATTTGCAAAAGAGCTGATTGTGACAGAAGAGTAACAGAAGATGTGATGAGTGTCTCTAGACGCTTACCTAGAGCCTGGGCCAGAGCAATGACGACTTCTTGGCATGTAGTCTTTTCGGTGACGCCACAGACGACTCGCTGGACCCCTTCAACACACACTTTCACTTCCATTCTGTAACAACCAAGTTCCGTTACCAGCTAATTTAATGCAGGAATGTCACAAAACCCACTATGTGATGCAACCCGGATCATCTGGATGAATTCTGAGTCACCGTTTCTGAAAGGTTATATTCATATCCATTTTTTTTTTTTTTTTTTTTTCCTTCCCCCCCCTCTTTTTCCCATTTGTAATCAGTCGGGTCCTAGTCCAGCAACGAGGGAGTCGTCACTTTTTTTTTCCCCATAAAGGCTGCTTAATGTTTATTCTTTTTTTTTTTTTTTTTCTTTTTTTCAACAAGGCCCTTGTCCCAACTTTATGTTTACAAGTTTATTACGTTAAAAGTAATATTCGGTGTAGCACCTTCATATACTTTTGACCCATTTGGTTTAGTTATGACTACTTTAAACATACTTAAAACTGATGAAATACGGTAAAAAGTTTCATTTCATTTACTTGATAATCTATAATCCACTCTACATTTATTGTGCATAAAAAATTCAAATACCTTAACTGCATTTGTGTTGTTCCGAGCTGAAGTCCGCAGTGAAGTGCACCGTGTTAGTCCCGTACAGAAATGTCGCAAATATTTACTTTAAAGTCTGGGTGTTTTCTTCCATTTCTTCCTCGGAGGAGATGATTATAATCGGAGCGGAACGCAGGAATGGCCGATTGCTGCGGACGTGCAGCTCCCTGAGTTACATTATCTACACACATATACATCTATATATCTAATAATTCATCATGTATGAGACAAATCTGGCTAACATATAGTAATTCTTTACACTTTCTTTTTCATTCATTTATTCTTTCTGTTTGAATCTCCATACAGGCTTCCAACAGGATTTTTTTTAAAGTTATGATTTATGATTTTCTTTTTTTTTTTTTATATATAGATTGAATTCATATTGAGTCGGTTTTACCATTGTGGGTTAAGCCTAGTCCTGGGCTTCCAAGCATTAAAAGCAATTTTGATGGGAGAACATCTTTGAAGTTCTATTTCAGTCCGGCACTAGGTTTAATTTACATATTTCTGCAGTGCCGAGGCAGAAATATATATATTAGCCTTGTTTTACTTCCTCCTCAGTTTATGAATGAAGTTAAAAGAACTGATATATGTTCGGGTACTGAGTAAGGGAAAGGGTGGAAAAAACATTCACTTTATTTAGCCACATTTCACTGTTAGTTTGAAAGTGAAGTAATTGTCATTGTGAAACAATGACAAAAGAATAACTAAACATACTACTCAAAAATTATTATTATATTAAAAATATTCTTAAATACTTTGTTCTTTACATAGTTGAATGTGCGGACAAAAAACAAACAAACAAACAATAAAACACAAATTATCAAAGCATAAAACAGCATTTATCAGACGCCCTTATCCAGAGCGACTTACAATCAGTAGTTACAGGGATAGTTCCCCCATGGAGACACTCGGGGTTAGGTCTCTTGCTCAGGGACACAATGATAGTAAGTGGGATTTGAACCTGGGTCTTCTGGTTCACAGGCGAGTGTTTTACCCACTAGGCTACTACCACCCATCAAATGTATAAACCCATAAAGTAAAAAATAATTAACAAACACTACAGGCTGATCCAACTTTGACGTAATGTCCTTAAAACAAGTCAAAATGAGGCTCAGTTGTGTGTGTGGCCTCCACGTGCCTGTATGACCTCCCTACAATGCCGGGACATGCTCCTAATGAGGAGGTTTATGGTCTCCTGAGACTTGGACTAAAGTGTCTGCCAAATTCTGGACAGATTGTGGTGGAGTTGGTGGATTATGTGCCTCTGGTAAGCACATGGAGGGCAGTGCGGCCCCCAAAGTCATGCCACCCCACACCATTACTGACCCACTGCCAAACCGGTCATGCTGGAGGAAACAGAATGTTCTCCACGACATCTCTAGATTCTGTCACATCTGCTTGGCCTAGTGGTTAAGGAAGTGGCCCCGTAATCAGAAGGTTGCCGGTTTGAGTCCCGATCCGCCAAGTTGCGCTGAGCAAACTGCTCCCTGGGCATCTGTCATAGCTGCTCACTGCTCACCAAGGGTGATTGTTAAAAGCAGAGGATCCATTTCGATGTGTGTCGCAATGGAGGGGCACATTTGTGACCTGCTGGAGGTCATTTTGTAGGGCTCTGGCAGCGCTACTCCTCTTCCTCCTTGTACAAAGGTGGATGTAGCGGTCCTGCTGCTGGGTTGTTGGCCTCCTACGGCCTCCACCAAGTCTCCTGGTGTGCTGTCCTGTCTCCTGGTAGCGCCTCCATACTCTGGACACTACACTACAGGAGAGACAGCAAACCTCCTTGCCACAGCTCTCACTGATGTTCCATCCTGGATGAGCTGCACTACCTGAGCCACTTGTGTGGGTTGTAGACTCCGTCTCTTGCTACCACCAGAGTGAAAGCTCCACCAGCATTCAAAAGTGACCAAAACAGCAGCCAGAGAGCATAGGAACTGAGAAGTGGTCTGTGGGCACCACCTGCAGGACTGCGCCTTTATTGGAGATGTCTTACTGATTTCCTATAATTTCCACCTCTTGTCTATTCCTTTTGCACAACAGCATGTGAAACTGATTGTCTAACAGTGTTGCTTCTTAAGTGGATAGCTTGATTTCACACTTGGAGTTACATCGTGTTGAATGTTCTATTTATTTTGGTATTTATGGTATGGTATTTACTCGCTGTACAATGCTTTTGCTTGTATTCTGCTTTTCGCCCAGAAACCCCACAAGAGATTTCACATTTCTCAACGCTGAAAGGTTTTATTATAGGACGCCGGTTCGAGTGACGTAGTTCCCGTGCGGATGACGTCAGCAGCGACGTTCGTCGCGACCCTGGGTGTGTCCGCGCGAGTCAGCCAGGAAGTTCGGCGCGTCTCCCCGCTGTCCTGGGTAGCAGCTAGCTCCCCCCGTCCAACTTATCTACTTTATTTTGTATTTAACCCCGTCAAGGTAGTTTTATTTCGTCGTCATGTACATGGCAGCTCCTCCCCGATTAGCCGCGGCTCTCACGTAACCTCCAGCCGCCCCACGCCCTCGGGCCAGAACGGCAAACTCCGGGTTAGCTCGCCGCTAACGTCAGCTACGTCGACGCGGGCGGAAAAAGGTGAGTTTCTCTCGCCGCGGCCGTGATCCTGGCCCTCGGGGCTGGCGGGGGGGGGTGTCCCCGTTCGTCGACGCGCTCGGCTCAGCCTCGCCGGAGCGGGCGTCAGCCGGCCGGCGACTTCATTCAGGGAGGTGGCTTCTTGCTCCGGTCGCGTCCGAGCCTGGGAGAGCAGGGGGAGAAACCGCGTTTCTCAAACGGCGACCCGGGCGACAATTAACACCGCGTTTCGGTCAGAGCCGTGTTCGGGTACTTTTAACTAAATAAGCCAATCGTTAGCGACCTAGCGGTGCCGGCTAACGCCGCACCGAGACTGCCGGGGGACGCGTGTTTCGAAGTACAAGAAATCACAAAGAACAGCGAAATTCTGCATTCAGCCTTTTCAATTCAAAATTCGAATTCAGAATCAGTGTTTACTCTCCATCCTCCGTACTTTTCAAGCTCACGTACGTCACATCGGCTCCGTTAGCATTATAAGCTAGCTGGCTACTGGAGGCGATCATTAAAATTATAATGATCATTACTAGCTTTTATATTATGGCATATTTACATTGGAAACCACGCTCAGTGCTGTTTTACTTGGTCCACCGCGGGGTGCGAGGTTGGGCTTTTTAACTTTCAGAAACCGGGCGGGATTGTACATGAATTTAAAAAAAAAAAAAATAAATAAAAGAGCCAAATCTAATTTTTTAACTCCTTCTACATTTATTACATCTGTGTGCGAGAAGCGAAAAACACCATTGACTCGCATTTCGGCCGCAGCGGGTTGAAATAGGGTGTTGCCGACGTTATGGTCATGTGCGTTTATGGAATGCCACTGGCTATACAACGTTTTACAATAATCTGATGCATTGTTTTATTCCTTCTAACACGTGGTGATCTGTAGCCTTTCCAGACTGCCTGGCATGTGGCGGTGGTAGGTTCTGATCTCGTCCGACCTTTACCACGACACCTGTTCGGCGCTGGGAGAATAAGGCTGCGTTTCCAACTCGCAGTAACCCGAGACGCTGCGTTTCAAGGCCGACAACAGGGAGAAAGGCACTCGGAGAGCCGCTCGAGGTTAGTGCTGAGACGAAGTGGCCGCAGCGCCTGGTCACTTGGACACGAATGCACGGCGTCGGTGAGCACGCTGCTGCTGCTGAAATGCAATCGCGGGGAATTGGACCCCGCTCATCCCCTGAACCTTCTGGCCTGGCCAGTGGGACTTTTTCACCAGGCGTTGGCCTTGGCTAGTGCTCTGTTTTTTAATCGGTTTCGAGAGACTTGTCCCATTTGTTTTAGGTGGTTAATAAAACTGTGCTTTGGGGGATTATTTGCCGGCTTGATCAACTTTAAACCCTTGCTGGCCCCTCCCACCCAACCATATGGGGGGTTGTAAGTGCTGACATGATTCTTATGTCAGACAAATTTGCCTTAAAAAGACATAATCACACTAGCAAACATACAAAAAAACCCTCCTAAGTGCAGACCTTTTAAATTGTCAAACTTTCCCCGCACAGACTTTGACAGTGAGCACGGTTCGTAAAGCACAAGTCCAAAATGAACTTGTCTAGCGATATTAATGCTGTACACCGACGGAACATTGAGTGCCCCCTCCTGTTGCTTCAGCACTTTCTGAACCTCCCCGCCCCCTGGCTGTACTCTGAGAAGATGTTTGACATTTAGGTCTGCATTCCGTAAATATTCTATGCCGAATGGATCGGGGGGTCCGCGTAATCCCTCCTGCACCATCGCGTTCAACCGGGGGCTAATTCGGAGAATATGAGGCGGGACTATATACCTAGTTATACAAAGCTCATCTGGAAAAGGACATGGTTTATTTCAGGAGTGAATGTCTAGTATCAATCAATAGTATAGAACACATGGCTAATTTATATGTATGAAAATTACACAGCGAATCATTTAATTAATACGTTTTTTTTTTTTTTTTTATCATTTCTTGAAGGTAAAACAAAGATTTAATCTCAACAAAGATGACCGAGTACAAGTTGGTGGTGGTGGGTGCTGGTGGTGTCGGCAAGAGTGCTCTGACCATCCAGCTCATCCAGAACCACTTCGTGGATGAGTATGACCCAACGATTGAGGTGAGTGACTGGGTGTCGCTTGCCCACAGACTGTTTCTTTTACTGTTGCATTTGCATGTAGAACAGAGCATATTTTAAAAAGGTGCAAATCACGTATCCACCAGAAATGAAATGGGAGATGAGGTGCATGTGGTGAAAGTAGAATGTCTCCATTGGCTTTTTTTTTTTTTTTTTACACAAACTCTCTTTGTAATTATAATTCGGTGTACTTTATGGCAAACAATAAAATGAGGAATTGAAGCTCCATGTGGGCAGCAGTTACCATGGTGACCTCCTGAGGGCAGATACTTGATACCTGCACAATGCGTGGTTGTCCATGGCCCTCCCCGGCGATTGGTCCATAGCCATCGTTTCCGAGTGTGGACATTAACCAGTCTCGCACCTGGTGGATGCAGGACTCCTACAGGAAGCAGGTGGTGATTGACGGAGAGACGTGCCTGCTGGACATCCTGGACACCGCTGGTCAAGAGGAGTACAGCGCCATGAGGGACCAGTACATGAGGACTGGAGAGGGCTTCCTCTGTGTGTTCGCCATCAACAACAGCAAGTCCTTCGCGGATGTGCATTTGTACAGGTGTGGAAGCTTTTACTCTATTGTTCTTATTATTATCGTGATACACTGCAGCACAGCACAGCCCACGGTGACACAACGAAATGTGTCCTCTGCTTTTAACCATCACCCTTGGTGAGCAGTGTGTGGGGACGGTACTTTGCTCAGTGGCTTCTGATTATGGGTCGGTTTCCTTACCCACTTGGCCACCACTGCCCCAGGTAACTGGGCAGTGGTGGCCTTGCGACTACAGAAGTGGGTTTGAATGCCGCGACTCTTGAGGGGTTAAAGTGTAGGGATCCTGTCCGCTCACCCGTTCACTGCCTCTCCTCCACAGAGAACAGATAAAGCGGGTTAAGGACTCTGACGACGTGCCGATGGTGCTCGTGGGAAACAAGTGTGATTTGGCCAGAACTGTGGACACAAAGCAAGCACAGGAGCTGGCCAGAAGCTACGGCATTGAGTTTGTAGAAACATCGGCAAAGACCAGACAGGTGGGTTACTTTCAGCAGTTTTTTTTATATATATCAAATTTGTGTCTCTGATTTCCTTACACAAAGCCTCTCTTCACCATTCCATGGTCAGGGAGTGGAGGACGCCTTCTATACCCTGGTACGGGAAATCCGGCACTATCGCATGAAGAAGCTCAACAGCCGGGAGGACAGGAAGCAGGGCTGTTTAGGACTCTCCTGTGCAGTCATGTGAACCAAGAACATTTCCACTGTGTTTTCAGAGGGGCATTTGTCAGGTGGATGGACACATTTATTTTGTGTTGCAGGGTGTCCGTGGAGTTGTTCTGGAGCGGTTTTTACTTGTGTACCTCAGGTGTGTCTGTAGGGTTGGCTTCTGCTGTGTGTGGCCCCCTGCTGGCCAGTCTGGGTCACTGCAGAACGTCTTTGGCCTGCTATGTGTGTGAAGGTCTGACTGCTCTGAGGGAACCGGTTATCTTTTGGGGATGTGTTCTTTTTTTTTTTTCTTCTTTTCAGAAAGGATTGGACGTCTCTGACTGAATGTGTTCTACACCCCCCTCCTCCTCCAGTGCTCAGGAATCATGTGCCTCAGTAGGGCTGGGCAGAAAATCATCAAACTACCGTTCTGATTATCTGATTCTGTTTGTGGTTGGCTGAGCAGCACTGTAGGAGTGTTACTGCTCCCTTACGTGCAGATTCTACGTGAGTACACAATCATATGCTCACTATACCGGAAGATGTAAGCCCTGCCTCTTCATCATAGAAAATGATGCGCAGCACGCTGTCAGTTAATCTTATTTAATTGGTTTAATTGGCAATCAGAGCCCAGCCCTAAATCTATTCATTTAAAGTTACCAAAGAAATCCAGTCCAGTTCTCACTGGCATTATTGTGCCTGCTATGGTAGAAACAGTTTGTTTGTTTGTTTGGTTTTTTTTTTTTTATTTTAATTTTTTTTTTGGTTAGAACATCCAGTGGCATTCAGAAACAAATGGATGAGAAACATTTCAAGAAATGCTAGTTCACATTTTATGTGCCTTTTTTTATGTTTCTTTTTTTTCTGTCTAATATTTGTGTGGATTTGTATATTTGATGAAGCACATTTCAGCATCGTTTTTGCTAATAGTTGGTTTTGGTTCTAGTGCCTTTCTGTTTAAGATCAGATGTAAAGACATAGGTACTGTATTGCCTGATACTTTAGCCATGCCACTGTGTTCAGTGCTACAGATGCACTTTACAAATGATCACCAATTTACTTTTTTTTTTTTTTATTATTATTATTACTTCAGCTAGTCTGAGAAACTGTTGTAATTTTTATGGGTATGGGGGCATTAATACCAGGGTCAGTTCTGGAGAATTTTTTTTATATAATGTGAAGATGTCTCAACCTATTGGCCTTGATGTTTACCTTTGCAGCCTAAGAAATTTATTGTAATTTTTTTGTTCCTGTTTTTTTGGACTGGAATTGCCATCTAAGCTGAGCTTTATTCCCATGCCTATTTTTGCATCCTATTAACTTTGTATTAGCGGATAAAGAGGCCTTATGTCATTATTAAATTAATTTTTACATAGCCACACTCATTTAGTGCGTGTGCCTGTTCTTTGGTGGTTGTTACTTTTCCAACACGACACTCATTTCCCCACGGTCTACATACTCTCAACGCCCTGACTTGTAGGCTCCTCCTGGACCCCACGGCCTTGATGGAGACCTGGCAACCAGTCCGGACTTAAAATAGAGCTCTGCTCATGAGGATCTCCTCTTGGTGGGTACGGGGCTCTGGTTACAGCGGGCAGGAGAGTGCTTAATATTACAACGGGAGCCGCAAGAGCGTCGCACTTACCCGACGCCGTGCCGAGGTGCGTGTCCTGCCAACCCAGTCCTCAGGGAGAGCTGCCGTGTCGGTGAACTGCTGTCAACATGCCGAAGGTTGCAATGCCAGGTGAGCTCTGCTTGTTCCCGTTCAAAATGTGAGACCTTTTTTAGTTTCTCCCCCTCATTTACACGTGCTAGTTATTTCTATTTGAAGACTGTTGGGCACATGAACATCTCTTTAAAAAGCAAATTTGAGTTTTTGTTTTTTTTTGGCCATGTGGTAATACCAGTCAGGTACCGACAGGACCAGCTGCTGTTATGCAAGATTATTGCTTCAGTGTCTCTTCTGGTTTGATCTCCAAACACTCTTCATTAGATGCAATTGGATTTTTTGCAGCACGTTGAGTTCTGGGCCTGTTCATCTTGCCCACCATATTGGCCAAACCCATTCTTTACCATGTGAATGGCACGCCGCACAAAATCTTACACGTTAGAACGGGCCACGGGAGGTCCAGAATTTTATTTTATTGGTGAGATTTATTCTTAGGGATGCTTGCGTCAGTCCTGACTTGAAGATGCTGCTGCTCAGGCTTCGCCCTGGCCCGTCTGGTGTTACTTGAGCAGGAACACGAGCTTGTGTCGGAACGCTGGGCCGTGCCATGTTTCACGCTGATGTCCTGCACAGCTGCTGACTTTAAGCAAGACTGATGACTTTTAGACTGACTGGCGAGGAAACTAAATGAGGGGGGGATTGGATTCAAGAATCAATTTAGACAGATAAGAGTACTTCATTTGAGCACCAGGAGAATACTGATATAATTATGCTCTCCAATTTCTCACCAATAGATGTCTGATAACTATTACGAGTCCATCGTGGTAGGTGCTGACTGACATGTTGTCAGTCATAAGTTGTCTGTGGGTGGTTTTGTCTCTCGGGGGGTGAAAAATAGAAACCCTATCTCTTCAGCAGCTCAGCCTGGGAGGCACAAGACTACTTTGGACTGAGTGTTAGCAGGCAATGGTGGTGATTTGTTTCACGTCAAATAAAGATGTGGGTGGCCTTAGTTGGTTCCTCCATGCTAATGTGAAACCCCGGTATACATTTACCAAGGATGTGCGGCCTGTATTAAAATTCTGTTATTTCTAAGACCCAAACTCACTGAAAGTAAATCCTTCTTTCATTCTCTTGATGTAACAACTATTTATGTGTTTTGTTTTTTTTCCCCCCTCCCCTTATACCTGACCTCTGACCTGTCCACTGTGTGGGCATGATACTAATGCAATAGATGGAAAGGGGCAAAGTAAGTACAAAAGTGAAGGGCCATTGCTTCTGGGATCCATCATGGTGGAGCATTTCACATGTCATCTTATTTCTTTACTGTTCACTTTGTTCATTCCTGATCTGACCAGGTTAAACCCTCTCTGGGCTGACTTCATAGTGAACAAATAAATGAACTAATTACGTTTTCACAATGTGCATGCTGAAAACTGCAAACAAGAAGCATTTGTGTGATTCAATTATCTGTTTCCCACCGTATGCTTAATTTGCATATCCTTTACAGCCGTTTTCTTCACAAACACTATACTAAGCCCCATTGCACAATTTCATCCTAATTGATTAACAAGAAAAATACCTCCTAGTAGCATTGACGAGCCGTTGACAATTGCAATTTTATACAGACTGTACCATTCTGCTCTCATGTGGTCAGAGTAGAGCATGCTCATCATCCATTCACGGAGCACTGTCTGATGTTTATCTCCATATTTTACTTTTTTTATTATTTTTTTTATATTAATTAATAACGTGTATAGCTTAAGTACAAAACAATGTTCCCATTAACGTATTAATACCAATGCTAACATGTTTCCCTCTCCTTTTGTGTTCTTGGAAACGTCTACTTTTGGCTTTTTCTGTTGGGGGTGCCTTATCAGACAAGAGTAAGTATGCTGTGTGAGTAGACCGAGTGGCAAGCTGGCAAAGCTGTCTGTACTTTTAGTTATTCAAAGCCGAATAAAGGTTCTTGCAATTCAGTTCATTTACTGAATCCTGCAGTTTGCTTGTACTGCATGGCAAATGAACAAAGGAAATGTTACTGCGTGCCGATCATTACAATGTGCCAAAAACAAGCATGACCATGAGAAAATGAGAATCTGCTGAGGACCTTTATTACCAGTGTTCAATTTTGGAGTGGAATTAAGGTGGATCTCTAAAATTTGTGTCTATCTTGGCGAAGAGTTGCATGAAAACGGGAGTATACCTCATCAAATATACAGATGAGGGTTGACGTTTATGTGGTGTGCTGATACATTGACCGCTTAGTTCCAGAGCTGGCTTATGTAAGTGATGTCTAAATGTGCTTATTGTTAAAAAATACAGACTGGGATTACATGTGGAGTTTTTGGCAGGATTCTTTCAATGTCCTCCATACACTGTGCAGCGGTTACTAACTGGGGAATGTTGACAGAAATGACCTAAAACCGATTAAATCACACATTAAATTTGACTTTGGAAAAAGTTTGTAAGAATTGGACTGTCTGTCCGTCTTGCCTTGCCAATGTCAGGGACAGTAAAGGACGCTAAGGCGTGTCCCTGCATTGCACCATGCTTCCATGTGTCTCCATACATGTTGGTGCTTGATACCATTACACAGTCATTACCAAGAGCGTCTTTTCTATTTCAAACATGTGCAAGCCTATACTGACCAGTATCTTCATCCGTTACTTTGCCGGCAGAGACAGATGAGCACATGCGTGCTTTCGCCGAGAAGGTGTTTGCCAGTGATGCAAAAGATGAAGACATCCGAGAGGAGATCTCACTTTTTGATGTAGCCGAGGACTGTCCCATCCTCAACCAGGAGCATGCCATGCATGTCCAGGCTGATGACGATGTTGAGAAACGGTAAAAAGGAGCATCACTCTCTCAATTATCTGTTTCCCACAGCATACTTAATTTGCATATCCTTTACAGCCATTTTCTTCACAAACCATAGTCCAGCTCTTATATTGTCTTATATTTTCATGCATGTTCTTAGTAAGAAGATGATGTTGCGTGCCACTAAAGACCTGGACGACAAACCGCTGTACCTGGAGGTGCCAGATTTTCAGCGAGTGGCCATCAAGGGAGACTACGCTGCTGGGGTCTGTCCTTAGAGTTTTAATCACGCAGTGCCTGTTGCGGTTGTAAATGTTCCCACGATGGAGTAACTGCAGCCTTGAATGCTGGCTGTGAACAGATTTAAGAATCCATATGTTGTTTTTGGTTTGAAACATGAATGAAGTCTTTGCATATAATAGTGTTAACGAAATCATTATTCCATAATGAAGTCCTTTTAAACTTTTTATTCTTTAGGTGACCATGGATGACTTTGAGCTCTCTTGCAAAGGTCTTTATCGTGCTCTATGTATCAGGGAGAAGTATATGAAGCTTGCAATACAGCGATTCTCCGGCACTGCATCTCAGTTTCTGAGTGCAGTCGAGGGGGAGAAGTGGAAAGCCGAGAGCCTTGAACAACCAGGTAGAGGGGGGCGACCTTCCTTGACAATTTATTCTTGTAATAGCTTGTAATAAAAGCTCGAAAGGTGAAAAATGCATTGTTGTCCTCAGTCTTCACAGCACCACCCAAGCAAGGGGAGGACCCCTTTGACTCCAAGACCCTTCCTGAGAACAAGGGCTGGGTTGCACGCATGCGGGACGGTGTCATCTGCATATACAAAGACGCCCCGGCTGCTGACAAAAACGAGCCAATGAAGCTGCCAGCTCCAGACTACGCCACCTTCATCGACGACATGAACTTCCTCATTGCCCTGATTGCTCAAGGCCCAACGTGAGTGTGTTGCTTAGTGACCCAATGGTAGTAAGTGGGGTTTTCTGGTTTCTGGGCGAGTGTGTTAACCACTAGACTGCGACCACCCTCCTTGTTAATCTACCAGATTTTAACTGGCTTGACTTTGCCTTAATTTTTGTCTGTAGCAAGACTTACACTCATCGCCGTCTGAAGTTTCTCAGTTCCAAGTTCAATGTGCATGAGATGTTGAATGAGATGGAGGAGATGAAGGAGTTGAAGAACAATCCCCACAGGGATTTCTACAACTGCAGGAAGGTGCTGCTTCCAAACAATGTCTCATCGTTTGATCATTTCATTTACACCATTCCTGGATCTATATAATGTATTAATAGTGGAGTTTATATATAAAATCTTCTTTCTGTTGGTCTCTTGCCCTAGGTCGATACACACATCCACGCAGCAGCTTGCATGAACCAGAAGCATCTCCTGCGCTTCATCAAGAAGTCCTTTCGCGTGGATGCAGACAGGGTCGTGTATAAAGCTAAGGACAAAGAGATGTCCATGAAGGATCTGTTTGCGTCCCTAAATCTCCACCCTTACGACCTTACAGTCGACTCCCTGGATGTGCATGCTGTGAGTTAGCAGTCGCCATTACATTAATGCATGTAGAGTCACATAAATATATATGCCAATATAAGCATATAGCAATATGTTTATGGCGTTTGCTTATTATTCTCTCTTATCCTTTAGGGCAGACAAACCTTTCAGCGCTTTGATAAGTTCAATGCGAAATACAACCCAGTCGGTGCCAGTGAGCTGCGTGATCTCTACCTGAAGACCGAGAATCACATTGGAGGCGAATACTTTGCTAGGATCATCAAGGTAGAGACACCGGCTCCACTGCAGTCACTTTCCTGACGCCGTCTCTATTAGCTGCTCATGGTCATTTGACCTCTCTCTCTCTCTCTCGCAGGAAGTGGCCAGTGACCTCGAAGATGCCAAATACCAGTATGCGGAACCCCGTTTGTCCATTTATGGCTGCAACCCCAATGAGTGGACCAAGCTCTCCAGCTGGTTTAACAAGAACAGAGTGTTCTCCCCTAACCTCAAGTGGATGATTCAAGTGCCTAGAATTTAGTGAGTGTATCTTTGAAGTAATTACGCAAGTGTCCATACAACCTCTCGCTACTCATAAACAAGGAATGACCGTGTCTTTCAGCGACATTTTCAGGGCCAGGAACTTTGTGCCCCACTTTGGAAAGATGCTGGAGAACATCTTTCTTCCCGTTTTCGAGGCTACCATCAACCCCCATGCCAATCCTGAGCTCAGCATCTTCCTCAAGCATGTGAGTCATGGACGCATTTGAAAGGTGTTGCCGTTGCTGCAAAATTACTGAACGAGGTCCTGGCGACACCTCTACAGGTCACAGGTTTTGACAGCGTGGACGATGAGTCCAAGCACAGTGGTCACATGTTCTCGACGAAGAGCCCTAAACCTGAGGAGTGGGACATCGCTAAGAACCCCTCTTACACTTATTACATCTACTACATGTATGCTAACATTGCAGTGCTGAATCAGCTGCGCAAGTGAGTTCCTTTTCATCTCTACAAGGTCTGACCGTGGCGGGGCATTTTGCGGTCTTGTGTGCTGATTGTGATTTATCTGTAGGGAGAGGGGCATGAATACTTTCCTGTTCAGACCCCACTGTGGCGAGGCCGGTGCCGTGACTCACCTCCTGGCGTGCTTCATGACTGCCGACAACATCTCTCACGGCCTCAACCTCAAGAAGGTCGGCACGGAATCTTAGCCCATCTCGGCCACCCCAGCGCATGCTTACGCAACTTCCTCTTCCCTACAGAGCCCGGTCCTGCAGTACCTCTACTTCCTGACTCAGCTGCCTATCGCCATGTCTCCTCTCAGCAACAACAGCCTGTTCTTGGAGTACAACAAGAACCCCTTGCTTGAGTTCCACCAGAAGGGCCTGGTGGTGTCTTTGTCCACTGACGACCCCATGCAGTTCCACTACACCAAGGCGAGGCCTTTGCTCCCCCTCCTTGCATAACAAGGATCTTGCGCCCCCTGTAGGCTCACCTCTGGTACTTGTCGTTTCAGGAGCCTTTGATGGAAGAGTACGCCATTGCGGCCCAGGTGTTCAAGCTCAGCACCTGTGACATGTGCGAGATTGCCAGGAACAGCGTGCTGCAGAGCGGTTTATCTGCACAGGTGACTTCACGCACCCAAAGGTGTATGGCACTTGGGACAGTGGTGGCCTAGTGAGTAAGGAAGCTGACCTGTAATCAGGAGGCTGCCTGTTTGAATACTGTACCACCAAGGTGGCACACAATGCTCCCCGGGCGCCTTTCATGGCTGCCCACTGCTCACTAAAGACTGAAATATACTTGCTGTGAGCTAGGTAGGCGTATCCATACACAGTTACATTGCTAACGTTTGTGAAAGTGAACCGATTGTCATTGTGAAACACTGCAGCACAACCAAATGTGTCCTCTGCATTTAACCCATCACCCTTGGTGAACAGTGGGCAGCCATGAAAGGCGCCCGGGGAGCAGTGTGTGGGGGACGGTGCTTTGCTCAGTGGCACCTTGGAGATTCGGGATTTGAACCAACAACCGTCTGATTATGGGTCCTTTTCCTTACCCTCTAGGCCACCACCGCTGATATCTGTACAACGTGTCGTAATAGTATGTACTCCTCACGGCCTCAGTGTCGAGGCCGCAAACCAAATAAATAAATGAATACCTGCATCTTAAAACAGTCTTCTGTTGAGTGCAGATCTCGCAACACTGCCCCTATAAAATTACGCAGGTGTATCCGTTAACTTGAGTACATGCACAAAAAAACGACACAAAGAATGCAGGATATGGTCTGCAGCTGTACACACGTACACAGTCAACTGCAAGTATATGTCTGTGTTAAGGGTGATGGTTAAATGCAGAGGACACATTTCATTGTGTGCGCTGTGCCGCAGTGTTTCACAGTGACGATCACTTCACTTTCACTTGTAATGCAAACATATATGACTATATGTTTTAGGAGGATGAGGTTACTGACATACTAAGTGAAGTGATTGTCATACACAGCACAGCACACGGTGACTCAATGAAATGTGTCCTCTGCTTTTAACCATTTTTAACCTTGCTGAGCAGTGGGCATCCATGACAGGTGCCTGGGAGTAGTGTGTGGGGATGGTGCTTTGCTCACTGGCACCTTGGCGGAATCAGGATTCGAACTTCTGATTACGGGGCCGCTTCCTTCCTTGTCCCTAACATACAACATTTTTCTCCCACACCAGGAAAAGACTCACTTCTTGGGCACAGGCTACCTGAAGGAGGGCCCCGAGGGCAACGACATCCGTAAGACAAACGTGGCTCAGATCCGCATGGCGTATCGCTACGAGACCCTGTGCTACGAACTCAACCTCATCAAGGAGTGCCTGAAGGGCGAAGACTAAACCTGGAGATGACCTGCAGATAAAAATAAAACAAACCAAAATATTTGCCGGTGGTTTCTTTTCTGTTTCTTGTGATTTTTTTTTTTTTTTTTTTAAATATATTTTAGAAAATTAATGCTTTTGTTTAAATGCAATAGTCTGTTCCCGAGTGACTGAAAGCCACTCTCCTGCTCACGAACATTTCTCCTGCGCTTGTCTGGAGGAAAAAAAAAAAGTACAAAGTACGGCACTGAGGTTATTAAAAAAAAAAAAAAAAAAAAAAGTATTCAGTCACGTGGTGTGTGATCAGCAGGTGAAGACGATGCAGGCGTCTTCATGGCGATAAATCTTCACTTGGGTTCCTCGTCCATCTCCACCTCCAACTTTTGTGAAAAGCGCTTAATGAGTTCGGAAGAAAGTGGCGCGATTCTGGAACTTTATCGGCCAGAGAGAGAGAGAGAGAGAGAGAGAGAGAGAGAGAGAGAGAGGGGGGGGGGGGGGTGACAGCGAGACGCGATGACGTCATCGATCTGAGGCGCACTCCTGAGACGCACAAAAAAAAAACCAAAAACTCACCAAACTCCGGTTCTTCCACACGGGACTGGAACCAAACCCGAGCGCGGAACAACCAGAAACTCCTGCGGCACAAAACGCCACTTTCTTCACCCCCAGCCGCTTGCGAGCTTTAAGCTCAGGAGTGAACTTTGCGGAGTTGATATTTTTCACCTAAGTGGTTTGCTAGTTAGCGCGGCGGCTAATTTTTTTTTATTTTTTATTTTTATCTACGAAAGGTACAGCCGAACATCTCTAACCAGATCAACCAACAAGCAGCCACGCTGCCGTTATAATTAATGGTTTTAATTTTTCGAAGAAGGATGTTGACTACGTAGTACAAGGAATCTGCTCAAAACGCAGGACGGGAGAACTGATCACACGATCATGTCGGAATTACGGACTTGATTTCGGCCCACGTGAGTATTTCGATTCCATTCGCTTTGTTGACTTATTCAATGGCTTTTTTGAGCACTTTAATGGCGATTATAGCGGTGGAGAAATCATGACTAACCGCCGGTTCGTGTGACTCACTTCTTCAAGTCTCCGCAGCCCCGCGTTTTAAGTGATCGAATGCAATTAAGTTCAGTCCTGTTTGGTTCCACCAGATAGTTCTCCGTGCACGTTCGTCCATGCGTCTTTCTGGAGAACGTCTGCGTTGTGAAGCTCACCACCGCCACCGCACCCACGACAAGTTTTGTCACGCAGGGTGGGTGGTTCATATGTGACCGAAAAGGTGCAATTAGGTTTAATTTGGGTTATGATGAGGGCCATTAAAGGGTTCCTGTAATCCCCCTGTCTGGATGAGGGCTTTAGGTTACAGATGAAAGAAGTAAATGTTTCATTGCTCATGCATTTACTATGATTTCTGCATCCCATTTGCTTGTAATACGGGGTTGCAACTCTCTAATAACTTCATTAAAGTGGCTGCTTTCCACATACACGTGCACCAGTGGCTTTTTTTTTTTGTTATGAATAATAATGGGATTTACATATACAGCATTTATCGGACTCCCTTATCCAGAGAGACTTACAATCAGTAGTTACAGGGACACTCAGGGTTAAGTGTCTTGCTCAGGGACACAATGGTAGTAAGTGGGGTTTGAACCTGGGCCTTCTGGTTCACAGGCAAGTGTATTATTCACTAGGCCACTACCACCTACACAATGGCAGTAAGTGGGGTTTGAACCTGGGCCTTCTGGTTCACAGGCTAGTGTGTTACCCACTAGGCCGCTACCGCACATGGATTGAGGTGGATTTCTGAATGCATATTGTGAGTTCATGCGAGTGGTCCGTTGGAGAGAAGAAATGCACCTCTGGAGTCAGCGGGCCAGACGCTGAAGAGCCGGTCTGTACTTTTTAACGTTGCTGTGTAAACAGTCGGCCTCGCCGAAGCCTTAACTGTGGTCTAGCTATAAAATTATTCCTTTTGTTGTGGAGACATCAAAGCAGACGTGAACCATAAGAGTTTTTTTTTTCCTTTTTATCTGTTTAAATAATTATATAGACAGAAATGTGTTGCTCCAGCCCTTCAAATGCCCCGAAAAACCATCATTATACTTATTCTGCTGATCTTTACTTCCTGAATGTCAGGAAACACAGGCTAGGCCTTCCTGCAAAACACATACTCATGGCAGCACGCATGCACGCACGCAGTGCTTTAAAAGACCCAGAATGCCATGGGCTCTCACTCGAATGTGCAGAGATGCCAGCATACGTTTAGATTTAGGTCAAACCCAACAAAGGCGTCGTTTGCAGGGCCTGACTGGGCAATTGTCCTGCTCCGATTTATTCTGCTTCCCATCCCCCTGTCTTGATCCGGCTCTTCTGGAATGCGGTGTTCAGAATTATCAACATTGTCACTGGTGGATGCACAGCAGAGAAGAATTTCACTTCGTCTCTCCATCTGAGTGCTTTCCAGCTGCTGACGAACGTGTTTCTATATTCTTCCGTTTTTTTGGGGTTCTGTGAGGAACGTTGAAGGTGCCCGTCCCATCCTGGTGTCCATAAAGGCTGACTGTAGCCAGGCATGATGGGATGTTCTCCTCCAGGGACTTAAGACGAAGCCCCGGGGATCTGGTTCCTGTCCTGCTTTTTTCTAGTTTTATTTTTGTCCACCGACCTTGAGGAGGACAATCCCAATTTCCTCCCTTTGGGTCAGTGTTATGTCTGCCGCTGCTGCTCAGCTTCTTCTTTCTAGTAGCCCAACTTGGAGCAAAATGGTCTGGGTTTCCTGGATTGGTTGAGTATATTGTTTCTTAGTTGTTTTTCTTTTTCAGGATCTCCTGCGAGAAAAGTGCAAGGGACTGCGGGAATTTAAGGACGTGAGTGCAAACCTCTGGAAGGTCTCATCCTGGATGAAAAAGGACCTGAATGGCCCCCGTGGGAATGGTTGTGCAGTGACTGAATGTGTGTAGTTGTGCCGCCCTGACTATGCTGGCCCTGGGAGTGGACAATGGACCGAGAGGGACACGGGGGGTCAGAGGTCAGGGTGGTAGGGTGATGGTGGACTGGTCTTCTCCTCGTGGACAGGCCGTCAATATCAAGCAGAAGATCTCCCAGTGGGAAGGCCTCAACCAGGGAGATGAAGGCCAGGTCACGAAAACCCAGACTCACAGGCCAGCAGTGGTCCGGACGTTCTCTGGAGATGTTCTGGGCAGCGGATCTTGTGGTGAAGCTCGCAGCAAAGCCACAACTCTGGGTCTGGACTTCAGGGAAGCTCAAGCTGGTCGTCGAAACTTAGGGGCTGGGCGGAGGTCAGATCCTCAGAAGAACCATTTAGAAGCACAAAGAACCTCAACTCTCTTCCAAAAGCCCTTAACATCTCCTGGTCAGAGGTTAAGTCCTGATGAGTCCCAACTTGACAAAGCACTTAGAACTAACGGTGAGCAGATGAGCTCCAATCTTCCACCCTTACCTCATTTCACAGAGGACCCTGAGGACGACCTGCCTCCTGGGAACTTCTACACCTCCAGAGGGTTCTGGCGCAAGCTGGAGATGGACGACTCCCTTTGGGAGAAGAAGAAGAACAGCCCGACCTTCGCCAATCACCTGCCCTCTGAAGAGAGCCCAGCACCTCCTAAACCACAACGCACGTTCCAGTACAAAGGTGCTGAGCAGCCAGCGGAGCACTGGGTCCAGTGGGAGAATCGGACTCCATCTCCCGTTAAAAGCAGGCCTGCCGCCGGGCCGCCGCTGAGTTGCCCGCCGCCCCCCTGTCCTGGAACCCGGCCCAATGGCTTCACAAGGCATGGGAAGAACAGGTGAGCTTCTCGCTGCATGTTCTCCGGCCTCTGGTTTATAATGTATTTTATGGGGAGTGTCAGAATGTAATTGGAAGTGATTCCTTTTGCACTTGAACTATTTCACACTTCCTAGAACCCATTTTTTGTGTGCATTCAAATCTTAAACAAACTAATTTAGCATTCTTGTTAGAGTAGAGCAGCGCTTCTCAAATAGTGGGGCAATGCCAGGGTGTGTTTTTCGCATGCAGGATATATAAAGTGCAGAGACCGAGATAATGAGGACGATTCTCTACACGATGTTACTTTATGCCTATATCTAGTGGTCAGAACTATGAACAAGTGTGACGTGTATGTAGTGAAGTGAAGTGATTGTCACTTGTGATACACGTCAGCACAGCACACGGTGCGCACAGTGAAATTTGTCCTCTACATTTAACCCATCACCCTTAGTGAGCAGTGGGCAGCCATGACAGGCACCCGGGGAGCAGTGTGTGGGGACGGTGCTTTGCTCAGTGGCACCTTGGCGAATCGGGATTCAAACCGGCAACCTTCTGATTACGGGGCAGCTTCCTTAACCGCTAGGTTCAATATAAAGTTTTGACCAAATTCATACAAGCAGTTTGAAAACTTTCCATGTGATGCACGTGACACAGAAAACTCGTCTCACTTGTTAAAACTAACTTCTACAAAAAAATTCTGGGAACTCTACAGGCATTCAGACAAAACTATTGCACCAAATATTTCAATGTATAATGGGTGTCAAAACAGTGCAACACATCAATAAAATTAAGGTTTATGTAATACCATTATATGCAACTAAAATGACCACGATGGTGTGATGCAATGTCACTGGTCTATAAGCTACATGAGTGCTGGTAAGTTTAACATATGGTAGCCAGTACTAAGAGTTAAAATGTGCCGCATTGTATGAACATTTTAATTAAGCCTGATGCCTGTTCAGTGTAACATGTATAAACTGAACTTTGAATGTCTGGGTTATTATAATAATTTGCCTTAAATTTGATTTGAAATTCATAAGAATTTACATTGTGAGAGGTAACAGTGTTTCAAATGTCTGCAAAACCTTCAGGTTTTTAAATACATTGAAATTAAATGATGTTCCACATTATCCCGAGTACCTTAAATATTACTCAAAGTACAAATATTACAGAGATGTCATTTAATTTTCCAGAGGATCACCCCTGGAGTCTCTCAAAAGCTAAGAAGAGGACGTTTGACAAAAGTCTATGTAGCGCTTGGCCTCATTGGGACTGTGGTGGGAGACGCAGACAGACACCTCGCCTGTTTTATGTGTCTAAAAACGCTAGCAGCGAAGGGTTGGGGTGTGGGGCGTGCACAAAACGCGTTCTTCTTCTTAGTGGGGGCGTAACAGAGACAAGTGAGAAGTCATCCTAAATCATTCCTGGAATCCCACTGGGTGTGTCATGGTCCGGCCATGAAGTGGTTGCTCATTGTTTGCTGCTACTGTAGCCATTGGTTGTGTTTCAGAAATTCTGCAGCATGCCACATATCATGTAGGCACTGTGTATCCTCAAAATAATTATCAGTATGAATGTACATTTAACAATTCATAAAGTGAAGGTATTGTCACTTGTGATGCACAGCACACGGTGCACACAGTGAAATTTGTCTTCTGCATTTAACAATCACCCTTGGTGAGCAGTGGGCGGCCATGACAGGCGCCCGGGGAGCAGTGTGTGGGGCCGGTGCTTTGCTCAGTGGCACCTTGGCGGATCAGGAATCGAACCGGCAACCTTCTGATTATGGGGCCGCTTCCTTAACCGCTAGGCCACCACTGCCCCGGGCAATTGATACGCTGATCCATGTCACTGCGGAGTGCCAGGGCCAGAGTCCGTGTGGATTACGTTTCTTAAACGAAAACAAAGCTGTAGCCGATGGACACGCGGCGTGATATGTTACGCAGAGGCCTGCACCCTGCCGTGCTACCCGGTGAATATCTTTCATAAACAAGACATACGGGTCATGGAAACATTGCGGGTGTTTAGGGTAGCTGTGCGGCCGCGCCCCATTTTTTTTTTTTTTTTTTTTGGGCACTGCTGGGTAAGAAAGCTCCCAGGGAGCTGCAGGGGCTGCGTAGTGGCGAGAGGGGAGTATTTTGGGGATGAAGTGAGACTGCGAATCCGGCTGCACGTGGGCCAGCGTCCAGCTCTGACGTCAGCGTGGGTTTGGCAGCGTTGCAGCCTATTGTCTGGATGTGGCCTACTTCTCTTTTAGCCAAGGGTCCCGGGGTCACATTTGGTTTGTTTTTACACATACACACTCCACCCAATTACAGCCTCCCTTTTCTTTATTAACTTTTTTCCCTTTCCTGTAATCACTCCTTTTTGTCTGTGAAGCTATATTTGCAACTCCTTGCTCCTTTTGTTTGTCCTTCAGGTTTTTTTTCGTTTACGTCTTCATTATTTGCTCCTATTCCACAGGCACAATTGAGCACAATTAAATGTATGTGGAGCATCAGATAGGCCCGTCTCTCCCTTTCTCTCAGAGCTCCGCCTGTCTCTCTCGGCAGGAAATCTTTTGAATTTGAGGATGCGGCGCGGCTGGCGGCGCAGCAGGGAGCCCGGGGTAGCGAGGCTCGCCGGTCCGGCCTGTACCATGCCCTGTCTGAAGACAACATCTATGAAGACATTATCTGTGAGTCGTTTTTTTCTCCCTGCTTGCATTATGGGAAGTGGGAGTCGAGGACTGGCTTAGTAAAGTATTCAGTAGGCCATATAGGGAATGTATAACTATATATAATTGAACCAAAACCCACATATGCACACACTGACTTAAATATTGTACCCTGTGGCCTAGCGGGAAGGAAGTGGACACGTAATCGGAATCCGTACCCACCAATGTGCCACTGTCCCCATGCGGAGAGATTGTTGAAGGTCTCTTTCAAATGAACTAAAAAGCCAAACTTGACTTTTGATAGTGAAGGTTGTAGTTGGGGTTCACATATATTGCACGTATGTGTGTATGGGTAATGCTGCCAGGACGCTGCTTTACATGTGTGTATTGTACACGGATATGCCTGTAGAAGCCCGATGATTTGACAAATCACCCAGACGAGTCTTAAAAACCCAGCCCGACACGTTCGGGGGAAAGAGGAGATCTTGTCAACATGACTTAGCGGCACTATGCTAGCTTATGGTCAACATATACAAATCATTAAAGCTCTTAAAAACCCGAAGAGGCGTCAGATTTAGAAACGCTGCTCTAAATCAATAAACTGATTGGCCACCCCCACCAGAACTGTTAATCAGATTTCCTGTGGACACGCCCCTGGCTGGGCCTAGCTGTTGTTGAATAGCTTGATAAATCCACAGCGGTTTGGATAGTATATACAGTATTTGTGATGCATATTAAGCGACAATTAAATGAAACACATTGCATTTTAATGTTACAAGATTACATAATGTTCAAATTTTGAACTACAATAAAAATATAATTCACAAAAACTATTTATTTTGCAAAGCCTCAGGGAGCCACAGTGTAAGGATGAAAGAGCCGTGAGGTGCTGACCCCTGCAGTAGTCTATATAGGAAATATTAAATATATATCTTTTGCAGTTTGTGTTTTTTTTTTTTTTTTTTTTTTTTTTTTTAGCCAATCAAATTAACATTAGTGTGAAAACACATTATCCATTGCTAATGTAAATTCTATTTTAAGCCTAATAAACCCAATACTAATAAAGTTGCTTGGCTTTTGTTATAAACCCAGGTTGAGATGGATTTTCTCATTTTGTGTGTGTAGCGGATCTTTGCAGGGAAAGTCCTTATGAGGATGTCAAGTTCTCCCCCATGTGTCTGCCCATCGCACGTGTACGGCCATGGACCGTTACTCAGAGACAGACCCCTAGGACCCCCAAGGTGGTTTTTAAAATATTTTTAAATTATTGTTTATTGGAATCTTTTTCCATTTTGCTGTTCAGACCCAATGCATTGAGAAACCACACTAGGATTCTGTCTTTTTGCATCGCTCATTATATGCATCGTTGCAATGATCTTATCCCCCCCCCCCCCAACACCATGTGCATGCGATGCTGTGGGGAAGTGCTTTTTCCATCTTTGTGGGCATGTGAGTGACGTCTGACTCGGAGCGTGTGCTTGTCTGTGTTTTGACTGTGTTGTAGCTGCCTCCGAAGCTTCTGACTCTGCAGGCTAATGGTGACAAACTGCAGAGGGCCCAGCAAACAGAGACCCTGGTGCCCCACACCCAATCACTGGCCCAAACGCCTGGACCGAAGCGCTGTGCTAGGAATCTCAGGTTTCCACAGGTAAAAGCTGATCCTGGAACAAACACAGTCAGTCCGCGTTGTGGCACTACTCACTGATCTAGGACAAGGACATCTGGGACATTTCTGTTTTTTTTTTTTTGTTTTTTTTTGTTTTTTTATAAAAAAGCTCAAATTCCACCAACAGCATCTGGACTTGATTTGTCATTCATCTTGTCAGGCAGGCAGAATTACGGCATTGCATTGTTGTTGATGAGAAGAGGAAGGATTGTATAAAGATAAGGAAGTGGAGGAGAGGTGGAGTGAACGTCGCTGCAGCGTTGCTGGAGGTTTAGACGTCGTTCTTGGTAAAAGCTGCGCTATGTTGGGCATGAGTCTGGCCGGTCCAGTCGCGCACTTCGAGCAGTGGAGCAGGACGCTTGTAAACCCGCAGCTGACATTTCAGCCGAGATTCGAGGTGCCTGTGTGTGTCAGATGCCAAGATGCAGGACTTGGGTTTCCAAACAAGGCACTGGTGAAGGCAGGAGAACTGCAGTGCGAGGTAATGGCAGACTCTTTTACAATAAAGACTCATTTACAATAGATGTGTCTTTGTGGTTCTCTTACTTGTCTTTTTTTTTTTTATTTGCCACAATAGTTAAATAACATTTATGCTAAGTGTAGAAGCTGGTAGCCAAATATGAGCCATTTTATAATTATGCAGTGACTAGTCAAATATCAGAATAGTCAATAGTTACAGCCCTAATTGGGACCAGACACCATAAAAGCTTTGGGGTCATCTCTATTTAGCATATTTTGTAAGAAAATATATATAAAGTGGCACAGTATCCATCAGTTGTGGTGGATCTGTATGTGTATGTAATCTATCTAATGGAATTAGAATCTTGGAATGCGAAACAACTGAAGCATTTTTTTGAAGCAGTTTTATCAGACGAGACACAGCTCGTCTTGCATTTTCTGCTGGGGGAAGTGGGCCCATCTGTCTGGACACTTCAGTGGAAAGATACTGAGCACTCTGGACAGGAGACACAGAATTTTTAGCAAACTCATTTCCACTGGGACTTTTCCATGATTCATCTCCCTGCAAATAAACCTGTCAGTCTGTCAGGGTTTTGGCTTGGTCTGGATTATAGTGTTGGGAGTTTAATCATAGCTAGTTGTCCGTTTGATCACAGAGGCACTTTTTACGAATCGAGTCGATATGAGGGACTGCTGAGAGGGATGCTGCCGTTGAACGATCGGTTTTCCTGTTTTGCAGTACGTGACCAAGATCCAGGAGATCTTTCAGGCCAAACGAGGCTGGAAGAGGGTGAAGAGCCACACAGCAACAATGCGAGGTACACAGTACGGTCTTCAACACTCCTTTCAGTGCAGCAAAAAATGTGACAGACACATCGTTTAAGTTTAGCGAATCTTTGAATTTAGTGCATCACACTTGACTCACTTTTCTGTCTGTGTTTCCTAACCCGGCTCTCTGACTGTTCCAGTGTAATTTAATCAGTGTAGTCTGTATGAGGTATGACCACATAAACACGTAGTAACTGAAACTGTTCATTCTTTCTTTCTCCCTTGATGCTGCACCGCAGATGAAACCAGTGGGACAGAGAGCGATCAGGAGGACGGCAATAAAGGTTTGTTCCCTCCACCCACCGTCTGGTGTAAGCTCACAGCCATCATAATTTTACCCATGGTGTTAGGATCGCTCCTCCTGATCCTGCTCTGCTGCTTCACCTTGTTTTTTTTTTGTTTTTTTTTTTTACACACTCAGGCGGTTCCCAGCGCCTGGTTTATGTCCAGTCCACGCTGAGGTGGCGGCCAGGCTATCGTACCCTGGAGAAGGACCTGATCCAGTTACAGCAGCGGCAGCTTTTTCAGCTGTTTGCGGTGGTGTCGCTGCGGAAAAGTTCCCCCGGAAACATGTATTCCCCTGTGATCACCCAGCAGTTCCCTAATAAGGTAGGGCAGACGTTGCTTTTCTGCTGTGTGATTTGAATCAGTCCGGTTTTTGGAACACTGGCTCATTGTGGCGTGTTGTTCAGTTGGAGAAGTCGTCTCGTCTGTCCCGGGAGGCTGAGGACCGGCTGAAGGCCATCCCAAAATTCTGCTTTCCCGACTCCCAGGACTGGAAACCATCAGCAGATCTTAGCAGGTGACTCATAAACTTTGAAAAATGATGTAGTCCTAGTGAAATATCACACTGGAAACATTCCTATGTACATAATAAACTTTATCGTTTCAATTACAAAACTACTGAAGCAGAGACTGAATTCTTAAATTTTATAACATAGTTAGTATGTCCTGTGTGTCTTGTCTAAAATTAATTTTTTTCGAAAAATGCTAATTGGATAAGAGAATAATGGTGCTTTTTCATTTATGATCATTATTGGGCTATGCTTTTTATTGGGCAATGCATTTTGAACAATTTTGGGGGAAATGTTGAATTCTTGATTTGGGTAAGTGACCGAATTGTGTGTAATTTATGACCCCATGTATTGCCATGGATCAAATTAACAGGATCTGTAATACCAGCATGTGTTATGCTCAACTGACCTATTTAACTTACCTATTAACTTATTATAGTCATATGAGAACGTCTTGAACATTTAACCTCACGGCCTTTTCATATGACCCGCATTTCTCTTTTCTAGTGAAACCTTCTCCTTTGTCTTGACTGGAGAGGACGGCAGCCGCTGGTTCGGTTACTGCCGTAAGATACTGGTAAGCTTTCCGGGTGAGACTTATCCCATATTTCCACCAACAGGACTTTTGTTTCATGTTTATCTGTGATTTGGCTTGGACAGACAAACTGTAGATAAATGCTGAGTTCTGCTTTCAACAAAGGCCGCTATCGGCAAAACCTGCTATTACCATCATGTCTTTTGCCTAGAGTTCCTCCAGGGGTGCTAATCCTGTAATTAGCAGAGCTGCTCTGAGGAGTAAATGGTTCATTAAATGTCAATGTTCTGTTTGTTCACGGTAGCCCAAGGGAAAAGGCAAACGGCTTCCAGAGGTTCACTGTATCGTCAGCAGACTTGGCTGCTTCAACCTATTTGCTAAGGTATAGATCTTGCTTGAGTTTTTCAGTATCTAGCCACCTTTTATTCAGGCTTTTGATTTTCATCTACTTCTACTTGCTTCAATTACAAAAACGAACAGATATTGGAGGAAGTGGAGCGGCGGAGGGAGATCTCCCCAGCCCTGGTCCACCCATTCATGCGCAGTGTCATGGAGGCACCGTTCCCAGCGCCAGGCCGCACCATCACTGTCAAGAGCTTCCTGCCAGGCTCAGGAAATGAAGTCAGTGCCATTATTTAAAAAAAAAAAAAAAGCATTAACTATTAAATGGCTGTATAATTTTAACTTAAAATAGTTCTATATCATGTAATTAAAGCCTGGTTATGCGCCCAGTTGACAAGGATTTATTACAATACATTTTATTATCAAGGTTGTGCACTTATAATACCACCCATTCACCTGATCGCTGTCCCTGTCACTGCAGTCTGCATTCCAAAACACAAATTTTAGTTGCATATTCCTACTAATATAAATGCAAATGAAATGTGAATTAAGCTTTCAGCCGTTGATTTTGATTGGCCACTTCCGTCTGTGGTTTTATGACCCAAGTCGGAAAGTGAGGTCAGATTGCTTGAACCATGTGTTTATTGTGTGAAGAATTATTTCTGACCCCATTGTCAGTTCGGGACGGCCTGTATCAAGCAGTGATTGAACTGGGGTCATGTCCCCTGACATGCAAATTTTACTTTGTGAGATTATTTAACATGAGTTTAATATGGGTTCCGCTAGCCCAGTGGCTAGTAATGGCGATATGTATAAAGGGGCTTTGGCCCCTTTATTTTGTCTTAAGGGGAAAGGTTACCTCCTGTTTCTCATGCCTTGTCCACCCAACTTCTATAGGCCGCTCTCCTCCTCATCCCGCCTCTCTGCTCCTCATTTGCATTTAAGGCTGCAGAGTCCGGGGGAAATCTCATTGTGGCTAGAAGTGGCTGTAATTCGGCACCACTGCTGAATTTCTGAAAGAGACTTCAGATACAGCATTGGGGGACCACTAAGACCGTCATGTCATGGGAACTTGAATGAAATTGTGAACATGCCCATGTCTCATTTACATTTACAGCATTTATCAGACGCCCTTATCCAGAGCGACTTACAATCAGTATTTACAGGGACAGTCTCCCTGGAGCAACTTAGGGTTAAGTGTCTTGCTCAGGGACACAATGGTAGTAAGTGGGGTTTGAACCTGGGTCTTCTGGTTCATAGGCGAGTGTGTTACCCGCTAGGCTACTACCACCCTGTTACCACCATGTCTCGTGTGTGCAGGTTCTGACTCTGTGCCGGCCGGTGGACTCCAGGCTGGAGCATGTGGACTTTGAGAGCCTGCTGCAGTGCCTCAGTGTCGGCCAGCTTCTGCAGGTCTTTTCCTCTCTGCTGTTAGAGAGGAGGGTCATCTTCATCTCAGATAAACTCGGGTACGTATCCATTTTATTTATTTATTTAGTCTGTCCCGTTGTCCTGCTTTTGTAGTGTGTGTTTCTCTCTCCTTTTTCGCACAGCACTTTGTCTCGTTGTGCCCATTCTGCGCTGGGACTTCTTTACCCCTTCACGTGGCAGCACACGTTCGTGCCGGTGCTTCCGGTCAGTATGTTGGACATATGCTGCTCGCCCACCCCTTTCCTCATGGGAGTGTTGTCACCCACCCTACCCGAGCTGCTGGAGCTGCCGATAGAAGAGGTCAGTACGTCCGCCTCTTCTTGGCTCAACTTGCTTGATTTCAATGTGGCCGATTAAAGCAGAATTTGATTAAATGCTGTCATGTGGTTCACTGGCACTCTGAAACAAACAAGAAAATTCCTTACAAGCTAGAGGCTGCAATGTAAACCTATGGCTTTATAGGACGCAAACAGATTGACCAGAATGAATTAATTCATAAATCTGTGTGTACTGGTATGAAAGTAAAAAAAGAAAAAGAATAGACTAGTTAGCTGGGCTCATTTACATTTACAGCATTTGTCAGACGCCCTTATCCAGAGCGACTTACAATCAGTAGTTACAGGGACAGTCCCCCTGGAGACACTCAGGGTTAAGTGTCTTGCTCAGGGACACTATGGCAGTAAGCGAGATTTGAACCTGGGTCTTCTGGCTCATAGGCGAGTGTGTTACCCACTAGGCTACTAGCACCTCATTTATACTAGATGTTATGCTTTTTCAGTAGGACTGTTCTTACTTCATGACATGAAACCCGGCTAACCATCAAAACCCACGAGTCTTCAATGAAATTAGCAATATTTCCTTGCATGTCTATACACAGCGTCATTTTGCATTATTTTTAACAAATGAATTTGGGTAGCATGATGTAATTTTTCTCATTTGAATTCCATTAATCCTGCTAATCACTTAGCCTATAGCTTTGCATGTACTGCAGGATTGTTAAATATCAGTCATTGTAATTGGTGAAATATGATGAATTGGTTAGGACGTTTGGTTTCTGCATCCCCCTGTAATGGCGTTTAAACAGAAACGCCATTGATGCCTGCACGTCCGTGAGAGTGCTTCAACGACAAGGCAGATATTTTACCAACGTGTCTCTTTCTGTCTTCCAGGTGCTTATTGTGGATTTGCGCACCGACAGTTTTGTCGTTCAGGTGTGTGTGAGTTGGCTTCAGTATCAGTGTAATTTGGTGGGTGTGCCTCTGTGAATAATGGGTGTGTGGTGGCGCAGCTAAACCAGTTTTGGCTGATCATATTCCACTGTGTTATGTCACATTTTCACGCTGGGTAAACTCGAATTTCCATATCTATTTATCTCAGGGTTCCCACAGATCAGTCATGGAAAAGTCAGGGAATCTTAGATCTGACTTAGTCAATCTACATATGCATTAGTTTTATTTCTAGATGGCAGGGGAAAGCAGAGCAAGTTGGTTTATCTTCATGCGACTCTCTTTATACATTTCTTCTCTCACCTTTGGTCCTACAGCTCGGTGATGAGGACTGCATCCTGCCCAGCAAGCTTCAGGCGGCCCTGCAGGAGATCCTGGAGGACCGGGAGCAAATTTTGGGGCAAAGCGACAACAGCAGCCAGAGAGGTGGGTGCTGCAGCATGCTGGGGCCTGAACCTTAGACAGTATCTGTTAATGGATGTGTACAGGTAATTCCTGCTCTTTCTTGTTATTGTCTACAATTACAGTTTTTTTTTTAGGGCGGGTCCTGGCCAATCAGCAACAACTCTGTTCCCTTTGAAGCACATTTACACTGAAAAAGGTTGGGCAGTTCAGTAGTCAGGGCACACGCTTTTTCACATGAGAAGGCTTATTAAAGCATGCCTTATTACAATTTATTAGCTATAGTCTGGGTCAGGGGTCCGAATCCCGTGGCTCCCTGTGGCTTAAGAAAATAAATCATAATTTAAGTGTATTTTATTTTTATAATTTCTTTGCCTAATTAACACATTAGCCTAGTTTTTGTATACATAGCATAAAATAAAAAATATATACGGTTTGGACACACCTTCTCATTCAATGTGTTTTCTTTATTTTCATGACCATTTACGTTGGTAGATTCTCACTGAAGGCATCAAAACTATGAATGAACACATGTGGAGTTATGTACTTAACAAAAAAAGGTGAAATAACTGAAAACATGTTTTATATTCTAGTTTCTTTGCTCTGATTACTGCTTTGCACACTCTTGGCATTCTCTCGATGAGCTTCAAGAGGTCGTCACCTGAAATCGTTATCCAACAGTCTTGAATGAGTTCCCAGAGGTGTTTAGCACTTGTTGGCCCCTTTGCCTTCACTCTGCGGTCCAGCTCACCCCAAAGTCCACATGTGTTCATTCATAGTTTTGATGCCTTCAGTGAGAATCTACCAACGTAAGTGGTCATGAAAATAAAGAAAACACATTGAATGAGAAGGAGCGTCCAAAACTTTGGCCTGTACTGTATATCTGGTGTTGTCTTCATTTTAAAAGGTGCTTTTTTTTCTCTTTTGTGGAAATCGGGTACAAGGTCTAGGTCATCATGTGCATTATACACTACATATGTGCATCAAAACACTTTTATTGTCACATCAATTGTACTAATAGAGTACATATGAGTGAAATCCTTGTGCCTCTCCCATAGCACAGATATGACTCAGATATGATCAGTGGACAGACACTGGTTCGATATCCAAGGTTTAACACGTGCGTCTCTGTCTCCTGTTAGCTGAGGAGTCGGCTCTGAGCGCTCTGGTGTCTGAGGCGTTTGTACGCTTCTTCGTGGAGCTGGTGGGCCACTACTCTCTGCACATGAGCGAGGTCGCCGGCGGCGGCGCGCGGGAGCTGCAGCGAGAGTCTTTCAGGAAGTCCCACCCGTCGCGCGGGGTGCGGCAGTTTCTGCAGCTCTTCATGGACACGCAGATGTTTGCAGGGTTCATTCAGGACCGAGAGCTTCGAAAAGGCGGGGTCAAAGGTGAATCAAATTTTTTCCACTGAAAACAACATATTTATTTATTTTTTTTTTAACAATTATTCAAAATAAAAATGTAACTGGTTGGTTGATATTAGATTACACAGCGGTAGTATAGTTAACTCAATGCTGTTCTCTCCTCTTCAGGTCTGTTTGAAGTGAGAGCTGCAGAATATCTGGAGTCCAATCCAGAGCCGGAACCCAGCGGGGTCAATAAGTTCCTAAAAGGACTCGGTAAAGCAGGATCTTGCTCATAACACATTAAATTAGACAGATGTGTTTAACACGTGCTTATTTTGTACTGTGATTTGGTTGTTTGCAGGTAACAAAATGAAATTTCTGCAGAAGAAATGAGTAGGTCTGAAAAGTGGAGATTGTTTGTGGTGCTGAACGAGGACATGCTGTGATAGAGCAGAGCGGCACTCAACACGGTTCCTATTCCTGAATGAATGTAGAGCACAAGGGTGGAGATGAGGTCAGGACAAAGTAATCCTTGCTACACCCTGAGAAAATCGGCAACTTGGAATCCCAGTGCAATTGCAATCGGAAGAAAACTGGATTTTTTTTTTTTTTTTTTTACACAATTAAAGGAAAAAAGATCGCTGCAGCTAAGTAAAGCTATGGATTAATTTAAACTCTATTTATGCTGCATTTACATACATTTTGTTCCTTTTGTATATACTTTTAATTTACATTTTTAATGCACATTTTTTTTATTTGAAGGAATTAGGAGGACTGCTTTTTTTAATTCAGTTGAATGAGTATTTTTTTATTTATATGTTTAATATGTGATATTAATTTCCCAACATGCTTGCCAGCAAAAGAACTAATAAAAGCCAGCTGTGGTGTCTGTTTACAAAATGATAAGAACTTGAAGAGTGCATGGTTTTGAAAAAAAAAAAAAAAGAAAGAAAGAAAGAAAAAGACTAAACTTGTGGTGCATAAAACCAAGTCTTTATTTAACCAAACCATCTGCCTTTATTGCCCTCTAAACTCTTCCACAATGACGAGACAGATTCCGGTGAAGCCAGATGTTGGGTCTATAACCGGGCGCTGGTGTTTTTACCGGTGGAATGGCAAGAAATTATAACTCATTATAATGAGACGATTGTTCAGAATAATGAATTGTGTCACAGAATAATCCCTTGTTTTGAGAAACAAATCACAAAGTGAAAAATCAATTTCCATCTTTTTCTCATTATAATGGTAGGATATTTTCTGTGATCCTATTGGCAGAAAAAATATGAAATTTATAATTGACTCAAACATTTCGCATTTACATTCGTTCTGGCCGTTCAGAGATTAATTCGTTTTTAACAAATAAAACGTATTTCCGTTCGACTCCCCTGCAGCAGGTGGCGCTGGTTTACCTGCTCGAACCTCGACCCTCTTTAGCGAAGGAGACTGCGCATGCGTGGTGCTCTGGCGTTTTAAAAAGTAAAAAACATGGCCGGCACGTCTTCGGTAGCCGGCGAGGTGTTTGTTGACGCGTTGCCGTATTTTGACCAGGGATACGACGCGGCCGGGGTCAGAGAGGCGGTAGGTGCCGACGTTAAACTCCGCCGCGTTCGCACCGCGACCCGCAGTCCGTGAAAAAGCGGGAAACGCGAGTGGACGTCGCTCTGCGTTCGGGTGCTATAGGCTACAGACATGCGCGAACAACCGAGCCCGTTTTCCTCTGCTTCGCTGGAAAATAACATCGCAAGCCTAGCTGCCAGTTTAGACGAAGAACATGGTGTAAAATTCTTCAACATTTCAGTACGAGGTCCCTAATATATATAGAACTAGTCCCCCTTTATTAATCCCACGACCATGTCAACAGTGTAAAAGCACACTATACAAATAAATAGCCTGGATATAGCTGTGTGTATATGTATGTAAATTGTACAGTACAGGCCAAAAGTTTGGGCACACCTTCTCATTCCATTTACATGGGTAGATAATCACTGAAGGCATCAAAACTATGAATGAACGTGGAGTTATCGGGTGGTAGTGTCCTAGTGGGTAACACACTCGCCAATGAACCAGAAGACTCTGGTTCAAATCCCACTTACTATCATTGTGTCCCTGAGACTTAACCTGACACTTAACCCTAACTTGCTCCAAGGGGACTGTCCCTGTAACTACTGATTGTAAGTCGCTCTGGATAAGGGCATCTGATAAATGCTGGACCGCAGAGTGAAGGCAAAGGGACCGACAAGTGCTAAACACCTCTGGGAACTGTAAAGCAGTAATCAGAGCAAAGGGCGGCTATTTTGAAGAAACTAGAATATAAAGCATGTTTTCAGTTATTTCACCTTTTTTATTAAGTACATAACTCCACATGTGTTCATTCATAGTTTTGATGCCTTCAGTGAGAATCTACCAATGAAAATGGTCATGAAAATAAAGAAAACACATTGAATGAGAATGTGTGTCCAAACTTTTGGCCTCTACTGTATATGTGTATTGCCATGCGGTGTTCGATGTGTGTGTCAGCCAATGATAATAGAACCTTACAAGCTAGTCAAGTTAATTAAATTTACATTTTTACATTTACCTCATTTATCAGATGCCCTTATCCAGAGCGACTTACAATCAGTAGTTACAGGGACAGCCCTTAGGGTTAAGTGTCTTGCTCAGGGACACAATGGTCTTAGTAAGTGGGATTTGAACCTGGGTCTTCTGGTTCATAGGCTAGTAATGTAACTGTAGTAATAACTGTGTAATTCCTCTTCCTCTCTGATAAATGCTGTAAATGTAGTAATAACTGTGTAAGTCCTCTTCAGGCCGCTGCTTTGGTGGAGGAGGAGACCCGAAGATATCGACCCACAAAAAACTACTTGAGTTACCTGCCCATGCCAGACTTTTCAGCATTCGAGGTATATGCTTGAAAAGGAGATTAACATGTTTTTGTTTTTTTTGTTTTAAGTTAAGACCCTGCATGCAGTATACAGTAACACTAACATACCCCTTATTATGCAATTAAACAGACAGAAATCATGCGAAATGAGTTTGAGAGGCTTGGTGCACGACAGCCTATGGAACTTCTTAGCATGAAAAGGTAATTGGTGTTTTTATTAAGTTATTGTTTGAGCTATTTAATAATTAATTTCATTAATTGATTATGAATGTCTTGTGTCTTCTGTGCACAGATATGAGCTGCCTGCTCCATCGTCGGGACAGAAGAATGACATCACTGCCTGGCAAGAATGTGTTAACAACTCCATGGCCCAGCTGGAGCACCAAGCTGTTCGCATCGACAACCTGGATCTTATGGCACAGCACGGCACCAATGGCTGGAAGGTTTATAACGAGTGAGTTTGCGTCACGTTTTAACCATCTTGACACTTAAATTTGGAGAAGTTAATATTATACTCGTCATACAGGTTCAATAATGAATTTTTGCCACCAACAGTAACTTGGCCTACATGATCGAATCAGCCCAGAAAGAGCTCCAGAAGTTCAGGTGAGGCACACGATATGATGCTTTCTAATTAGTTCATTCTCTTTGGTCATGTTTGCATGAACTGACAACTTTTTTTTTTCTTCCAAAAGAAAACAGATCCAGGACCTAAACTGGCAGCGAAAAAATGATCAGCTGGCAGGCGGAGGTAAACTGAGAGAGTTGGAGTCAAAGTAAGTGCCTGTTGGGCCTATGCAAATTAACTACAGAACGAACCCTGCATCTCTAACCCCTTGAACGTCTGTCTGTTTTCAACAGTTGGGTGTCTCTTGTGAGTAAGAACTATGAAATTGAGCGAGCCATTGTACAACTGGAGAATGAAGTGGGCCAACTCAAGCAGCAGCAAGGAGAAGAGAACAAGGAGAATATTCAGCAAGACTACTAGAGCCTAATGGTTCCACAGTACTGTCTACTGTACGAAGAGGGGGACAAAATGTTTTAATATGATAAGATGTCGCTGGGTATAGTTTAGATCTGATGGTCTTCTTCGTGTTGGATTGTTGGATTACTGTGTTTGTGCATATGCCTGTGGGTTTAACTCGATATATTTCTACAATTTCTTTTTGCAATAAAAAATACTGGAAAATAACAGATGTCTGAATGTTTTGTTGGAAAAGCCATAACTGACCATAATCCTGCTTTGTGTATGGTTTGGCCACCATTTTCCCAAAGCTAAATTACGTGCCAACAGTCCAGGAATCTCAGGTCTACATATCAACGAGCATAATTTTCCTCTGGTTCTAAAAAAAAAATAATAATAATAATAAAACGACAGCACAGCGCACCCTGCTGGTTTTAGCTGAGCTGCACACATTGCAGGAACAAGCAGGTCGAGGTGTGACGGCGAGCCTTTAAACTTCCCGAGCATTTTTCAGCAAAGATTCCCACATTTGCACTGCCACACTATCGTGCATGCATTTATTATTAAGTAATGGAACTTGCGAAAATAATGTAATTTCAATGGCAACTGGACTTGTTATGTCCGAGACATTCAAAACGATCGGTGCTATGATATTGTACAAACAAATCATTACATTTACATTTAAGGCATTTGGCAGACTAGATTCCTACCTTTCCAGAAGAGACAAATACAATGAGGGACTAGAACGAGGGAAATGTTTAAGAGTTGATTGCGCTCCAGAAGGGTCTTTTATTTTGGAGCTCCGCCGTCTGTCGCAAGAGGCTGCGTCATGACGTCAGCCCCGCCGAGTTTTGTGAGCGCGCACAACGTCAAGCGGTTCAAAGAGGAAGGAAGATGGCGGACAACAAAGGCGAGGAGGATACGGAGAGCGCAGCTACTATGGAGGTGGCGCCGCAGCCAGAGGAGAGCGGAGACGCCGCGGCGACCGATTCCGGCGCCGTCATCGTCATAGAGCCGCTTCCGAAGGGAGGGGAGGACGGACAGTGCCCAGAAAAGGACTCCGGGCTTCCGACACCCGCCGCTGGACAAGGCGTCGATGGTGGAGAAGGAGGAGGAGACGGCGGCGGTGGCAGCAGGGCGACTCCAAATGGCAACTCCACCGTAGAAGTCCCCGAACCCGCGGGCGAGCCCGTCGGGAGTTCTCCCGCTCCCCCGAACGAGACGCCGCCGCCGCCGCCTCCTCCGCCACCGTCAGCCCCGGCCGGCGCCGCCAGTGCGGCGCCCATAAACCTGCTGGATACGTGCGCGGTGTGTAAACAGAGCCTGCAGAGCCGCGACTGCGAGCCCAAGCTGCTGCCCTGCCTGCACTCCTTCTGCCTGAGGTGCATCCCGAGGCCGGAGCGCCAGATCACGGTGCAGGTGCCGGGACCCCACGGCCAGGACACGCACATAGGTGAGGGGATCGTGTCCGAGGCTCATGTCTCCGGGTCTCTGGTCGTAAAAAAGGTGGGCGCATCCTGTTCCGTATCGCGGGCAGTCATGTTACGGGCCTCGTTTATCAGCTCCGGACACTTCTGCCAATAAACTTTTGGGGGGGTCGAGAAGCCTCGGTGGTTTGTGACCTTTCTGGATGTTGCAGTGGCTGCACATCTGGCTCTCACCTGCAAGTGGTTGTCGCATCGAGGAACTAGCTGTCATGGTCCCAGATAAACTTTTAAATGTTAAAATGTTTGCTACAGTTTATCTAGACCAGTGCCTCCTAATTTTCTCCCAAATGGTGGACACACATGACTTCCAGATCAAGATTTAAGACTTTTACTTGTAGCATGCATAGTTATAGTAGTACAACATGCAGTGAATGCACGACTGTGCATAGTTAAAGTAACATTTACAGCATTTATTAGATGCCCTTATCCAGAGCGACTTACAGTCTGTAGTTACAGGGACAGTCTGTAGTTACAGGGACACTCAGGGTGAAGTTTCTTGCTCAGGGACACAATGGTAGTAAGTGGGATTTGGACCTGGGTCTTTTGGGTCATAGGCAAGTGTGTTACCACTAGGCTACTACCACCCTAATTAAATAAAATAGAATAAAATAAAAGGAGGGAAAGGCTAGTAAAAAAAATAGGCAAGCTATTACGCAAAGAAGATATTATGTTCACTGAGGACACGAGATACAGACATCATGGGTAGTGGAAATGTTTCCTGTTAAAATGCATTACATCATTGGACATTGGGAGATTATAAGATCAAAAATTCTAATGAAAATTCATTTGGCTATGCAATATTCAATCAGAGCATGCAATCGGCAATTCAATGTGCAAAGTGCTGATTCAATCCTTAGTTAATTTCAAAGTATTTTGAATAAAAAAAAAAAAAATAGAATAACAATTCACTGATTTGCATTACATTTTGCCAAGGGTTCTCTGCACATTTATTAAAATGGCAATCCAATAGCAATTCAGTGTCCAGGGGGCTGATGCATGCTGCTTATTAATTTCAATATTTTGAAATAATAAATAGAATAACAAAACTGAATTGCATTTCAATTGCTATCATTTTTGCAAACTGTCAGACCATCATGAAGGCGGGCCTTCACTAACAACATCACAGTCTTGTTTTAGGGCCTCACCAGAATCCATTCAGCCCAGTGATTTGTTCCTTTAGTGATTTGTGATTCTCAAAGTGTGCAACGCAAGAGACCTTGGGGAAAGTCACACAGAACTAATGTTTAACATCCGAGTTATTTCTCATGGCAGAACAAAGAATTCTGTTAATTTATTGTTGTCAGAGCCCTTTTTATTTAGATCTTCCAAACACACAAAGTTTTTGTGTAACGCATCGGTATCTTATCAGTATCACCAATACCAACCTGAGTTTTATGCGGTAAAGGATCGAAAAGCGCAACGTGAGCGTGAAGATGGAGAAGTCCGTTGTTCAGCTTCTCAGAGAGGCTGCCACAGCACTTGGTGAGAAGAGTCAACCTCCAGACAGGCCAGTGACTGTGCTACTGCTCTAAATGAACAAATCACTCTGTTGAATGGAGTCTGATGAGGCCCTGAACAAGGAAGTGACATTGTACGTGACTGCTCGCCTTGGGGCAGTGGTGGCCTAGCAGTTAAGGAAGCGACCTCGTAATCAGAAGGTTGCCGGTTCAAATCCCGAGCCACTGAGGTGCCACTGAGCAAAGCACCGTCCCCACACACTGCTCCCCGGGCGCCTGTCATGGCCGCCCACTGCTCACCAAGGGTGATGGGTTAAATGCAGAGGACAAATTTCACTGTGTGCACCGTGTGCTGTTCTGCTGTGTATCACTATGACAAACGCAGTCATAGTGACAGTTTGCAAACCGATTTGCAAAGCAAAATCCAATGCAGTGATTTGTTATTCAATTTATTATTAAAAATTAAATAAAGAATTGCATCAGCACTTTGGACATTGAATTGCCATTTGAAAAAAAAGTGCAGACTACCCATGGCAAAACAGAATGCAATTTACAGAATTGTTCTATTTTTTTTTTTTCTCAAAATACTTTAAAATTAACTACGGATGGCATCAGGACTTTGCACATTGAATTGCCAATTGCAAAATGTAAGATTGCTCAGATTGAATATTTCATTGCCAATTTCCATTAGAATTTTTGTGCATTTAATTTTCCAAATGGGAGGTGTGGTGGCACGTTCTCGTTCAGCACCCTTCTGGCCTGATGAGAAAAACTCAGTCTTTTGCCAGATTTTAAAATCATGGATTGCTCTCACATCTGGTTAAGTTGGTTGTAGTTGATCAAAGCACCGTCCCCACACACTGCTCCCTGGGCGGCTGTCATGGCTGCCCACTGCTCACCAAGGGTGATGGTTAAAAGCAGAGGACACATTTTGTTGTGTCACCGTGTGCTGTTCTGCAGTGTTTCATATTGACAATCACCTCACTTCATATATTTAGATGTTTATCAGACATGTAACAGCCATGGTCTGTGTGTGTTTATGAAATGAATTAATAACATTTAATATAAATGTCACACTTCATTTTTACACTATATTTCTGGGAGGTATTTAATTTTTTTTATTGGCAGTTGATCTAAGACAGATTTTGGCTTTTGCGGTGTATTTGTGAATCGTGAATATTTTGGTTTTTGAATTGGAACTATAGGAGAATTGGGTGGTGCGGCCTGGATGAAAGCTGCTTTGTGGTTTGAGAAAGCCTGATTTTGTGTTGATCCCAGAAACAGGAAAATCCCCCCCCCCCCCCCATGGTGAAATAGGTGGATTGTGAGATGGATTACCTTCAGCTCGAAAATAGTGGTGCTGCACTCAGTCAGCAATATGATAACATTTTGACTGTTTGCTCTACTTTCAACAGGGTGTGTGTGTGTGTGTGTGTGTGTGTGTGTGTGTGTGTATATATATATATATATAAAGCTGTTATGGTTGTTCAGCATTTGCTTAAAAATGTATATTTGTTTAAATTCCTATGGAGTTCCTTCATGGTTTCAATGAGATGACATCCATTGTAAATGTGGGGAATGCCTAGCGGTTAAGGAAGCTGCCCCGTAATCAGAAAGTTGCCGGATCGGATCACGATCCGCCAAGGTGCCACTCCCCACTGTAGGTACCGTCCCCACACACTGCTCCCCGGGCGCCTGTCATGGCCGCTCACTGCTCACCAAGGGTGATGGTTAAATGCAGAGGACACATTTCGTTGTGTCACCGTGTGCTGTGCTGGCATGTTTCACAATGACAATCACTTCACTTTCATCCAGAATAGTATTGAGTTGAACCATCCATTTCCAGACTTGTGTTGTCAGTGTAATTAGGAGAGAGAATAAATCTTGTTACCTATGTATGTTGGCATAGAAAATTCAATTTTAATAACATGCATCCAACAGTTATGAGTCAATGTCTTGTTATAGGTGACTTGTCCATGTTTTTTAGGGTAAATAGTAGGGGCGTTGACATTAATTATATAATCGATGCATCACGATGCAATGTAGAACATAATCTATTACATCATAATGACGTTAAAAAGTTGTGCTGGTAGTGTGGCTGCCTGCATCAATGGAGGAAAAGTTGATCTTAACTATCCCTGAGTGTCCAGGGATCTACAACACTACATTAACGTCTTAACTGAAGTTTAGAAAACCAAGCATATTTTTCGTGCCGAGAGTGAGGTTCTGCTGGGTTCGGTCTGAAAGAAAAATGGATGGACCACTGATTAATCATGACCGTGTTAAAGAATGTCTCTAAGAAATGTGACACGGACCTTAACTCAAAGATGAAGTTCGGAGGTGACTGGTCAAGGTCAGGTCAACTGATTTTGATTTGACAGTTTGTCTACTAGTAATTATTATTATGTATTTTTAATGATTTAATTTTTTGGACTGTTCATCTGGTACTTTTCTGTTCCATCTGCGTATGTGCTGGAGATAAAAGGGTTATCAGTTGTGGACTAAGCACACAAGCCATGTACCAGAGTTAAAGTTGAGGTACACAAGGTACCTTTTACTCCATTATAAGTAAAAGTCCACCCTTTAAAGTACCACTTGAGGTACTTTATTTATACTTTAGTACCAACAGTAAAAGTGCAGGGTTTTTTTATTATGGGTCTGATGTTCTATTCATTTTGTAAGACTAATTGACCAATTTTTAGATGAAAAGACTGCCTCGTTTGGCACGTCAAAAACCTTTTAACAGAATGTCTTTCATTTGTCTGACATCCATTAAAATGATCATAAGCACATAACATCAGCCTTATTTTGATTGTGTGCACTTGAACATGCTGCACTGAACATGTGACTCTCCAAGCACTCAAAATAAAATTAAATCCCAGTCTTCGTTAAAAAGTTGCAGATTCCCAGCGACATTCCAACCAAAAAGGTTACAGACAGATTAGGGATGGACGGGTGAAGATTTCTCATTAAATGTTTTTAATTCTCCCGGGGGTTATAAGATAAGAAAGTTATGCAGCAGTTATGTCACTACACTATATCTCATACATTACACAAAATCTGTCATTCTTTTTAATGAGCTAGATGTAAGATATTTGACTTTGAAATGTAGTGGAGTAAAAGTAAAAAGTCTCTCCAAAGGGAAATCCTTCAGCAAAGTACAGATACATGAAGAAACTACTTTACTTTGTTACAGTCCACCGCTGATGGTTATCATGCTTTTAGATCATTGTTTGCAGTTGTTGGAGAAGGATGCTGATGATTGAGCTACCAGTAAAGAGGAGAGGAGGAAGACCTAGTCGAAAGTATATTGATGTGGTGTTAGAGGACTTGTTGGTGGTTTGTGTAGAGGACTGAGACTAGTGCTCCACTGGGGAAGGAGAATGACCAAAGTATAAGCTGTTGTTGATTGTGGTGTAAAGCACTATTTTCAATTGGGGGTTTAATACATGATTGTGTTGTGTTAACTAGGTTATGCAAACTGGAGTACTGTTAGGGCTCTTTGAAATCTGAATTCTATTTTATTATTTTCCATAAGTCTGCATTTTACATTATAAAATAATTATTCACCTTTTATAAACCGTTTAAAAAAAGAACCCCCCAAATGTTTCATGCAATACAAAGAAGCTCATTATTTCACATTAGTCTTAATTTTGTTTTTAATAAAATTGCTTCACATTTAAAATTAACATTAAATGGTTGTCAAATAAATAAACATTGGGATGACCGGGAATACAAAAAGTTAAGCGCACGTGCATAATGACCTGGAACCATTTTGAATTGTTCCCTCTTTCATTGACAACACTGTTGAAATACATGATTGTCTTCATCTCTGTAAGTGAACTGTGAGCAGACTCCTCTTGCAATCCACTGAATTTACCGGAAAGGAAGATGTAAGGGACTGCCAGTATTCAGCAAGAACCAGACCCGGTGTGTAGGGTTCCCTGGGCACACAGTATAGTCCACTTTGTATAAAAATGCTGATGCCTATGCCTGTGGCTTCAGTTGTGTGTAAGCTTGATTCTACTTTTCCATGGCTGGAACCTCACCAGCCTGTAGACCTCTTTGGCAGGAGGAGTTCACGTGGTTTAGAAAAGTTCTTGAATGCAAGATGGAGGACGCCACATGAAGCTGATCTAGTACCTTCTGTCTCTCTGACATACACATCTTGCTCTGTAGCATGTCTGTTGTAGCACTACACCACATTTTAGCGGTAGGACCCCAGATCATTTACATTTACAGCATTTATCAGACACCCTTATCCAGAGCGACTTACTATCAGTAGTTACAATCAGACAGTCACCCTGGAGCAACTCAGGGTTAAGTGTCTTGCTCAGGGACACTATGGTAGTAAGCGAGATTTGAACCTGGGTCTTCTGGCTCATAGGCGAGTGTGTTACCCACTAGGCTTATACCAGCCTGTGATCATCCATTATGTTATGCACATAAACTGCACATAAACACATTTTCCACCAAGAATAACACTATGCAGATGAACATTTTCTGCATGGTACATCACTGTAGGGCTGCAACGGTGGAATGTTTTTGTATTTGAGTATTGTTGATTTTTTTTTTTTTTTTCGAGTAATCGAGTTCTCTGATAAATCATACGATCACTAGTGTGTAATGAAAGGCCTCTTAAAATGAGCCATCAATTTGCTGTTATTCCTCACAAAAATGGTTTTTATTCAAACTCAACACTTTCATTAGATCAAAGCTTAAACCCTGTTGGCTTATTGACTCCAGAACGAAGCCCAATTAATTAACCTTTCCGTGAAACATTTATGTGGAAAAACATGGAAAAAAAACGGTGAAATACAACTTCACAAACACAGGTTAACATATTTGTTTTTAGTTTTATTTTAACCTGCTGTAAAGCCCACCTACACTGAAATCTGCCTTATTTTGCGAAGCACACCAATCAGGATGCTGATCCGCACATACACTCTCTTTCATTCTGTTGAGTGAGCGCGTGATGCAAACGATCATGCATGATGTCTCGCATGCATGCTTTTGTTTGGTTGCTCTAGTTTTTGTGGCATTTTTGCAATTAAAGGCATGTCTCCATTTAAAAGTAATATAAAGACAAACAGAAAATATGCTAATTTCTGCCATTTTATCGATCGTGACAAATGCCCAAGGTTGATCATTGAGATTGAGCTGAATTTTTTTTTTTTTTTTCTCACAATCATCATTCAAAAGCGTTTAAATGCCCAACCCTATTACACAGGCTACAAGTCAGTCATAAATTATAACAAAAATCACAAGTCATAGCAATCATGAAAATACGATACCTTTAGGCGATACCGCCATTATAGCATAAAAAAAAGCTTTGAATGTGCTTCAGTTAAAACAGTGATACCAGTGTTGTGCTGTAGTCTACAAAGTGGGAGTGATACGATAATACATGGAGTTGGGTGACTAATTAAACAATGCCTCAAGTAAAAAACTAGTTTCAGGCCTAATTCACTGCCTTAAACCAGGTATTCCACCAATCTTTCAGAATTCACTCGTTTTCTCTTCCTGGCTGAGTTTTTGAAGAAGGCTGATCACATCCAAGTGACGAAGTGCCATTTCTGAGAAGTCGCTTTAGTGCTGCCATGTTTCACCCACTAAATTCAGGACATGGCGAAGACATGCCGAACAGCATGCACGTGACATTGTAGGTTTCAGAACTTCCTTGTGTGCTTTTAGGCAGGAGGGTATATTGTCTTCTGACCAATGCCCAGACATCATTGTGATACAGTTTGTTGTCATGGAGGACAAAGTTTGAGTAGTTGCATCGCTCCGCCAGACAGTACTGGCCTTTAAAGCCTGCACAAATACTAGAAATGAGCAGAAAAATCTTACCAGCCGTATTTTAATTAGTATAAGAAAAATGCACATTTGTACTTATTGGCTTAACTAACAAATGCATTGCAATATTGTAATAAGATAATATCTTTAAAAAAAATTAATTTAAATTTGGGAAATTTACATTGTCATGGCAGAAAGTGGACAGTACCAGACAAAAGCAGCACAAAATAAATAGCATAGAGAATGCGACATGCCGTATAATATAAAACAAATACAAATAAATAGACTGAAAAATAAATAGACTGTTAAAAGTGTGTGTATATTTGTGTATGTCTGTAAACATAGAATATATGTAAAAAAAAGTGAAGTGATTGTGAAGCACACCACGCGGTGACACAATGAAATGTGTCTTCTGTATTTAACAATCACCTTCGGTGAGCAGTGTGTGGGGACTATACCCTGCTCAGTGGCACCTTGGCGGATCGGGATTCAAACTGGCAACCTTGTGATTATGGGGCAGCTCCCTTAACTGCTAGGCCACCACTGCCCCAGTCAATATTTTGACTGTTATAAAACTTCATTTATTCCTTTTTTTCCTTTTTTCAGTATACATCATTCTGATGTTTCTGATACTTCTTGTTAGCTACTGGTTTATTTGCAGGATCAGTTTGTGGATTTTGAGCACCAGCATGGCTTCATTTTTGATGTTTTTAAGTTATGATGTCTGAGCACTGATTCATAGGCTGCTGGTAGTTTCAACCAAAGAGGCCTTTCTCATGTCTTTTTGTTGCTTGCACACACACACACACACACACACACACACTCCTGAGCTACTAGAAAGTGTACTGTATATTTCTTCTGAGTTGAAAAAATAAAGGCAGCTCTTCAGATGTGCTGTTCTCATCATCTGGAGATCAAACTGAGCCTTTTGAAGGGCTGCAAAGCCTCCTCTCAGACAGACTCTTATCAAGATTGATGAGAGAAGACACTGGCCTGCTCTCTATGGTTATTAATTGGAGTATGAACATCTTTAACATTAGTCGTCATGTGGTATTTGTGTAAAGATCAAACCCCACTGGTATGAATTTCCCCTTTGTGGATTTGTTCCATGCTGAGCGGTAAACCTGGCACACTTTTTTTTTTTTTTTTTTTCCTTCCATTTGCATTTATGATATTTGTGCCTGTAGAAACTAAATTAAATATATTTTAATCTGAATTACAGAAATCAACATTTGAATTCCAATTCAATTGCATCCTAATTTTTACATCCATTAAAATGTAATGCAAATTTGCTTATCCACATTCTGTTTCAGTTCTCACAATTCAGTTTATTGCAATGCACAATCCGAGTCCTTGGAGAAAAGCAATGGCGCACTCCTTTGTGAGTGCTGCCGCATTTTAGATAGTGTCTCGAGTGGTCACTCGTCAGGTTCCACCAACACTTAACCCCAGTCAACTCTGAACTCTGTTTAACAAGTAGCGTTGATCTTTTTTATCTTTTGGCATCTGTATGTATTTTGGAACATGGGAACATGTTCCTAAAGACATTGTGGGCTGATGGGAACATACCCATTAGCTCACAAACAGACCATGAAGCCAGATAGAATGTAACTGGACTGTTTCCTTCAGTTGTACTTGCTGCACATATGTTTGATATCATGGCACAATAAATATCCTATTTATTTATTTAGCTTCTGGTTGACAGTAAATGTTCATGGTCTGAATACAACAAACATGTTGTAGAACATTCAGAAGAATTAAGCTTTTTTTTCTTCAAATTGATCAAGGAGTAGGGCTGACAACTACTTTGATAGTTGACTAGCCTTTGAATATGGCATAATATCAAAGGGCTCCTATTTAGCTACCAGCTTTTACATTTTGTATAAGGGTTCTTGAATTAAGTGGCAAAAGAGACCAAAAGGCATTTTAATATGCATGGTAAAATTTTGCAGATGAACGGCACATTTACAGCATAAAACCATGATAAAATAAGGCTTTTCTAAGGAATGTCAGCATTTCAGCCTGGTCTTGGGTCAGGCTTGCTCTCTTCTGAGAGCAGATGTTCCTTGATGCAGAGAAGAAGGGGTAGATGTTGCAGGAATGGACCAAAAGAATCTTGCCCATGTTTTTTGTTTTGTCCTTTCTTTTTGGATATCGCTGGCTTTGTGAAGAATGTAGGGGACTTGATTGGGCAAATGAAGAAAAATGTGTGGCAAGAGCGCCATCTTCGACTGTGCCCAGAGAGCCTATGCAGACACCGCATCCAAACCTGAATGTTCATTAACTTTGACCTCTGCGCGTTAAGATTCAATGGTGCACAACCAATAGAAACAAAGCATTGAGGCAGTGCTCTCAAACCAAGACTGAGGACTGGTTGATTCATAGTGATTTAATTCAACCGGATCATTTTTCCATGACACCGTGAGGAAGGTGACCTCCATAAGACGCATTATGTGGTGGGATTGTGGAAGGGTTGTGCACAGTGACCCCGTTTAACCACGCCTTCTCTTTGAGCTAACCCCCTCAGCGCTTTTACTGGTCTGAAAGTAAAAGTGCCAATTCTGCAGTGCACAGCGTGCATGATGCATGCTGTCGACAGTGTCATACCACTGTGCTGGATGTGTTATGCATGGTGCATATGGTTTGCACTGCACTGAACTGATGCCCTCCTTTTGGAGCAAAAAGTGTTCACATCACAAGCAAATCAATGATGTCCTCGGATGTGCAGGGTCTTAAACTGAAATAAAATGAAGTCATACGAGCGTCATATGACCATTGGATATGTTGTTGTGTAACCCACTATACGTTGTGGTCCGGATTCCACTTTCACAGTTTAGTTGCAACCTGAGGCTGTTTTTTTTTTTTAAATTAAAACAGTTCTTCTCAACCCCCTTCCTCATTCCCATGTGACCGAGACAGAATAAATTTGTGGTAAAAAGTGATATCCTGGCTTCTGGTTTACCAGATGCCCTTATCCAGAGCGACTTACGATCAGTAGTTACAGGGACAGCCCCCCCCTGGAGACACTTAGGGTTAAGTGGTAGTAAGGTAGTAAAGTGGGATTTGAACCTGGGTCTTCTGGTTGGCTCATATGTGTGTGTGTGCCCACTAGGCTACTACCACCCGAACTCACTAAGACAGGCATCAAAATTACGAATAGATCTTTCTACCAAATACTCCATTTCAAATACTTACTCCTCAATACTCTTTTTCTACCAAAAAACTCCATGTGGCGGAGGAGTCTGTAGTCAGTCCCATTCTCAAATCAAATCTCTCGACATATCTGGACTGAAATAAAGTTATCAATGGAAACAATGCAAATGCAGTACTCTAAGCTTAATGTTCTCCAATTTAATATTTTTTATGATTTGATGAACAAGTGAGATTCAGTCATCAGTGACCTTGCACAATTTGCTACTCATCCTGTTCTACTTTTTTGTTTTGTCAAAGTAGAGGCTTTCAGACACATCTAGTGTCCTCGCGAGGCCTTGACCTCATTAATAAAAACAAATGCTCTACAGCACTAGCTGTGGACAAAGTTTGTATACCAAAATATCGACATTTGCAGCATTTACTACTGGGCAGAAGCATTTTCGAACCGCTATAGTGATTTTTGTTTTAAAGATTTTTCGCTGAAATGCACAAACGTGGCCATTGTATAGCCATGTGAAAGGTCATGAACTCTCTATGACCTCCCATTGTGTTTTTTCTAAACGTTATTACTACTCTAGAGTGTACTTTTTTTTTTTTTTAACTATTTGGCAGCTTGAGGTATGAAAATATGATTTTTTATTTTTTTTTTACCTTCTCGTGCGATTCAGTTTTATTGAGTTTAAACTATTTCAGTTATTAGCTTTTTAACAAGTTATTAATCAGGTTATAATTTTGATGATGTGGTTATTGGCTCTGTGAGGGTTTTGTGTCAACATCACAATAACATTACAGCTGCCTTGCCAAGCGCCTTGCCGCCCCCATCTCACTCCAGCTGCACCCGCAGCCAATCACTGGCAGCGTCCTGCAGCTGGGGCTCCCACAAACCGGCTGAGTGCAGCTGCAGCCGCCGCAGACCGGCTCAGACCAAACCGGGCTGGTTCATGCAGCAGCCAGTTGTGAGAAGGCGGGGGGTTGGGTGTTTGGCAGGGCCCTAATTTGATTGGCTGTTGACGAGATTAGAGACAATATATGAACATGCAGGGATTGTTATTAGGGGACAGTTTGGGGAGGGAGTAGGGGACAGTTGAATCTCAGTTCTGTATTTTAATGACCGTCTGATAATGGCAGCTTCCACACTTCCGAGAGCATAAAACTCAAATCACCGTAAACTATGTAAACATGGCCATACAACCAATCAAAAATGATTCACAGAATCATTGTCCAACCCCTATAAAGTATCATTGCAATCATGATGTCTGATTGCATTGATCTGCCTACCGATTTTCCTTAAACCACGCCCATTTTCATTTAAGGTCATTAATTCATTACTTGAAGACATCACAAGGCATGTATTGTAGTGAGAAAGCATCGTAGGAATTAACCTTCTGAACTTTCCAAAAATGACAATGAGAACTATTTGGTTTTAAATTGATTGCATGAGGTACTTCATACTTTTTTTGTTTCTGTAGGTTCATGTTGGAACTGAACATTTGTTGACTTTCTGGGTTGAGAATCACATGAAATCTGGATGAATCATAATCAGATTTAAAGACGCTTTGCTTTCTACTTACTGCTGCAGTCATGTAAACACCTTTAATCTGGTTAGTTTAGATTGGTCTGAATATTCTCATTATAGCTCCTGGATTTCTCCCTAATCTTCTGATTCATTATGGCACCTATGCACCTCAATTGCATTAATATTGAGTCACGTGTAGGAGTAACAAGCTTTGTGAAACAAAATGTCTCAAATTCAAAAGCTGGAAACCGCTCTGGGGACAATATTCCACACCTTAGTGCTGACCACCATTACTGTAATCTTGTAACCCAAATGAGCTAAATAACTTGCTCAAAATGTGACTGTTTCAAGCTCAGTATATATGTTTGTATTGTTCTCTTTCAAGATGGCGGCCTGTAACCACTAGTAACTTTTCAAAACCAAATGTCTAACTTCACTGCAGTGACAGGTGAAGGTAAACTGACATTATTGTTCTGTAAGATAAATCAACAGAGAATAAGTAAATGTCAGTTTTTCAGTGTTTTATCAACTCAGTCACAGCATAGAAATAAGATTCTGTTCAAGGCCTCTATTGTCAAGATTAAATTAAATAACATTTGTAATTGTAAACTATTAGATGTAACTATAGACTTGATTTATAGAATGGGGTGGTAGTAGCCTAGTGGGTAACACACTCGCCTATGAACCAGAAGACCCAGGTTCAAATCCCACTTATTACCATTGTGTTCCTGAGCAAGACACTTAACCCTAAGTTGCTCCAGGGGGGGACTGTCCCTGTAACTACTGATTGTAAGTCGCTCTGGATAAGGGCGTCTGATAAATGGCGTAAATGTAGAACAGTCATTTATTTTAATGATATACCTTTCTATTAATATTATATTATGAATTCAGGTAAAAATTGGTAAACAGTTGCATGTCAAAACGTTTATTAAAATATAAACGGTGAACATCAATACTGGGTATAAAAAAAAAAATCCAACCCTGACATTATTTTTTTTATCTTAAAAGTGTTCTTTACAGATTTTTTTTTTTTTTTTTTTTTTTAATTCAACTGAATTAAACTTGACATTCTATTTCACATGGCCCTGATGGGACTATTTAGAGACCCTGGATGTTGCTTGCCAAGTGAACACGTGTGAGAACCTTACGCTGTGTGGACACTTTGATTTGCTACAATGAGCAGAAAACGGTCCGCGCTCCCCTGAACCAGCCGTTTTTCTAGCATTTGTGGTGTCAGGGGAGCACGGACCGTTTTTCTGCTCATTGGAGATAATCTAAAGTCGCTTTCAGACCATGGGGCTCAACAAAAAAAAAAAAAAAAAAAAAGTACGTTTTTGTAAACTCCCGGTAAGACGATAATGTCGGATTTTTTAACTCTGGACACTTATAGAAAAATCTGCCTTTTCTCCATTCCCGCTTCATGTCTGTGTGTTTCGAAAAGTGGCCCGTTTGGATTCTATTGGTCATCCGAAACTCTGACCTGGAGTGGCGCTGTACTCAGATCAGGCCGCCACAGTCACTACCAGCACTCCTTTTTAATGAGAATTTTTATACCGGCATCACAAAATCACCAAACAACGTCATTATTGTGTAATAGATTATGTCCTGCTCTTCATCGATGCAATATCATCCACGTCTGCGTCTCGATGCATTGATTATGCGATTAATTTCAACACCCCTAACTACCACCAGTAAAGTAATACATTTACAGCATTTATCAGATGCCCTTTTCCAGAGCGACTTACAATCAATAGTTACAGGGACAGTCCCCCCTGGAGACACTCAAGGTTCAGAGTCTTTTGGATAATAGACGAGTGTGTAGCCTAGGCTACTACCACCCTTAATTCATAATGCTTGGTGACCTGTTGTGCACACCTCAATGGATTACAGAAGGACACTAAGTGCACTTGTGGGAGTATGACTGCATAGACGTGTTCATAATACCCAGATTTTGCTGTTGGTCAAAATGTAATTTTTCAATTTATGATCCAGCTCTCTCATTACTTTTACCGTTACCAATATCAGGTACTTTGCCAATCTGAAGTAACGTCAACCTGTCCTACTGTGGGGACCTAAATAAATAAGGTTTTCTTTTAAGGAATTATTCAAGATTCAATATTACAATTATACACACATAAATACACACACAATTAAACACACAAAAAATATATGATGTGATATTTTGTCTTTGTCTGATATTCAGCCTTTTGTGTTTCTCTGTTTACTACAGTGAATGTGATGCGTTGCGCCGTATGTCACCAAGACTACAAACAGAGCGACATCATTGATAACTACTTCGTTAAGGACACATCGGAGACCTCCAGCACTTCGGTTGAAAACTCTTTGCAGGTAACGTACACCTTGTAAAGACGGCGAGGCCCTTTTCCCTCCCACCGTGCTCTTTGGGATTCCGTTTCAACATGCGTGCGTATGCTTGCAGGTGTGCACGAGCTGCGAGGACGACGCCAACGCGGTGGGCTTCTGTGTAGAATGTAGAGAGTGGCTGTGTAAGACCTGCATTGAGGCCCACCAGAGGGTCAAGTTCACAAAGGACCATAAGATCCAGAAAAAGGAGGAGGTGTCCACAGGTACAGCATTTCCTGCAAAACCCCTGCAATCTCTAGTCATGGCTTTGGTGCCCCACCATAATTGCAGCTGTAAGATGGACTTTTTTTTAGTTGCTATGGAGACCGTGGTGCAGAGTGAGTCATTCCTACAAACTTCCCTCAAAAAAACGCCCCTCTTCTCATGTATGGACCGTAGAGTGCGGCATGCTTGGCTCTTTGTCTGCATAATCCACAGTGGTGTCTGTAGTTGTGTAAGCCCACCTTAGTTTTTTGCCATTTGCTCCCGGTTCTTCCTCACCGACCCCGTCCCCTTCATGCAGAGTCTGTGGAGACGCCAGGGCAGAAGCCGGTGTTTTGTCCCATTCACAAGCAGGAGGCACTGAAGCTCTTCTGTGAGACGTGTGACACCCTGACATGCAGGGACTGTCAGCTGCTGGAGCACAAAGAACACAGGTCAGTGTGTGTGAGATGATATGTATGTGTGTGTGATACACATTTGCTGCCCCCTCAAACTAACGAAACACACAGCCATTAATGCCTCATAAGAGCACACTCATAAGTGAAAATGTCCGAATTGTGCAACAGAATAAAATATTTACAAACGAATGTGAGGGGGCATATTCCCTTTTGTGCGATTTTGCAAAATATATATGCGAAGTGGGCAAACTTAATTATTAAGGTCCAGGACTAAACACAGCAACATTGGCACAAGGTACATTAGCAGACTTGGGTTTCAAGATATGCTGTACAAGCTCTTTTGAAGAAACATAAAGTAATGGCCAGTGCAGCAGAACGTTTATTTCCCCTTGAAGATGTCCAGCACTGCTCAGCACTGGCAGAAACCAGTGGGACCCGGGTACATCCCTCTAAGGTCTGGAGTGGTCTTCATGAAAGAGTCACAGTGCTGGACCTCTGAAGCCATACTTCTGAAACAGACACGAGGCCAATCGACTCAACTATGCACAAAATCAGGAACTGGGGTGCAGAAAAATGGCAACAGGAGCTTCGGAATGATGGGTCAGAAATTGAAATATTTGGCTATAACAGAAGGGACAGTCGATCGGTGTTTAGCTTTTGAAGAACTCTGCTGGTAGAAGTATTACCAAGCTTACCAAGAAGAAAGGGTTATCACAATTTTTTTTATTGTTAATTGATTAATACATTAACAATAAAAAAATCTGTAAACTATGAACACTTTTTTTTTTTTAAATAGTTTATAGCATATTTTATCTGCCTGTTTTTGTAGTTGAGCTATTCATTAGTGAAAAGTTTAGAAGATAGCTGTTTGTGTTTCTCAGCAAGGCAGCTGATCTAATGGCATAGTTGGTGGTTGATTGAATAAGTAACCAGAAGTCAGAAGAATTTACTCAAATTAAGAAATGTAAATGTTTTTTTACTAAATTACTGATTAAACTGTCCACTTGATTGGGCAGGTACCAATTCCTTGAAGAGGCCTTCCAGAACCAGAAAGCAATCATTGAGACCTTCATGGCAAAACTGCAGGAGAGGAAAAATTTTGTACAGTTTTCTGCATCTCAGGTGCAAAGCAGGTAAGTTGTGTGTGTGTGTGTGTTTTTCTTTTTATTTTATTTATTTATTTATTTTATTTATTATTATTATTTAAAATGGTAAACGTGTGCTTACAATGCTTTACAATTTCCTCACTGTATAAATGCTAAATTCTTTCATTTGATGTCATGGTCAAACTTGATTTTTTATTTACTTTGATCTCTGTGCATTGTGACGTGGTATTGAAGTGGGCTCTCAAACCAAGATGGCGGGCTGGGAGATAGGGCAAAAAGAATGGATATGCGTTCCCATCTCGAAAGATTCCAATTTTATCACAATCTTTTCTGACATTGTCCGACTGAAACCAAAGACACCAGAGATAATAAATAGTTTATTAATATATAAAACCATGACTATCACTGCCCTCCTTGGCTTTGTTTACAGCCATTTGGCACTTTGGTAGCGTTACACAGCGACCCACGTCACGTGGTAAAGCTTGAGTTGCCAGCACCTTGGCAGTACAGACATCCCAACTTGCAAAATGGCAAAACCTGTAGTCAGGATGCTCCACTAAACCGTTATAACAGTTAGCAGTTGTCCAAAGTTATTTTGCCATGTACACATGCAGTGATCCACACACACGTTCTCTCTCTGTCATCCCATCATGTGCGCTGAACAGTGTACTGCCTTGCATGTATGGTGTTTGTTTGGGATATTTTATTCAATTTGCGGCCATCATGGAGCCGCTTGGGAGACTTGGGATCTCTGGAAGCCGCGTGTCTCCATTTGAAAGTAATGTAGACAAAATATTTCTGCCGTTTTTATCATGACCGTGAAAAGGCCCAAAGCTGATCACTGAGATCGAGGTGAATTTTATCATCGATCAAGATCATATATAATCACCCGGCCCTAGGAGAGGTTGATTTATAGCAATAATGATGAATTGATTGTAATGAGTTATTTTAACTGAATCATCTTGCTACGAGGGAAAAACACACATTCACCGGGAGAGTGTTCTGGATATTTCAACCAACCCTAAATAACACACATTGTTTTTCCTGTTTCCACAGAATTAAAGAGGTTAATGAGACTCATAAGAAGGTTGAGCATGAGATTAAGATTGCTGTGTTCACGCTTATCAATGAAATCAACAAGAAGGGGAAGTCTTTGCTTCAGCAGCTTGAGGTAAGAAGGCTGAACTTGTGTGACTACTTCTTTTCATTTGTAAGACTTGTATGGTTAGGGGCTCATTTAGAAGTGAATTCACTTTTTTTGTGAGTTTTTATATGGTTGCCCATACAACAGTTTGTTCCATTGTGGCTTATTGAGTGAACCTGAGAGAATGTTGCAGGTCCACGTTTTGGAATACGAAATAGACATTGAAATCTGACAGATGAATACGTAGCATGAAGTACATAATTTTTGTAAGACTGCACGAGATGTTTTTTTCACTCACTGCAACTGCAACGTTTAAAACAAGCACAGGCCAATAGCATCTTTGCCGGCTTACCACGTTGCTTCCATATTCCAACATCTCCGTAGCCATGTGTCTCCTTTCGAAAGTCATCTATGGCTTTGATTGCACCCATCTCACTCGGGGTTGGGTGCGCTGCACTCAACCTGGCTGGAACAAGAGCTTTTATTTGTAACAGGGTTGGTGGAGCAGACATCATAACACACCCAGTTTGTGCTTGCTGACTACTGAGAACGAGGCCGAACCGCCCACCTACACTAAACTGTGCTCAACCCACACGTAACACACATCTCACCATGCGGCATTCTACTATTTACATCCGGCCTGCTCATTTCCTTTCTCTCTTGGTCTAGCGCTCGAAAAGCATGCTGGTACAGTCAGGGTAGCCAGCCTACGCCGCCACAATAAGTCTGCCATCACTGTTTGCAGCTATATTTACCTTCATTTTTCGCATCAAATTTGCACCCCACAGCAAATTAGCCATGTGCGTGTCACCGTGAACTGAAAGACTGGCAAGAAATCCAACTTAACCACATTAGACCTACTTTGATTATGCCCTTAATGTGGGGGAAAAATGCTTACTGAGGTGTTTTTATGTGACATCAGCAATAATCACAATATTGGCTTCATTTAATTATAGTAGTATTTTGTGTGTGTGTGTGTGTACATTTAACCTCGGGACGCCCTTGTTTTACCTTACCACTTCCTCTCTTTTCAGAGTGTGACGAAGGAGCGCAATGTGAAGCTGATAAACCAGCAGAGGGACATCACCGGTCTGGCCCAGCAGATCCTGCACGTACTCAACTTCACCAGCTGGGCGCTGAGCAACGGCAGCAGCACGGCGCTGCTGTACAGCAAGAGGCTGGTGAGACAGGAGCCCTGCATCCAATTCCAGGATGTGCACGCACAGTAACGCCGGCTTTTTACAGTCGCAAGCGCCAGATGAAGTGCAGCTGATGGGATGTCCAGCCGTCACTGAAAGGTTGTACCAGACTTTGCTCTAAAAAGGTCTCTGTTGTCTGTTTCAGATCACGTTCCAGTTGCGCTACATCATGAAGGCCCGACTGGAGCCTGTGGTTCAAGCCAACGGACCGGTGCGCTTTTTCTGCGACCCCACCTTCTGGGCAAAGAATGTAGTAAACCTGGGTTGGTACATTTTGACCATTCCCCCCCCCATCCCCCCCCCCCCCCCCCCCCCCCCCCCCCCCCCCCCGTCATTGTTCTTATTCTGTGCACTAACTGGTACAACACAGCATTACGTGCATGCTAGTGCATCTGGTCATATTATTTACATTTTTTTTATATGCACTCAAGCAATATTAGGATTTGTTTTAAGTTTCGTTTCTAAGTTTAGTTTATTTTGCTTGAACAGTGGGCGGTTTGCCCAACACCCTCTGCTCCATTGCAGACTAAAGCATCGAAAACAGATGGTTTTCAGACAAGTAATTGCTCCGGTTGATATTCGTTCGATTTTTGCATTGACATTGTCTTTGCTAATCTATTCTAGTTTTGTCTCAATTTAAACTGTGCAGCGAGTGGAAAGTGCATTTTGTTAGGGAAATGTTCTCAGTCAAATGAAGCACCGGCTGAACTTTCTCACCTGTTGCGAATGATGTTCGCGTTATTGGGATGAACTGTATACCTTTTAGAACGTAAAGGCACTCGTTATAAACCACCCAACTACTGTTGCCTGCATTTCTGTGTTGTTTTTTTTTTGTTTTTTGCCCTGTTTGGAATGTTTAAATCGATAAACATCCAGTCCAAAGTTTGTTTGCATGCACTCTGTGGCAGTGATGGACACCATTATGAAGAATCCAATGCAAGAAACATATTTTGTATTTTTTTTTGTATCATGTGAAAGTGAAGTATGTTTGACAAATCTGTTTGTTCAGTCTCCTTTTTTTTTTTTTTTTTTTTTTTTTTTTTTTTTTTATATAACCTTTGTTCACTTTTGTCATCAAAAGAAACTTCATTAGATGCTCATTAATGTGAGTGAATGATAAGATAACTGTTGGAAACCAGACCTGTTTTCTAACTTGAATGTGAAATGCTGCCAACACAGCAAAAGCTCCCTTTTTTATCTTTGTTTGCAGTCTTTTTATGTTTATTACTTGTATGACTCGTAAATGAGTGTGCTTAGTGCAGATGGACATATGTTAACACCATATGGCTGGTTTTCTAGGAACCCTGGTGATTGAGAAGGTACCTCAACCTGTCCACCCACCTAACATGATGGCGGGACCCATCTCCCCAGGTCACAACCACCCTGGCAAGCAGGGCCAGATCAACCTGGCCCAGCTCCGACTTCATCACATGCAGCAGCAGCAGCAACATCATCATCATCAGCAGCAGCAGCAACAGCAACAGCAGATCCAGCAGCAGATGCGCTTCGCTTCGCAGATGTCCCAGATGCCCAGGCAGGGAGGACCTCAGATGGTCCACCCTGGACCTCAGCAGCAGGTATCCACGTCTTCACATGTCTACTAAATCAGACAGGGCTGAAGTAAGATGTTTTTTGCTGATAACTATGAGATGAAATCACCTTCAGTGAGCTTTTGAAATTCAGATTTGGAGTTCTTGTGCGGTGGAACATACGTGATGCACAGCCTGTCAAGTTCAAATTTTCTCATGCATGTTACGCAAATGGTTGTAAAAGTGAAGTGATTATCATTATCATCCACAGCACATGGTGTCCTCTGCTTTTTTTTTTTTTTTTTTTTTTTTTTTTTCTTAAATTTTTATTGACTAAGCAAAAAAAAAAAAAGAAAAAAGCATACAATGCACACAATATAAAAAAAGATCTCACTATGTAAATCAATTCTTTTAAGAGTTACATACAAAGATCGGGTAACATTGCAGTAGAGTATTATAGGAAAAATGGCAATTTAGTCATATTCGAAGAACAATAATGATAATAACGTCTGCAAACCCAACAACCTTTTCACATAATAATAACAACCCCATCCTCATGCCAGATTGACCATAATGTTTCTGGAACTTTACTGGGTAATACTAATAGTCGGATTCTGGGACTGAAGGCTTTTAAAATACTCCAGGAAGGGCCCCCCACACCTTGTGAATTATTATTATTATTTTTTTTTTTTGGTATCACTACTTGAGTAGCGTATCTTTTTGAGGCTTAGACAGGCCATAAGGTCCCTCATCCATTGAGCATAGGTGGGAAGAGCAGCACCAGACTGCACGTCTGGCTAAAGTGTCCTCTGCTTTTAACCCATTACCCGAAGTGAGCAGTGGGCAGCCATGAAAGGCGCCCGGGGAGCAGTGTGTGGGGACGGTACTTTGCTTGGAGGCACCTTGGTGGTTCAGGATTCGAACCGGCAACCTTCCTGCCCCCCTGTTCTGTAGTAGGTTATAGTATTAGCTTTCTTTTTTATTTACTTTCTTATAAAACCACAACCTGTTCACCATGCACCCCATATACTTTCTGATCATAACGATCCAGTGTTGTGTGAGCTGTGGTTGGTGCCGTTTATTGTTTTGGTGTGGTACCTTACTTTCAGTGGTGCTGCACTCTGATCTTCAACTTTTAACGCTACTGTGACTAGATATTTCACTTTCACAATGTCACAATTTTCATGTAAAAAGGTAAATATGGAACAATCGACAAGCATGGAGCCGTTCTTTACTAGTTAATAGTAAAAGGTCTAAACAATGTTGTCTGTCTTTTAAATAGTGTGCTGTAAAGAATAAAATAGAAAGAAGAACATTATAGGAACCTTTGTTTTTTTTTTAAGTGTTCCTTTGGGAAAGCAAAAGCATCAGATGCAGAGATTTAAAGTTCGAAAGTCATCAATAGCATAGGTTCAGAAGCTCTCAAAGGATTAGTATCGTATGTTCTAATGTGAACTAGTAAATGTGATTAGTCATACAAGTCACAATTTTCCATGCAAATGTGCAAATGTCCAGGTTGGAGCCTGCTTACATTTATATTGCATTTCACATTACATTACGTTTAGCAGACACTCATGCCCTTTGTTCCCTCAGCCCCCCAGACTCATCAGCATGCAGGCCCTCCAGAGGGGTGGAATGAATGGTGGCCCCCAACACATGTACCCTCCTCATGGCCTGCGGATGCCCCCCAGCCAGGTGCGCATGCCCGGCGCTCAGCCCCGCCTCAATGGCCAGCAGTACCCCATGATGCAGCCGCAGCTTCAGAGACAGGTGAGTCGCCACTCGCCTGCTCGTGTGAATAGCACCAAATTATTCATCATAATCATTGGCATCGTAACAGTTACCCAACAAATGTTGATGTCATTTATTTATATTGAAACTGTGTGTTTTTTAAATGTTTTGGAATTACATAGAAGATGCAAAAATGTTTTGGTCCCCACCAATTCTCTCCCATTAGCACTCGAACCCTGGCCATGCTGGGCCCTTCCCTGTGGCATCGCTGCATAACGTGAGCACCGCTAATCCCACCAGCCCCACCAGTGCCAGCATGGCAAGTGCCCACGCCCACCGTGGCCCCACCAGCCCTATTGTGGGCCCCATCGAACTCATCCCCACCGTCACCAACCCGGAGAACCTGCCCTGCCTGCCTGACATCCCTCCCATTCAGGTACTTCAGCACAGGAAACTGTTCAGAGCAGTACCAGCCAAGTAATGACTGGATAAAAGAATTTCATTATGAGATGCTTTCGTTATATAATGAAAGTGTGTGTGTTTGTATCCTGCTCTTTTAGCTGGAGGATGCCGGCTCCAGTACGTTAGACAGTCTGCTGAGCCGCTACATCTCCACAGCCAGCAATCACCCACCTCTCAACCCCACTGGCAACATGAACCCATCACCGGTGCCCTCCACCCACTCGCCCGGCTCTTCAGGTATGTCTCGCAACCTCAGAACGGCATTTCATTATGCAGCCGGGGCTCAGATTTAATCAGCAACTTATCTTTTTTTTCTTTTTTTTTTTTTACTTTAACACAATACAGTGTAATAAATGCCATTCATTATGTGAGTAAAGGACGACAACCAGATTGAAACGGGCTGCAACGCTTCATTTTTTTTTTTCATCAAGCACAGATTGTTGAGCCCAACTTGCAGTGCTGCTCCAAATCCTTATTAATCCGAAAATGTCTTCAAACTAGCAAAGCTCTGTTTTCACTGACTAATTTGTGTGTGTTTGTTATTTATATTGTCCTTTCTACTGCACCACTTTTCAGGTTTGTCGAACTCTCACACACCTGCTCGGCCGTCCAGCACTTCCAGCACAGGAAGTCGGGGCAGGTAAGAAAAACCGTGGCCATAGCAGAGTTTTATTTTTCATGGACGTGCATCACCGTTATATCAAAAAAAGCCTTTAATTGGTTCATTAAATCCCAGCACTTGCTTGTTCGTTTCATAATATACTGTGTCAGTGACAGATTTTGTGAGTTTTTTTTTTTTTTTTTTTTTTTTGTGGCTTTACGTTTCACGTTCATTTACCTGACGATCCCTTGGTTCTCAACCTTTTTTTGCAGTGTATTATTATCATTAGAGAGTATAATTCTACTTACCATTAATGGGACACCTGATTTTGTCGGGAGCCGACCAAGTTGGTGAAATTTGGCTCAAAAGGAGTAGCAGCACAATGAAGTTGTGACTAAGTTGTAGTCTGTAAGATGCGCACGGAAACGAGACTTGATGTGTGTCATTGCAGAAAATGTGCGTTCGCAAATGTATGTGGATCCAAATATGGAAATCACTTTTCAACTTAATAATCTGAGGTTTTGTCCAGAGATGTTTCGCCACATTTCTTCAACTGAGGATGACTGCTGCGCGGTTTGGCTGTGTCCTCTTGCCTGAACATCCATCAGTTCATCTTCAAACGCTTGTAATTGTGTGCGTTAACGGTGTAATTGCATCAGTTCTTGTTGCGTCAGTTCTGCGCATATGTGAAAACATGATCACCAAAATGAGTTTATTTGCCAACAATATTGTTCAAAGTTTGTTTAATACATTTTTAAAAATGAATTATAAAACATTTATAATTATTTAATTTATTTTTATATTTCTTTACGTGGTCAGCATCGCGGGCCGCATTTGCATTCGAGAACCACTGCTTTAAAGTAACTACTAGTCAGTGCCGCTCCGAGTGAATCGCCACTCATCAGAGTGTATATCTGTGTGTGTGTGTCTCTGAAGCTCTGGGTCTGCTGGCAGGCCCGGACCAGCGGCTGCACCAGCGGAGCTGGTGAAAGTGAAGCAGGAGCCAGGCAGGGAGGACGACTGCGGGATGACCGCTGTTAAGGTGGAGCGAGGGAAAGATGGCCGCCGCAGCGCGTGCATGGTATTTCACTCCTTTTTATCTGATCCTTCATCCGTTTCCGTTTTCCTCCCCCCAAGTAGTCACATGACCTTTCACCCAGATGAGTCTAGTTCTAGTTTTTTTCTTCTTCTTTATTTTCTTAAACTTAAATGTTGAATGTAGCTGCTGTGGAATTAGTTCCGATTCAGTTCAATTTTGTTCAAATTCCATGTTTGTTGAACGTGGTTTCCATCTTGTATTCCGGTCCAGATGAGCAGCCCAGAGGGCAGCATGACTCCGCCTCTGCCAGTCCTGGGCTCCGTGTCCACGGGCTCCGTGCAGGACATGCTGAAGTCTCTGGGGGAGACTGTGAAGACTGAGCCACGGGACGACGATACGATGGCCTGTTCGGCCGTTCCCGCCCGGCCTTTAACTAATGGGACCTCAGAGCGGGCTGCAGCCCAGAGGGCGTCCTCTCAGCACGCAACTGGATCCCAGAGTACACAGACCAGCGGCCAGACGGGCAGCAAGGAGGATGACCCTAATGAGGACTGGTGTGCCGTGTGTCAGAATGGGGGCGAGCTGCTGTGCTGTGAACACTGCCCAAAGGTCTTCCACATCACCTGTCACGTCCCTACGCTGCGGTGTTTGCCCAGGTCAGCATATATGTGTACGGTCATGGCCCAAAACATTTCTGAATGGCACAAATACTGGTATTCACAAAGTTTGCTGCTTCAGTGTTTTTTGTCAATTATATTAAGTATAAGTTTCAAAGGTTTTTATTGGTAATTACATCAAGTTTATGCAAAGAGTCAATATTTGCAATGTTGGCCCTTTTTTTTCCAAGACCTCTATAATCCTGGGCCAAATCCTGACTGATGGAACCCGTTCCTTCATAATCAGTGCTTGGAGTTTGTCAGAATTTGTGGTAGTTTTGTGGTTTTTGTTTGTCCACCTGCCTCTTGAGGACTGACCACAAGTTCTCAATTGGATGAAGGTCCGGGCAGTTTCCTGGCCATGGACCCAAAATTTCAATATTTTGTTCCCCGAGCCACTTAGTTATCACTTTGGCCTCATGGCACGATGCTCAGTCATATTGGAAAAGTCATTGTTCTTCACCAAACTGTTCTTGGATGGTTGAGAGAAGTTGCTGTTTAAGTACCATTCTTCATTCACTGCTGTGGGCAAATTTGCTGTGGATGAGAAGCAGCCCCACACATGTATGGCCTCAGAATGCTTTACTGTAGGCACAGGACAGGACTGATGGTAGCTTTTCTTCACCTTTTTCTCACCTTTAAATATCTCTCTTTATTATTCAACATGGGCAGCCAGATGTTGAGGAAAGCTTTCTCCACATCTCATTGTGACACACCAATGTCTTTAAATAGAAAGCTACTTGCCATTTGTCCTTGGACAAATTGAGGGAGCATCTGGAAGATGTTCTCCCAGGAGAACAGTATGCTTGTCATTGCATAATTTAGACCAAAACTGTTATTTGTATCAGGGACTGTGCTTTGATGAGCATGAAAAAATGCAGGAACAGCTTGTAGCTGGTGACTACAAGCCTCCTCACACTTTTATTATTTTCTTCAATCCCTTCAGTGGCGAGTGGATGTGCACGTTCTGTCGAAGTGTGACCCAGCCTGAAATCGAGTATAACTGTGACGACGACGCGCCAGGCAAGCAGGACAAGTGTGAACAAGGACTAATTCCTGAGGATCAGAGGGTTTGTTCAGAGTTTTATGTTTCATGTAATGCCAATATTCTGCAATAATTAAGGTATGGCAGTCATCAAGTGACTGTTTTTGGTTTTTAAACCCCCCTCCCGACAGAGATGTGAGCGGCTGCTACTGTACATATTCTGCCATGAGATGAGTGTAGAGTTCCAGGAGCCTGTGTCATCGTCCGTAAGTTTGCTTTTTCCATTTGAATTGCCATAGGTGTCAAAGCAACTGACAGTCTGTTGTCATCAGTTGATATAATCAGATAGTAAATTTGGGGCATGTTGAAATTCTAAATTTAGCAGAATGAGGATGCATTGGAGCAGCATCCCATTGTTACTAATTAAATATTTGTATGTTTTGGCTGAAAAATGTGTCTGTTTATGGGAATTAATAACATTCACTGTTTTAATCTTAACTATGTACACAGTACAACAATGTAAAGACCTTCTTACAAAAGAATGCTGTGTTGAACATTATATTTATAACATTTAATTTGCATATATATATATACAGTAGTTCCTGGTGTTCCACAGGGTTCTGTTTTGGGTCTATGTAATTCGTTGATACATACTGCAGTACTGCTAGATCAGATTATTACAGATTGGTTGCAGTGTTGTAAGTGCTAGTAAGCCACTTACAATATTGCCAACACCCCCCTAAAAGCTTTGTGTTTTTATTATTATTGGTTGTCTGAGTTTATGTACTTTGTACATGGCCATGTTGCTTTCCTGCTGTTTTCTTGTTGCCATTTTTGTTTCACTGTCCTTGTTACCACAAGCTAAATCAATTGTGAACTCTATTTTGTGTTTGAGAAATGTACTTAAAAAATGTTATGTCCCAGGTTCCCAATTACTACAAGATTATCAAACACCCTATGGACTTAAATAGAGTGAAGAAAAAACTCCAGCTCAAACATCCAAAACACTATCAGAGTCCAAAGGAGTTTGTAGCTGACGTGCGTTTGGTCTTCAGCAACTGTGCCAAATACAATGAGGTGAGTTGCATGATCCTGAGGATCTCTTTTTAATGCATGTTTCTGTATTCACCATAACATACATAGAACACATGCATGAATTGCAGGCCTATGCATGGGTTGATTGGTTTGCGTTTGTGTGGTGAATACACTGATGTGCTTTATGTGTATGTCCACAGTGGCCTGCATATTTGGTTAGTGAATTGCATTAAAATATAGTTGTCAGCTCTCCAATACTGAGAGGTCCTCATTTTTTTTTAACTATATGGGTCTTTAATAACATGGCCACATCTAATTTTTCCCATATGGCTGCCACTAAAATGTCTGGAATGCATTGTACATTATGCATTGTAAGTGTAAATAATCCCATTAGCATTATTTGAAATTGATTTAAATACCTGGATGCTGTGTATATTTACAGACTGCAGTGTAGTTGTAAGAAATTGTAGAAGGAATGGGGAGCAGTGTGTGGGTTAAAGGTAAGAATTATACAGCAGGGACAGTGAAGGGAACACAGGAGAGAATGGTAAAATCTATTTTAACGAAAGATCAAATTCAAACTGCGTGGTTATGATATAACCCATTATAACCAATCATGATTTTAGACCCCAGTGACGAGTCATTAGATGAAATGTTCTCAAAGTAAGCACAGAGATCAAATCTTGGAACCTGGCTAAATCAGTGTATTTATCATATCCAAGACTGGTGAATTGTTTATTTGGGTGTAGTAAATTCAACCTGGATTTGAGAAAGATGAAGCAGCCAATAGCCATAAAACCATTTTATGTGTCTGGATAAGTGACACAATTTTAAAAAAATATTTCCATACATTACTTTACAGTTTAGTATGAAGCATATGTGTGGAACCTGTTCATCCCAAGTAAATTATAGAGAGGAGTATGGTAATGTGTGACTTGAAACCACTTCATCGTGGTTTGTTTTATGCATTACAATTGCAGATCTCTATAATATGGAGATAGATTCGTTTTAAAAATTATGAATAAATATCACACCATATTTCTTTCTAAACCTGCATTTACAAACCACCGTATGTATTTGTGAATACACTTGTAAATGACCCCCACCCCCCACCCCCCAAAAGGTAGCCAATCAAATGTCTCCAGAGTTCACCGACAATCACATTAATTTGATTTAATGTTTACAAAATTCCGCTACTTTATGAATTGTCGTGGTCTTGTGTTTTGTCCAGACACCAGGCTGTCTGTGTTGTCATGTGACCAACGGACACCACTTGACATAAGCGAGTGGGGAAACTTTCATTCAAACTCAGCAGAAACGCAGTTACTACCGCAACAAAACACTGGAGGATTTGCATTAATATTTATGACTTTTATTTTTTCTTTACCCCAGGTTCATAAATCATAAGTCATGAATTATATTTGTAAATCTTGTTACATTTGGTGCTGAATCAAGAAATATATTTGTGAGTGGTGTGGTATTTACTTGTGAATTTTGAATATCTCCATACTTTAATGACAGTTTGGCTCGTTCAAGAATGAAAGAAAACGTAAAATGACTTATTTCAGCATGCTGAGATGTCATCTTTTAAGGAACCGAGAAAGAGGTCTTCTCTATTGGGGAAGTTATACTTGCCACATGATTAAGTTTCTGTGACTGTGGTCAATGTCTGTGTCAAAGAAGCACATGCATATAAACCTGAGTACAATTAAAAAGAAATGTTTAAAACTGTCTAATTAATGATTTATACTGAGGAGGGAAAAAAAAAAAAAAAAACACCGTAAAAGTTAGCTGCTACCCACTCGGTGGGGGGCGTTGTATTTTTTGCGATACAGCTGAGGATACTGCCTCTCTGTATGTGTGCTGTAAAACCTCTCTTCCCCTCCTTCTCCTTTTCTTTATCTTTTATTTTATTACACTATTACCCTTTTTAGATGTCTCGAATAATCCAAGTTTATGATGAGGAGAAACAGATTAATGTTCAGGTAAGCCGCGCCAGACACACACGATGGAGGGCTCAGCGGCGTTCCTCACCTGATCCCCATCCTCCTGGCCGCAGCCCTCTAATTCTCTCTCGTTGTTTGTGTCTCTCTCCACCCTTTTCCCACCCACTCTCCCGTCAGTCTGACTCGGAGGTGGCCGAGGCGGGGAAGGCCATCAGTCTGTTCTTCGAGGAGAAGCTGCGGGAGATGTTCCCCAACCAGAGTTTCCCCGTGGCGGCCGAGGCCGAGACGCAGCGCGAGGAGGACGATGAGGCGATGGAAGACTCCGACGAGGACGTTGTGCAGCCAAAGCGCAAGCGGTTAAAAACGGACGAGAAGCTGTTGCACATAAAGTGAGATGCTGTGGGTGTGGAGGAGATGGCAGAAGATGGATTTGGTCTTCCTTATCAACATCGGTTCATTCTGCTTCATCTGTGTAATTGAAATGTGAACCAGACAAACTGTACCACTCGCTCGCCTGCGCTTCTAAAAGGCCTTTCTTCTGTGAAAGAACTCACAGGGACTGATGGAATCGCCTTTGCCTCGAGGGAGGTGGCCGCCCACGCTGAAATCCCTGTACAGATTTATGTCCAGCAGTTTGATGTTTGTACATTTATTGTGGACTATGCTTTATAAAGGAGGTGGAACACCCACCTTCCAAACCCTTGACGTATTATAAAGTTTATCGAATGGCCTTTCAGGCATTTGTATGTGTTTGTTGAAGAAAAAAAAAGATTCCATTCGTTGTAAATAATAGAAGCCAAACTGGAAAAGTGACTGAGCCTAGTCGTCGTTTGGTTATTTACTTCAATAAAATGTTCAAATGGACCATACACACATGTACCCGGTATGGTTTGACCCTTTGTTACTTTGCACAGAACCATCGTTGAATATATATATGTGTGTGTGTGTGTGTGTGTGTGTGTGTGTGTGTGTGTGTGTGTGTGTGTGTGTGTGTGTGTGTGTGTGTGTGTGTGTGTGTGTGTGTGGGTGGGGGTGTGTGTGTGTGTGTGTGTGTGTGTGTGTGGGTGTGTGTGGGTGTGTGTGTGTGTGTGTGTGTGTGTGCGTGCGTGCATGTGTTATTCAACATGGCTGATTGGATCACTGTGATGTCATTTACACTTGATTGTATTGCCATCACGGACGCCATCATCTCCGAGCATCTTGTTCGGCTCTGGAAGTTGATGGCATTAAATCCGTCATTCCCTGGCGACCGTCTTCTGTGTGTTACAGGGCCCAATTCATGTGGCACTTAAACCTCCTGGTTTTAATAGAAGTACCTTCTGTAACATCTGTTGACCTATAAATTCCAGCATTGGTACTCTGATGTTATTTTAACTAACTCTTGAATATCCGAAGTATGAATAATCAGTCGGAATTAACGTGGACAATATTTCCATCATTAAGTTCCGACTACTTTTAGCACGAGTTGTGCACCTCTGGTTTTTTTTTTTTTTTTGCCACGGGGGAAGGTGCCGTGTTTGAATATTTTGCATTCAGGGAAGGTTTTTGCTGAAGTTTTGTCTTGCGGGCGCACGGGTGAGTGGCTTCTCTCTCTCTGTGTGTGTGTGTGTGTGTGTGTGTGTGTGTGTGTGAGAAAGAGACAGTTCAGGGGGGATCTGCGGGGACCACCAAGGGCCACCAAAACAAATGATGGTGGTAGTAGCCTAGTGGGTAACACACTCGCCTGTGAACCAGAAGACCATTGTGTCCCTGAGCAAGACACTTACTCCAGGGGGGACTGTCCCTGTAACTACTGATTATAGGTCGCTCTGGATAAGGGCGTCTGATAAATGCTGTAAATGTAAAAACCGGCGATCCGCCTCCGTCTGAGCCGCCGAACGCGATTTCCCCCAAAGAACCGCGGGAGCGCCGGGCTTCGCGCGGCCTTTCACCCCGCGGTCCCGCCCCGAGCTCGGCCCGGGTTTTTCTGCTGAGTCGCCGGCCGCGGTCAGGTGAGCCGGTCAGCGGAGCAGGCGGCGAACTTGGACTCGCGGGGACATTTTATCCAACAAGGTACAATGTATGACTTTTTTTTTTTTTTGCCAACTCTTAAATAACAATAAGGTGCGTCGGGAATTTCCAGGGAAAAGTCGAGTTCGTTTTTACTTTAAATAGTGGCGGAACTTCGCAGCTCCGTGTGAAGAAATTCAGGGAATGAGAGGCCGACGCGCCAAAGGACATTTTGCCCCGCCGTCGCCGGGATTATAATTAATCGGGTCATTATTATTATTGTAGATTTTTTTTTGTTATCTTTATATGACGCGGAGGAATGTGTCCCGTTTGTCACCATGAAGAGTTTATTCGTGTTCGCAGCCCCGCACGATGCCGAGTTGCTTAAACCCAGAAAATGACCGCGACGGCTTAACAGCCTACGTTGGATTTTACTTTTTTTTTTTTTTTTAATTAAGCGACTTTTTTCGCGTTTTGTTATAAACATCTACAGCGAACACCGAAGTTGTTTTAAAAAAAAAAAAAGCAAAAAAAAAAAAACAGGGAATATAAGCCACGCCCCTCGCGGTGACGTATGCGGAGAGACGGACCAATCGCGGCGGCGCTGCCCTGTTGACGTGTAAACACACTTCCGACGCGTTGTTTGGAACGGGTATACCTTCTTTTAAAGGGCTTTCGTCGCGTTTACGTTCACGAATAAACGCAGTTTTTTTGTGTTTCCACGTTGCAGACATGAGCTCGGATGGCGCCCTCTCCCGGTTTTCGGACGGGAATTTCACGTCCTTGTGCCCGAACGGGTCCGAGTGGGTTTGGAACGGGCTCGGCGAGTGCGCCCAGGACGCCCGGGACATGGCCAGTGTCGTCCTGGGCCTGCTGTCGATCGTGTGCTTCATGGTGTCCTCCATGCCGTGAGTAGAGAGGAGGTGGCCCTCCAGCAGGGTCCGTGTGGCTCTGATCCGGGATCTGTGTCTGGCTGCTTGCAGGCAGTACTACAGCTCGTGTCGCAGCGGGAACATGGACCGGGCCCTGTCCATCTGGTTCCTCCTGCTGTGGCTGGGCGGGGACTCCTGCAACCTGGTGGGCTCCTTCCTGGCCGACCAGCTCCCGCTGCAGGTGAGGGTCCGCCGGGGCGCTGCTTTCGCCGCCCGGGTCAGGGCGCGGTCGGTGTTGTGATGGAGTTGTGCTTTTTGCAGACATACACGGCGGTGTACTACGTTCTGGCCGACCTGCTGATGCTGGGAATGTACACGTACTACAAGGCCCGGAACCAGCTGCGCAGCGGTGAGTCCCCGCCCCGCTTCCCTCTCTTACTCGGGTGTCGGCGTGGAGTGTGAAGTGCTTCTCCGTTGGGCCCCCAGACAGGTCTGTGCTGAACGTGCTCGGCGTTCTGTACCTGCTCGGAACGTCTGCTGTCCTGGTCACGCCACCGGGGCTGGAGCTTGGGGGGGACGCCGCCCGCGCCGGCTCCGGCCGCCGAACTCTGCTGTCTGTAGATGAGGCGTCCATACAGGTGAACGGTTTGTTTTGGGATTTCGCCATCGGTTCCGCGCTTGACACTAACGGACGGAAACGCGTGTCTGCGCTGCTCAGGCCTTTTCCACCAAGGAGATCGTCGGCTTCACCATCGGCTCCGTGTCCTCGGTGCTGTACCTCTGCTCCAGGCTGCCGCAGATGTACACTAATGTAGGTTGACAAGCCTCGGATGCTTATTCACTTTTTCCATCAAATAAGCATAAATACAACAGACAGCACAGCATAGGACCGCCAGGCCACTAGCCTAGCGGGTATCACACTCACCTATGGACCAGAGGACCACAAGGACCCAGGTTCAAACCCCACTTACTACCCCCACTTATCCCTGAGCATCTCCAGGAGGACTGTCCCTACTGTCACTACTGACTGTAAGGCGCTCTAGATAAAACGATTGTGATGCACAGCACAGCACACGGTTACACAGCGGAATGTGTCATCTGCCTTTAACCATCACCCGTGTGGGGACGGTGCTTTGAGATTATGGGGCCGCTTCCTTAAACGCTAGGCCACCACTGCTCCAATAAGGGCGTCTGATGACTGCTGTAAATGTTAATCATTATTACTTAACATGATCGTGTGCTAAATCTATTCTCACCCCCCCCCCCCCCAATATATAGTACATGTAAAATATAAAAAATATTGTGTTAACAGGTGTGATGTTCTGCAAGTGCTGTAGTTATCGAGTTTATTTGTCTGTAAGGTGCTTTGATTGTGTGGTTTGTCATGAACAGAGCTCACGTGGAATGAATGTGCTCGTTTTAGTTTGAATTTCCCTCTCCCTCTCCGTCCAGTACAAGAGGAAGTCTACAGAAGGCCTGTCCTTCTTCCTCTTTGCGCTGGTGATCCTGGGCAACACTACATACGGGCTGAGCGTGCTGCTGAAGAACCCCGATTACGGCCAGGGGGAAGCTAGCTACGTGGTCCACCATCTGCCCTGGCTCATTGGTAGCCTTGGCACCCTCAGCCTGGACCTGATTGTATCCTTCTCACCGACCATGTCCTCCTGTAACATGACTGATGACCCTCTATATTGATTATTTTTTTTGATGTTGTCCTTCACCATTTGCCCACCCAGATCTCTGTACAGTTCATGATGTACAGGAAGAAGCACATAGACCTCATACAGAGCGATGAGACCGCTGCTCTCCTGGGCAACTGAGACGTCCGCCTGCTGTTTGGACGATTGGACCCTCCTCAGTCTGCAGGACAGAGCACTCCATTTCCCGTTCCTTCAACACTTGATCATGACCAATTTAAAGAAAAATTTGAATTTAGAGAAGCGACCAAACCTTTCAGTCTGTCTGCAGTGCGAAATCGTGGCTCTCCAGGTCCTGGTTCTGCTCACTGTGATCCTGTTAGATTGGATTGGATTGGAGGAGCAGGATTTTCCGCATGGAGGGCTTCGGGATGGGGGCTGGGATATTTTCCAACAGGTTATGATGGTCAACTTGTTGAAAACAGTTCTGTGGGTGCTGCTGGTTCCACAATTTAGAAAATGCGTGGTCTGTACATCGGGGATATGCTTTTAAAAGTAAAATGTTAGTAAAGGGACATTGGGAGACTAAATGACACTAGTAATGTGAATCACAGTACTGTATTTTTATTACACTTTTTAAAACCTTCTTTCTCAGTTACATTAACCAGGTTGTGATGCCTCGTGTCCTGTCACGCAACCACAGGGTTCCTGAACGTTCTGTTTTAAACCTGACGAAAAGGGCCATTTAATTCAAGTTATGTAAAATAAAAGTGCATTTATAAAAAAAAAAAATCACTCACAGGCGTGTAACCGCCAGTGTTCTTTGCTGAAGCATGTTTAAAATACGATTCTACATTTTTATTTAAAATAATAAAACTGTACATGTGCCTGATGACTGTGGTCGTGGTCTTTCCCCCGTTCACCACATTTACTTTACTTTACATTTACATTTACATTTATATTTACAACATTTAGCAGACGCCCTTATCCAGAGCGACTTACAACGTGCTTAAGTTACCATCGATGAAGAGATCAATTCCGGTTCACTAGGACCCCAACTATGAATACATCTATTTTATTCACTCTGTTGTAGATTCTGTACACAAGTTCGACAACAAGAAAATTACAATTTAAATATTCTTTAAAGAGGAAGGTCTTGAGCTGCCGTGTGAAGGTGCTCAGTGACTGAGCTGTTCTGACCTCGAGGGGAAGTTCATTCCACCACCGAGGGGCCAAGACGGAGAAGAGTCTAGATGAATGTTTTCCTTTTACCTTCAGAGATGGAGTGACCAGGCGAGCAGTACTGGAGGCTCAGAGTATACGAGGTGCAGTGCGAGGTGTAATTCTTTACTTTACTTGGCAGATGCTTTAATCCAAAGCGACTTACAAGAGGAACCAGCAATTCTCATTTTGAGTTACAAAACTAACAGCCCTGATAAGGCCCAACTAGTCAGAAAAAGAACATGCACATTCATCATATTTGCTAGAATTCCACTTTCCCTGGCAGTTGTGAGGAGCATCGTGGAATTTGAAGACTGATTGGTCGCAGCACGCCCGCTTCCCAGCCTCGGAGGCGCCATCGCTGCACCTCACGTGCTCCTCGGTCCGAGACCTGCAATCCATTCTCCCGCGTCACAGAAAGCAGAGCCGTGCGCCTTTTTTTTCCCTCCTCTTCATTAGCCCCGTTGCCTGTAGTGTCCTGTTAGGAGAAGCAGCGCGGGCCCTGACCCTGGGAACGTCTTAGTGGCCCCCAGTGAAGGACGGAAGGGTTCAACGGGGATGCGCTTGATGTGTGTGTGTGTGTGAGGTTGGGGGGGGTCCGAATTCTAAAGTGACAGCCAGGAAGTAGGAGTGTGTCGCAGTTGTTGTGAAACCCCGCTTGTGGCGGCAGGAAGAGGCCGTGATAGGCCGCGGCCATCCATCACCGGGACGGACGGGGGCTGTTTATAAACACTGCGCTGCTGGGAATGTTCTAATGAGCCCCGCTCACTCGCTTACTGCGCCCTCCGACGCCCCCCCCCGGACCCCAAAATGCCCCCACTGGCTCCTTTAATGAGCAGATCATCCTGCCAGAGCCACGTCGCCCACTGAGCACTTTTAAAAACGTTCACATGTCTTATTCATCATATTTTTCCCATCTTCCCACTGGTCTGATGTCCTTGTGGTTCCTCTAGTGTCCCATACCCTCTGGTCGTCTTTCATTCGTAATTCCACTGATAATGTTGTTTATTAGTGAGAAACCCCGTACAAGCTCGAGTGGATTGAGGGAGAACTGTTTGTTCAGTGTGTGTGTGTGTGTGTGTGTGTGTGTGTGTGTGTGTGTTTGGCAAGTGTAGAATGTCAGAGGCTGGACCGCAGTCAACATTACAAATGTAAGAGGGGGGAAAATCAAGAAGATATAGGCAGAGTGGCCACGGCAGACGGCAGCTCGCGGTGAGTGTTCAGCAATCTCTACTCCACTCACGATCAATTCGAACGAATTATCTTCTCATATCTGCAATCAATATTTAGCTATTAACAATTATATGGGTGATACATGCTTTTTTTTTTTTTTTTTAGTTTGCCTGTAGTGAAAGATTGTTCATGTGAGGAGCCTGATATGGCTAAAGCATGGCTGCACAGTTTATTGAGCTTCTATTAACAGTAGAAATTATTAATAAAGACCTTTATGTGTGTTTTACCACCGAACTGACTGATACACGAATTGACTTAATCCTACTGTAACAATCCAGCTTTAGAGGACAGTTTCTGTAAAATGTGTGTATTAATGACCATGATCATCATGTGTAATTAGATGTCACTGTAAATAAATTAGCCTGGGCCTTTACTGTTTATTGTTTCTGGATATTATAATGCATCGCGTGTCGTTCCGAATGCTGAAAATCTGTGGTTTCTGGGGCCGTTTTAATGACTTCATGTTTTTTTTAGGGCCACTTGCTACCTAATTGACTATAAGCACAGTGAACACAGAGAACAGGGGTTCATGTTCACCCGGTGTAATAAATAGGGGTCACAGATACAGCGACAGGTCAACGATAGGCTGGCGCTCAGGCTTCTTGTGTGGCTTTACTGTAATAAAGACTCCCGGCGGTGGGCTTGGACTTTACCCGCCGAAGCCCTCACTCCGCCTGCCCACAAGGCCACTCTAATCTGAGGGCCTGCTTCCTGCTGGAATCTGTAAACACGGTGCGGCCTACGCCAGGCCGCTGGCAAACATACGAATCCTGCCGGGATAAAGAGGATGGATGGGTGGTCTGTGGGTGAGAAACATGGACAGTTCCAGTTCTGATAAAAAGTGGGGGGCTGCGCAAATTAATTGGGCTCCAGTAGCAATAAGATAATGTATTCTTCAGCGTATATTTGTATGTGTCCTGTGGATTTGTTTTCTATATTTATAGCACCTCAGAGTTCAAAATTGCATCATGTTGGGAATTCTTGAAGACCGGGCAGAAGTGGTCAATGTCAAGTGGCAGCGGTCAGTGTTTCACTTTCTCGGTTTCTCAGCATGATGATTTAATGAAGCACGAGTCCAGCAAAAGAGGGGTCTCAGGACGTGACCCTCCAAAAGTGATGGATCGCTCCAGCAACAAAAACACAGCCCCCCCCCCGTATTAGGGAGTCGGAATGCAAATATAGCTCAGTTTCAAAGCGGACTGCAAATCCAGTGAGTTATGGTGGCACGTTATGGTGTTATTGAGTGCCGCAATCGCACCAGGGGTTTAGAGTAAACTCATCCAAACCAACTGCACTTAATATCAGGATATGGCTAATGCTACTGTACTGATGATCAGTAAGTAAAGTGAAGTGATTGCCACTTGTGATACGTAGCAGCGCAGCACACGGTCTCCCTAAGTGAGCCTGGGGAGAAGTGTGTGGGGACAGTGCTTTGCTCAGTGGCACCTCAGTGGCACCTTGGCGGATCGGGATTCGAACCGGCAACCTTCTGATTAACCGCTAGGCCACCACTGCTCATACAACAGCAGTTACATTATGACCACATTGAGCAGCCCTGACCCGTCCAGGCATGGACTCCACTAGACTCCTGAAGCTCAAATCATTAGTAGCAGATTAGTGCCACCATGGATCGGACACCCAGCACATACTTCAGATGCTCAACTGGATTGAGGTCCGGAGAATTTGGTGTTCAAGTTCCTTAAATAATTTTCTCGCCTGGTGGCAAAGGACATTATCCTGCTTGAATAGGGCGTCGCCATCAGGGAATCCTGGGGCGTACTTAAACACTAAGCATTTTTGGTAGGTGGTGAAAGTAACCCCCACACGAACAGAGGTTTCCCAACAAAGCATCAGCCCCCCCTCGACCAGCTTGCCTTCTTCCTATAATGCATCCTGATGCCATGCCTTCCCCAGCTAAGCAGCAGACACCCACTGACCATCGACATGATGTAAGAGAAAATGTGGTTCATCATATCACTGCTCTGTGGTCCAGTTCATCATCAACTTAAAGGTCAAAATGTTCACTTGCTGTTGAATTGTTCCATCAACATTTAACATTTATGGCCTTTATCAGACACTCTTATCCAGAGTGACTTACAGGGACAGTCCCCCCTGGAGACACTCGGGGTTATGTGTCTTTCTCAGGGACACAGTGGTAGTAAGTGGGGTCTTATTCATGTGTTACCCACTATGCTACTACCACCCACTGCCAGGTGCCACTTCTCCTGTCATAATGTTATGGCTGGTCTATGTAGGGGATGGTTTTATTGATTAAAAAAAAAAAAAGTCCTTCAAGACTGTATATTTCATAATTTGCTCACTGTGACACATCTGGAATCTTGTGTACCTTGGAGACCATGATTCAGCTGAATTTGTTCTCTAAATCTTTGTGTAGATGTTATTTGTGTAGATGCTATGATGTTAAAGGCCTCCCGATTTCCTGAGAAATGTTCTTGGAAAGAACCCTCGCAGTTTCAAGCTGAGTTGATCCAAAATGTTTTATAGTGAAAGGTTGTGCTCCATAGACCCGACCCAGTCTGTTTCCTGGTGGCTGGGAGGTGATCCTCCAAAATCCTAAATCTTCCCAGCGTAAAATATTAACTGCAGGACAAACACTGCAGTGGCAAACAAAGTCAGAGTAAACACTCCCCAAAGATGAGCCGGCTGTCCCAGCAGCTCCCATGGGGCAGACAGCTGAGTGGACCCACTGGAACGAAAACTAGCTCAGAGGTCCCTCCTGTTCCTCAGAAGTTCCTCAACATAGCTTTAGATTGAGGATGAGGTATGGGGCAAAATTATCTGGTCTCCCCCAGTAAGATCTTAAATGAAACTAGTTGCAGGCCAAACCTGCAGAGAACATTAGGGACACGCTGTTTCTTTATAGAGTCCAACCAGAACAGCTGTTTGGACAAGGGTCGCTTGTCTGTCTAATTCTCACACTCACTGTCTCTCTCTTCTGATATTTCTCTCCCAGAGGACACAATTGCACAGTTCTGCTGGGTCCACTGTGATCCTAATATAGGTTTGTGTGGAATTAATATTACACCCTTCTTGTCCCTTTAGAGATCCAGACAGCTTCACTCAGAGTTTGTTCTCCAGCTGTTCCGATGAGAGAGTGGACGGAAGCGGAGATGGCCATGTCAGCCAGTGGCTATCTGTCTTCCTCTGATGGGTACACCATCCCAGAGCCTTTGCAGTTCTATGGTGAGAAATAAATCCTATCTCTTCCATCCGCCCTAATGCATACTCAGTCCATCCATCCATCCATCCATCCATCCATCCATCCATCCACCAAATGCATTTTCAATCCATCCAATCATCCACCGATCCATACATCATCCATACATCCATTAATCTAGTAATCCATCCACCAAATGCATGCTCAATCCATCCAATCATCCACCGATCCATACATCATCCATACATCCATTAATCTAGTAATCCATCCACCAAATGCATGCTCAATCCATCCAATTATCCTTCCATCCATCAAAAGCATACTCAATCCATCCATCCATCCATCCATTCAATAATCCACCCAAATAACAAAATCCAAAATTTGTCTGTTGATCCATCCACCCAGCCATCCATCCAAATACAAATTCCATCCATTCATCTGTCTGAATGAAGGCCACTGTTGTGCTCGACCTGAAGTGATGCTGTTTGCCTGCAGAAGTGTTTACACGGTGCTGCAGACATTTACAAACAGACGTTAACACGGCGTCTGTCACCCCACACTGTTCTGCTGCAGCTGCACCCCGAGGGGAAACATCTGTGTGAGATCGAGATAGCGGGGGAGAGGTAGAGATGGATTGCAGTAGAAATGGATCAGTGAACATGATGTATCTGACGCCCCTGTGTTGATGGTCTTCCCAGACTTTCACTATTGCTATGATAGTTATCCTTATGGATTGGGGTGTTATTCTGGAATAAATAGCAAATTATGGACATACACCAGTGATGGATGGGTGTACAGATGATGGATGGGTGTACCATGACAGGGCCGAGTTTGAGTTACTTTTGACATATCTAATAAGGTTTCTAATTACTTTGTGATGTTTGGATTCAGCATGTTTGTGCCACGTTTGGACCTGGTATCTGAATCCGATGAATCATAACAAGACAACATTATTTTTTTTGAAGGGGCACAGCCTACATTAATGTGCCTTATTTATTTTGCACAGGCTGCATACATGTGTGGCTAAAATACCTTACAGATCTGAGCCAAAATGGCCTCCCGGGTGCACTGAGCTAGATGTCGGAAACAAGCCTTTGAATGACACCTTCCATTGCCAGGCAGATGTGCCTCTGATGTGACATGTGTTCCCTCTGTGGACAGCTCTGGACTCATGACGCCCAGAGACCACAACCCGACTTCCTCCACCACCACCACTGTTAAAAAATAAATAAAAAATACAAATGAACTCGGATTGCAAGGAAAATAAAATGCCGAGCACTGTAACCTCTCAGCTGCATCCTGTTCCCAGAGTCACTTTCAGTTCACAGGGTCCTGCTCTGACGTTTTTAAATGATGTCCCACTGGCCCCATCATAACCATTAAATAAAGCATGAATCACGCGACGCGGTGGATCGCATTCCTCACCCGCGAACTTTGACTCGGAATCCAGTGTAACAGTGTTGAATCCTGTGTTCCCCCTGCAGATGTCCTGGTGGAGCCCCTGAGCTACTCCTTCCAGGAGCCGGACTTCCAGGCTCCGCCGTTTAGCCAGCAGCAGTACAACCCTGTCAACATGCAGTTCTCCATGTACGGCACTCCAACCGCCCCACCATGTAACCCGACGTTCGCCTACAGCCCCCCGTGCCCCGAGCTGCCCTGCGAGCCCAGGATGGAGACCCACGGCCAGGACCGAGGCGCCCTGAGCAGCCTCCCCCTGATGAAGCGCGCCAGACTGGGCCCAGGAGCTCGAGTGAAAGGCCAGGACGAGCTGTGTGTGGTGTGTGGTGACAAGGCTTCAGGATACCACTACAACGCACTCACCTGCGAGGGATGCAAAGGTAACACACGTTGGACCTGGATTTCCAGCCTCATCCGCTTTCTATTACTGATATTTCAACTGGCCAAGCGGTTAAGGAAGTCAGAAGGTTGCCGGTTCGAATCCCCGGGCGCCTGTCATGTATGCCCAATGCTCAGGGTGCAGAGAGGCAATTTGCTTTGGGTTTAATAAAGTATAACAAAACAAAACTAAAAAAGCATCCAGAACATTCCAAAATACGAGTGATTTTGATTTATCCCTTTTGGGACAGCTCCCCTGTCCTGTATTCCAATCACAGCCTAATCGGGAAATACTAGACTACTGTAAGCATGGCAAAACTCATGCGAACATTGCTGTTTCAGGGGTGTCAAACATCCTTGGCCCGGCGATATGAAAAGCTGATGACACACAAACTACAGATCCCATAATGCAGTTGCCTGCAGCTGAATCGGTACAGGAGCAGTTTCCACTAGTGAAAGTGAAGTGATTGTCACTTGTGATGCACAACAGCACAGCACACGGGGCTGACAATGAAATGTGTCCTCTGCTTTTAACCATCACCCCTGTGGAGCAGTGGGCAGGCATGACAAGCGGCCGGGGAGCAGTGTGTGGGGACGGTACTTTGCTCTGTGGCACCTCAGATTACGGGGCCGCTTCCTTAACCGGCAGGCCACCACTGCCCCGCTAGGCCAACACTGCCCCGCTAGAGGTGTGCTATACCGCTGGCTTCCCTTTCGATCCAATACACCGGCAAGAAAATGTCCCTGATTTGGAGTCGAGAATGTTCCCTTTTTTCCCCATCTTTAACGTCCTTGGATTTTCGTCGGGTTCAAGAAATTGTGATTAACAGACTTCAACAAGAAAAGACCATGCGCTAATGACCTGTTCTGCTTTTTCTTGGTGTGTCCTTGTGCAGGTTTCTTCAGGCGCAGTGTGACCAAGAAAGCCGTGTACCGGTGTAAGAGTGGCGGGGCGTGTGAGATGGACATGTACATGCGCAGGAAGTGCCAGGACTGCCGCCTGCGGAAGTGCCGGGCCGTCGGCATGCTGGCAGAGTGTAATGTCCCTGGTATACTGGTTTGGTTGCATTTTGTCCGTTGTGTGCCAGTTCAGGGGAATTCACAGAGGGACTCTCCAACAGGTCTCCTGACGGAGGTTCAGTGCCAGTCTAAGCGCTTGAGGAAAGGCGCCAAGAACAAGGCGGACCTGGCCTTGGGGGTCAAGGACGAGGAGGAAAACTCAGAGGCCAGGAGGGTCAGCTCCACCAGCAAACTGCCAGGATGGGTAATCTTCCCAGCCCTTGTCCAAATATCCATTTCTTTACCTCTCAACTTTTGGTCAATTGTCAATTTTGGAGACAGTGAGACAGACTTATCCGCTGACGGGAGCGGGGGCACTTTTCTGGGATAACGTTTCATTTTTTCTCCCAAGGTTCATTCAGGGCTGTCAGGAGACCAGAAATGTGCACTGGACCAAATAGTGGAAGCCCATCGCCGCTACCGGGGACAGAACAGCCTGCAGTGCAGGGTAGGTCGACCCTGGACCGCTGGACTCTTATTGCATGCAGGGGATGGTTGATTTCAGGTGCTTGTGAACTTCCTGCAGGTATCTGAATGGCTGAACGTAGGGGACGGTGGTGAGAGGTCAGGTGACTTGGCTTCTCCTCAGTCCCAGAGGCTTTTGCAGTTTTCCAAGAGTGTACCAGGTATTCCTCACCACACCCCCAGTTTACCTACATTTATCATGGTGATTTGGGGCTTTCATTGATTCTTCTGATTGGACAGCACACCCTCAGTCCGATTGAATTAAATTAAAATAAATTACTGAGACTCGCTCTGCTTTGTACTGCAGGTTTTGAGCTCCTGGACGGCTCGGACCAGGACACCCTCCTCTCCAGTGCCTCTGTTGAGGTCATGTTCCTCCTGTCAGCGCAGCAGTTCATAGAGAATCCTGGATTTACTTCAGGTATCAGTTTTGAACACCCAGAAATCCGTTTTAATTCACAGAAGTAGAAATTTTATGCACTCATTACACATGCTAATTATGTTCGAAAACTCTAATAGTTTACAGTGGACCATGGTTCAAGTAAACCATTTTTGAAACTTCATTGAAGTTCTATTTTAGTTTAGGACCAGGCCTAATCCATAACCAGGAAACCTAGCCTAAATATATTAAATGGTTATTTATCTTTTTATTCTTAACTTTTTCCTTGTGTACTTCCCTAAACTACTGATTACATGTGAATTAAAATTCATTGAAACTGACAACAGGTAGAAAATGGAAAAATACGACAATGCTAAATGGTACATGGTAACTTTGACAGATAAAATGGTGGATTAGGAACCATAGAGGACAAACTCCAAAAAATGAAAGTGCAATAGTTTTTATGTTTGATGGGTTTCTAGATTTGTTTGTTAAAGGGACATTTCATTTCTCAGCCCTCTACCCAGCGAGCATCAGCATCTCCAGCCACAACTGGTTCAAAACCGCTGACTCCAAAGATGCTTCAGGTGGGGTTATATATTTACACAAAAACTGTGATTAAAACGAAATTTGGTCAAATGCTCTTCTCCACAAGCAGGCGTGGGCGGGGAGATGCTCGGGCCGGTAATGAACTTCTTCCATAGCATGGCGTCTTTAGAAGTGACGGAGGCCGAGTACGCTCTTCTCACCGCTACGTCAGTCCTCTGTTCAGGTGGAAAGTTGCCGACGCTAAAATAACCCCGTAGCAGCGAGTTGTGTGGTGTATTTTTGTTCCTTGACCTTTGGCCTCCCTGTCTGAGCAGACAGGCCGTCTCTGCACGCAGTGAGCTGCGTGGAAGGCCTTCAGGAACTCGTGCTGGAGCTGCTCTCGCGGCTCTGCGCTACGCGCCGTGCCGCCTCCGACCCGAGACGCTTCGCCAGGCTGCTGGGCAGGCTGACCGAGCTGCGGACGCTGAGCCACAACCACTTCACCCTGCTGCGCCAGCACCCATGGGACCTGCAGCAATGAGCTCTTCAGTTGGGCGCTTCCTAACATAGTGCATCCACCAGTCCCATCTTCTCCCTCCGGAGGACTATGCTTATTTTATAAAGGCCTACTACATTTTACTGTGGTGACTTAATGCACGCTGAATAATAAAATTTTACCTATATTATACATTGTGGCATCATTTGAAAAATATCAGCACACCAACCTTATTGATATAATATTGTGCTCAGACGTTTCACAATCATTCAGCTCCATCTTGTGGTGCTTCTTCTTTACATGACATGGAACACTGATGTCTTCATTTACCAGAATCATTTCCTTACGATCAGTCATGAAAAGGCAGGGCTGTTAAAATGAGCACATTAATCGGCAAGACTCATTTAACGCAGTGAAATAAATAAATGCCATTAACACAGCTTTACTTCCTGTGTGGGTTTGATCAATGACGTACATGTTTGGCATCTTGCAATTAAACTATATTCAAATGGAGACACATGGCAGCCAAGGCCCTCGAACTAATTAACAATTAATATTCATGAGCAATGAATTATTAATTTTTTTAAACCAGTTGACAGCCCTATTAAAAAAGAATCCTAATTAATTAATTACATGACAAACTGAATGAATGCATGATGCAGTTGAAAGAACAACTGGAAAATATTTTGTCTTCAATATAACATTTATTTCCCCCATCATGAGAAAATACTGTTTAACGGATTATTTGGCAAGTAGGTAAAATCTGCAGTTTGTACAAGCTTAAAATCTCTCACTCGAGCTCAACTTTAATGTTTTCTACAATAAATTCAAGTTTTTGTGCTTCATGGAAAGAGGGTCTGTCTGTCTAAATAGCATGTGAGCAACACAATGGACGCCCTACAGCATTAGTCTTAATGTTACTACTTCACAAAGCCCACCTCAGTGGTTTGTCTTTACATCCTACTTCTAATAGTCCATCTTAAATAAGAGATTTCTTTAAAATTTTCAATCAACCAATATATAATTTAATTTCTCTGCTTTATCGCTCCATAAATAAATTACATATCTTTGTATCAAAAATGAGAATATATATTCAGCGCTGCACAACCTTATGTGCGCTGGATCGCACCAACACACAACTTGTACATTTGTGCATCTGCATACACAAAGCGATGAAAACAATCCGAAACACACTTTGTAAGACGCCAGTTACTACATCTTTACACCTATGTACATGGTTCATTTCATCACGCCACTGTAAGTGATTGAACTGACTTGGAAATTAGGCCGTATATAAATTAGATATCGCATGATATAAACTGATATTTTTATATATATATATATATACACACACACACGTGAGTGTCTTTACAATATACAAAGTGGTTTGTAAAATTTTAAAAAGTAAAAAGCTATAGTAAGAAAATGGCAGTGATCCATTCATATGCCCGCACGCATTTGATTGAAAAAAAAAAAAAAACAAAAAACAAAAAAAATCAGGCCACACCCAGTGAGCCTTGAGAAGGTTCACACTCTTCATTTCAGAATGGAAAGCGAAACGTTGTGAAGCGGACTGTCCCTGTTGTCCCAGCACCGAGGAATAACGCGAACGTGGTAATGTCCGACTCTCTAGCCCACACTCCCGTTCCCCTTTTCCGCAGCAACCCGGCCAACTTGGCCTGAGAGGCGGAGTCCAGCAGGGTCCGTCTACAGGTATTTGGAGGTGATGAAGCCGTGCTCTCCTTGTACGCGGCTCAGGTGCATCATGGCTCGGTCATAGGCCACCTGAACTGACTTCCTGATGCTGGTCTTCCTGCCCTCCATCATGCGCAGTTTGTCCGCCGTGTCGTCCACGCCCAGTGGCGTCAGCTTATCCCGCGGCAACCACTGCCTACAGAAGCACAGAGTGGGGGTTCACGCTTAATCCGGTCTGCATATGACACGATCAAATGAATCTTACAAGAACAATACAATTTCAGAAATAAAAAATTAAATGTGTATATTGTAAGTATGTGGATATCTGATTGCATGAAAAACTAATTATTGTATATGATAAAGCTACAAAATGAATCATTCTGAGTATCTATTTGTACGAGGGTGGCTAATGAATTAAACTGGTTAAATTCTTCACACACGTCGCACGATACTACAGTGTGAGCAAAATTATTTTTGTATTTTAATATTCATTAAATATTCATAATATGTTAAATATTCATAATAAAATCTGAGTGATTAACAGCCCTAGCTTAAACCTAAAACGGCGTATTGCATGACCTGCCCTAATTTGTGTCTTTGTCTCAGCGTTGCATCATGGGAAGTGTCTGTTAGAGTGTGCTAACCACAGGAAACTCTAGGGATGAGGAACTGAATGCCGAAATGGCCTACCAGGTCCTCTTATTGTCGAAGAAAAGCACAAGAAAGAGCTTCTCCCCGATCTCCTCCTGCCGCTGCTCTCCCAGCCGGAGGACGTCGACCGGAGGCACGGGGATGGGCACCCCGTTATGGAGCAGCCCCTCCTGGGGCATGTCTGGATCGATGACCTACACGGAGAGGAGTTCATTAGCTTCTAAATGAACCACAATGCACCACTTCCTTCACCTCACAGCCACTGCGGCCAAAATCCTTACCAGGGCAGGGTAGGAGGGGTACCCACGGCACTTCGCCCACACCAAATCCAGAGGCTCCAGATCAGCGCCGTTCTCAAAGGAAAGCATGTTATTTCCTACAGAGAGAAAGATGCTGAACATCACAACAGAACATCTGCGGCTCCATAAATCAGAATGTCTTGCCGTTTGTGTGATTCTATATGACAGTTCAAATGAAGGTAATGTCCAGAAGTTCTGCACAACCTTCTTTCATTGACAATAGACAGCATTCTAACAATAATGGATTCTAATAATCCTGGAATTCTCGTCAACATAAAACACGTAATGTGTAACGAATAACAAAATGCAGCCATTACAGCCTGTAATGTGGTCCCAAAATACCACTCCAGATGCAGAACTAAAGGCCTATTCTTCTAAACCGTTCTTACCTGCGTCAGTGTAGTCCGAGTCTCCGTTAACCGTATCCAGAAAGGGAACTTTGGATAGGGCTGGCTTCCCTCGGCTTCTTTTTGGCGGTGAGCTGCTGCAGGACGTATAAATAATTTAAAAAAAGGACTAACTTTACTGTGCTGCAGAAGGAAACCACACATGAATAGACCAGAACTGCTTGAGGAGAACCTACAGTGCCTTGGGAATCACCGGGGACGAGCTGGACTCTGAATCGGAGCCACCGTCATTGTGCTTTTTGAATCCGTTTGTCAGGCCTGAAACGATAAATAATGGTTTATTAACAGTATGTTATTAAGTGGTAAGTATTTTCCCAACTTTACTGGAGAAACAAATAGATAATCACCAGTCTCCAGGGAAAGGTGGGGGGGCTTCTCCCTGTCTGAGGTCAGGGTGGGGTTCTTGGTCGGTGTGGAAGGTGTCGAGTTTGCTTCTTTGGGAATATCGGTGGCGTTGCCAGTGCCGACAGGAACCCCGCCCCCATTTTGTAGTTGGCCGTCTTTGTCTCGCTGTAGCTTGGCTCCATTTTTGGCCTTTTTGAAAAGTATCGAAGTCCGGCGGCCAACCCCGGTCGTTGGGGTCGGGGGAGTGCGGGTGTCGGGTGACGACAGGCCATTGACCATTTCCCCGCCATCTTTATGAAGCGCGTGTGTGGGCTCCTCTGCTTTGGTACAATTTTTGGTGGTCGGCGTTGGTCCTTCATCCTGACTGTCGGCGACCAGCTTCATGCGCTTGGGTATCCGGCTGGAGATCCTGGGATCTGCAGTCATTGGCCGCAGAGTGGGGGGATCCTGAGGGGCATCGCCCTGTGGAGGGGTCAGAGCCAGGCCTGAGGGCTCCAGCGTCGGAGGGGGGGTAGACTTTGCATCCTCTATCATAGGTTAAAAAGACAAATAAATCTTGAGACAAATGCTATACGTCAAAACTGAAATAACTGCTCACTGGTAATTTACATTTTTTGTGACTTATGATTATTATTACCATTATTAAAGATCGTGTAAACCTTCAACATGTGTGACCTGCACAGTCACGACCCTTACCTTTATCAGATGAAGACAGGGCATCGTCTCCGTCCTCCTCTTCATCCTCGTCCTCCTCTTTCAGGTCTCCGTTGGGAAGGTGTGGGTGGCGCTGACCCTGTCTGAAGCGAACATTGTGGATCTCTCGGCGCAGCAGCCGGATGCGGCGGGTCCGGGCGCCGCTGGTGCGCATGGTGGTCACCATGTCCAGCTTGTCCAGCAGCTCTTTCAGCTGGTCCTCCACAGACATGTGCAGGCGGTTCTCCGGGTCCAGGAGCGTGTCGACTGGGGTGGAGAAAATAACCATATTCAATAACCCTTATCCAGAGCAACGTACAATCAGTAGTTACAGGGACAGTCCGCAGCAAGTGTCTTGCTCAGGGACACAATGGCAGTAAGTGGGATTTGAACCTGGATCTTCTGGTTCATTCTATCCCGCCCCCTGTTTCAAACATGGCCCTAAAAGGCTTGCTATCTGGTTGCTTCTGCGTGATCTATTTCGTGGACCACTCACCATCGTCCCACGTGCAGCGGTAGAAGTCATTCTTGTGCGGCGACTCCTGGAGGTGCATCCCAGTGTCCAGGTCCAGCCCTACGCTCAGGGCCTGCCTGTGGGCCTGCCGCAGGATGGCGCCCCCCAGTGCTCGCAGGCGGACGGCAGCTCGGTGGAAGACTGTGTCCTTGGAGTTGTAACTCAGGCAGTTGCTGATCATGAGGTTAAAGTCGGCCTCCAGGTCATCCAGAGAGCGGTACTTGTGGGCCTCCAGTTTGGAACGCATAGTGGAGAAATCCATGGGGTGAGAGATAAAATCCAAATAGTCAGGGACCTGAAACCCCCCGGAGAAAACAAATATGTAAATAGCAGGTTTATGGATATATTTTTACAATTGTGGAGCAGATATCATTGAAATCACTATACAGGTTATACAAGACCTTAAAAATCAATAAACAAAAACATTTTAAAGATGAATTAATTCCTTCATTATCCGAAGACAGAGTAACAACAAAGTGAAAGTGAAGTGATTGTCATTGTGAAACATTGCAGCACAGCACACGGTGACACAACGAAATTTGTCCTCTGCATTTAACAGTCACCCTTGGTGAGCAGTGGGCAGCCATGACAGGGAAGCAGTGTGGGGGAGCAGTGTGTGGGGACGGTGCTTTGCTCAGTGGCACCTCAGTGGCACCTTGGGATTCGAACCTGCAACCTTCTGATTACGGGGCCGCTTCCTTAACCACTAGGCCACCACTGCCCCCTAAAGCATAATAATGACAAATCCAGTCCATTTTGGTAACATGTGAAAAGCAGACAATGATGAGGATTCCATGAAATCCTAAAATCAACAACCGGTTGGAATGCAAAATCTAAAAGTAAATCCGCACGAAGCGTTCGGACGCAACGGACCATCCTCTTAATCATCATCAGAGCCACTAACCTCCTTAATGTCGACCGGCTCTGTAAAGATCTGCGCGCCGTCCTTCTCTTGTAGCTGCTCCAGCGTGGTGCGCAGCAGCACCAGGGCGGGGGTCAGCTGCAGCTCCATCGCAGCTTGGTGCACCTTCACCTGCAGGAGAGAAGCGGCCGCGTTCAAACGTTGCAGGACACACAAGGCGCTGGTGTCACCAAACACGAGGTGTTGACAGTAGACACGCGCGAGTGTGATGCTGTGAGGTAGGCTAAACATCTCTCACACACACACAAATTTGCTTATTTCCAAAATGTTGGCAGCTATACCTGTTCCCGCTTCAATTTCTCCCGCTTGCGTATGAGCTCCACCAGCAGCCTGGCTCTCTCCAGGTCATGCCTCAGCTTCTGCCAGTATCTCATCTCCTCTCTCACAGCGCTGATCTTCTCGTCTGGTTCAGCCTGAACATTTGCAGACAAACCGTTTTTAATTAGACGGCTCCTGGTATGAAAAAAAAAGTTAGTGGTCCCCGAATACGGTATCTCTTTCCAAAAGTTCAACAGAGGTGCAGAATTACAGCCACTTTCAGCAAGTCCCAGGATGAGATTTCCCCAGGACGTGCCATTTCTGTGTCTGCCGCTTTAAATGCTAATGAGGAGGAGAGAGGCGGGGCGAAGAGGTTAGCAGCGCCTATAGAAGCTGAGCGGCCATTCACAAACAACAATGTTCGGCGCAGAGAGGACGTAGTGTCGGTATTTTCTTCTAGAAAAAAAATTCAATTAACCCAATGATTCTTCAGAGTCTCGCGTGACAGAACAAAAAAAAACATTTGTGCTCAATTTTATATCCAATCACCAAGCGACTGCAATGCTTTGTATGTTTGGATGACAGTCAGTGAAGACAGTTTTAGGGGCGGGGTGGGAAATTCTCTGGGCGGATCAAGCATGAGAAAGGGGAGGTAAACTTTCCTCTTATGACATCATACGGGGACAAATTCCAGATCCGACCGTCTGCCGCTCTCTGAACGGCGAAGCAGAATGAGCAAAGCGCTCTTTACACCTATCGCTATTTTTAGCCACCACAGGGCCATAGACAGGCTAGCAGAATTCATATTAATGTTAGATAATCTCACAAAATGTTCATAATCAGGGACCTTTAAACATTTATGGCATTTATTAAAAAGACTTAGAATCAGTAGTGACAGGGAAAGCTCAGGGACACAATCTTGCTCAGGGACACATTGGTAGTAAGTGGGGTTTGAACTTGTGACTCCCTGTGGTCTTCTGGTCTATAGGCGAGTGTGTTACTAGTTTGCTACTAACACCCTTATGAATTGCATTAAAGAGGGTGTTACGGTACACTTAATGAATCCTGTTAAAGCCCCGCTGACCCTCACCTGCTCGGCGCTTCTCTGGGACTGAAGGTGCGAGTGCAGCCGGCGAATGAGAGGCACGCCGTTGCGCGACTGCCGCTTTAGCAACCAGAAGTTGTGCAGCCTCTGCATGAACTGGTTCTTCCTCTGAATCAGAACCCCTTTACAGAGTTTGTTCAGCCTATGATACAACGTGACAAGAGCAAAACATAAGAACATGAAATAGAATTGCACATTATTAAAATACAGGGTGGGCCATTTATATGGATACACCTTAATAAAATGGGAATGGTTGATGACATTGAACACATTTTATAAGTGGTCAGAAACTTGTATAGCTCATGAAAGAATAAAATTAAGTCAAAAGCACACCGTTGTTTTTCTTGTGAAATTACCAATAAATCTGATGTGTCACATGACCCTCTTCCTATTGAAAAAACAAAAGTTGGATCCAAGATGGCCGACTTCAAAATGGCCATTATGGTCACCACCCATCTTGAAAAGTTTGCCCCCTCACATATACTAATGTGCCACAAACAGGACGTTAATATCACCAACCATTCCCATTTTATTAAGGTGTATCCATATAAATGGCCCACTCTGCAGTTATAGAAAGTGAAAGTGGTCGTCGTTGGAGAAGACTGCAGCACAGCACACGGTGACACAAACTGTGTCCTCTGCATTTAATCATCACCCTAAGTGAGCAGTGGGCAGCCATGACAGGCGCCCGGGGGAGCGGTGGTGGGGGGACGGGACCTCTTTGGTACCTTGGTGAATCAAGATTTGAACCCGCAACCTTCTGATTACAAGTAATTAGAATTTGGCCCCTCAAAACAATGCATTAACATACAAACCATAAAGCGCTATTATTTTTTTGTCATAATTACTACCTGTTTTAAACACAGACATTACATTCTACAGTATCTATCTATCTAATATATATCTATATATAGACAAAGTTTTCACAATATAGTTTTATATATATATATATATATAAGTGGTGGGCCGATAACGTGAGACTCTTATTCGGCGATAAAAAAAAAATATCGCCGTTAATCTGTTCACAAAGTTGGGTTGGGAGCTGGGTCTATACTACGCAAGCTATTGTGCCGGAGTTCAATGGTTTCACTAGATTTATAAGTATATTTCTTCTTTCTTGTGTCTTTTAGTTTCTTATTTCCTAAAGACTTTTATTTTGTTTTTGAGACCCGGTTCAGGTCTCTTGGACACATGGCGTGAGCTGTGTGAGGTGCGTGGGGTTTGTGTGCAAAAACTTATTTCTTTCATTTTAATTTATGTACATATTAGGAATATTTTGCATGTGTGTTATTTTGTGAATATCTTTTTATGTTCTTTTAATACTGTATATTGTAGAGAGAGGTGCAGAAAGACGTGATGTTCTGACGCGACCTTGCTTTTTGTACAGAATACACTTTGCACAGAAAATCTCTTGGGTGTCACAGCTCATCATTTGTGGTTCAAGAAACTAAATCAAAAAGTTACACAACACAGAAGAAGAACCACTACACTATGATGACTTTCACCTTGATATTTTAGCGCGGATGTATACCTAGCCGAATTGCACTGTAGGGGGCGAGAATGAGTCTTCGAACTGTGAAATTACCACATCAAACGTGACGTGGTAACATGGATGCAGCTATTTAACTGAGTAAACAGTTGGTAAACACAAGTACATCTTATTGAGGATAATTTATTTTCATCACCAATTATCATAGTAGAACAGCTTTCTCAAGCAGTTTGTGGTGCATTTTGGAAACAGGAGATGAGCCCCTGGTCTAATGCGCCCACCAAAAGACTTACTTTTAGTCATTATTTGGGTAGCACACATATTCTGAATGCCTTCGGCAGAATTCAAATGAGCCATTTTAATCTAGATTAATGTAGATTAATTTTACTTACTCTAGATTAATTCCAAGATCTAGATTAAGAAAAATGCCCACCTCTAATATATGAATATATAAATGTGTATATATATATATATATATATACACACACACACACACACACACACACACTATATTGTGAAATTTTTCGTCGTGCATTTAACACGTTGCTACTACACCTGTTGCTACTGACCTGTGGGTAGGAATCTGTGACACTGTGACCAGCAGCGTCACCGCCTTGCGTGACGGCAGCTCCTGGTTTTTCTTTCCTCTCTTCTTCTTCTGCTGCTGACGACTCGACTCCTTCCTACCGCCCCGTTTCTGCTTCTCCAAGCTCGGCGACCGCGTGTACGCGCTGCGGCCGCGGGCGGCCCTCCCGCCCGCCTCCTCCTCGTCTGACCCCGCCTGGCCCTCTTGGCCGGGTGGCGAGTGGGCTTGGCAAAAGGCCGTCTTCTTGACGGAGAAGGTGGTGCCGTTGACTGTGGTCTCCCGGACGGGCTCGATCTTCATGAAGAGGCCAGCGCGCTGGGCACACGTGACGTGAAAGGCGGTGTAGCAGTTGGCCTTGTGGCACTGGATGGACGCCCCCCCGCCTTTCTGCTTACACAGGTAGCAGGTGAGCTTCCAGCGAGCCGGTGGGATGTTGTCCACGCCCTCCACAGGCTCCAGGAACACCGTGTTGGCAAAGCACACCTCGGGGATCCAGATGGCGCACACCACGTGGGCCCACCGTCCATCGCTGGTCTGCTTGAAGGCCCCGCCCCGGTTGGGACACAGGACACAGTCCACGGGTCGCGACGGAGACTGCAGGCAACAGCGGCAGAGCCACTGTCCCTCGGGGATGTAGGGGACGCCGTAGCACTCCTGGTGCACGGCCAGGTTACAGATGTCGCAGAAGAGGATGACGTTGCTGTTGAGACACTCGTCGTCCAGACAAACGCAGCAGAAGGCGTCCTCGTCGATGCCGCTTTGGGAGGTACCATGGCTACGTGACTCCAAGAAGGACTCCTTCTCCAGGCGATCCATCAGCAGCTCGAAGGTGTTGGCTGAGACCGAGGCCTGTCCTTCAGACGCTCGCTTCTCATTGACCATCTCCAGCCACGCCAGGTCCTCCTCATCCATGTCGTACTCGCCCTCGGCATCCAGGTCCTCGGCGGACTTCTCTATGTAACGGAAATAAGCGGCTGGGAGAGGGGCGGCCTCGGTGGAAGGGTACGAATCCACCACTCGAAAGGTGGGCTTGGGCAACTGACTGGAGTTGCCATGATGGGGAGAGGCGTTGGACGGTGGCTGCGAGGTGTTACAACTGCTCTGTGACGTGGGCGAGGAATGCTTGGCGTCTTTCCGTCTGCCCTTGTGCCCGGTGGTTTTGCGTCCAGAACTGGTGACTCCGCACCCGGCGGGCTGCTCGCTGTTCTCTTTGTTACTGTTGCACTCTGCAATGTCCTGAGCAGTCATTTCGTCCTCTGTGATTACAGTAAGGGGGTCGAAAATGTTGATGCGGTGGAGTCTCCCATCCAAGTCCACTTCCACCATTTTCTGGGCCTGAGCGTAGGTCAGAGTCTCTCTGGCCGGTGACACCTTAAGGCTATATGGGGATGGGGGTCGTTGGTGGCCTGACCCGCGAGCCACTGCGCCCTTATCGGCAGCATTGGTACTACCGGCGCCGCAGCCCCCTGGTGGGTGTGCCCTCCTGCGTGGCTTTCTCATGGGCTCCACACCACACGGCCCCCGGGACTTGAACACCACCTACAGGAAATAAACACGACCAGATTACTATCCACACGTCCAGAGAGCACGCAAAAACTAGTTCCACGCGTGCGTCTTATACCTGTTTGATTAAGATTCACAGAAAATGCATAACAATTTACACTAAACACAAATACCTTGTTTCAAATGATTATATTAAAGGACTTGAACCTTTTGAGAATATTGTTATTGCTCATGCTCTAATTCCAATAAACAAAGTTTTAAAAAAAATAAAAAATTAAAGGACTTAAAATAGCAGTACATCTCTCTCTCTATATACACACACACACACACACACACATTTACAGCATTTATCAGACGCCCTTATCCAGAGCGACTTACAATCAGTAGTTACAGGGACAGTCCCCCCCTGGAGACACTCAGGGTTAAGTGTCTTGCTCAGGGACACAATGGTAGTAAGTGGGGTTTGAACCTGGGTCTTCTGGTTCATAGGCGAGTGTGTTATGAACTACGCCACTACCACCATTATATATATATATATATACACACACACACACACACACACACACACACACACACACACACACACACACACATACACATACACACCACTGAGTTTAAAATAATAAACAAGACATTTGATGATTTAATGCCAAGGAACAGAATCTCTATGAAAACTGCAGAGCCAGAAAGCACGATAAGGTTACCAATATAAAGGCTACTAAAATAAACCGATATCCCCATCCACTGCATGGTGTTTATGTAAAGTCGATGGATACAACTTTACGTAGTTACACCACTGTTACTACATCGCGGCGTAAAAAAAAAATACGCCCTGTCCCTTTAAACGCACCCCGCGCGCTCGCGTCCACACGCGGAAGTGCTCACACGTTAAACCGGTTATACAAAGTTGGGCCCGGGTTCCAGCCAGCTGTGTTCAGGAAACACTCGCATTTGGCAAAATCGAGAAGGAGACGACGAGAAGGAGGTCACGTCTGTAAACGGGGCCGCGATGCTCCACATCCAGCAGGAAACTAAGACCTTGAACACCACGGGCGCAAATTCGCAACGCAAAACGCATTTTGTTCTATGAATCTTCTCTCTCTCTCTCTCTCTCTCTCTATATATATATATATATATATATATATATATGTATACAGTACAAGTTTGGAAACGCCTTCACATTCAATGTGTTTTCTTTATTTTCATGACCTTTTACATGGTAGATTCTCACTGAAGGCATCAAAACTATGAATGAACACATGTGGAGTTATGAACTTAACAGAAAAAAAGGTGAAATAACTGAAAACATGTTTTATATTCTAGTTTCTTTGCTCTGATTACTGCTTTGCACACTCTTGGCATTCTCTCGATGAGCTTCAAGAGGTCGTCACCTGAAATGCTTCTCCAACAGTCTTGAAGGAGTTCCCAGAGGTGTTTAGCACTTGTTGGACCCTTTGCCTTCACTCTGCGGTCCAGCTCACCCCAAACCATCTGGACTGGTGACTGTGGAGGTCAGGTCTCCACTTTTTGTTAAGTACATAACTCCACGTGTGTTCATTCATAGTTTTGATGCCTTCAGTGAGAATCTACCAACGTAAATGGTCATGAAAATAAAGAAAACACATTGAATGAGAAGGTGTGTCCAAACGTTTGGTCTGTACTGTATATTTATATCTGACTTGAAGCAATCTTTTGACTTTTGATGGTGTACAGGTAGTTCAGCTCAGGTATCAAAACAGAAACCCATGATTTTCTCATAATCGGAGCAAAGTTTAACTTGTTTTTATTTTGCTACCACAGGAGGCGGGACTAATGTTAACGTTAGTTCATATAGAGGGCGCCTCTGTTGCTACTTTAGCAACGAGGAAACTGCGTAAAATAAAACCCCAACAGCACTCCTGTTAAAATCACATACCGCGACAGACAATTAGTCCGGCGACAAACAGCGCGTTTCAGCTCACCATTCCGTGTCCGTGTGGAGTTTATTCTGATCTTTAACGCCCCAACCGCACGCCAGCCAATCAACGCTCGGCACACTCGTACGGACAACAAATCCGACCAATCAGCGGGAGGCCAAGTCTCGCCTCGCCACGCTGTTAGGTTGCGTGCGACCCATTTCCAAAACGAAGCCATGTCAGCCATGTTTGCCGTTTGCCTGGTAGCTAAAAAATCTACCCCCCCCAAACACGTACAACATCCTCCCGACCAAAGCCCGTCACGGTGCACCGCGCTCCCGGCCACGGCCTCCGACCTCCCGGCAGAGCGACCCACTCGCGGGGCGTCGGCGGAGTCCGAGCGAGCGCCGCGCCGGCCGACTATTCCTTCGCCGCGTTAGCCGCCGGCTAACGAGCTAAAAAAAAAAAACACCCAGCAAATAAAACTTAATTGTAAGTTGTGGGCAAAGTTAGCACGTTGCTAACCTGCTGGTCAGCCGAAGTTTCTCCTCCACGAAGCCCGGCCGCAGGCGAGCCGGTTACCGCGTCGAGTTCCCCCTTCTCCCCGCAGTTCGGCGGCGCCTTTTCGCGCCGGCTACCCAGCCGCGCCGTGCCCGAGGAGCCGGTAAAGAAGTCTGGCGGAGCGTCCTCCGCGCCTCAGTCCTCCATGGCGTGTTCTCGCAGAACGCCCTCCGCGGAAACATGAACCCCGGGGCCGACAGGCGAGCCGCTCGCAGGCGCGTTCTTCTTTATTATTACTATTATTATTATTATTTTACATCGCACCGCGCTGTCAGGGGGGGATGGTGCTACGGGCTAGCCGCAAACGCACTGGCTTAGCTGGCTGGGCGGCTGGCGCGGGCAGGGAGAGCTGGGGCTTTCAGTCAAGATAGCGAGAACACGCCCCTTCGGAAGGGGAGAAGCGGGGCCGACTCGAGTACCGTCCGCGCCGGTCCTTTCACAGGGAGTCGGCGGAGTGGGAGCGGGAGCGGGGCGAGTGCGGCGCTCGCCGCACACGGGACCGCCGGTCGGACGGTCGCGCCGCGGCCATGGCCACGGTTCGCGCGGTGGCGAAAGGTGGGGCGCGCCGCTATACTTCGCCCCGCCGCTGCGCGCAACGCTGCCGTGGGATTTACTGCCAGCGCCCGGAAACACGCACACCGGTTAACTGCACGGAAAATACCCGATAAATTAAATAAACTCTTCAGCCTAAACGTTGCAAAAAACGAATCCTAATGTCCTCGTTGCACATGGTTTACCACCTTTTAAGGGTTAATAAAATGTATCGGTTACTTTAATTACATAGAATATTGCAGTTGCACTTTTCACAGTACCTCTTTGATGGCTGCCATTATATACCACATATATGGCAATTGTATTGATTGTATGAAATATTTATTTATTATTAACTGCCCTTGACCAAAAACGCGCATCACATGACAATATTAACACGAACCACGTCAAAAAGTGTCTTTCAGTACTATGAAATGTTTCTTTAGAGAATTCCTTACCGCTACATTTACATTTACAGCATTTTTCAGACGCCCTTATCCAGAGCGACTTACAGTCAGTAGTTACAGGGACAGTGAGTAAGTGTCTTGCTCAGGGACACAATGGTAGTAAGTGGGATTTGAACCTGGTGGGAGTTATTCTTCGTGTGCCTTTGCAGTTAAGGAAGTGGCCCCCGCAATCAGAAGGTTGTCGGTTCGAATCCCGATCTGCCAAGGTGCCGCTGAGCAAAGCCCCGTCCCCACACACTGCTCCCCAGGCGCCTATCCTGGCTGCCCACTGCTTAACGAGGGTGATGGTTAAAAGCAGAGGACACATTTTGTTATGTCGCCGTGTGCTGTGCTGCAGTGTTTCACAATGACAATCACTTCTTTTTTGAACTGTTGATGTTTGCACTCCAACAAAATCCATCCTCTTGCCACTCTTCAAATTTATTTTAATTAACTCAATTGTTAGTATTCAGATTTGTACGTTTTTCTAAAATTACATTGATTGGTCCTCAGTATGTGTATTTGCTGTTTCATACATTCACGCAATCACCATACATGCACCAGAAATAACCCATAACTCATAGCTTGCGTGCTTTGTCTCATCCGTGGCAAACATTTCTCCTGTAAAAAAAAGAGCTGTGGCCATTTCTGGGCAACAAAAGGCAAAGGGACTGTTGCCATCTGGTGAGGTTTAAGAAGTGTATTCAGCACAAGAAGCCTTACTTGTCATACTCCAACCACAAGACTCAGAATCCAAGCAAAAGCCAAAAGTAATTCATGGTCATTACAGATAAAAAATATTTTTTTGCAACTTTAAAATGCAGTCTCAGATGCGATTTGCTAAATTTATTTCTGGAGTGTTTTTTTCATGCCGCTAAAAAATGCCAAAATTTAATGGTTGTCATATGACTTGGCTCATTATATCAGTGAAACTCTGAAACTCATTATTGAGTTCAGAAACAGAGGGGCTTGAACAACATTGCAATGCAGAAAATATCCAAATGCATAATCGTCTCGAAATTACAACAGAAAAGTTAAGTATATGTCAGTTCTGTTTATTAAAAATAGCCTTTCATTTTACAAGCATGAAACCAACATGAAAGTAACATTTCAGCAACGTTTCAGATGCAGTTTGCCATTAGCTCATCTTTTTGCACCAGATTGTCTGTCAGCAGAACGAGTCGTAGTGTAAAATTGACACCATCACTGTGACATTGTCAGCGTATTCCGTCTCTTGGAGTCCCTCCTTGGGAAGGGGACAAAACTCTTAACTTCTTTAAACGACAGTCCTTCAGAGAAAGTAAATGAACAGCTCTATGTCAGTGAACACAGACCATCGCAACATACTCGACCATCTTAATGACTTCGACATTTGATGCCTTGCTGGATGAGACCGGTTACTAGTACCGGTGCACAGTAACCACCATCGAAGAAAAGGGTGCACTTACGGCGCCACTCCTCCAGGGGCAGCGTTGCATTATCATAGCTGTCATCGTACGGCAGCGGATCTGGACAATCTTCGGGGTCCCGCAGGCCGTCAAAGTAAGCATGGTCCAGAGCCTTGCTGGCCGTGAGGCGTGCTTCGGCATCTAACACCAGCATCTTCTCAAGCAGGTCGACCGCTACGAACAAAGAAGCCCTGCATTTTACCGGCCAGTTAAAAACCACACCACATCTTAACACACATGCATTCATTTATGAAGAGGGGGTCACTAATAGTTTCATAATTGTGCTATTATTATTATTTTTTTTTTTTTACAGGGGCAGTGGTGGCCTAGCGGGTAAAGAGGCAGACCCGGTTGTGTCACCGTGTGCTGTGCTTCACCATGACAATCACTTCACTTTCACTTAGATTTATATTTCATACGTACTACAATCAAGGGGGCAAAAAGCCTGCTTACTGACAAGCATTCTCGATTTGAACTTGAATAAAACAGCGTCTCCGCCCGCGCTCCGGAGAGCCGCTCTCAGCACGGCCGAGTGGAAAATGCAACTGATTGAAAGGATGATAATACAAAAAAACTACATGAATACAAATGGTCGCCCTTAATGCGAGTGTCAAACCTCCAAATTCTCCCAAAGTCGGTGGAATAATAAGTATAAACCGTACAATAATGTGCTGTGCTGGTTACCGTGGCTTGTTTTTCTGCTACCAGCTGGAACCTCGATGTAGATGACAGCACACGAAACTCTACATACGCCACTGTGTTTGATCTGTGTAACTCAGTTCAGTGAAACCTTTCGGCCTGAGCCAAGTACTAACCTAACCGTAGGTCAGGTTATACTCAAATTGTAATTGATTATACTCAATTAATCTACACTATTAGTCTACAACTTTCTCAAAGGTAATTCCTTCTATTCTCCCCTTTTAACATGACATGAAACATGAAACCTGGTTCGTGATCTACATTCGTGCAACTCTTGTCAGCAGAAAATGTTGTGGTGCACAGCATAGGAAAAAAAAAAAGTGTCACCATACATTGTATTCATGTACAAAAATGACCATTAACAATGCACCTTATTGCCACCGCCTCTCCGACAGTGACAGCTGTATTTCTAAGCCACAGGTCAGTTCACCCTGACCTCAGTGTTTTTCCAGTGACCTCCGATCTCACTTTACAGTGACCGGTTTCTCCGAAAAAAAAAAAAAATTTAAGGCTTCGCTCGAGAATGCAGGCGGGCTGGCTTCCTTTGATTTGGGCCGTTTCTCCAACCCCCGACCCCTCTCCTCTCTCTCTGTGTTCTATAATACAATAAAAAGGCGTCGGGCCACTCACCCTCGGGGCTGGCTCGGGGGAACAAGGTGGAGAAGTCTTTGCGAGGGTAGTGGGGGAGGGAGCTCACGTAGCTTTTGGCCTGAAAGACAAGTCTGCAAACTGAAATCCTTGCCACCGCGTACGGTTGAGCCAGAGCGCCGCGCGGATCTAGACTTTCTAGACACGTGATTGCACATTCCAGCGTTGCAGATTTTAATGTGAGCATCAGAAATACCTCTTGACTGTCCAATTTATTAACAAATTCAGGGCCCGGCACGCCAGTTACTCTCATTATCTGCGTCAGCTGATCCATGTCTGAGTGTCAGAGGTTAAAGAAAAGGTTGACGATCTATGCAAGAACATAAAAGCAACACAAGACGGCCCTCAAAAAGTTACATATGTCAGAGTGAAGGGTTCTGGTGCCGGGGACCCTGTGTAAATCGTTCACGGCTTTAGATGAAGTTGAAAGGGATGAAATGTAGGATGGGTCACCCGGCCAGCATAAGGGTCAACACCACTGCCACTGAGCAAAGCACCGTCCCCACACACTGCTCCCCGGGCGCCTGTCATGGCTGCCCGCTGCTCACCAAGGTTGATGGTTAAAAGCAGAGGACACGTTTGGTTGTGTCACCATCTGCTGTGCTGCAGTGTGTCACAATGAAAATCACTTCAGATTCACTTAGTCACACATTCTGAAAGCGTGTCCAATTTCTAGCAAAGACGTTATGAAACGAATGAATGAGGCCCAGAAATCGAAAAGGATACAGTCTTTGCCTTTGAAGAGGGTTTTCCCATTGATCATTTCCGCCATGATGCAGCCAACTGACCAGATGTCCACTAAGATGGAAAATAGTCAAAATAGAGATTCACAAATCCTAGTTTCATGGACAGTTCATATTTTTTAAAATGACATGTTCATGTATCTGTGTTATCGTTTATTTTTGAGACGTTGATGGATTCCTTCCATTTACATTTACAGCATTTATCAGACGCCCTTATCCAGAGCGACTTACAATCGGTAGTTACAGGGACAGTCCCCCTCTGGAGACACTCAGGGTTACATGTCTTGCTCAGGGACACAATGGTAGTAAGTGGAATTTGAACCTGGGTCTTCTGGTTCATAGGTGAGTGTTACTCACTAGGCTACTACCATCCTTCCATTTACTGTCCTGAGGAATAATACAGAGAATGGGGACAACTCTGCCTGACAACTGCACATTCACAACCCAACAGCTCCGTCTAGTGGTGCTTCCCTACCTGACACTGAATGAACAGATTAGCCTTCGCCGTTTAAACAATTAAGGGGTCATTTACTCATTTACATTTACAGCATTTACATTTACTCATTTACAGGATTGGACAAAAATTTGTGATGAGTAAATACCCAAGACTTTGCCATAAATGTAAGTAATTCCATTACAGTTCACGGAGCTTTGCCGTTTTTATTCACTATTTCATCATTTTTCTTTTGTGGTGATTTTTTTATTTTTATTTGAGGCCAATACGGGCGTAGGACTTATTTGTAGGCGTGTCTACTCAACGTACATTTCAATATGACTGAGGAGAGAGACGAATATAACGAACAGCGAACCAAATCGCCTCCCCAGCGAGAAGAACACAGACACGTTTAATGAAGGAAATGACCAGCCAGGGCGGCCAGCACTTTCCAAGGCTGCTGGAGAGAAGCGGCGGCTTTCTTGCCAGTCTGGGTGTAGTGCATCCAGTTCAGTATGACCTCCGGGGCTCGGTACCAGCGAGTCACGACGTAGCCCGTCATCTCCGGCTCGGCGTGCCGCGCCAGGCCAAAGTCCAGGATCTGCGTTGGAACACATCGAGTCGTCATGGCGAGTGGTACAGAACGTCTCCCCGAGCTGCCGGGCTCGCGAGTCTACGCCTCTGCATACCTTGAGCTGGCAATCCTGGTTCACCGCCAAATTACCAGGCTTCAGGTCCTGAAAGAGGAAGTGATTTTATAACTACGTACAGGTCACTGATAAAATACTCGTTTTAACGCCGAGAAATACGAAATAAACAAGTAGATGGGTGGATCGTTATTTTTTATTTTTTTTATTCAGGTATTTAAGGCTATATGATTTGTAAAATATAAGGCCGCAACTAGGCCACCTCCAGATGGAACCAGAATCAACACAGCAGCAGCACTTCTCCATGCAAATATCCTCCACCAGGACTGAACCATCAGGAAACATTCAGAGTATCGATACTACCTACTCACACTTTTATTTAAGAGGACACCGTGCGACCCGACGAAAATCCAATTTGTTGCATTGGTTTTGCACAACGCACCCAAATGCAAAACGTCTCAATATTGATCGTCTATCTTACCCGTGGTCCCACAATGCACTGCGGTCCAGCTCCCGCTGCTGGGCAAGAACCCGATATCAGCTGACAATCAAATTACAATGAATCCGGCGCCCACAGAGGGCAAACGCTGCCGTAACGCACGCCGTTCTTCAGCAGGGAGCTGCTGTCTGGACTAATAACCCCCTGAAACGCCGCAACGTTGCCGAACTGTGAACACAGACGGCCCGCTTCTCCAGTCGACGCGCTAAAGGCGTTCCCGACGTGTACGGACTTCGTCCCGGTTCCACTCACCCTGTGAATGATGCCTGCGCCGTGGATGTACTGTGGAAATGACAAAGCGGGGACAGAATCAGGACCGACAGCCCAGGCCGCGTGGCCCTGACGGTGCGTCCGACAAACCTGGAGCCCACACAGCATCTGATAGACCAGGAACTGGACGCGGTCCTCCGTCAGGAGCCCCCGCACCTTGGACAGGTCCGTGTACATGTAGGGCATCACCAGGTAGCTGTAACGCCGGAAGGGTTCGAGTCAGGGTTACACCGAGGGCGGAAAACGCTCCCCGGCGCCGCGCGCGGCTGCAGGCGAACTCACAAGTCGTGGAAGTCCTCCAAGCCGCGGGCAGGCGTGAACACGTCCAGCAGCCCGATCACCTGGAAGGGAGCAGCGATTAGACAAGCGGCGGCGTCCAGGGGCCACGGAACGGCCCCCGCAGGCCCGGGTGGCCGGATACTGACGTTCTCGTGCTTCATGTGCTTCAGCAGCCGCAGCTCCCTGTAGGCCCTCTTGGCGAAGATCTCGGACTGGAACGGCCGGTGCAGCTTCTTGATGGCCACCTTCTCGCCCGTCTTGTCGTTGAACGCCGAGCTGCCGGGGTTAAAACGAAGCCCAATGAAGCCGGTGGTGCGACCAGCATGGTGTAACCAGAAGTGTAACCAGAAGTGTGGTGTAACCAGCAGTGTAACCAGCAGTGTGACCAGCGTGGTGTAACCAGCAGTGTGACCAGAAGCGTGGCGTGACCAGCTCGGACTCACCACACGGAGCCGTAGGCGCCCGTACCGATCTGCTTGAGAGCTCGGTACTTGTCGGGGACTTCCCACGTCGTGCTGTTGATCTCCTCCCGGACGAAGCGCGCTCGGTGCGACTCCATTTGCTTCCGTCTGCTTGTTCAAATGTGAACGGACCGACGAGCGCGATGGGACCGGAGTCGCTCGTCGCTGCTTCTCCGCCCGGATGCGTGTTAAGGAGTCTGCGCCGCGTCTTGCCGCAACTTGCGTCGCCGCGGTCTGCTGCCAAAAGCTCCCCCGCCCGCCGGAGAACCGCGCCAAGCCCGGGGCTGAGGAGCTCGACGCCGCCGGTCACCGGCGCTCCGCACTTCCTCCTTCACCACGGCTACAAACGCCATTAGCACGGAACAGAAGGGCTTTTATATACTATGCTCTATATACGGCCGTGAAATGGGATTAAAAATCAGATCCTGCAGTGCAGACATACGTGTAGAAAAATACAAATCCACAAATAAACACGACAAGGGGCAGCAATTACAAATCGTGGTTTTATATACAGTGTATGTTATGTATTTAGCGTGTGTGGGTTACATGTTATTGCACATTAGATATATTATTATTATTGCATTATTACTAACCTATTCGTGATCTGATCGTTCTTCCTGTTAATTCGAACCTCGTGAAGCCGCGAATGGGATTTTCTATGACCTTTCCATGGCACTACAAATATCACTCCACTTTCACTTTACATATCACATCAGGATTTTCACACTTTTTAAATAAAATATTAACTCATTCCAGGTTATGTGGTCGAAATAGGTGAGAGTTGAATAGAGGGTACGTATTGCAATATTACGGTACGTACTGCACTTACTAAAAGAACGGAATGTTTTACATTTCTTTCTAACTCACGCACACAGCCGCTTTCGTTTTGATGTCACGGGAACACGAGGTCACACGTTGTCACATGACCGAACCCGGAAGTCGCTTGGGGAATTTGCGAGTTAAAGATGCAAAGCTGCGCGAAGAACGTCTTTATAATCAACCCAAAATCCCGCCACTAGTGCAATCGGTTCGGCTACAAAAACTGCGCGTTATTACGCGCAACGCGAACGACGCGAGATCTGGCAACACGGATCCAGTATTAACATTAACAGCATTTATCTGACGCCCTTATCCAGAGCGACTTACAATCAGTAGTTACAGGGACAGTCCCCCCTGGAGACACTCAGGGTTAAGTGTCCTGCTCAGGGACACAATGGTAGCAAGTGGGGTTCATAGGCGAGTGTGCTACCCACTAGGCTACTACCACCCCAGCACGCAGTGTACTTTATTCTGAAGGACAAAGGACAAATGTTCCAAATATTGAACAGAGAAGATAGGTGGTTTGAGAGAGGAGCGGAGGAAGCTTTGCATGTGCAAATCAACAGAGGTGGAGGCCTCCGACACAACTTATCTTAACCTATAATGCTGCCCTTTCACCCATCACCCAGGAAAATCAGGCCCGATTCACACGTCCACCAGGTTGGCAACACAGCTGCCGGGTGTGGGGCTGTCACACCTACCCACCCCACTGCCCTGTTTCACTTAAGCCCACTCCAGCAGGAAGGAGGTGAGACCAACCTGGAGGATAGATTTGCGGTCACAAGCCAACTTCCCTCAGAACGAGAATGAAGCGCATCTACCTTAAAGAAGGAAGTCCAGTTGCCACGACTCAACTTTCAGACAATTTCACTAGATGTCCACTAGATGGCGCGCTGGCGACGCGCGAAACGGCCCACGCGTTTCCCGCTCCCCGCCACTCGTTTCTTTCCCTCCTCTCTCCAGAAGATTGGATATCAGCGGGGATTTTTTCCTAACGAGCTCGGAGGCGCGTCTCCCGTGAAAAGATGCTGCGGGGCATGACGGGCTTCCGATTTGGTGGGGAAATGAAACCCTTCTCTCGGTGGCCTCTGCAGGTACATGGCAGCTGGCGTCCGTGCTTGCTGCAGTTGTAAATATGCAAAAGCCCCGTAAATGTGTTCCAAAAGTGCACAATAGGCAATTCATAAAAGCTATCAGCTGATGAAGACAGTTGCTTTGCACATGGAGGATGATGTGATCATCAGTCCCTTCTTTTCAGCCACACAATGGGCTTATTAGTACTTCATTAGCGCCTCATCTTCTGATGGTCAACCTATTGTTGCAGGAGATATGATCAGCGGACACCACCCAGCATCACACATTTAGTGAGAGACGTAGCTGCTCCGCTTATACGTTCATCATCATTGTTAAACTGCAGCGAACATTGTGTTGCTGACACGGCAAAAACTCTTATTGTGTTTTCCGACTCTGTCTCCTTTGTCTCCGACTGGTCCATTTACACAATTTAATCTAAAACTTCCCAGACAGCAGAAAGATGTACTGCATATTCTCTTCACTGATTCTACTTTTATTAATGGGTGTTAAAATGTGATAACAGATTGCCTTTGATGAGTTATACACCGCTGAATAGGACTATTATGTATTGTCTTATCTCTGTGGATCTGCGTGAGGTTTTCCTTCCTTTTCTGAGCAAGACACTCCAGGGTTGCTCCAGGGGGACTGTTCCTGCAATTATTGATCGTAAGTCGCTCTGGAGAAGGGCGTCTGATAAATGCCATAAATGTACATTTGCAGAATTAAACAGATTATCTGTGTCTTGGAAATTTTCTTGTTGTGTCACCACTTCTGTCAGCCATAATTTAATCTTTAGTGATGTTTTCAGCCAATCAATCAAATTCATTTATGAATCATATTTAAAACAACTTCCGTTGACCAAAGTGCTGCACAAGTATAAGACAATAAATCAGCAGGTCATATCCAGCAGTTATACCGAATATACACTGCTCAAAAAATGAAAGGGAACACTTAAACAACACAGTGTAACTCCATGTCAATCAAATCGTCCACTAATACTGACCGACAATCAATTTCACATACTGCTGGAGGATGTGGAGGTGGAGCAACCCACACAAGTGGCTCAGGTAGTGCAGCTCATCCAGAATGGCACATCAATGCGATCTGTGGCAAGGAGGTTAGCTGTGTCTGTCTGCGTAGTGTCCAGAGCATGGAGGAGCTACCAGGAGACAGGACAGCGCATCAGGAGACGTGGAGGAGGCTGTAGGAGGGCAACAACCCAGCAGGACCGCCATCTCCACCTTTGTACTAGGAGGAACAGGAGTAGCGCTGCCAGAGCCCTACAAAATGACATCCAGCAGGCCACAAATGTGCATGTGTCAGCAAAAACGGTCAGAAACAGAGTGAGGGAGGTATGAGGGCCCAACGTCCACAGGTGGGGGTGGTACTACCGAACACGCTCTGAGCCTTGTTCTGGGGACATGCAGTAATCGATGACCAGAGGATTGCAAGGCTCTGAAAGGAGAGTAAGGAACAAGAAGCTCTGACAGGTATGCAGGTGACAAACCGAGTAGTAATATTTTAAACTATACAGGAAGCCAGTGGAGGAATGTCAGAAGGCGAGCTGCTGCATGTTGAATGGCTTGTAGCCATTTCAATTGCGACTGACTGAGACATGTGTATGGGTGGTAGTAGCCTAGTGGGTAAGACACTCGCCTGTGAACCAGAAGACCCGTTGTGCCATTGTGTCCCTGAGCAAGACACTTAACCTTAAGTTGCTCCAGGGAGACTGTCCCTGTAAATAGTGATTGTAAGTCGCTCTGGATAAGGGCGTCTGAAAATGCTGATATAGCGGGTTACAGTAGTCAAGACATTATGTGATGAAAGCATAAATTACTGTATCAAACTGTTCAGGAGGGATGTAGTGCTTAGATTTATTAAGAAGTTGACAACCGTTATCTGTTCATCCAAGTCAAAAGTTACCCCCAAGATTTCTGGAAGACTGAAGAAGAAGCCAGAGATTCAATAACACTGTCATAACCAATAAAGAGATAAGACTTACACTTGTCCAGACTGATCACAGTCCATGTTTGAACATCTTTGAGACAGTTAAACAAGGTCTGAATAGATGGATGACTATTTGTTGGGATAGACAGATACATTTGAAGATGTCACTGGGCGAGTTCGGGGACGCATTCGCAGGAATGCTTGGAGCGAGGGGACACATCGCCGTCCTGGGAGAGGACACTGGACGAGCTGGAGAGGAGGGCTGGAGGCGCTTGGCCATCGTCACAATGGATAATCCGTTCGGAGATCGTCGTCACAAGAGGGGCAGGCAAAGTTCTAGGTCGGGGGCAGGCAAAGGTCGTGGTCATGTGATGGATTATAATCAGTCGGGCGTGGGTAACTAAGGCTGGCGTCTCTGGGAATAAATTCGTCAAAAAAGAGCTCACTTCCGTTTCCGGGTTGCTGTCTCCCCAGCTGGTCTGGCACTCGTGACAGAAGGTCATCAGCAAAGGAGTTGAAGGCGATTTTGTACTTCCTCATAATAGACCCCAATGGAAGCATATACAATGAAAAGAGACTTGGACTAATATGGAGCCTTGGGGTACCCCACAGTCAAGAGAAGACGCTGTGGATGAATTCCCCCTAGATGGACTGAGAAACTCCTGCCTGACAGGTATGATTGGAACCATGTAAGAACACAACCTTTAATTCCAACGGATGTCTCACGGCGTGATAAGTGGATAGTTTACAGTGTCAAAATCTGCAGTCAGAATGGCAGAATTAGTCAGCAGCTAAAAGCAAGCATGTTTTAATAATCAAATTTTTAAAAAGTCTCTTGAGGCATGATTGACAGCTACTGACACTCTCGTTCTGGATGATTTAAATCACCTCTTCTTAATACATGCACAAAGTAGTGCAAGATGCCTCATCATTTCAAAATCATCTTTGAAAATTCAGCAAAACACCTAAACTACCAAAACTATCTGCTAATTCTTTGACTGCTACAACAATTTACCTGTTATTACCTCATTACTTATTCCTGACAAGCACTTTTTCACTAAATCTGAAATTCTAATTCACCCAATCTCTCCCGTGTTCCCCTTCTTTTTATTAATGTTTTATGTGCTAATAAACACAATCTCTGTCCACTGACAAACCAAACATGCAGATACATGCAAATTCTGATATTCTTGTGGGGCAGTGGTGGCCGTAATCAGAAGGTTACCGGTTCGAATCCCGATCCGCCAAGGTGCCACTGAGGTGCCACTGAGCAAAGCACCGTCCCCACACACTGCTCCCCGGGCGCCTGTCATGGCTGCCCACTGCTCACTCAGGGTGATGGGTTAAATGCAGAGGACACATTTCACTGTGTGCACCGTGTGCTGTGCTGCTGTGTATCACAGTACAATCACTTCACTTTGACTTTAATTGTGATTAATGATGTAATGATGTTGCATATATTTCAGCAGTATGTGGGGACGGTACCTTGCTCAAGGGGACCTCAGTGGACCTGAGGCGGTTTGAGATTTCCTTAGCCACTAGCCACCATATATAATAATTTTCTCTTCGTCTAGCACTTAACAATTTCCGAGCATGTTCTTTTTCTAACAAGTTAGGCCTTATCAGGGCTCTTGGTTTTTGTAAACTCAAAATCTATAGAAATCAAACGAGAATTGCTGGTGTCGTCCTCCTGTAAGTCGCTTTGGATAAAAGTGTCTGCAAAATAAAGTAAAGTAAAGTAACTAGTGAACTAGTTGAATCTTTCATTTGTGAATAACTGGCCTCATGCAGTATAGTGTAATGAAATTAATCCTTCTTTACATGGTTGTGTTTGTTAGCACTGAGGACTGCTTGAATGTCTCTTCAGATGTGATGTCCCATAGCCATATCAGTATTAAATTCAGGATTTATACAACCAGCCATGGTTACATAGTTCACACAACCATTCCTTTTCTAGTCATGTTTCATATGTAAATGTCTCATCAAAATGTATGGAATCAATGCGAAGAGTCCATTATGAACCATGCATGCTGCGCACATGAAAGGGCCAAGGTTCTACCTTTCTTTGCCGCTTGTGTGCTGAATTGGAAGTGCGCTCAGAACATCGATCTGTGCAGGACGCCCGCTGGTGAGTGGAAGGCAGCGAATGTCTCGTCTGTTTGTAAATGATCTATCTTCACAAATCCATCTCCTGCCCTCCTCTGTCAAACGAGCTTGAAGATCTGGGGTTGGCTGTGTTTGACTGGTCCGCTGCGCACTGTGTCACCTTTTTCAAGAATCCACATATCAGGACCTTGATTTTGTAAGTTCATTAATCAACAGAAGCTCAATGCGTGGGTGGAAATGCAGAAAACGTTGCTCAACAGATGTGTCCGGTCCCAAAAGGAACATTTAAACAGACAGTACCCAGATGCTGATATATGCTGTACGCCCGAAGGCCGTTGTCAGATCGTAAGCTCCAACTTCTATCTCCTGCCCTCTTGGTGTTTTGCAGATTCAGGAAGGAGCATGAGCTCCGGGAATCGGGAAAAAAAAAAAACCAAGCGGCGACTTGTCAGACGAGGAAATTAGACTTCACACCCCCCTGCAAATCCTAAACATGGATGATATAGATTTTCGTTAAACCTCGCAGCTCAGAATTTGCCATCTTTTCTGAATCACCCGGCACTTATGTGCAGGTACGCTGCCAACAAGCATGACTGTGTGGAGCGCATGTGGGCCGCGGGTGGAGGGCCAAACCCCCATATAGCAACAGGAAGCTATTCCTTTGTTCCCGTGCCACCGGGTCACAGTGTCGCCATCTAATGAGTGATTAAGAACAAATTAAGTCTGTTCTTTGAAATGTTCCTCCACTCCAGCAAGGAATTAATTATTGCTTTCAATCAAAGATGCTATCTGAGGCCCTTCGTTAAGGTGCGGCGCTGGTGTCTTCGGTGATTAATGGGGTGACCTTCCCATCGGTGCTCGGCTCCATGTTTAAAATCTATTCCATCAGCGAGCGACCTCGGGGGTGGAAGTCTGGAGGAGCCGTGCAGCATCCGAATGCTCCTCGCCGCAGCGGATTCCAGATGTGCTTTATGGAGGAGATTTGAAACATGCATAAAAAAGTGATTATGAATCATTCTGAGCTCCATGTGCTGGATTTAGGACCGTCGCATATCTGCAACAGGTTCTCCTACGTCCACTTCCAACATCAAAAGAGTCGGTGCTGACAACATGTGGACGTCACTTTTTTAAAAAAATATCCTCATTAAGCATTGGCCTGGTGCTCGTTTGGACATAAACTGATCATTTTGATGTAAATGATTCTTACAGGGGCCAGAATGAGTGTAATAAAGAGCCCCTAGCCTTGTAAATGTTTAATTTGTTTTAAACAGATTAGAATTGGGCGGCAGATGGGCAATGAACACTCAAGCACGCACACACACACACACACACACACACACATGCCATCTCGCTCTCTGTCTGTCTCTTACACAACAGGAACTTTCACACATTTTGAAATTATCCACAGCACAGTGATCCGCCACTGGCCGGGCGGACCAGAGGGTCTACACACAGGCATCATTCCGCACCGCCATTACCATCCATTACACTCGCTGATCACACAGATGAGCAGCCCTCGTCCTGCCAGCTCCTCCCGCCGCCGTCATTGTTGTAACCCAACTAATGAGACACCATTGTGCTGCCAAGCCTGCTGCGGGAGGCATTTATTTATCTGTCCAATTACTCATGCGCCGACTTATTTGCTCATTAATCCATTGGGAAAATTTAACACATGAGAGGTCTGAGATTGCCATTGTTCGACTCTTCAGAGCATGAACAGAGTCACTGAAAGAGTGGATCATGGATCAGAATAACACAAGAACCCCCCATTTCATGTCAAGTCAAGCCAGGTGGAGCTTTATTGTCACTTCAGTCACACACAGTGACATGCACAGTAAAGAAAATAACATCCAGATTGCCAATGGGTATACAGTGGGGCAAAAAGGTGTAGTTGATAGAGGTTGATAATTTGTCAGAGACAAATTAAGTATTTTGGTCAATAACAAAGATTCACCTCAATACTTGGCAGAGGTCAAAGGTTTCCATCATTTTGACCAGGTTTGTACTCACTGTAGCTGGTATTTTGGCCCATTCTTCAATGCATATCTTCTTGGACCAGTCATTCTGTCCCCTTTGCAGAACTGTAGTCCCAAAGCGTGATGTTTCCATGACAATGTTACTAATAGTAGTGTTTGTTACTGTGGGTACCGTGGGGTCAGTGACCAGTTGCCCCCGGTGTAGTTCTGGGCTGTGTCCTCATCATTCTCAAGATTCTTTCTACCCCACAAAGGGTAAATGTAAATCTGTAAAGATCAAATAAGTCTAGACATTGAACAAGATGTAAAGTACAGTTCTGATATTTGTGGCATGGAGAGGCGATCAGATTAAAATTGGAATGTGCCACATGGCAATTGCTGGTCACAGGGAGCTCTAAGCGAATCTGCAAAAACCTACTGGCTTCACAACAGCTTCTACCTGACTGAAAGTGCAACAATTTTTTTAGTTTTAATTATTGCAGGTTTAGCTGCGTAGAAATACACAGGTACCAGTTAATAATTGGATTACTAGAGTCTGCATTATCTGAAAAGTACTGAGCCCCTAGCGTCCCGAAATGTGGCATTTTTTAAAAGCTTGTTTTTATCAAGTCATTATCTTATACAGACAAGATCATTTTCTTGTGCGCGCAAAAAGGTTAATTATTGCCTCATGGCGAAATATGCATCAGATGCTACCTCATCTGATTCGTCGGATTCACATTCAAATTACACAACTAATGACAAAACATAAAGTCATGAAAAGGTGTTATTTTTCTTAAGAAGGTTATGTGTTTTAAAAAGTCCGAGAGAGCAAGCCCTGGATCTGGAGAAGCAGGGTTAAAGCAGAAGAGAAGAGCCCAATATCTGGGGGGAAGATACACCTGAAATGAGGTCTGAACATCTCCTTTATACTGCTCATTGGGGTTCCATAAATGTTGCCACAGACCAATCAGATTGTCCTTTGATGTCTCTGCCTTGTCCAACCAGAATTCCCAGATACAGGAATACAGGAATGCAGTGGTCATCCATGCCCCACAAGGCTCTCCCCTCCTGGCACCTCAGGCCATCTGAATGCCCTTTTGGCCACCCAGTGATAGTCCTTGTTCATAAGGAGGAGTCCACATGAGAAGTCATGGACTTATAATCTCCAATCTTACATTTTACATACAGTCTTTTTGTGAAATGGAAAATCGGAAGCCTGCAACCTGCCAGCTACGATCATCCTCAGAACATGGCGAGGTCACAGCGTTTGCAGCTAACATTCATGTTGTGATCATGCTGTGTAAGAACGTGACAGCAGGTGTCAGCTGAATTCAGCTTTCCTGTTACCTTTCTAAACTAAGTGACATGTTTCAAATTTTACAAAACCCTCCGTAGCATTTTAAAAGTGTCACCTGGGTGGCCTTCTCATGCGTGCCAGCGGATGCGTGTGAGTTGGTTGGTGTGTATGAGTGTGCACGTGCGCAGGTGTGTCACAATCGATTAACATTTGAGCAAAAACGTGTTACTTACGCCTGTCAGCTCCGCTGGCTGCCATCAGGTGTGAGGTGACAGTGATGTGCCGTGTCTGGTTTGGTGACCCAGAAGGCTGGCACCTGGAGAGAGCACTGCTGACAACACCGGACAGCCACCACCGGCTCCCGACGCAGAGCCCCCCGTCCATTCTGTCAGCGCAATGTCCCTTATCTCGGGATTGCTTGTTGCCAGAGCCCCCGGGTTGGATTGTGCCAGATGACCCAAGGCTGACCGAGTCCAGTGGTCCAGAACTAAAATGACGTTGGCAGAAACTCAAAACATCCTGGCCAAAGTGTCCCCAAAGCTTGTCTGAGGTCCAGTGTCCAGACTCCACATAACTGCATGCATGAACTGTTCATTTTGGGAGTACACTAACCGCAGAACCAATTATGCCACTTTTTGGCATATCATTTTATAAAGTTCCCCAGTAAAGAGTCTGGAGTGGCTCTCAAGCAATGGACTCACTTGTTCCAAAATGTATTCCAAAAAAGTTCCAAAATCTCAAATATGACTTACCTGATTTGAATCCTGGCAAATGAAGGTCAAATCGTATGATTTACATCATTTTCCTTCCCATCGGCCATTGCGTGTCCTGTGGATGGGGACATCATTATCCTGGAAGAAAGCACTCCCATCAGTATAGAGGTGTTTCATCACCGGAGAAAGGTGATCGCTCACAATAATGTACTTTCCTGATTCACGGTGACCCGCTTAGATCACAGTGGGGCTCGAATAATGCAGCGCTAGAGTCGCTCTGTTCATTTATTCAGGCTCTTCCCTTTGATTTGCAACGTGTCTGGCCCGTACCATGGATATTTCAAAGGCCTGAAATGAGTTCCCCTCATATTACAGAAACTCCCATAAACAAACAATACTACATGAGAGAGGAAATAAAAAAATTGAGAAAATATTCACAAAATTGCATTTACATTTTGTTTAATCTCTGAGGAGAACAGAGTAAAAAAACTCTTTCTCTACACACAAAAGCACTGTATTCAATCCACTCCAACTTGATGTTTCCTGGCAGAAAGAGGCATGGCACAATAGAGGATAAAAGATGAACATTTTCTAATTCTATTAACACCAGTAAATTATTATTGCAGTTACAAGTGAATATTGTATGTAAGAAGGTACCAATGTTACAGAGAAAACCAAAATGAAAGACAGGAGGAAAAGATAGAAAAGCACAGCACAGCCTAAACCAAGTTTCAGAGACATCACCTAATCCAGGAGAAAAATGGGAGGAGAGAAAAGACTCGGAAACCGGAAGGCTTCCGATGGAACAACAGCTGAGACAGAAAGAAAAGTCCCTTCCCCACATGTGAACAGATCTTTAAACACCTGGCCTACCGGAAGCTGTCACAGACCAATCAGAACCTGTTGTTTCTGACGTCACACCCCCGGTGCCTCCCGTCTGGGGAAGACAAAGAGAGTAGGCGGTCCTGACGGCCGGCACCTCACATGTTTGGCTCGGGGGAGGGCCGGCAAATGTTGCAATGACATGACCAAAGACATGCAAAAACGGAGGTGTTGAATCTTCATGCACAACAAAGGCACAGAAATGTCATGGCTCCGCGACGTCCCATCTTACACTAAAAATGGAAGCAGTCTCTCATTCTGAGCACACTTGTCGCTGTCATGTTGATTAATCATGACTAATCTTTTGCAAAACTCACAATTCATTCATTAATCGATTGACAGCCCTAGTTACTGCACTACCTAAGAATTTAGCTACTCCAATTAAATAGTTCCATTTCTGATCCAGCTGTTTCTGAGCAAAATCATTCTGCCAAAAATAATATGATAGGGGGGAAAGAAATTGACAGAGTGACACAATTGGGAGCTCTTAGCAAACTCCAGTATGGATCTAACTGTGATATAATCAGCAATAACATGTACAGTGGGTACAGAAAGCATTCAGACCCCCTTAAATGTTTCACTCTTTGTTATATTGCAGCCATTTGCTAAAATAATTTCATAAATACATTTTTCCTTATTAACGTACACACAGAATTTGTTTAGGGAAAAATGCAAATGCAAGTTTTTCACACCTGGATTTGGGCATCCTCTTCCATTCCTCCTTGCAGATCCTCTCCAGTTCTGGCAGGTTGGATGGTAAATGTTGGTGGACAGCCATATATAGGTCTCTCCAGGTCTCTCAGAGACTCTGACTGGTGGAGGAGCTCTGAAGCTCAGCCACAGTGATCTTTGGGTTCTTCTTTACCTCTCTCACCAAGGCTCTACTCCACCGATAGCTCAACTGTATGAAGGGTTCTGGTTCTCCAAAATGTTCTGGTTGTTCTGGGTTCTGGATATCTTCCATTTAAGGATTATGGAGGCCACTATGCTCATAGGAACCTTAAGGACTAAACCTTTATTTGCTTATTTGCACATTGAACTTTATATTATACATTGGACATATTGTCAGTGCTGTTGTTTTTGTGCTGCTCTTACTTTACTACTACTTACTACTGTCCACTTTCAATGTAAATTTCCCACTTGTGGGACTAATAAAGGATCATCTTATCTTATCTTAGCTTATCTCTTAAGTGCAGCAGAATTCCTTTTGTATCCTTGGCCAGATCTGTGCATTGCCACAATTCTGTCTCTGAGGTCTTCAGGCAGTTTTTTGGACTTCATGATTCTCATTTGCTCTGACCTGCATTGTGAGCTGTAAGGTCTTATATAGAGAGGGGTGTGGCTTTCCTACTCAAGTCCAACCAGTATAATCAAACACAGCTGGACTCAAATGAAGGTGTAGAACCATCTCGATCGGAAGAAAAGGACAGTTAAATATATGAGTGTCACAGCAAGACCTCGTGATATTTCAGTTTTTCTTTGTTAATGAATATGCAGAAATGTCAACAATTCTGTTTTTCTGTCAATATGGGGTGCTGGGTGTACATTAATTAGGAAAAAGTATAACAAAGAGTGAACAACTTAAGGGGGTCTCAATACTATCTGTACCCATTGTATCTGATGACCTCTCTTGATCAGTCTTTATTTGGTGTAATAAAGTCCTGTTAGTTGTAGTTATTAAATAGCTACACGGATTTACTGAAGAAAAGCATTAAAATGTGTTGATTACTGAGTGACCCAAGCCGCTGCCTCCGATCTGAGTTGCTGGACGACTCGCTTCCTCTTTAATCCCTAAAATGAGTCAGATCTGTTCAGAGCAGTTTAAATGAAAAACAGAGCCATTCTCTTGATCAAGAGTGATCAGATTAGATGCACTGGCAAGTTCATGCCTCTCTCTGTGATGGGAAAGATGTGCCAGCACTTGCCACGCCAACTGGATGGCTGATTGCTACGGTGGACAGAAAAGTCCATCTTTTTTCTTCTTCTTCTTTTTTTCTCCGCCATTTTCTATTTGTCATTCTCCGTCTCCTGCTCGGGCCTCTGAGTTCATCATGTAATTGAAGTGCCATCTTCCCACTTGCCTCAACTTTGCATGCTGTGCTGTCACATTCTCTCCCTGCCAAAGAAATGGCTTTTTGAATTTCCCCTGGCAAAAAAAGAAAGATGATGAACAACATGAGAGGAAATAAGAGGACTGGGTGGAAAACAGTGATGGGCCTGTCTGGAAAAATTATTTACGGAGAACGCAGTGAGTTAATAATCAGATGCACACGCATTGCAACCATCCGCGGCACGGCTGCAACGCTGGCCTGGCAGCTCGCCACGGCGATATTGACGCGTCATATTTTATACGTGGCCGTATAGCACATCACGCTTTGACATTTACTGTTGGCATGGTAGTTATGGCCCAGCATTTATTGATGTTGTTGTAAAATCACTTTCAGTCTCAGCAGACAGTGACGACTTAAATACAGAGAGGTGAATGTGTGCTTTAATAAAAAAAAAAGGGTTATTGTATAATAATTTAAATTAGCGTTATCAGTCAACAAATTTTTCGTTTACAAATTAACCCTACGTTTGACAATTTCAATATTATTTCTTATTAAGCAAAACTTAACCTTGCTTAACTATTACAGTCGAATGTGGGGGAGGCACTTTCCATTCACTTTGAATGGGGTGACATCATGTGGTGTTGAAGTGAATCGTGGGTTCTTCGTTTAGCGTCAGAAAGTAAAAAAAACTTCTCAAGCAAGCGACAGCCAATCAAATCCATGTATGTAAATCAGTCAGGTTTATTGCACTCGTGTGCTTCCAGCATATACTTTAAATTAGTTGCAATGATTACACTGGTCATGTAGTAACCATACTATTATTACTATTATAATAGACTATTTTAATTCAGTGAGAGAGAGAATCAGCACAGTGTGTTCCAGACTACTGACAGATCTGAGATATTTGACCATTTCCTCGGGCCATAAATCCCTCTGGACTTTTTTTTTTTTATGTCTGTATGTAATTAATTCTGACAAAGCTTTTAGAGAAGATTACAAGCAATGTTTATAACCTAATTGCTCTTGAGACCTCATCTGGCAGGACAATAGGCGACAAAGAACAAAGTGCGCCCGCATCTCCATAACCGCAATAACATGTGAGTTGCATCCGGTTAAGATTTTCTGCTGATATGCCACTCACTCCCCTGAATGACAAACAGTCCCTTTATTATCCGGCATCGACATAATTCCAGCAGCAGACACTTTATTAGTTTTTTTTTCCTCTCTTCCCTCCGCCTTAACTCCGCTATTAAAGCTCTGCATCATTAAGCTGCATAACGCCATTTTTAAAAAGCTGACAGTCCTTGCTTTTTATGAGCGAGGGTTACTGTGCAGGAATAGTGATCAAACCATATGGAGAGTGGTGAAGTAAATGACTTCTTAGTGGTGCAGTGAGATGTGAAGGACAGGCTGACAGGCGGCTGCACGGCGAGCAGACTAATGAGCCACATTTCACACGAGCCGCCACAGAAACGCGGGCGAGGATACACAACGGCAGTTAGGGGAAAAAATAACTTATTATAAAATGGCCCTTATCTGATGCAACCGCCTTCAGTTTTCTGGTGTGGAAGAGTAAAGCTTTCAAAGAACATTAGATTGTGTTTACAGTGTAAAGTGCTGCATAAACATAACGCAATAGGAATGTAATATCCGTGCAATATGAAAGAGTAGGGTGACAGTCAAAAGGTTGTGATGCGTAGTACTTTTTAAATGCATTATGATGACAAAACAATTATTTGATTTGGATCTGAATGACATTGGTTATTGTAAAAATAACTCAACATACTCTAAAGAATCCCAAGTCTTCTGTAGTTACACAAAAAGCCACACAAACAAGGAGGAGAGCGACCTATAGAAGTTGAGGGGGCATTCGTGGAAATTACCTCAACACCATTCACCAACCACAATGTTTGGCGCTGACAGGAAGTCGTGTTGGCGTTTTTCCAGAAAAAATAAAATGATCCCACTGGTTCTTCAGAGTCTCGTGTGACGGAACTAATAAAATACATTTGTGCTCATTTTTACATCCAACCGCCAAGCAACTGCAATGCTTCGCACGTTATCAAGCCTTGATGGTTGGTGGAGATAATTTTTTAGGGGAGGGGTGGGAAATTCTATGGGCGGGCAAAGCATGAGAAACGGGAGGTAACCTTTCCCATAATGATGACATAAGGGGACAAATTCCAGATCCGACCATCTGAGCTGCCGCTCTCTGAACGGTGAAGCAGAATGGCCAAAGCACTCTGTACACCCTTTCTAGCCACTGCAGGACCGTAGACAGGCAAGTGATCTCGTATTAATGATCTAAATAATCTAATAAAGTGAATTTTTCTTGATAGGGGACCATTAAGCAAATTATAGTTTTTCATCCTCCTGTTTTTCCAGTAGAATCTAAAAATTTCGTGACTCAGTAATGACTCAACTTTCATCTGCAGCAGGTCCCTCTACAGGTTGCATGGTGAACTGCAAGGAGAGGGGCAAATTCTGAACGTCACAATGTCAACAATCATCAAAAATTCAACAAACCTGTATGAGTTCTGCTCAACCTTGGAGTTTTTGTTGACCAATTTGACCAATAAGAGGCATCCTTTGTCTGCTTTCATCAAAGGCATAAACAGAGCTGTACACATGTACACACAGACACACGCGTAACACAAACGTCTTTCGTTTAGCAACAAACACGACTGCTATAAACAGAGCTGTTTTGTTCACATTTGTTTAAAATAACACACAAATTCATTGTTGCCACCATTAATATCGCTGGAATGAAATAAATTGCATTTTCAATTATCTGATGTTTACTGTACAGCCCAAATTCAACTATATTTTAGACAACTCATTTTTAACCCTTAACCATGAAACTAAACCAGTCCTCTTAGTCCCACTTAAAGTGTTCCTCAGTGGATTACTGGCACTTGCGTGAAATAAATGCATGACAGAAGACCTGAGATTTATTAAACATACGGTTTTCATTAGAACTTAATTTAAACTGATGGAAAATACCGCTTGGTTGAGTAGAAAAATACATGCAGCCATACTTAATTAAAACTATTTCTCTGACCTGAACCAATCGGCAGGCTTGATCATGCAGAACGGTAATTAGTGCGCTTTCCTTTGTTTTGTTTTTTCAATCTTCTGAATAATTAGGCCACAGTGTTTATTAGCCATTCTAATTAGCGAATGCAAATGATAGGGAAGTGATTATATGTGATCGTGTCCAACAAGTGGCGAATGATTCACCTGGCAGAGGCTGAGAGAGAGGCGAAGACTGAAATGAGTCGTATCATTGTGCTCTGGCGTCCTGTTCCACATCTTGTGCCTCAGCTGCTGGCCACCAGGGGCTTCCGGTCCAGGACGTTGATATCAAAGGCTTTTAATAGAAGTTTTATGAATGAGTGGATGGATGGAGTACTACAGTTTTATCTAAATGACAGAGACTGTGAAATGCACAGATGAGGAATAGATGGAAAAACCCAAGTAGCATTTGACACCGAGTGCACAGCATTACGAACTAAAAATAAAAGAAAAAGTGAAGTGATTGTCACATGCGATACACAGCAGCACAGCACATGGTGCACACAGTGAAATTTGTCCTCTGCATTTAACCCATCACCCTTGGTGAGCAGTGGGCAGCCATGACAGGCGCCCGGGGAGCAGTGTGTGGGGACGCTCAGTGGCACCTTGGCGGATCGGGATTCGAACCGGCAACCTTCTGATTACGGGGCCGCTTCCTTAACCGCTAGGCTACCACTGCCCCTTTAGCTACAGTAGGGCTTGTTCACTAGTGTATGGTCAGAGGCGTCCTCAGGATTTTTCCACAGAAAATTCTAAATAAAGAAAGGATGGCTTGTGTACCAACACATTTCTGTCACCCAGAACACAATATTTAATGATTGTTTTTCAATTCTAGCTGATTTAAACCCACACCTGTCAATTTTTTTAAATCTATTGATGTAAATCTATATCTACAATGTAAATCCCAGGGACGCCTTTAACCTTACACTAGCAAACAAGACCCATTTTTTCAGCATAGCTTAGTGACCAGCTCTACTACACATCATTTTATTTTCTTTTATCCATTCAGCGGCGCTCCAGTCCTGTGGACACCTGTCCCATCAGGACATAAATTGTAGGATAAAGGTGGTCAGACCAAATTATGCGATTTGTATTGATCTCCAGCGAACCTACCATCCGAGGAGACAAGGGGAACCTAATCATGTCAGCACAATGCCCCAAAAGAGTTTCTTTACTCAGTTATTCAGGATTTTCCTTTCATTTGTATCAGAGCAGAGCCAGGGCTATCGAACCCAGCAACGAAGCCCGAAGCAACCCAGTTAATGCCAGCAAAGACACGGGCCATGATCAATAGTTATTAAAAGTGTGGCACGCGCCGCCTGCTTGTCCTCCGGCTGCCCTTTGCCAGTTAACAAGGGCCTCTGAAGTCATCGAGCAATTAAGATAAACTCGCCGGCACAGAAAAGACGTACCGCCGTCACGGAGAGCGGTCCCATTTCCAACTGGTGCACCACTCACAGCGAGGAGTGACAAACACTCGGCTTCTGTGATAAGATCACAAAGAGCTGCAGTCCTCTGAAAAATGGCCAGGCAACACAACCTTCTGAAAAAAAGGGGGGGGCGAAGGAATCCCTCTGAGCGCCAACAGACTACCGAGCCACGCTATAATGCCGTACGTCCATACGGCACCATGCAAAGTGATCATTAATTTCATTGGTGAGCAATAACACGAGCTAAGCAGGCGTTATACAGCTTGCATTTGGAGGGAAATGTTCCTCTTCAGAGGTAAGTAAGCGCAAATTGATTTTCGAGTGACCCTTACACTGTAAATGTACTTCAAGCCAAATTCACTGGATGCAATGCCAGACAGAGTATTATTTTTTTTTGTTTGCTCTGAGACCAAAAAAAAAAAAAGAAGAAAAAAGCTAATGTCTGAAATGCATTTACGTGACATTTCCAGTGTTCATAACAGGACCATGCCGAATTGTTTTTTTGTGCGGCCTTATTAGTCACCGCGGGTCTTTGTACGAGGCTGAGCGGCATGGAGAGGCCGACATAAAATTACGGCAATATGGTCGGAAGAATTGTAAAGACACAGCCGATGGGTGACGTGTGCGCACGCAAGCTGAGTAAAGCCAAGGTCTTTTTTTTTTTTTGAAGAGTGGAGCTATCGGTCCCATTCATTTTCTAACGCGCAGCAGCGTATCCAGGTTATTTAGATGAAAAGCCCCGCTACGTCACGATGGGTTAACTTTGGCTGGATGCTAACCAGCCAGGTGTCCCAGTTTGGTCCTTTCACAACAAGTTTATTCTTGTTGTGTTTATTTTATATTCTTGAGGTTTTATACACTTTCTGGTTACTGTAGTGAACAAATAAGAACATTTGTTTACCGAAACCCTGAAAGGCGAATCCAGTAGTGATGGGTCATCTCACTCATATCCCAATTACAGCATCCCCCATTGACCACTGGAATTAACATCTGAAGTATTTTAGAGCATTTTAAGTAGATATGAGGATACCAGAATAATTTTTTTTTATGGAATTCGTTAAAGAATTCGATACCATCAGGGTCAGGGCCCTTGCCACATTTTAATAAGCCAATTATTTGTGAGATTTCCTTGAGAGTAATGTCAGCCTCTAACTTATCAATGTTTTCTTGATTAAAGGAGGGCAGGTTACACTGTTGTAGAAAGTTACCCATCTCTGGAGTTCGACTTGTAGAATGTCTGGCCTACCAAGCAGAAGAGGATTCAGTTTACAGCAAGTGCATGGCTGGCCTAAGTCATCAAGATCCAACATGAAGGTTAATGGCCAATGGACAGATATCTATCTGTCATAAAACAATCAGTGGAATAGACGTTGTGTACACTGTAATACCATGAATAATTCCTCCCTGATGGATTCAGGGTCCTCCAGGCACATTTGACACTAACTCACCTTTTTTTGGATGAGGACCTGTCCAGGTAGGGGTCCAGGACTCAATTGAGGTTGTCACTAATAATGAGATGTGTTTGCATGATATCAGGAGTTAAATCAAAATATTTCTTTACAAAGCTGGGATTTACTGTTATAAAATATATGAAGATGGTGGTCTCATCATCAAACTACCTCGAATTATGATTCAAGAAAAATAATTGTGGAGCTGCTCATTAACCCTCCCTGCTCATTAAACAACAAAACGAAACGAATCTTTATAAAACCAATGAAAAAGCAGCAGCAGTTGAATACAACTCAACCAGCAGGAGAAATTCTATTTAACGTGTAACTCGAGTGAATGAACGAAAGATCTTTGCTGCTGAGAACGGCACAAAGAAAGTTGGGTTAAACCCAGCCAACGGTAAACTATCGGTTATCGGTTCACTTAATCAGCGGAACGTCCAAGGCCGTGCTCGGTAAAGCGGAGCGCTTCGCGTGGGCCCGTGAAAATGGATTCCATGCCTCTGTATGTCACTCGCGATTTTCAGCGTCAGAATCGCTCCTCTCTGTGACCCCACCATGTCTTCAATTTTAGAGTAAATTCCGGCCATTTTTACCCACCGGAGAGACCGTACTGCTCGGCGTTCCTCGCGGTTCGGGTGGCTTTTACTTTAGACGTGTTTGGTAATGCCGTTCTGAAAAAATACGTTCACTTAAAAAGTAGGAGAGCTACCGTAACACGCAACTTGCTTGTTCATCGTCACCGGAAGCCCCGCACAGGAGGTGATATAACATGATGAGTAGTCATGAGAAAGGCACGTGGAATGGTGGGTCATCCGGAGTTTTTTTCATCATTACTGTGTTGAAAGGGGGTCTAACAACATGACCGCTCCGTTGCTGCCTGTCCGTAGACGCGCCGACCGGCTAGTGGAAAGGCAACAAACTGCCTGACAAAGGCACCCCGGTGAACCCTGCTCTCACAAATCCATCAGGACACTTAACTCCATGTGGCTCCCAGGGAGCCATCTTTGTACTGAGTTAATGGAGTCGCTGCAGAGGAGCAGCGGCTAAATGAATAAATATAAATGTAAATGAGTCGTTTTTTTTTTTTTTTTAACGATTGCTCTAATGCCCATGGTCACGTTGTGTAGATTGCGCTGTTTGTATTGCTATTACATGGGTAATGATAGTTGGTTAGCAATGGCCACCTGCTTTCGAGACTGGAAATAATTGGAAGTAATAATGAGCTACGCAGATGCGCGCCTTTAGCTTCAATCATAAAAGGCACTTTACGAGCCGGACCGCGAGTCACGGCCCATGTGTGCCGCGTGCCTGCTCCTTCCCCCCCCAGCCGAAATTAAAATGCAGGCGCCGCCGACAGTGGCTGGGAGCGGCTCGTCCTCACAGGGCCCTCTGTCTCCCTCACTTCACTGAGCCGAGGTGGAGGTGGACGCCTCTCAGAAGCTGGAGTCATTTCCACGGCCGGCCCGCCCCCCCGGGGACCGCCTCAGCCGCGGCGAGTCCAATGAAACACATTATGGCCGAATAGGAGCAGTAAGGTGTTTCACAACCTTGGGGACCAACGTAAAAAAGACTGAGGGTGAAGTCAAAAGGCCGACGGGGAGTCGGAATGGGGCCACAAACCCAGTGTTCTGGCTGTTTTTTTCAGACCCGTGCAGTCATTGATTTTACTTGTGGGTGGAGAATTGAGCCGGAGGAGATTTCAAATGAAAGGGGAAAAGATAAAAATAAAAAACACACAAAATACGCTGCATTGCACATTAAACAAACAAAAAGCCACGCCTTTCCATTTGCTGGGAGTGTGTAAGACACAATGAAAAATACATGCATTTTTTTATTTGAATATTTATAACCTTTAGAGGGGAGCGTGAAGGGGGGGGGGGGGGGGGGACTGAATATATTTGTCCTACAATGAGCATAAAAGAGGGCATTCAGAAGCTCTGCCCTTTCCCCCTTTGACTGTGTGAGTTCATTACCGCTGCCTCTCTAGTTCATTCATTAATTTACAAGTTCTGCTTTTCAAGCCAGAGCACTTGGCAAAGGAGCAAATTGCTTGTTCCACTATTACTTTATCGGGCTTGTAAGTGTAAGGTCTCTCTTCATCTCTTTCATTCTCCTCTTTTCTCTACTTCCTGTGCAGCTTGCAGAAGAGGTAGACTACACACACACACACACACACACATACCATCTCACCCCAAGCGTTTAAACATTACAACAATACATGTAGACTTGTGGCAAGTGTGAGCAATTCTTTAAATGCATAAAAAGCGGTAATTAGGTGCATGCACTTGCTGTTTTCCCCTGAAGGTGAACCTGTTTTTGGATTCTGCTTCAGGGAGTCGCTCCCTCCCTCCACTCTAGACATTCCCAAGCGTGCCACACAACGTTTATTCCTTTAGCCACGAAATGATGAATGTTACCTGTATTATGTACTTGCAGGATGTCGTTATATTTCATGTGCTCACAGAACTCATGCCACAATATGCCACAATATTATCATTGTGGAGCATCTCATTCAACCTTGTGACATTGTTTACCTGCTGCTGGTGCCTGCTGCATGTCTTTACAACAAGGAATTAACATTCCGTCTCCATCACAGGAGTCAGCTGACCCAGAAGTAGAGGGTGGTAGTGGCCTGGTGGGTAACACACTCGACTCTGAACTGCTACAAACTATGAACTTGGCTATGAATCCCACTTACTACCACTGTGTCCCTGAGCAAGACACTTAACCCTGAGAGTCTCCAGGGGGACTGTCCCTGTAACTGCTGGTTGTAAGGCGTTGATCAGGCCGTCTGATAAATGCCGTAAATATAAAAGGACTTCTATCGTACTACAACAGTACTAGCGGCAACCGTTCTCGTCAGATCACATGATCATGATTTTTTCCGTTATGAAAGACTGTAGGGGATCAATGTCAAAACTTCCAGCTCCAAAAATAATGTCTCAGAGACCAGGGGCAAAGATGGTTTATCATTCCCATGTGGTTCCACACCACGACGAAGATGCAGATGTTCCACAACCAAGCACCCGCATCAGAATAATGCGAAACCAAAAACAAGCGTATACATGCAAAGCAGCGTCGCAGAGTCCAATATTCAGTCAGAAAGCTCCGCCCACTGTTACAATTTTCATATAGAGCAGTGCACATCACACTCTGGCAAGTAATAATATATTATTATGGAAATCAATTATTCAAATGATATAAATAATGCACGTTATAATGTTATTGGTGCATTTATTATTTATTTTTAATGGCTTTTCTAGACAAGTCCTTACTCCAGACATAGTTACCCAGAATGCAGTGCCGAACAGGTTCCTAATGAAAATGCAGATGAAGGCTCCTCCTTCATATCAGTAGGAGGCGTATTGGGGGGAGGAGTTATTGCTCCTTCACAGACGCACCTCTCAGCACCTGAGCACTTTGGTTGCCTGTGGATGGCATGAGTTGCGGCGGAACCCTGTTTTCCGAGTGAACGGCAAGCAGATGTGGGTTTGTGTGCAGGTCTGCTTGTTGTTCGCATGTCTTCCGGAAGTGAGATTGATTCACATTCACAGATTACCTGTTACACACACTTGGATTTGCAGTCGGTTTCAAAGACAGTGACAGACAAATGACACCTAGCCAAAATGAAAACAGGGGAACTGCAGGTTCTGCTGCTCTGTGTATGATCTCCACTGGCCATCAGATGTAATTTCCTGCATAATACGATGCTCCAGCCCACGGCCCTCATCTTGTATAATGGTAAAAGCTGCAGTGAGCTCATAAAACCAGCAGCGCTGACGTCAGGTTTCTTTACAATGCTCAGCATTTAACAAGAAGATGCTAATAATGCATGTCAGTTTAAGTGTACTATTGTATCCGTGTTGGTATGTGAACAGAACGTAACTGGTAGTATTTGCTTGATCCCTCGTTGGCCAGTCTGTGTGTTGCTGGTTTATTCCGATTGAAATAAACACAAATTTCACCACATAAACTTGCATGCATTCATAATGAAGCATGTTTTTATTCAGTTGCAGCACTTCGGTATGTTTTTATTTCGAATACTTTTGTCACTGTAATAATACAGAATGCCATACAGAATGGTGATAAAGAAAAACTGAAAGGCTTTTAATGGCTACTGATTGAACTTATCTGCGGAAGTAGATGTACTAATTGTAGCCGGGGATGTCTCGTCACGCGCCTTCCCCCCGCTGACAGAAAAACAGCCCTGAGCTGGCAGCGGTTGAGGCTTTTATTATAGTGTTTTATATTGGAACTGGAAGTCAGGTTGAGGTTTCTGAGCTGCGTGGCTGTGTTATGTAAGAGTTTGCAGCGATCTGTCAGACAGTAGCGGTTTCATCATCAGAACAAACTGAACTCTTGGGAAAGGAGGAGCCTGTAGAGAACTGGATAAAGAGTACACGTTGTCAAGAAAATGTGCAGGAAAAATGTGCAGAAAATAAACAGTGTCTGGTGACTATATTTGCAGAACTGGGCAGCTGATTCATATAGATAAGAACTCAAATGGAACTCAAAGTTGCTGAGCATTCACTGGACATGTGCATTAAGTGAAAAGTGAAGTGATTGCAGCACAGCAACCGAAAATGTGTCCTCTGTCCATCACCTTTGGTGAGCAGTGTGTGGGAACGCTGCTTTGCTCAGTGGCACCTCAGTGGCAACCTTACCGATTACAGGTCCGTCTCCTTACCCGCTAGGCCACCACTGCCCCAAAGAATATTTAATATACATATAACCTAACTTCCTCTCAATTGCAAATAATTCCAATCCAATTAATCAGATACTATTAAACAGCTAATACATGAAAATATATATGATTGCTATTAACAAACCCTTCCCAAGAACCTGTGTAGGGTGACCAGATGCAAACTGACCAAAGGAGTTTTATGCCTTACCAATTTGAATGGGACACAGAACGCTACCAAGACCATAATTAATACACTCATGTGGACTGTTGTCATCCCAATAAGCCTCTACAGCGCATTACAAATAATTATGCAAATTATAATTTTCTCTAATTGTTTAAATGGTTGATGCAAATGACAGTCAACATAAGTTTCAAGTCACCAACAATTAGAGTATAATTCAAATGTATAATTCTGAACAAGTAAAAAACTTTAAATGAAGTGTGTATAAAATATTACATACAACTGAGTGTCAAAACATTTTACATGTTGCAAAGAACTGAAATCAAAAGTTATTTCAATCAGAAAAATCTTGACATTTTAACATTTATCACATGGAAAGGGCGGCTCTATTTTTGTTCCATGGAAGACAATGGTCAGTCAGAAACCAGCAAATGGCTTGAGGTGCCATGACGGGAAAGTCTTCTGAGGGGTGATGACCACTGTCTTCCTGTATCTCCATCAAAGGACAGTCTGATTGGTCTTTGGCAACTTTTCTGGGAGTCCAATGCAGGGTATAAAAGAGGTTCTCTTGTGGGCTTCTTTTTCCTCCTGGTTCTCCCCCAGCTTCTGGGCCTTTCTCTCATTTTTCTGGTTCAAAATTCTTAACTTTCACATTTAGCCACAATGAAACCAACAAACCCATGACACAGCTTTTCCTCACATCTGTCACACTTATGCAGAAGAGTTGTGCATGGCAGCCACTCGATACCTGGTCATCCTAAATCTGGAAAACACCATCCTAGAGATCATGGACCAGGAAAGGACATTAGGACCTTTCTCAGAGGACACAGCACACATACTCCAAATAGGAAAGCAAGGCGCTGGGGTGCCGACAGCTTACGGCAGCCGAACGTACTGCTGATCTACAATCAGACCTGTCACGCTGCCCAAGAGCTCCAGGCTGCCGTCAGCTTTAATGTGCAGCGATCCTGACGTTGAAAGTCACCTCTCGCAGCAGGTAGCAGATGCCTTACACACAGGTACGGCCCATAACAGGCCATCACACAGCCGAACACCTTCAATCCGTCTGGAAGGCCACTTGTGACTTTGGTGAGGAAATCAAAATTGCATCTATGAGAAGAGACATTTGGAAAAGTGACGGCAAGAAGATTAAAGAGAAAAAAAAAAAAAGACAACAGACAAGCAAATAAGAGTGTCAAAGTAGTCAAAAGGCAATTTGAATACGCAGCAGCAAAAGGAAACAGGGACCGAACAACATGAAAGAGCTACCAAGGAGCTCTCGGGAAAATTCAACAAAACAAAACACACATCAAAGATGCGGGGAAGGAAAAAAAAAACGGAGAGGCAGAGAAGAATAGTGACAAGGTGGACGGAGCATTTCAGAGATTTGCACGTTTCTTGTTCAAAAATATGCCCGAGTGCCCCAAGAAGCAATTTTGACACTCGCGGCCGACAACAATCCTCTTTAATCCTCACCAAGGACTATTTCGAGCCAATAAGGAGTGAGCTATCGACTTCCCATGTGTACAAAAGCACAACTTTACACCCAATTTACTGTTTTTTTTTTCAGAATCAATTGAAAAAAAAAATCCAAATTTTGTCAAAATCCTCCTTTTATACAGCAGTTACAATGCATAAACCAGTCGAATGTCACCAATGTAAGTCCGATATTAATTTACACGCATGCACACATACAGAACACATGCATAGAGAGGAGGGACTTGTAGTTCACGCCTGTCTGCAGAACGTTTTTTGAAACAGCCTAATGGCTATTCAGGTAAACATCATGTGATCGCATAATGAACATTTTTGATTTCATTTGCACACCGTCATTGATCAGGCACAGTCCACCTGGACATCAGTATACAAATCATACAGCATTAATTATACTATTTCATTAATCATCATTTTAGGCCATAATAACCAACACAGTCCACAACAAAGCCCAAAAATTAGGGTTCGACTGACTCAGCAACTTCATCTAATGAAGACAAATAGAAGACGAATTGCACTCTTTTGGAAACTGCCTCGTCGCGGCGCGTTATTCAGAGGTGTTATGGGCATTTCTACAGTTGTGCAGTGTGTTTGCTTGGCCGTACATTTCTGGCCTTTCTCCGGGACTGGCACTGAAAAGCCTAATAAGCAAATGCGGCTATAAGGCGGAAGGAGAAAGACTGAGGAAGGAGATGGCAGATGGACCAAGACCTGCGGGGATGTAAGTTGTTCGTTGATGGCGTAGGATAAAAAAAAAACCCCAAAAAACACCAACAACAACAAGCTTGAAAAAACATCAAGTTGCAGCAACGTGCCTTCACAACACCTCTTGTGAATGTTTCCTGTTTGAGCACATCTTTGTCAACATAGCATTCTTAATTTCATTTCATTACCCGGGCATTTACTCACTGTGTGGTTCTGACTAATTTAAGGAAAGACGGTAAACGTGTCTTCCATGCTAGTCCAACTTTTCCCCAGGTAACCAATGCGCACACAACAGTGGTCAGACCAGGTTACCCCCACTTCCGTTCATGCTATCATGACCCATGCTGTGGACCCATGACCTTTGGTTGTCCCACTTTGGTCCGCCGAACACCGGGAACACTCAACAGGAATTTATATTTTGGAGATGTTCCCAATAGTCGAAAGTCCCTCAGATCCTCATCTTCTTTTCCTGCTTCCGACACATCATCATGAAGGAATGGCTGCTCGCTTGCTGGCTTAAGACCCCCTGCCATGGCAGGTGTCATTGTAATGTCATATTCAGTGTTGTTCACCAGTCATTGTGGCTGTTATTTTCTGGAGCCAAATGTGCATAGAAGGAAATGAGTCGGTGGTGCGGGGGGAACGATTTCCTATCTTCCATTACGTAATCACTGCAATATCTATTACACAGAATTTTTTTTTTTTTTTTTATATTCAAATGGAATCTCACAATAAAACGTTCACAGCGAAGGATCTACTGTTGTGCTGGTCAGGGAACCTCCTCGACATTCCTTTGGGATGGAACCAGTAATCGTGAACTCAAACACCGCATTTGCAGTCTGTAGCGTATTTCTCACGGCATCATGCATCGTGCTGTAGGAAATTAGGCAACAGACAGGAGCCGGCATGCCCTCCAGACATCCATGGTATAGAACCGCCTCCGCTGGATCATTTAACACTGGAAGAGGTGTAGCGCATGGGGTTTGTTTGCTGCTGTCACACTCACTAGTTTGCCCATCAGAATGGTTGAATAATGCATTTCCAGCGTAGAGAATGGAGGAGAAAGGGAGGAGATGGGCGCTGCTCTACACCTGGGCGTGTGGGGTTTAAATCGCCCAGAATGACGAAGTAGGACGTACGTCTTGTGTAATGCCAGGAAAGGATGGAGGAGAGAGTACTTCAGATTACATCACGGTTTATTGTAATTCCTATTTAAATCTGACAGAGAAAAGCGTACCTGGGCGTTCATTTGAAATGAAACTTGCTCAGGGACACAGTGGCAGTTTGAAAAGTGAAAACGCAGTGATCGTCATTGTGAAACACTGCAGCAGAGCACACGGTGACACAACAAAATGTGTCCTCTGCATTTAACCATCACCACCCTTGGCTCAGTGGCACAGCAGTGGTACCTTGGCGGATCGGAATTCGGTTTATGGGACCGCCTCCTTACCCGCTAGGCCACCTGGGCCTGGGCCTTCTGGTTCATAGGCGAGTGTGTTACCCACTGGGGTACTACCACCCTATTCATTCATAAATGAATAATTATAAAAACTGTTCATCAAGCTTCTCATGCTAGAAACCGACAGCATCTAGACAGGAGGAATGGGAGTATTAGAGGATTACATTTGGAGTAAAGTTCTGTTAATCCATCTGGTGAACATGACCAAAGGGTGTGTGTGTGTGTGTGTGTGATGTTTTTATGTTTGATTATTGCTGATATTTGTACATTCTGAAGATGCCAGGCTGGAAACAGCTGTTGTATAACTCATCTTAAATCAATCTGCTGTGGCAGCGCTGTGCTATTTATGATCTATTATGTGTAAGTGCTGGATAAAAACACACAGGATGTGCATAAAGCTCCTGGGCGACTGTTAAAAACATGGAAGAGCTGGAAAAACCTGTCCATCATGAGCCGTAATGCGGCCATCTGACAACATCCCGATGACATCAGCTGGAAATATTCATGATATTCAAAGGCTGCGAGGCAGAGCTGATGGAGCGTTATGGATGATTTGGTGGCATGGCAGCGGGCAGAGCTTTTTCCTTTCCCTGATCCTCAACACACACACACACACACACACAAATCACTGGATATCTATGTCTATTTGCTTACTCCGAGGCAGAGGAGCTCTCAGCGGGCCGCTGTTTAAGGGGAAAAGGCTGTGCGATAACAGCCCGAGACCATCAGTCCGTGCCATGCATCCACTCGGCAGGCCCGAGCCGCGGTTTGATCCCGTTCCTCCTGCACTAACTGTAAATCCTTATTCAGCACCGTGATATTCCCCACCGGGGCCCGGCACTGGAGAAATGTGCTGGCGTGTTCTTCTAAAAGCAGGAAACATCAGCGCGGCCCAGCAGCCCGCGCTCAATTAGCCGACGTCTGTCGCTGACGGCGCGCCGGTAATTAGCCGACTTCTGAAATGGGAGATCAGGGTGTGCAGCCCTCAAAGAGCCTGTCACTGGACTGAGGATGAAACGAAGAATCGGGATATGGAACACGGCCAAAGAGACGGACCTAGAAGACAACTGCCACAAGTTCCATTTAAATTATATACGAACTGATTGCTACTTGAAAGTTATATATGTATATATATATATATACACACACACCCACACACACACACATACATATTTTTATATATGTTAATTAGGTTTTGACTTGGTTTACATTAGACAATCTTAAGATGAAACAATAAAACGCTTACGGAATTACCCTGCGTGGGTGTGTGGACGTGTTGAACATTCATGGGGATTTGTGGCATGCGGTATTTATTTGAAGCTATCTGAACACGCAGCCGACCAAACACTGGCGCACGCACGTATGGATCCTGAGCGGTCCGCGTTCAGCTGGCGCTCACCTGACGCCACAAACAGCAGAAAAATGCCTGGTTTAGACGTCAGTGTGAATGAGGCCTTAACTCTCATTTCACTGATGTATTTGAAAACACAATGCGAAGCAATGTAGAAAAATGTTGCATCGATAAAATGTTGTGCATCATAATGCATCGATAATCAATGCTTTGATAATCATAATCTTAACCGTAATCGCGATCGGATCGCATCGTGAGACCAGTGAAGGTTCACATGTCTGATCTGTACACAACTCCTCTGCTGGAACTCTGGAGGCTCTGACAGAGGCTAAATGATTAAATTAGAAGCTTATACTTATATAATGGTTGTTTTGTTATTTGGGTTTTTTAATTGTATTTGATATTTTGGGGAAGATATTAAAGTTGTTGAGCTACTTATCACGTAGCTCTGGCAGTTTTGTATGTATTTAACACATTTCTGAGTGTAGGCTACAACAATCACATATCTGGCAACACTGTGCCGCACAAATTTACTGGAGGGCAATAAAGAGCTGTTAATCATGGGTGCCACAAAAAGGGCTGGGCGGGTAGTTAGCTCCTCCTCTCCAGTTCCCAGCAGCCCATTCTTGTTTCTACCGGTATATTTCTGTAAGTCTTGGAGACATAAATGCTGTGATAAGCATTGGCCCAACAAATGGCGACTTTTACTGGTGTTTACGGGGGTTACTGTGCTTCAAGCAAATGAAAAAAAAAAAAAAGCACCGTTTCCAAATGGCCAGTTCCACATTAGAATTCACTAATACTGCCCGCTGCGAGGGTCCTTTCAGATATTAAATTGTCATGCTAATACATTTTGATTGTCACATTAGGGCAACTAAATAAAACGGCAGCGCGCCGCCAGATGCAGCCAGCGAAGCATACAGTTGATATTTCAAAGCAAATTACCCCGGGTGACTCTGCGGATTGTGATGTATTTCGAATGCGGCCCTCGCACATGTGGCCGGGCCCGGGTGCTCTGTTCTCATTCCGCCGCTGATTGACACTTCTGAGAAATATTCGCTCGGATCAAACCCTCGCCGGTCTGCTCAACACCCCCACTTTCAGATTACTCGTCGATAAGACGTGCAGAATTCATAATTGCAACTCTTAAGGTACCATGATATTTGCCGCTTCAACGCTGTGTGGAATGTATGGTGAAACTTTTTAACATTGTATTTAGGACTCTAAATCAGTTACAAATGAATTGTACATTTTGTAAATAATTATTTGAGATGAATTTGAGCTATACTATTTAAAATCCATAACTGAGACATGTATGGCTCATGCTGTAACGTTACACCCTGAAGGTGTCAACACTTTGAGTAGGGTGGCGTTGTGAAGTGAAAGTGATTGTCATTGTGATACACAGCAGCACAGCACACGGTGCACACAGTGAAATGTGTCCTCTGCATTTAACCCATCACCCTTGGTGAGCAGTGGGCGGCCATGACAGGCGCCCGGGGAGCAGTGTGTGGGGACGGTGCTTTGCTCAGTGGCACCTCGGCGGATCGGGATTCGAACCGGCAACCTTCTGATTACGGGGCTTTTTCCTTAAATGCCACCACTGCCCACTGTATTGAATTGTGGGTCACATTTTTGTTGCGAGAAACACGCACGCTCTCTCAATGTATGAGTGCACAGCACATAAAACGGCGCGCATTTATCCACTTTGGAGCTTTGCATTTTTAAAAATGTATTGCCACAATTGACTTGCTAATTTTGACTGTCCCAATTGAGAATGGTTATATATTACAAAAGATTGTTGGCTAATTCTCTCAACATCGTTTCAGCTTCATCATCAAACTGGGGGGCCAGTCACAACCGACGTTCTTCCTTCTTTCATGTCACCGGTATCTCCTGTAATTAGTCTACCATCAAACATGCTCAAACATTGTCTTTATACTGGAGCGATGGAACAGGATGAGGTGTGTTTGAGGCTCATGCTTGGTGAAGAATATCATATTAGAGAGAGAGAGAGAGAACATTTTTTTAGTCAGCCATCTGGACATGACTGTGCCTCTGGGGACAGAGGCCAGCATACTGGGCCTGGATGCGTCTTTGAGGCATATTTCACAAGACGAGGAATACGAGATGCATGTAAAACAGCACCCTCCAAACCACGTACACTCACGGCCCATGGAGGACGCAGGCGGGGCGAACCACGCCCCTCCTCGGTCCTTCGTCCTCCTGACGAATGAGACAGGGTGGGGCAATCGGAGCGGGTTTGTAGATTCACTTCGCCGAGTGCGGAGATTCCAGTAAAAATTTGTTTCAGATTATCCTCTCAATTAACATCTTCTAATTACCAACACACTCATGCCATATGCAGTACTACGCTGTCAATCACAAATGGTAATTAAAAATCTGTCAAATCACACATTTCAAATAGATGAGTACCAGGAGACTAATGTGCTCTAATTAGTAGTTGTTTTGAGCACATAATAAACCGAAAATTTACATTTCTATCAAAAAGGTAGAATGCAAAGACTGCAATACATGTGACAGGTTTAATCTTCCACCTTGTGAGGTGAAAAGAAAGGTTCTTTAAGTGTGTGTGTGTGTATATATATATATATATATATATATATATAGAGAGAGAGAGAGAGAGAGAGAGAGATAGACAAATAAAAAGATCTGTGTGACTTGAATGCAGTTATTTTTTTGCGATCTCCTTCTCTTTCGACCTCTGCTCCGCCTAAACCCTGCATCACTCTGATTCTCATATTCATGAGTCCTTTTATCCCAACAGTGAACCCAGAACTGATGATGTGATAACAACGTTCACTCTGGACTTAGGTGCTGCCTGGCCCAATCAGCGTCATCCCCAGGAGAGAGTGCAGTGAAGCTCTGAGGCCAATGTGACACCTACACACGCCCCTTATAACACTTTTACTGTACACACACACACACACACACACACACACATATATATATATGTACACATACGTTACGCAACCGCAGTATCGTGCAAACAAACATGTGAAAAATGCTCATCGATAAAAACGGAAAAGGTCAGTGCCCTTTTTGCTGATTTGGCAAGATGCCGTTCTGTAAGCAGGAGGATTCTTCTAAGTAAGTTAAATAGATAAAGGGTTTATCATTTTTTTATGCTCAAGGCATGAACCCTGGCTGTTTATTCAGTACAACCACTGACAGATCACACTGATTATCTTGTTAGAATAATGGAAACGTGCACCGTCAGTTGTGTTGGAAATGGAGAAAAATGAGAGGATTTGAGTGAGTCTCACAATGGTCTCAAAAACCAGCGATGCTCTGGTTCAAATCCCTGAGCAAGATAAGGGCATCTGATAAATGCTGTAAATGTAAATGTTTTACTGGAAAAACGTGGGTCCTGCAATCACGTGGATCATGATGACCCCTTCATGGTGATTAGCTGGATGACGCATCCTGCCACACTCCAAAAGTGAGGAACATGATGAGGAACATGACTAAGTTCAAGGTGTTTAAAAAGATCAAGAGTATAAAATACTTGATAATTTGTATGATTATATTCATTAAAGTCATGTTACTCCATTACTGACATGAATTCTATGTCTACATTATTTTCTAAATTGCACATTCTGCCACATTTCTAATTGCTAGATTCACTCAGTTTTATCAAACATTTACCCTGAGTAGTCATCATTTCATTTTAGATTTTAATTTACATAACTCGTCTATATGTTAAACCTAAACTGGCAACGGCATTTCTGCTCCGTTCCAAAGTTGAGCAAATCTTATTCAGACCTGGACTTGCAAGGCAAGCAATTATGCACTGATTCTGTTAATTCAGTGTTAATAACACCAAGCAGCAGCCTGAACTGGAATCTGCGTTCATCACCGCCACGGAGAACCGAGGGGAAGGCAATCTGCTTGCTCAGCCGGGCACCGTTATTAAAGGCGACAGACTTCTAAGAATCCTGGGCCCTCAAGGTGCTGCCGCATTAACCGCGTGGAGAAAAAGTGCGGCGGTGTGGGAGACTTTTCTTCCCGCTGATAAGCCGGCCGACGGCGTCTCTTGTTTTCTGCGGGTTTGCCTGAATCACCGCCCAATTCCACGTGCCGGGCGGCCCGGGACGGCGCCGTTTCCGCCGTTCCCATTCGGCGGCCGCATCACTGTGACTTCGTGAGTTTACGAGCTACAACTACAAAGCCTCGGGCTACGTAATCCGCAGATGACCGTTGGCCTCGTGTCAAGGCCGGTGCGAGAAGCAGGGGATACAGTGGGGTGAAAAAGTATTTGCCCCCCCCCCCCCCCTCTGATTCCTTACCATGTTACTCATATTTAAATGTTTCAGATCATCTAAAGATGTTAGTTGCTTTTTGTTAAAGGAGAAAAAATTCCAAAGACTTCTTTGTGTTTTCTTGTCTTGATTGGACTAATATGTAATATTATTTTATATAATATGAACCATTTACGTGTGACCAACATGATATAATAAAAAACCATCGAGGGGCGAACACTTTTTCACGTCAATGTGAACGTTTACCCGCATTCTGTGATCCTCGGAACGCTTTTTCTGGCCTCCGAGTTTGAACCAGCGCTAAGCTGCTACGACGATGAGGAGGAATTTCGTCTGCACCACTGAGCTGCAGCTGCTCGCCTATTTCCTCCCTCCCCCTCCTCCGCCCCGCTTTCCCTCCCCGTCCTCGTCCCCCTTCCTCCTCCTGCTCTTCATGTGTGATTAGGGGCCAGCCATCCAGAACATAAACCCGGAGCTGGAGACTGAAGATGTTTCGTTGGAAGCCTCCGAGGACGCGTTGCATGTGGCCCTTATCTCGCCAGGAACAGTGACTGCGATCACTCGGGCTCGAGCGTCCCGGTTGTGACGAGGCTTTTTTTTTTGCCCATTAAGACGTGCTTTTATTGAATATGTGGATGTAAACACTCACGCACTGTTTGCAACAGTTTATTCACGGTAAAAATGTCCACCGCCGCCGTGCGGTCCCTCGGGCCAACGTCCCCCCCAGTACTCTTCAGACTCCTGCCCAGTCACGACCACCCAAGCGCCTCCTGTACATCTGCGAACTCGCCTCCTGACCCACCCCGTGACATCCCTGAGCATGACACTTAACCCTGAGTGTCTCCGGGGGGGGGGGGGGGGGGGACTGTCCCTGTAACTACTGATTGTAAGTCGCTCTGGATAAGGGCCGTAAATGCAAATGTGACTCTAGCTATACTGCTTGCACCTTCTTAACGGTCACTAATTTTAGCTCTAGGTTTGAACTATTGGACGACCGCCCCAGAGAAGTGGGGCAGGATCATGGCGAGGACGCGCGGAGACGAGACCATATGGGCTGCATGAGTCATTCCTCAGGCAAGAGAACCTCTGCTTCATTTACATGAGTTATTCCACATTTAGCCATATGTCTCATTAAGGACATCCATGTTCAATGGCATGTTGGACACGTGTTCCGCTGAGCGTCTAATCACCCATGCCTCTGTCCCCGACGGGCCTGCTCTGCCTTCCCATAAACATGGCGACAGCGGCTTCCAAACCAGCCGTGACCCCTGACCTCTCTCCGTCCGCTCCTCCTCTCCACCATTCTAATCATGGGCAACATCTTGTAAATCGCTCTGAGCTTTCATGTTTGGTTTCAGTTCCTTGATCGGCGCCACGATGGAATATAAATGACACGGCGGGGAATGCACGCGTCGATTTGTACATTGGGAAAACGCAGTATTTCGTGTGTTTGTAAAGCTTCATATTGGGCACTTTGCGCCTCAAACTGCAGCTTCTGCTCTCTTTCAATTCAGCTCAGCAAAGGGAAAACGTTCAAACACCTTTCTGTCCCAATTGTAGTGAATTATAATCAAAAGGGAAAAGTTCTTTTTCATCTTGATTTCTAAAGGCCTCTGGTGTGATTGACATGAAACTATGAAAGTGAAAAAAAAAAAGGATGAAAGAAATGGAGCTGAGAGAGCCAAAAAAATTTCAAGTCAAGCTATTTCGCCATTTTCCAGTGAATGGTGGGTTATTATATGGGTTCGATCCTGGTAGAGATTTAATTACCCCATGCACTACTGCGCATCATAAAAAGCCTATAAGCTCCAGGCCTGTTCGGACTCACTGCGGCGGCCTTTTCCGCTCTCCGCGGTTCAACTGGAATCCTGTCCTTTCCCGCTATGTTATCGGGGGGAAAAAATAAAAATACTGATAGCCAGATTGCCCACGGGCCGCTGAGCTTCCTCATAGGTCACCGGTCCCTATGGGCAAATTCATAAGAGACTCACATCTGCCGTGCCACAACATCAACAAGTGGCCGCTCTCGCCCCCTTCCGCATTTTACTTTGCGTCATAACTAACAACTGCACGATTTTATCAAATCCAGGGGAGTATGAAGGGAGATGATTCCTCATGACAGCCTGGCCAAGCCCGGAGAAACCGAGCATCAGCTGATAAATGGAGTGTTCAGCAGAACAATGTGCTGAAATCTATTGCATGCAGCATGCAACAAAGGTCTGAAATGCAAGTGCATCTGGTTAAAATCGGACATAATGAAAAAATATGTTTTTGTAAATGAATAAAAAACCTTCAAAGCCGCAAGGCACACGGTTAATAGCTGACATGATAGATAGATGTGTTTTTAGACTCAGGTTAGTTTGTTATGCCACATTTAAATGGCAGAGGGAATGATAAGGATAGATAGCATGTTGCAGACCACGGCAGGCATCAGGTTCTGCTTACAGCGTAATGGATTGTTCGTGACAGGTCCTTCAGGTAGGCGTAAGTGGCAGCATTGGACCGAATGTGATTATGAGGTGAGCCTCCGGCTTACCCTCAGTCCATCTGAGCAGGGTGGGCTGGAGTCGGCTGGAGCGGGCGCACATCTACCTCCACGTCCTGCTGCCATGACAACGCATTACAGTGAAATATACATGAGGATCACACTTGGACCACGGCGCGGTGACATCACCCGCGGAAATGTGACAGGTGACGGCCCGGTCTGCTGCTCGCACTGAACCATAAATCATGGATAGTGTGGAGGCAGCAGTTCGTGAGGTGGGGGGGAGGCACGAAGACTGCAGCGATAACCTCCCTGGTCGCTCTCATGGCCCGATCGATTTCTGGAAGCACAACTGCCGCTTATGACTTTGTCTTCAAATATGACAAGTGTGCATGACGTAAAACTCAGTGTGAGGAAGAAGCATTGTAAATGTTGTTGACTGAATAAAATTTAATTAAAATTGATTAAGAAATCAACATAAAAATAGTCCTTTCAGAATCAAAAAAATAGAGAAAGAGCAGCAAGCAATAAGCCAGAAGAAGCTATGAGTTGCAATGATTTATCCTGGTTAAAAAACCCACATCAGCTGCTTTGCATATAACACAAGCATGATTTAAATGCCCTTTTATACAATAAATACTGGCATTCATCAGTGATCATTAGAATGCAAACAATTCTTTCGTCAAATAATGCGGTCCTTAAGCAGGCGACAGTTGCCTAGCAACATGGCAGCAAAAACAATTAATATAGTATTCAAATCATATGCAGTGATAGTTGTGTGGTTATCAAATATTGAATGTGACTCAACCAATTATAATTCAGAACTGGAAGTACCCTAGAATGGAAGAACGATTATCTGTAATGATGCTGCATTATAGTTTAGACAATGAATGTATATGCTGATTAAATAAGATAACCTATGCATTACAATACAACATTTGCCCACCTACATGAAAGTGTGTAGGTGTCCTCTGGTATCTTGTCCCACGCAGTTAGTAAGTTGTGAGGTGGAGCTTCCATGGGTCGGACTTGTTTTCATGGTACATCACACAGATCTGGGGAATCAACACCATGAATACATTTCTAATGTTCCTCAGTGCCTGAACACTTTTTGCAGTGGATTGTGCTGCTGAAAGAGGTCACTGACACCCTGAAGGGATCTTCAGGTGGGTGGTATTTGTCAAAGTAATATCTGCATGGATGCAGGAACCAAGGCTTCCCTGCAGAACATTGCCCAGAGCTTCTCACCTCTTGCCATCAATGCTTATCCAGGTCAACACCTGCTAAGGACCCACATTTGAATAATCTTTCGGAGGTGGACAAGGTTCTGGATGGACCTGAAAACCTATCATGACCAGCATTTATATAAATAAATAACAAAGTGAAGTGATACACAGCACACGGTGACACAACGAAATGTGTCCTCTGCTTTTAACCATCACCCTTAGAGAGCAGTGGGCAGCCATGACAGGCGCCCGGGGAGCAGTGTGTGGGGACGGTGCTTTGCTCAGTGGCACCTCAGTGGCAACTTGGCGGATCGGGATTCGAACCGCCAACCTTCTTGTTGGCGCTAGGCCACTAATCTGCTATACCAGATCTCTATGATCAGAGCAGGCAAACATCTTGATTCACTGGTTGTCCTTTCTGCCAGAAGAACATCACTAGATCAGCTGTTTAGGAGACTCTCTGACTCCCCATCATAACCAGTAGCCACATCATCTGCCAGTGGTTTTTATGTTGTGGCTGGCTGGCACACAGTCACACAGCCATCTGTAAGATCTAAGTTTAAAATGTTTGATGGAATAATGCATGCTGTGCCAACTCAAGTAAAATGCATTTTACATTAGACCCACCAGAGCTTTTCAACTAAGTGTCCATATGGTGATGGAGGATGGGGCAAAAAAGCAGATCCAGAAGAATGAAGCCAATTAAAACTCAGTTCAGAACTGTACAGGTACCCAGTGAGCCCAACTAACTGCCACGAGAGTTGAAGAAGTGCTGTTAAGCAGAGACTTTCCCAGCAGTTGCCCTCCAGAGCTCTGATCTCCTGGGTCTGGCAGCAGTGGTGCTCCTGAAGGCGTACCTTGTATAGCATTATAATGACAGTAATTAACCATGAAAATGGCAAATGTGCTGTAGAGGAAGCAGCCTACAACCGAGAACCAGAGTTGGCTTAAAAAAAGTTGAAGAAAAGTTACTCATGCAAACAAGTATTGACTCAAATTCTCTATTCAAGTAATGTTAATAAAACTGTAAAGCAATAGAAAATTCATTTCTTACCTTTCTTTCGAACAACGTGGAGATGAAAAGGCATCTCGTTTGAGTGTGTAAAGTAGCTCAAAGTCTCATGCCTGACATGGCCTTGGTGGCCATCCTGTAGGGATTGTCTTTAATATGTGTGTGCTTGTAGTTTGAACTTCATTATGTGCAATGATGTGACATCGGCTAAAAATGTGCAATGATGTGACATTCCTTGAAATGAATTCAAATAAATGGACAGCAGAGAAACAATCTCGCTTTGAATTTAGTGCCACCCCACCCTGTGTGATGCGAATTTAAAATGGAGTAAGCAGTAAGTGGCAAACCCTTCGGCAGTCAGACTAATGGACGTTGGAAAGCACAGACTAAAGATGAGAGGAACCATTCAGCTTGACATATGGACTCGGCTCAAAAGCCTTCATCTCTGATGGTACTGGGGTCCATTATTAGTGACTCTTTGAAACTGACAGCTCGCATCGGTAAAGACACCATCAATGCTGGCCCTTCTTAGATCTTACCATGTTCCACCATACTCGAGTTCCATTCAAGAACAGCATGGTTGCTGGAAGAGAACTTGAATCTTGTGTGTTAAATGTGCAGGTTAAGCACAGTCCAGGACCAGTGCTGGTGACAGCATCTTGGGTTGGTGAACGCCTATTTGAGCAAGACAATACTAAACCACAAACTGCATCTATTACAATGTGATTTTGTAGGGTGGTAGTAGTGGTTAACACACTCGCCTATGAACCAGAAGGCCCAGGTTCAAGTCCCACTTACTACCATTGTGTCCCTGAGCAAGACACTTAACCCTAGCTTGCTCCAGGAGGGGACTGTCCCTGTAACTACTGATTGTAAGTCGCTCTGGATAAGGGTGTCTGATAAAAAGAGTCCATGTGCCTGCAGTCTTAACCAGAGCGACTTAGTAGTTAGTCAGTAGTTACAGGGACAGCCCCCCTTGTCTTGCTCAGGGACACAATGGTAGTAAGTGGGATTTGAACCTGGGTCTTCTGGTTCATAGGCGAGTGTGTTACCCACTAGGCTACTACTACTATAAGACAAGAACTCCAGGAACTGGTCTCCTCAGTTCTCAGACCAGCTGTTGTAAAAAGGGTCAGTCCCATCTTGACCTTATTTTTCCCTTCTCACATATGATGTGTTCTATCTTCTAATGCAAACAAACTATAGTTTTATTAGATTAACTCCACTTAAAGTGAAAGTGAAGTGATTGTCACACATGATACACAGCAGCACAGCACACAGTGCACACAGTGAAATTTGTCCTCTGCATTTAACCCATCACCCTGAGTGAGCAGTGGGCAGCCATGACAGGTGCCCGGGGAGCAGTGTGTGGTGACGGTGCTTTGCTCAGTGGCACCTCAGTGGTACCTTGGCAGATTGGGATTCGAACCGGCAACCTTCTGATTACGGGGGCGCTTTCTTAACCGCTAGACCACCACTGTAACAAAGTATTTGTACTTCTCATCTCATTTCAAACAGATCAACGTCACAACAATCACCCCCATAGACTAAACTCTAGTAGTTGGGTCCTGGTGGTGGCCCAGCGATAATCGGAAGGTTGCGGCGTGCGTCGTACCCAAGGCTCCCCTCGCCGACATGGCTACAGCCCGGTAGATAGATACGTTCTGCGAGATGAATCGCGCTCTCCCGGGGGAACGGAGCTGGGCTTGGGTTTTTCGAGGAACCTTTGAAAGGTTAATAGACATGGTACTGCGGCCCCCTGTGATGACACTGTGATTTACACAGCTGCCCGTGGACAGCTTTCCCAGGATGCACCCAAGTCTCGACGATTTTCTCAGACATATAGACGCTACCGGCCACGGAAAAACAGTTAAAGTCCTTTTCTAAAGCACCATGCGGCTAACTAGTACTTTGCTGCACTAGCAGACTCTCCGAACTGAGGAGCCAAGCCCTATGGGGAGCTTCTCCGCACCAGGAAATTTGACAGTGACAGATGGAAAGGATGAATTCCCATTGTAGCCCCTTGATGTATTTATGTATCTGGCTTCAAATTAATTGCACTATTGATTTAGAGAACTATAGTTTATTTGATGCTAATAGAATAACATACCAATATATTGTCAAAAAGCCTCTGTGACAGAAAAAAAAGCTCAATGACAGACTGAAAATGTCCTTACTCTGATATGACTTATTCGAAACTGATTCAACAGCAGCTTTCATGTTTCAGAAATGTCTCTTCTTTACCTTTTTTTATTTTATTTTTCAGTCTCTGCTCCAAAGCTGAAATCGATTCCAAGACAAACACCAAATCACAATCTTTGCAATGAATTGTGCCGTTTGGATACTGATTGTGTTCTTTCAGACTTCAGTCCCCCCCACTCTTGACCCTTCTGCACACAAGAAAAAATCTCCACTAAAAACTCTAGTAGAGAGAAAAAAAGAAAGGAAGAAATCTTGGGAAGAAGTGATACATAGAGGGACGCCCGTCCAGGGTCGAGTGAGCCTGCAATAGGTGTCAGTGCAGGGTTGGTGATGATTTGTCCAAGAAAAGAAAAAAAGTCCAACAGTTGAAGTGGCGGAAAAGTCCAAAGTGCTGCATAGAGCATCGGTCCATGTTTGGAGGTCCTGGACAGTGCAGAGTAGGTTTTAGTCCAGTGTCATGGTCTACACTGCACGGCCATTATAATGCTACTGGTCCATTTGAAGATCCCCGAAGCTTTAGCTTTTATGGCGGTGGTGGCCGTGGTGACCCTCTGGTACATTTCATGCTGAGTTGTCTCATCAGCAGCTCAGGGGTGGTCTGTGCACTTGATTCAGTGCCTCGGGGAGAACCTACAAACATAACCTACACACTCATTCGTCCTGTTTTATGAATTTGAATAGAAACAGAATGATGGAAGTATGTCTGCGTGCTATGGAACAGACATTTCAGGTCAATCGGTTTTCTTTCATTTGTTTTAGTAGCTCATGGTTATTCGCACCTGATGAATAAATAATGCTGATGCGAAGAGGAGACAGTGGTGCCAGCAACCATGGCAGATGTTGCCCCAAGGCGTATCTCGTCTTGTAATCCTTAAATTATTCTCGGCCGGGAAAGGTGAGTTTGCTGCCTATGTTTTATTTAATAACATTTATGATGCACCGTAATGCACTTTGTTCTTGTGTAGTTTTCATAGATCTGTCCCTTACCTGTCGTTTCCACTGCACAGTGTAACACCATATTCTTGCATTACTGTTTTGGGATTTGTGTACTAGTGACTCAAAAGTTGCCTCAACAGCAGCTAATGAAAAGAAAGAACAGTCAAAGTGAATATGAATTAAATCAAGAGTATTTTAATTGAGTGTCATTTCAAAACAGATGATGTTCCATTTTCCTTAAGAGCAACAGGGACCATTATATATTGTGTATTTTGTGTTCAGTGATAAATATATCAAAATGTTGTCTCATTTGTATAATATTTGATGTATAATAAAATATTTAAAAAATGGATGTATTTCTTGATTGAACTGAGAAATAAACATTTTACATTAGATTTTCAAAAATGTCCCATTCCCATAATTTATTTAAGATGCCATATTCTATCCTACACAGTTCCTGTTCCTGGTTTTGGTGCGAATTTTATAATGATCAATTAACTATGAATTCCAGAAATTTGGCAGCCTTGACATCATCATATGGTATGCTCATCATTTATTACAGATATTTTTAGACCCCAACAAACTTGGCATGTACAAGATTAGTCTTACAGTGCAGATCCCTGAAAATGAAGCACCATTCCATCACTGTGAAGCCTGACAGCACTGGGATTGAAGCTGGAGTGGAGCAGATGAAGAGCATTTGCAAAATCTTTTGGAGGTGCAAGGATTTTCTCCCGGGAGAACAGGAGTTGAGCAGAATAGCGTGGACATGTAACCATCGCCATTCCCAGAGTCTTTTACTACCTTCCCTGCATGCACAAATGAGCCTGTCATCCAGCCACATATCCTGTGAAGTGAAAACGAAAATGCTAAGCGATTGGTTCGGTATTATGTAAGAGTAATTTCAGAGGTGCTAAAATAAATCCAGTCTTAAGACGTGCAGATGATTGCAGGTTTGGCGACAGAGCAAATCAAGTGAAGAGCGTCCACTTCATCTTGGAATGCTAATAAAAAAACCGGCTCAGTGTGCATTCAGTTTTATATACACACTGTACATACACATTTTATAAAAGAAGCTAGTTTGGAGTCTTGCTCATTGCAGGGAGAAAGCACCGGAACGCATTTCAGATTCAGGAGGCACAGGCGTAATCTCAGGTTTGTTCGATCCACAAGGTGCCTTGTGAAAAGGTGTTTTTGTCAGGGATTCTTTCAGTTTTTCTGTTCACAGTCCCACTTAAAATCACATTAGATGAAAAACATAGGATGCCAATTCCCGGCCAATGAAAACAGGGCTTTCTGTCGGTGGGTTGAATTAAGACCAGGCACTGCAAAAAACAAACCCATTTCAGTTACGAGTCTTTTTAACATTAATGTCCTCATATCTGACGTGGAATGTAGGGGGACATGGCGCCCGCTCAGCCCATTAATACCCGACACCGATAATCCAATTCAGATTCTTATTTGTTTTATAGTAAATGATTATTCAATTTGTGGGCTTAAGTGCACACTGTCGGTCCACTGGATTCAATTAAGACTATAAAAATCCTTGGATGATGAATTATGAATTAGATTATGAATATAGATTACTCACGGCTCTTAGAAACTTTGGCCATCGAGGTCTTAAGCAAAGGGGACACTTTAATAATATTCAATTTGGACGCAATAAAATTGTGCACATGACACATGGCCTAATACCACAAACGTATGATTTTAATGGGACTGGGATAGACGAATACGAAGTAGTCCATACTATTGAAGTGAAAGAAAAATGGTACACGGTGGTAAAGTTTCTTGACATTTGTATTGATGTCTGTACTTTTTCAATCTGCCTTTTGCTGTAATTACATCAGCAAGTTTTTGGGGGAACATCTCCGCCAACCTTTTGTGCTTTTTAAACATTCTTCTTTGTGAAACAGCCCCAGCGCTGTCAGACTGGATGGAGACTTGCCACAGAGACTTGCTTTACTTCTCAGTAAGATTTAGGTCTGGACCTTAAATGGTCGTTGTCTGGACCTTGAAAGGTCGTTGTCCTTATGGAACACGAATCTCAAGTCTTCTGCAGCCTGCAGGACTGCCCTGTATGTTTCTCCACCCATCTTCCCATCAGCTTCCGTCTCCACAGCACGATGCCGCCACCAACGCGTCCCTCGGCAGGGACAGTGTGTTCAGGTTGACGTGTAGTGTTAGCTTTCTGCCACACAGTGTTTTGTATGCTGGCCAAAAAAAAGTTCACTTTCGTTTTCATCTGACACGGAAGATTCTTTTGGAAGCTTCCATAGATGGCAGATTGGTGGAGTGCACATATAATAGTAGTCCTGTGGGCAGATTCTCTGTCAGTTAAGGTGGATCACCACTTCTTGGTGGGATTGAAGTCCGTCTTTGGATGATGGTTTGAACAGTTTTTCATCAGATGTTCAAAGCTTCTCCACAACTTGATCCATCAGCTGTTGGTCTTCATGATGCTGTTTGTTCATTAATGTTTTCTAACACACCTCTGAAGAGTGGGTGACATCTAAAGGCAGTTTAATTTAGGGGTATCAGTGTAAAGGGGCTGAACACAAACGCACGTCACACCTTTCAGAGTTTAATTAGTAAAAAAAAAAAGGAACACCATGTTTTTATCTCCTACTTTATGTTGGTCTATCACCTAAACGGGCAATAAAATACATTTAAAGTTGTGGCTTTAACGTGACAAAACGGTTCTTTTTTTTCCTGCCTGATCAGCCCACGCTTCCCCGCCCCAAAAACTGAAGTGCTGTGTGTTTTTGCAGCGTTATGCACCCCAGACGGAGAGAACAGACTGTAATTGGGAGCGAGCGCCGGTGTACTTTGCATATATGCTACAAGCGCAAGTTTATTAGACACCATAAAAACGTCATTAGAATTCACCTCTCACTGAGCGTCCCCTGGACCCTGGAGACTGATAAATTAGCAGCGCGAACGACCGAGAACGACCAGCTTACTACACTCAACTTCCCGCTCAGAGTATTTCAGACGCTTTCAACGCTTGCCACATTTTCTTCGTATGGAAACAGTAGCAAATGATAGGAACATTTTATAGGTCATTAGAAGGTCATTTGTGCCGTATGGTGCTTATCAACAGTTTCGTGCGGTTGTAATCCAGTTCTAATGAAAATCAAGAAAATAAAATAATGTAAAAAGCACAGTGCACACAACAGCTCAGTTCTGTGTTCAATCAATAAGTTTTGTTACTGCATTTTGATGACATCTGCTTCCCAAACTGCACAACTGAATGGAATTCATTCAGCGTGCAAAATACCATCGGAATTCAATCAAATTTTCCAGCAATCACCCCTGATTGCATTAGCATATTAATATGACGATTCACGATCAATTGAATTACACACACACACACACACACGCGTGGCGACACTAACCTTTTTAAGAAATAAAACAAAAGTAGACTTTATTCATGTCGAGCTGTGAAGCAATATAGCAGGTGGAAAAAAAATCCGACATATTTCAATGTATTTTATTAATGTTTGTAGTGAACAGAGCCGTACATTCTATGAGAAACAAATAAGTACGCTTTCTGATTCTTCCTCACTCTCACCCATACATTCACATACAACGTACACGTACAAATAAGTTAACAAAAGGGGTTCGTTTACTTCCCTTTTCAACCGATAAAACCGTGAACACGTGTGTCGATTTAGTGAACGCAACTGAAACAGGATGCTAGTTACTCAAAAACCGTAGGGCCTACGGACTGTCATTATGCTGCAGTGCACATACAGTTTACTTTTCAAAATATATTCATATATAGTACTCCAAAAAAATATGTTTGCTGAATCAAAGGCTCTCTTCTTCTTTATTTAAGGAAAGGTGCATTTTCAAGAAATGTACCTGTTAAAAGAACATTAGAAGGAAAAAACACAGACACAACACGCACACTACATTCTCACGCACACGTAAGTCATTTGAATCAAGCTTTAAAAGAGCGCTATATTTAAAGAAATAAAATGCTGGAGAGGGACGCGACGAAGCGAGAAGAAAGCAGAGGGGCCCGGAACACACGGTGCAGGTGAACGCCATGTCCCAAAAGCTCACTCTCTCCTCCGAACTCACCCTCGCAAGTTTCCCTGGCAACAGTTCCAGGAAAGCCCCCTTGAGTCACTTGTCTCCCCATGGCCACCATGACGGTCCAATCAATGGAACCACGTTGCATGTGTATATATAAGGGCGGAAAGATGAGCGAGTCTGCTGTGGTTCCTACGTTTTCTGGACCACCGCTTGTTCATCCCGGGTGAAGGATGATGCCCTCGAACAGGGGCGTCGTGAAGAAGCGTCGTTGTTCTGCCTGTTTTAGCATCAGAGGCCGTCGCAGGATGTTATTTTGAGCCCTGCGCTCAGCAGCAGCAGATGACAGGGTGCTTCCGAGGGGGCTCTCGGTGAGGTCCGCTGCCCAGGGGCAGGTAGCAGCGCTGAAGTGCAGTCTGTCATGTGGCGCGAGATCCACTTTATTGTTTTTAAAAATGTTCTTCTTATTTATGTGTTTGTTTGTTTGTTTGTATTTTATTTCATTTTTATTTTCTTGTTATGCTGAGGCGCCAAGGGGGAGGTCGGCTGGGACAGGAAGATGGAAACGGTATGCCGGCCTGATGAATGACGTCTGTTCCCCACCTTCCATGAATGTCAATAAACCTGTAAACACAAAATAAAGAAAGAATGAGCAGAAAATATTCAGATTTTCCTACGTTTTTTTTTTTTTTTTTATTTTACCAGTAATGGAACAAGCTCTTGTCCAGTTCAATACATGGAGATAAGAACTGCAGTTCAGAAAAACACAGCATAACATAGATTTCATTAACATACTGAATACTAAAACTACAGCATATCATATCTTACTGAATATGAAATTATAGGCCCAACTAGGAAAACTACTATGGATGTTCAGACGTGCTGGGATTCTCTTAATTATCCATCTGGAAAGCGCAGCTTCGTTTGTGCACATGTCCATATTTGTGCAGCCCTGTCTGTGTGGCAAACAGATGAGCCTCGTAATTTAGCTGTCAAAGAGCGCGATCACTCACGCGGCAGTAGATGAACAGCCCAAAATAAAAAAAGAATCTACAAATACTTACAAATAATTATCTACGCTTTTAACATAAGCAAGTTTTCCGGGCCCAGCTTTTAACAACTGTATACTGTCCAACATAATGTATACTGCCACGCCCATAAATTATTCACTACGAGAATTTGTAAAGTTGACACTTCAAACCGGCAGCATGAATCTTTCATGGGTTTAAATACAATTTCAGATTTCCAGACAGAAGTTCATAGATCTGAAGATCCCGGCAAATAAATATTTATGACGCGCCCAATTTTCCCTTCCCCTCAATGCTGGTAATTGCCTGGGATTCATCATGTTTTCTCCGCTGAAGCTGGAGGAATCAATCATGGGAATTGGCCATAGGGCACGGGCATACGGGCGCCGCTGCGATCGCTTTCACCAGGGCTGCCGAGTGGAGCCGAGCCATCTCCATTTGGTTAATATTCAACCCTGGTACACTTGCGATGGCCAAGAGAAGCACCCCAACCAATAAAGAGGTTAAAGTGGCCCAGCATTATATGATGGGTCAGTGGTGGCCTAGCGGTTAAGGAAGCAGCCCTGTTATCAGAAGGTTGCCGGTTCGAATCCCGATCTGCCAAGGTGCCACTGAGCAAAGCACCGTCCCCACACACTGCTCCCCGGGCGCCTGTCATGGCTGCCCACTGCTCACCAAGGGTGATGGTTAAAAGCAGAGGACACATTGTGTTGTGTCACCATGTGCTGTTCTGCAGTGGATCACAATGACAATAACTTCACTTTCACTTTATGAGGTCAAGACCTGCACTCCAAAGTGTCCTGTGGTGTCTCGTACCACATTCTTCACATCCTTCTGTTGTGAGGTGGGCCAGCACAAGCTCAACTGGATGGAAGTCTGGGGAGATTGGAGGACCTCAAAGGTATGAAGGCAGGACCCAGGGTTTCCATTTCTTTTGCGAATAAATGATGCAAAAACACATGGTCATTAGGGGGGCTGAAATTAAGCTCATAATCAATGCATTGCGATGCAGACATGGACAGAACATAATCAGTCATAATGATGTTGCTTGGAGATCTTGTGATGGCATAAAAATTCTAGGTAAAAAGTAGTGCTGGTCGTGACTGTGGCGGCCTGATCTGAGTTCAGCCTCGTCCATACGCATGCCGTACACGTTTCTGCTGTGCTTTGTAGCTTTGTTTGAGAAAAACGGCTGGTTCAGACGTGAATGAGGCCTTAACTCTCATCTCACTGACGTATTTGAAAACGCAATGTGAAGTAGCGTAGAAAAAATGCATCGATAATCGAAGCATTGATAATCGTAAGCGAATCGAAACGTGAGACCAGTAGACTTTCACACCTCTAATGGTCATCCACATGACCTGAGCGATCACATGGCCATTGTAGGAGTCAGCACGGAGTCAGCGTGGTCTGCACAGCCCCACGACAGCTGTGCTGCACCCTGTGTTCTGAGACCCCTCTGTCACGGCCAGCATTGGGGTATGCAGCAGCTCGTCTGCTGAAATGGACTAGACGTCCCCATGCACCCGTGACCATTTTGCCGGTTCGCTGGTTGTTAAATGGAGTCCTAAACCATGAGATATTGGCACTGATGCGCTGCAGCCGCAACAAAAGGGCCGAAGGGCGAGCACTGCAGATTAGTGGACCACTGCCAACACGGTACAGTTACAGCGTGACCTCCAGTGACCCACAATTTCATATTTATTTATGGCCGTTGTGACTATCCTGGAAGACTAACAGGCCTCGCTAAGGAATGTGTTCAATATGAAGATTCAGTATGTACTGGAAGACTGAGATCTCCTTCCTTCAACCTTTGCTGCCTTATCAGCATCATCCCCACACACATCAACCTTTAAAAATCCAGGTCAGGCAGTACCGGCGCAACAGACGTTGATAGATTTCCTCTGCTTAGGCTGGGCCTTGACACCTGAACCTGGAAACCCACTATTTCCCAGACCAGACCTGCTCTGATTTGGGAAAATCAAGCTCTGAAAGACCAAAGGTATCACAGTGCAAACTTTCTCTAAAACAGGAAAGAAAAAAAAAAAAAAACACAAAAAAGGCAAAGACAACTGCAACCACCCAGAAATGCGTGTGGCAGGCTTAGGGAGGCTTAAAGCTTGTGGTTTATGGATGATAAATCTTCCCTCACCGAACTCCCACATGCCTCCCGAACACAAATCCAGCTCTTCCCATTCCGCGCACTCACCGAAGGCTCCCAGGAACGCGAGCTGCTGTCACAAACAACAGCTGGCAATGCAGATTTATCTTGTTAAATAAAACCTTATCTCAGCCTCGGCTTCTCCGTCCGACTTGTCACTCCCCACCCCGTCCCCAGAATTCCGGGACCTCCTGGTCCCCCGCAAATCCTGCTCTGCTCCAGCACTCATCAGGTAAGCTGGCCCCCCCTGACACGTCTTAATCATGGATCCTGCCAGAAATTGGCTTGATAAATGATAAGATCTGTGGACCATTTCAGCCTCTCTCCCCAGCCCATTTCGACGCTCTTCGGTCGATGGGTTCTGAGGGCGCCGTGCCAGATCTGCACTAATCTCTGGTTACAGTAGCAGCGGCAACAACAAACCTGCATCTCTGCTGCGTTCTTTGCACATGAAACAATTTCATTGGTTTTACATGGATGATTATGGATGATTTACTCAGGAAAAATCTGGAAGTTTCCCCGTTTCAGCTAAATTATGACAACAATTTTCCTTTGCACGAAACTATATTTTTGTGATGCACCAGTACATGCAATTGTTCTTTTTGATCATTTTAAAACCAAAGGACAGAAGTGCTGATGGAAAATTTGGGTATTTTTAACATTAACAACACTAACAAAATCAGATTTTCACAATAAATTCTATATCTGCACAGCATAAATTTAGTATCTAATGTAAAATATTGTTTGTTTTTCTAATTTTGATTTCTATAGTGTGAAACGAACTTATACTTATATAACCGACACACATATTTAACAAATATATTAGTAGGTGCAGTAGGTGTAAATTACAAAAACCGAATGAGCAAATTCTGAATGTTAAAGACTCACCTCCCCGTGGCCGTCGAAGGTCATCTAAGACGGCTCCTTAGGTAAGGGCTGCAGAAGAAGAAACCGCAGAATTAGACATTCCAGGAAACACGGAGGCTCCTTCTTTCCTCCCACACGGAAGTTGAAAGTGAAGCGATTGTCATTGTGAAACACTGCAGCACAGCACACGGTGACACAGCGAAATTTAACCCATCGCCCTAACCCATTTAACCTTGGCGGTTCGGGAATCGAACCGGCAACCTTCTGATTACCCGATAGGCCTTTTAACCCTTTGCACTATTGAGACCGTAACATACGGCCGTTTGGAAGGGGCGTGTGTCTGGAGCCAAGCACTGACGATTTCAGGACATGTGCAACTCTTCAGCTACCTGTTCGAACTCATAATTCATTCATGGTCACAGCTGCCACTTGTGAATACGGCCCAGCCGCCAGAAGCTGGTGTGTTTTATTTAAGAGCGACTGTCAAATTGCTTTTGTGCACGACGCCGGCCTCGGGGGATCGGCGCTTGCTGGTAAACAATAATGATCTCCCCGTTCATTTGGTCGGGTTTTAGGATTAATAAAGACGTGATGACTTTGATGATTGATGACAGAGGCGCGGTGACTACAAAACCCAAGTCCAATAAAAAGCCAAATATCGCTGCAGCGGCGCCTTAAGTGGTTTGTCCAAAGTGGCTTCGCTCAAACACACATAATTCTAATGGACTGCCTAATCAGGATAAATAATGTGTTTTTCAGGGAAAAAGATGAGTCTGTGCGCGTGTGCGTGTGTGCGTGCATATTGCCATTCCCATCAGCCCCTGCTCGGCCCTGGAGCTCCAGGCAGTGTTGGTATTCCGCTGCCCTCTCTGCTGTCTGCCCGAGTGCCGGGGCGATATCTGAGCAACACTCCACAGAGCAGTGCTGATCTACGGCTCCTCTTCTGCAACATGTCATCTAAATGCTAAGTACTTGCACTGCATCATTAAATCAAAACAACGAAGAGGAGGAAGAGAAAAAAAAAGAAGGAGAGTAGAGCGGGAGGAGGAGAGAGAGAGAGAGAGAGAGAGAGAGAGAGAGAGAGAGAGAGAGAGCCTATAAGCAAACAATAAAATCCTCGGAGCAGGCCCGAGGTTTCTGATTTGATTTCCTCTCCGTTCATCTGAATGGCTTCAACGTTCTCCTCGCTCATGGGATGTGAGCGGAATTCTGAGTCGCCTCCCGATTCCATAAATAGAGACTAAGAAGTGTGTGTGGGGGGGCGAGGTGGGTTCTGGTGAATCAGACTTTGGCTCTCGCTCCCTTTATTCCCCCTTTTCAATGAAAAAAAGAGTTTTTTCGTGATTGCACCCGTGGCCCTTCAACAATAGAGTCCTCCTTCCTCCCGCGCTCCGGGTATTGATTGGGTGACACTAATTCAGGGGGAAAGTGCTGAGGCCGCACTTGGCGGAAGCACTATTAACTGCTCCCGCTAATTAAAAGGCTAACAAGGTGAGGGCCGGCCTCCGGAGATGCGCCGTTTGGCTCCACGCGCGCTCCCGCCGAGCGCTACGGTGAAAAGTAAAAGGCGGGGTATCCTACATCGGGCCTGGCCGGGCCCAGAGGTGGCCGGCGCCGCGCGCGGCTCGCTAATTGGCTACATTGACTTTAATTAGCGGGCATTAAAGCGCTTCTCCAGGTGTTCGGCGCCGCACGTCCCGAGCAGGCCAGAGCCAAAATGCTAATGGCGTCTCGGCGTCCAAAAAGCCATCTATCTTTTAATTACCGCCCTGCATCTGTGGTGCCGGTGGCGCGGCAGGAGGCTAATGCTAGCAGAAGAGCAGGTAGCCGACCACCCGTATCATTAGGGGTGAATTAACAACGTTCTGAAGCTCATTTAGAAGTCCAGAATACTTTCACTAACGGATCCAAACCTAATTTGGATCTCAGAAAAAAACGCTCCAGCAAACGTCTGTAGATGTTAGTTGGCGACGTTAGTCTGGACCAAACAGAGCATGAAGGACCGGTCAAGACACGGATTCACAATGATTTCATTAGAATATGTGGATTGCGTTAGGCCATGTGTTCTGTGTGGTCTTAGCAGTCTAAACCTTCGGAGGCTTCGGCTAGATGAGTAGCCAATGGCGGCTCCACAATATTCCTTTACATTTACATTTACCAGACGCTCTTCTCCAGAGCGACTTACAGTCAGTAGTTACAGGGACAGTCCCCCCCTGGAGACACTTGCTCAGGGACACAATGGTAGTAAGTGGGATTTGAACCTGGGTCTTCTGGTTCACAGGCGAGTGTGTTACCCACTAGGCTACTACCACCCCATTACCTTTACCTTTACCATCCTTCACGATATTCAGTGTTCAGACCAGTATGGTCAGTGGTGAAAAAGCTGATGAGATGAACGACAACGACGCTCAAGCGACCTTCGAAGGTTTGAAAAAGATCAGACAAGCTTTAGATCCTGAAGAAGACGAAAAAGGACACGAGTTTATTGAAGGCAAGAGAAAAAGATGTGAAGATGTAGACTTCATTTGCACACCTATGATCTAAGTAAACCACATCCCTAGATTAAAGTCAGAGAGCTTTATTTGTCCCCGAAGGACAATTTAAAAGGCACAGACGAGCACACATATAACAGGTGTAACATTTGACACCACAGATGACCCAACATCACGATAAGGCTCTTATGAATCAATATATGAATCGATATTTATCCACTACGGTAGGTTGTAATATTGCTCTTTTTACAGTTTGCCTATTTAGTCACAGATCAAAAACTGTTTAGTTTGTGGCAAATTGGACTTTTTTTTGTGATGCATTAGCTGCACGCAAGGGCACTTTTTGAATGACTCAGCAAAAAAAATATATTTTTTTATTTGCTTTGAATGGGTTATTGCTGAATATTATACAAGTAACACACCTTCCCACAGAACAAAGGATATCATCTGAAACGCTCCAGACAAGTGAGAAGGAAAAGGGAAAAAGTTTCCCCAGCTAAACCAAATCCTGGTGCCCTCACAAAAATGACAAAAAAGAAAATGGCAGTTCAAAGAAAGGTGACAGAGGCCCTCGAAACGGCATGAGTGCCTAAATGCAGTCTAAGTGGCTGCTTTTATACGAGGCATCTGACAGGACAGAGAAAGGACTAACAGTCAGAGGCAGGAAAAAAATAAAGGGGGGAAAAATGGAACTAAATAAAGAGCAAGTGGCAGCAGCAGAGAGGCGAGCGGAGAGCCCGCTTTATTTTTCAGAACAAGAGCTTTGCCCCTGGGACTCAGCAGACAAACAGCGTCGCACAGTGCCACGTGACACCACTCTGCCGCCCCCCACCCAAAACAAGGAGGCGAGCACATCAAGGGCACCCCTGACACGAGAAGGAACCTGCCGGTGTAATTGCAGAGGGGACAACATCCATCTCCCCGCCTTCACGTCTCTTCTCGAGAAGGCCTGACTCATCAGAGCAAACACACACACACACACACACACACCACCCCAACCGGGCACTGGCAATAAACAAAGGGGGCAGACACACCCCTGGCACCGAAAAAAACACACATCAGGAATGCATAATGTACACCAAGTATGCACCGGGTTTTTTTATGATGTATAAAATGAGACCACCATAAATTATTTCCAAACATTCCCCGCCTTTTACATTTACATCTACAGCATTTATCAGACGCCCTTATCCAGTGCGACTTACAATCAGTAGTTACAGGGACAGTCCCCCCCTGGAGACACTCAGGGTTAAGTGTCTCGCTCAGGGACACGATGGTAGTAAGTGGGATTTGAACCTGGGTCTTCTGGTTCACATGCGAGCGTGTTACCCACTAGGCTACTACCACCCACCCGTGCCTTTAAAGTGACCTATAACCTGTAAGATTCAATTGAAACACAAACAATGGCTGGTGGCATAAGTGTGCACACCCTTATACTTTGTGGCACTTTACAAATTTATATCAAACTTATACTTTCTGTGTGTGCACGTGTCATCAGTTAAAGCGACTCTGATTAACCCCAAATAAAGTTCCGCTTTCTCAGTGGGGATTTACTCGGTTGCTTACAAAGGCATTCGTCAGTACAATGGTACAACTAATTTCCACCATCATCAAAAAGTGGAGACAATATGGGACAACGGCGACAGCGACAAGAACTCGATGTCCCGCCGAAATTTGTGAAAAGATAAGCGAGACCTACAGGAATTTCTGGCAAGCCTTGGTTGTGCAGTAAACGTGACAATAATCTCCCGTATTCTCAATATGTCGGGTGTAAGGCGGAAGCTTCTTGCTAAGAAAATGATCCAGGCTTGGCCAAAAAAAGTCTCCCAAGAGCAAGTGGGATTTTCTGCGATGCATGAAAGTGAGAAGGGGAACGAGTCTAAATAATTTCACAAAAAAAAAAGAAGCCATCCTGCGCCGTATTAGAACATTTGGGAATTTCTTTTTTACGTGCACGCGCCTTAAAATGTCTTGAAGACTAGACTAATTAAAACGCGTTAATTATTTCCAATTGCTCATGAAGACAATTTGTGTTCTTCAACGTTGTGTGTAATCCCAGCTCCGTGCCCCCGGCCTGGGTTTTCTCATCAGGTTCGGCCACCGGTTCATGGCGCCGGCGCCGGAGGCACGCAGTGCAGCACATTCCCTCGCGGAGGGGGGACAATGGGAGCCTCGCATTGTCAGAGCCGATGATTAATAAACAGGGTGAGACTAGCCACAACATGGATCTTGAGATCATAATTGGATGTGTAAATGAAAGAAAGAAAGAAAGAAAGAAAGAATGTTACTTTGACCCAGTGAGCTAAAGCGATGTGCATCCATGGGTGTTTTCTCCCGCCGCCTGAAAGGATGTTGCTATCATGGCTTCAATTATGTTACATAAAGTACATCATCTCACAATGAAAGAAAAAAATGTAAAAGATGCATAATTTGAAAGAAGGGATCGGATTCTGGGATATGATAAGTAATTGAAAGGTCAGGTTTATCCTACAGAGTCTCTCAGAGACTCTCAGTCTCCTCTGTGTCGGATATTTAGTTGCTCCTAACGGCACAGTCAAGACAGGAAATCGGCAATTCGCGTTGACCCCGTCTGATCGGCCTTTTCTCTAGCTGCTCCCGGAATAAAAATAAAAAAAAAACGTCCGACCGAAATGTTTCCTCCAGAGACCCCCACCCACCCCGTCTCCCGGACCGTCTTTCTCACTAACAATGACTGTGCTTTGACAGAGGAGCCATCTCTACTCCCCGCACTGCCGAGACAGGCGCAGGAGGAGAGACAATTAGAGGAAGAGGCAGGCGGGGCGAAAAGGCAGAGAGCGAGCGAGGGAGAAGAGTGCAATAATCCTCCGTCTTTTTCTTTTGTATCAGAACGCTCGTCGTTTCAGCACAGGAGACGCATTGTGGCGATGGCGCCCCGTTACCATGGAGCTCTAACGGCAGAGGATCGCTTGGCGGTTTCCTGGGCTCGTAAACGACCTTCTTAACAGGGATCTCATTGACTGACAGGCGAGCTAGCGTGCAAAAAAAAAAAAAAAAAAAAAAAAAAACTGCTGTTGCTAACTGCCAATTACCCACAATGCCACAAGTCCCGGGCATGGCGCAACTCCAACTCAGTCCAGTCCAGTCCACTCGGACAAAATTATTCTTCCTCCACCCCCCCAAAGTGGAGAGTTATAAATGTTGGCAAGGCACATCGCCCCACTGACAACTCGACTCCCTGAGAGGGAGGTGGTGGAGGGAAAGATGCCCTCCTAAGTCTGAGCTCCGAATAAACGGCCTAAACGGCGTCTTCAAGCCCGCGCATCAGCCTCATCCGCCACCGCATGCACGGATGTTACCTTTCTTGTGGGTAACTTGAACAAGTTATGTCAGTTTGTGCACACATCTACATTTTAACGAAGGGGTCATAGATATAATTTTAAAAATCTGATACAGTCAATACACCCCCCACTATAGTCCCATAATTCAGATTAAGTTATATATATATTCGTTATCTTGCATTAAGAACTTGTAAGTTTTCTTTATTCATTTAATTTGATAGCAAAATAATACCATCACCTGGAAATGTTACTCACCTCACTGCCGAATACTTGGTACTACCCAGCCCAAACCGTGTCTCATTGTGCAAGTGGATTTTGTACACTAGCACAAAATGTCCTACGTCATGCTTTACAAATGACTCAGGATTTGAAGGACTCCTCTGCTTGGGTAAAAAGTTTTAAAAAATTCTTGGTTCCTCAATCGAACTATTTCACATTACCATAAGTTACTTTAACAGGCTGACCAATAATCGTACAGGATGAAACCAGAGCTGACCGTAATTTATTACAAATCCTGCCCCCCCTGACAGGTCGTACAGGTTTTAATCGGTTCCATTTTTGGTATTGCCCATTTGTTGGATATTTCGCACTGTAACATTTCCTATGTTTTCTTATGAATGTACAGTCTACATTTGGGGGCAGTGGGGGCCTAGCGGTTAAGGGAGCGGCCCCATATTCAGAAATTTGCCGGTTCGAAACACAATCCGCCAAGGTACCACTGAGGTTCCACTGAGCAAAGCACCGTCCCCACACATTGCTTCATGACGCCCGTCATGGCTGCCCGCTGCTCACCAAGGGTGATGGGTTAAATGCAGAGGACACGTTTCGTTGTGTCACCGTGTGCTGTGCTGCAGTGCTTCACAATGGCAATCACTTCACTTTCACCTTCAGTGAGTACTTTGATCATTTACATCATGCTCCTTGTGATGTCTGCCTGACCTAAACTGGGGCTCTAGAGCGAGTTCCTTTTTCGACCCGACAGCAGCCTGCTCCTGAGAATACACCGCTTGAACCTTTTCGGATGGTTCACTAGTGAAGACAAATGGCCAGCTTGTTTGGGGCTCCTGCGAATGATCTATATTAATAGCTGGCTGCCATTCAGCGCGGCGCATATGCTAACTCCATTAGCGGGTCAGCGTTGGGAGCGCTGGCCTCACCTCTGGACCCGGGAGGGGAGTGGATTTAGAAAAAGGGTTGCAGGTGCAGGAGGAGGAACGTGTGCGAAAGCAGAGAGACAAATCAACATGGACAAAACCCACCACCACACAAACAAGACGCCTGGCGCCCGTCCCACAGCACAGCGTGGCCTCCTTTCCATCTGCTGCCATGGACGCCGTCTCACCTTTCAGGCTTAAAAGCACTCCACTCCATCTGGATCTCACAACGTCCTCACACTCCAGATAGAGGTCCTGCATCTACTGGAGGCGTGTGACACGTCTCGCGGTGGCATTTAATCGGCCCGTTCTACCCCGCCATTTGCAGGACCGCGCTCGCTGTAAACACAAACCCCTTCCTCTTGTCAGGACAGATTATGTAGCCAGGAGAACATGAGCATGAAATCCCCAGCAGCTGCCAGGAGCCCCCAGACGAGATGCTGGCGGCGAACGCGGACACGACTCGACCTCGGCCGCCGCGCACCTGCGCAACGCGGCCCAGGGAGCGCCGCGTGCATCGCGCGCAAACATTTGGGCGTAGCACATGCATGCAGCCATATACACAGTCGCATGAACACAGTGATGCGTAAGCGTGGATTTAATCACACACACACACACACACACACACACACACACACACACACACACACACACACACACACACACACACACACTTTAAAACTGCTGAATCTACAGTCCCTGACAAAAGTTTTGTCGCTTGTGTACGAATTGACCTCAAGTGCCACTGAAATATATTTCTAATCAAGATTTTTTTTACAAGAAATGGCTTGTAAAATTTTATTCCGCACAGCTTTTGTAATAATGTTTCAGTGCAAGACCAAACTGTCAAAAAGTATTCTAATATTCAAAGCTTGGTAAAGCCCATGGAGTCAATTTTTGCAAAGACATATGAGCTTCACCTGTCACGACTAGACCTTCACATCAACTACAACTAGACCTCTGCAAACATGCCTAACATTCACCCTGAGACTAAAGTGTTGATTATCAAGAGGCTGAAGACCAGATCCACTGTTGACGTGGCAGACACCTTCAATGTGTCTCAGCGTCAAGTACAGAGGATAAAAAAAGATTTGAAGAGACTGGCCCAGGTCAGGCAGACCACGCAAGACAACTGCTCGAGAGGACCATTTGTTGGCTCGAAAATCCAAGGCCAGCCCATTTTCCACTGCAGCAAAGCTCCACGAGACCTGAAGTCCCTGTCTCAACCAGCCAGCACTACACAAAAGACAAACTGTGTGGCATTTGCCAAGGCCCATAGCCTGCTAAAAGGATGGATGCGGGAAAAGTGGCAAAAGGTGGGTTTTTCAGATGAATCTTCTGTTGAATTACACCACAGTTGCTGCAAATATTGCAGGAGACCTACTGGAGCCCGCATGGATCTGAGATTCACCCAGAAAACAGTGAAGTTTGGTGGCGGGAACATCATTGTCTGGGGTTACATCCATTATGGGGTGTGTGAGAGATCTGCAGGGTGGAAGGCAACATCAATAGTCTGAAACCCAAAGAAATCTTATCTACCTTTTATATTCCCAACCATAAAATTCTGCAGCAGGATGGTGCTCCATCACATACTTCTATCTCCACATCAAAGTTCCTCAAGGCGAAGAAGATCAAGATGCTCCAGGATTGGCCAGCCCAGTCACCACACATGAACATCATTGAGCATGTGTGGGGTAGGATGAAAGAGGAAGCATGGAAGACTAAACCAAAGAATATTGATGGACTCTTGGAGGACCTTTCTGTCTTGATTAAATGATAAATAATTTTTCAGTGAAATTAATTCATTTCAATGCATTAAACTTCATTAAAAGTCAAGTTAATGGCAGGTGTTTCTACAAAATAGATAAGCGACAAGACTTTTGTCTTTTTGGACTGTAAGCATAGAGGCACAGTTACAGTGCACTTTATGTCAATACGCTACGCACATTGTGTGCAAACATCTGGGCGTAGCGCATGCACAGTCGCGTGAGCACAGTGATGCATAAGCGTGCATTTAATCACAAATGCACGCACACACACTTTAAAACTGCTGAATCTAGGCATAGACGCACAGTTACAGTGCACTTTATGAAGTTATCAGGCCGTAAAATTAATACGCAGGCTACCCTGCGAAACGCGCTGTATCTCATGAAATGAGAACGGTACAGTGCGGGTGACGGGTGCAGCAAGGCATGATTCCGCATAATTATTCATCACACGTTTGAGCGTTCATTAATGGACTTATATTACATTATAATTACTTAATTATAAATCCTTTTTTGCTCTGGCCCCAAAAAAACACACAGCAACAAAACATCCACGCCCACTTGTGGTTCACGAACGGCAAGAATAATTTCATTTTTGTTGTTTTAAATGAACCTTTCCATGCGCCGCCTGTCTGAACCAAGACGTCTTTGGCCAAGACCGTTTCGAGGGTTAAAAAAAAGCTGTAAATTGAATCATATTCGTCGTCCTATATTCCTTTAAAAGACGACGCTTTTAGCTAGCACGCCAGTGTCAGTGTCAAGTACCTCTTCACTGTCTTTTAAGGCTGAAAAAAAATTCATTTATTGTCAATACAGCTGGAAGAGGCTGTTAATCCTCGCTACGGACAACCTTCACCTCGGTCAATGGCGCGCGTATTCGTGAAATAATGCAGAGCCAGATTTACACACGTGAGTTTCATTTGGAAATATTAAACAGCGGGAGTGGAGAGGGCCGATGGTGGAATGATGCAATGAATGTTCCTCATTCCATTATGAGTGTGTTACTGAAAAAGCCCCGTGGCGGTGCTTATTAAATCCATACGCGGAGCAGTTGGTTTTCATATGCAAACACAATCAAGCTACATCTATTCATAAACCGTGTTCAAAAATGTTGTTCTTCCAGCCAGTCACGCGTCGCACGGATTACAGACAAGTCCTCTTCTACTAACAACATCAAGTCATTTTAAGTAGCTGTCCTTTCGAAATCAAGGAACAATGGCCAAAGCTCCACCCCTTTATATCCTGCTTATGGCAGCGTTAGTAATGGCAAAAATGTTTGTAATTATGTTACTTAAAAGTGGGTTTACAGAAAACAACACAGGGCTCCTAGCTAATTAGCTGTAGATGGAACGAGAAGGAACTCCTATTTATGGTTATTTCTTTTTCTGAGTACTTTCACACTATAAAACCGAAGACTATTAAAAGTACGCATACAAGGTGTAGTAAACAAAACAATTGCAAAAAGCATTTCAGTACATTACTATTATTTTCTCTGCCAAGTGTCATGGTTTTACAATGGATCAGAAAGATTTCGTGTGTAGAACAATTGTTAGGTGATTTCATTCATTTTGATGGTCACCACATGAAGCGGCTTCTGATGATGCCACCAGTGCACAGAGCAGTCATAAACGTAAAGACAGGCCTAAAAATACGGCCATACATGGAGCCCTTTTTGTCTGCCCTGTTTGGGGCAGTAGTGGCCTAGTGGTTAAGGAAGCGACCCCGTAATCAGAAGTTTGTCGGTTCAAATCCCAATCTGCCAAGGTGCCACTGAGGTGACATTGAACAAAGCACCGTCCCCACACACTGCTCCCCGGGCGCCTGTCATGGCTGCCCACTGCTCACAAAGGGTGATGGTTAAAAGAAGAGGACACATTTGGTTGTGTCCCCGTGTGCTGTGCTGTAGTGTTTCACAATGACAATCACTTCACTTTCACTTCACTATTTCTTAAATGTCCTTTTGTGAACACAGGACGGCTGTCAACTGAAAATATTTGGGTGGCGGCATTAACGGAGGTCAGAAGCAAAAAATGTCCGCCCTAAAAAAGACACATCACTTTGAATTCAGACAGGCGCGTCCCAACACGCTTGGCATGGACCTCGCACAGCAGCAGGAGGTCAGAGAGGTGAAAGGTGGACATTACCGTGACCGTCTTGATGCGACCGCCTCCCTTGGTACAGGTCCAGCCGGAGCGGTTGAAGAGGAGCCCGCACACCTCGCCCTCCGAGCACGGGGTCATCTCACACCACTGCCTGCTCTTCACGATCCGTGCTGGGCCACAGGGACACACAGAGCGCTGCAGTCAGACATCTCATTATGTCACGCGGCGCAGGCTATAATAACACCACAGCCACGGCTGGGAGGTGTTCAGGGTCACAAAATGATGATTTTTATAAACAAAGCTTATAAAGGGAGGCTTGATTGACAGCTACTTCCTAATTCTGGATGGATTTTACCATAAACATGAGCTCTGTTATAGACACCTCTGGCCCTGAAATTGAATTCAAATGAGCTTCACAACAAAGTCCAGTTTAGGGGTGTGAACACTTATGCAACCAGCTATTTTTCTTGTTTTTATTTTTTGGTATTGTTTTAATTGTTAATTGTTCAGGTTATATCTCATATTAAAGGTGTGTGGTCTAATTTTATTAAAATCCACCAATTATCAAATGGTACATTTCCACAAAACATAAAATAAATACATACAATTTAAAGAAATTTTAAATGACATTCTCAGACAGTGATTTAGTCAGCTACATATTACATAGGAAGGGGTTCAAAAGTGTGAGACCACTAGTGATAATTCATCTGTTTTGCATTCTGTTCCAATGTAATCCAGCCATTTTCTCATTGTTTTAATGACAGCGTGGCTTCGGCTGCATGGGCTCTGATGATCCATGTTCTCCCAGCATGACGTTCCACAGCGTGATGATGGGCTGTCGCTGGAAATCTGACCTTATGTACAAGGGAGTGAACGTGCTCAGTGTCACAATTTTGCCTTAGTATGATTAGTTGTCCCAGACGGTGCAGGACCTTTTTTTTTACTCTGTTAAGAGTGCAGCCATGCCCAAATCACATGTGCATAGAATTAATTTATATTAAAATAAATATTTTCCATGGACCTTGCCTGACAATGTGCAACGTATGCTTTTACGCGCTTAGAGAACCTCGTAAGATTTGAGGAATAGGCGGAAAATTGGGAATTCATGGATTGCAAGGATTTCCTGGCATCATTAATTCCCATAGCTGTATTTACACAAATGAGCCCATGAGTAGGCAACATGGACATTGAATGAGCCATGTATGAGCTGCAGTGCATTCTGGACTGTGTGAATTTATTCATTGGTTTATTAACCAATTACATGCATCTGACGTTTGTTCTTTCGCACAGTGCGTGGTTTACAACCTTATTAATCCATTATTAACGTACTGATTTAAAGTTGTCTCGTCGCTGACGTGCAGTTAGGAGCCGGACGTTTCCATTTCGTGGTTAATTCCACATTTCAGCTTGGGAATCATGACAGAACAGATCATTAAAATGTGAATAAGTATAAGAAATGTTTGGGCTGCTGTCATAAACTGTAAGTAGAATCGTAGAACACGCTGAGACCCCATCCGTTAGGCTAGCGGTGGGGTCACTCCCCACATTGTGCAGCCACTTGCCACTCAGCTCAGTGCTGCTTAGTACGAAATAAGCGGCTGCCCTGTTTCGTGTCGCGGCGTAATTAATGCCGGCGCCAGAGTCCCGTTGCCCGGTCAGGACTGTGGACTCGGTCCCGCTCGCATTATTCACTGGCTCCCTGGCAAGTGTCACAGTCAGCAGCAACTCCCCTCCTCAATGGCCGCCCGCGAGGGGCTCTCATCTCACGAGCGGCACGGGAAGTGCTGCGGCATCTCCGGCAGGAGAAATGGATCGACTCTGCGGCGGGTTGCCGGGTCGCTAAAATGGCGCAACAAAGATCTCGCGACTGCTTGTCTACATAACGAAGCAGCAAGGAATTGTGGGCCCGGTGGCTTGTGTTGCCGCTGTGTACCGCAACTCCCACTCCTCCGCCGGGGTTTATTAAACATGTTGTTATTTATTCGCTTATGTTGCGGGCCGCATAAATCACGGCTCGTGGCGCCGTGCGAAAGATTACAGGCGGCGAGGAGCTCGTTTAAGAGGCGAAAAGCCCGGCGAACGGGCGCCCCCGATGACTAACAGCCCGCTCTGCCGCTCCGGCTCGGCGCACGCCGCTCCCCGGCCCCTCGTGTGCCATTTGGTCGCACCTGCAGGCCACTCTGGCTGGCTGAACTCTGACTCAGAGTTGTCATTCGCCGGCCTGGCGAGCCAGATCTCTTGTCACTTCCCTCCCCAAGACCCACCGCCATCTGCCTGCCAGCTCCATCGGCCAAGCGGCCATCACCTCGGGACCAATGGCGCGGCTTTGGAGAGAGCGGCGGCGGCGGCGGCGGTGCAAGGAAGGCGAGTGGGAGGCAGACGAGTCCGGGTAGATATTTCCGTCCTGAGCCGCAGCCATGCAGCTCTTCCCCGAAGGTGCCGCGAGAGTTGAAAAATGGGACCAGCGACAAAGTTGGTAATTTCCCAGTCCGCCATTAATTTAGGCCAATTTTTAATTTAAATTTGTTTTCCTGGCGAACGACGGCCGTGCAGACTGTTCAACGAGATCTGGTTTGCCGCGTTCCTTTCATTAAACCCCCCCTCCCACCAGTGGACGGGTCCCCCGTCGTAGCAGCGGTGATTGAGAGCCACGCGATGGCAGCGCGGCAAAATAATACGTCTTAATGGCAATGAAAACGGGCGAGGCCGCGGCAGCTGCGGCACTTAAACCGAAAAGCATTACATCCCAGGAGCGGGGATAACAATTTGCTGCAGATCCCCGCATTTTCACTGCAGCTCTGCACTCGCTGTTCCAAATTCTGGCCCTAATAATCAACCCCTAATAAATGGACTATAAAAGGCGGTGGGAGAAAAGCAATAATAATCAATTACCCAGCGGCAGCAATGTATACCACTCGTTATTAATTAGAAAGGGCTGTGAACAATACTTCATTTTTTTAAACGATTAAATAACTGATTTGTTGATTGATTGATGACGCTCACCCGGGTTAACCTTCACATTTGAGTTTTTACGAATTATAAACAAGATGGGCCATATTTTACTGGCACAAAATAAGACGTTGTGCATAAGGAGTATTCGCTAATGTCGCTGTAATTACACATTAATTACACACGCGCTTTCAAAAACAATCTTAGCCCGCGCAGACGTTAGGACCGTAATGCATTGCATCTCTACGCACAAGAACCATGCACCACCTCGTTTGGTGGAAATGACTTGAGGTCTCTGGAGTTAAGAATGTCCTCGTTCTGTTGCAATAATTATGTTTTTTGCTCATAATAATTAATTTATTTACATTTTCATGAGACCACGGGCACCCTGGGGGGGACGAATAAACAAAACAGAAAATTACTCAGCATCACCGCACTGTCACATCATCATCTCCCCCGTTGTCCACCCATCCGTGAGCGATCTGCATTTTAGATAAGTCTGTGTGAACTTGTAACCCCGCAGAATTCACACAGGCCATCAGAAATTCATTCACACACACACACACACACACACACAGCAAACATTCTTCAGCCCTCATCAGCTGCAGTTATCAGTTACATCATCCCCAACCCCAGCATCCCACAATCCTCTCGTGGCCCGCAGCTCGGAGCCAAGAACCCACGCGGATGAGCACCGGCACGCTGAGAGCGGATGCAGATGACGCCTCGCGCGAAGAGCGGGGATGAAGTGGCATAATTACCGTCGACGCAGGCGGGTCTGGCCCGCGTGGTGCCAGCGATCTGGCCCCTTCGGCAGGCGCAGCGGGCGGTCTGCCGGGCGATGGTGCGTCTTGGCTGGCTGCTGTCTCGGTTCAGCATCACAATCTCACAGGTGCCCACCGCCAACTGGCCTGTAGTGGACCGACAGACACACACACACACACACACACACACACACTGAATGTATTAAAAAAAAACAAACCTGGTTTTATATAAAACCAAGGCCAGAGATTCTTGAATTGTTCCATTTTAGGATTTGATGGGGCAAAAAAAATCCAGGTTAATACTTACATTTCCCCTAAATCTGACAAGTGTTGAAAATGCAATCTTCATAAAGTATATCTAACAAAGGTGTGACCCATCTGCTGCCGTAATGTTTTCCATCCTGACACTGGCATGGGGGTGGATTGGGATTCTTACACACACGTAACTGTCTCTATAGCTGTTCCTCAATATCTGGGCTTCACGCCACCACCGAGAAATGCAACCTTCTGTTGCCCGCGGTCCTACAGCGGCGCGACAAAATTGTTGAAAAAGCCTTTCTTCGCGCTTCAGACCTCAGCTGTTCCCGTTCACCGCCGTCTCTTTACAACGAAAAAAAAGCCTTTTGCATGCCAGCGTGTTGTATGAGACGATGGGTTCTTCCCCCATTCTTATCCAGTCAACTGATGCCAGAAAATAACGTTTTCTTGTTATTGTAACTGAGGCTTATTTGTACCCTCACGCCTCCACGTATGGGACTTCTTCAGGGTCTCTGAGGACGTCTGCATTAGGATGTGCACTAGGTGGCTTGGCAACTTTAATTGGCTATAGGTGAGGAGTGAGAGAGTGAAACATAATCATCAATCAAAAGCTTTTAAGTCAGGAGTGAAAGTAATCTTCCCAACAGTAACTCTGAAATAATCACTTCCGGAACTATCTCAACGTGTGAAAAGCAAATAGTAAAAGTGTCAAGGATTTCGTAATATCCAGAGATGTGCTCGAAGAACCGGGTGTCGGCCTCTCCCGACTCTGTAAACTAATGAATGATCTGCTGCTCGGAGAACAATAGGAGAACAGAGTCTCTTCCTCTACACACAAGCTGTCATTGTTTCACGAAAAGAAGGAATCTCTCCATAAACTGTTCATCTACATCAACGTTTCAACATTGCACAGTACCGTATGCCCCCAAAAAGACCGAGATCCACTGCTTAAGATGGATTCCAATCACCAACTTATTAAAGTGACTTTTACTAGTTGAATATCACACGTGGGAGAGTTATGAATGCCGGTTGCTGATATGACGAGGGCCGTCCTCCCTCCTCCCAGCGTTTGGTCCCGCCCCGCGTGGCGTGTTCGAATGGGGCTACCATGGCCACTGGCACAAAAAGCAAACGGCAAAGTTCCCTCCTTTCTGTCCATGACAAACGTTCAGGGGACTCTCTTCCAGTCCTACAAGTAAGTCATTTCAATGGTGATAATGGTGATTTATGATCGCGATTATTCTTTTTCGTGTGACTGTGAGGCAACAACAGCGGTCGTGGGGGGATCTTTACTTCGGCAATAAAACTGGCTGTGTGGTGGTGGGGTGCCAGTGAATTACAACACAACTAATGCCTTTTCCCTTCCAACAAGAGAGGCCGTTCTTTTCAAGGTTACTCCAGCTCAGGGGCAGACGACAAAAAAAGAAAAAAAGAAAAATCTCGGCTCTAATTATGATGATGAGTCTAAATGAAGCTGCTATTGTCGGCTTGGCTCTGTACTTTTTTTTATTATTCATAACTACACGAGGCCGAAGCCAATGAAAGGGGCTCGGCAAAACACTTTCATTATTTTACATCTGTGTGGGTTGGGAGAGGGCAGACGAGTTCCCCGAGAGAACGTGTGCGGCACATGTCTTATTTAGGCTAAAGCTGGCGAGGGTTGACCGCTTCACCTCTCCTGCTCATACCGTATGTTTGAAAATGCGTTGACGGCAAGTGAGCATATGGCATGAAGGAATGCCGGGAAGATTCAGTCCTTTACATAAAAACACCATTTGATTTTCATCCTGCTTTAATTCAACATGAAAGCACATTTTCATTTTTCTTCAAAATGTGAGCCTGCATGTACAGCTGGTAACCAGCTAAGCAAAATGGGTTCATAATGAAATTACTCAGCCTATCTTGTTCTTAACCAAATAACAAAAGTATTAATATCCTGTTATTTACATTCAATAAAGTTCCAATTCTTACATACACATTAATTACACTTAATTAAGGGTGGTAGTAGCCTAGTGGGCAAGACACTCCCCTGTGAACCAGGAGACCCAGGTTCAAACCCCACTTACTACCATTGTGTCCCTGAGCAAGACACTTAACCTTAAGTTGCTCCAGGGAGGACTGTCCCTGTAACTACCGATTGTAAGTCTCTCTGGATAAGGGCGTCTGATAAATGCTGTAAATGTAAATGTAATCATATGTAATCGTACACATCCTATTAAAATCTTTAAAATGTGGTTAATGTTTATCAAAAAAAATGTGCACTGGTATGACAACAATCAGCCTTTTACTTACAAGAAGAAAATATGGCTGCCAATTCAGAAAACAAATAGTTACTGGAGACCACAAGGGGGCGATATAGAATACTGAATTACTATGATCACAATCTGGCAAATCTATTGGCACTTTGTTATATAACACTGGAATGAACCTTGGGAATGGAACAAATCCTAGTTTTATACTACTGCACATGTCTGCTGTAATTAAATAAATCGCTAAAGCCTTTCTCTCACGTTGCATTGACAGTCATAGTGGTTGAGAGGAACGACAAAAAACAGAATTTGGTGAATGTGTTTTTGTCAAAAGTGCTTAGCATCACTGATTGCGTGCATTCTTATTCACTTTCTTCACGTCACTTTGGACCTACAACCAATAAACCTATTTCTAAATCAAAAGCACTTCTGAAAATGTTTGTTTTTACCAATGCACAAAAAGTCATCGATCCTGAGCCAAGAAGTTGCTCCTTGATTCTGCTTAGTCTTGCATATTGACAAAAATTATTGACAAATTATTGCAAAATTAGTTTAAAAAAAAAAAAACTCTTGTATATTGTCTGAAAAATTATTGCAAAAGTTAGTAAAAAAAAAGAAAAAAAAAGCTTGGTGTGGCACCGAACAACAATTTATTAGTAAGAAGGATAAATGGAATTGCTTAGGAAATTTGCATAAAATTGCCTGATCTCTGAAGAAGGGGAAGGGCTCAGCCTCCCGGCGTCAACCCAATTCTATTGGGAGAGTGAGCACAGCGAGGCACGACCTTGCCAAAAAAAGAATCTCCAAAAAGACGCAACGGCCCTTCTGACAGCAGCGCACGTCGCGGATCCGGACCACGGCGCGGACCTCGGGAAAGGCGGACGGAAGCCCAAGGTCACCTCTCCTCCACGCCGCGCTCCCGCTCGGTAATGTGCTCAACATTAATCCACAACCACTGAATTTAGATAAGGGTATTAAGGCCCCCTCGTCTCCGCAGGGGGGCCTGCGTTTTTCGTCATTTTCGTGTGTCGTTTCGACGCACCCTCCCCGGCCCGAGGGCGAGGCCGCCCCGAAGCCCCTCCCTCGCGCTCCTGTCGCCGCAGCTGGCCGCCCCCGGACAACTGTGCCATCAGATATCAGTGGCCCTCGCGTGTTCCGGCAACTAACATACGAACGGGCCGCAGCAGATAAGCCTGGGGACGCGGGGGGAGTCGAGCGAGGGGAGTTCGGCGAGCCCTGGGCCACGCCGTCACACGCCGTCATTTTAATTGATGTGACAGGGGCTAGCTGCCGCCTCGGCCCGTCGGGGGGGCCGTGGCTTATCTCCGTTTCGGCTGACGGGATCTACATACGGAGGGGTGAAGAGCGTAGGGGAGGGCTGACATCACCAGGCTTGGCAGGGCCACTCTGGGCCGTGAGGGGGAAGAGGCTCCAGGGTCTGGTCGCAGGTCGGGGGCGGGGCGGGGCGGAAAGGCAGGCTTATCTCCATCGCCGCCCGTGGATAGAAGAGCCCGGCCGAGGAGGAAATCTCTTTTTGCGGCTGCATTGTTCGCGCAAATATAATCTCGTGAGCCGCCGTCACGGCGCGTGGGAGGAACGCCCGCGGAGAGTCAACACCGATCCAAAAGCGGGGCCTTGATGATATGTGGCGAGTAATAAGCTCTCGCTGCACGAAAGTAATACCAAGCGGAGAGAATAGCCACAAAGGCACGAATCCAACATGAGCGACTAGTTCCGCCAAACAATGGCGCTCCGCGAAGCTCCGAGTGCGGCCAGCACGCGGGGCAGGAAGTGCTGCCCACAGTTCCACGTGGCGCTAGGCAAAAAGGGACATCGGGAAGCTGTGAATTATGCGCCTTGCCGCGGCACAATTGATTTTGGCTTAAAACGCCTCGGTTTTCCATAAATGTTTCTTCAGAAGTGGAGCAGAAGTGGTGCTTAGTGCAGAATTTACAGCAAGGGTCATTATCCAACGCGCACTCACACTTAACGCCCTTTGTTGAGGACAGAACTGAGGAAGATGGGAAGTGCAGTTCTAACACTATTTAGAAACATATTGTTATGTTTAACCACGTTCCTGTTAATACTCCAAATAATATATTACTCCAGTAAAAGCAGAAATTCTCCCTTTACCTCCCTTCACCTTCAAATGTGCTTATTTTATTACCTTAAATGTACAGAAATTTATTATGGACTATCATGATCTGAGAAATGTATTATTGTGGACTGAGACTGATGTCACTCTCGGCACATCAATATTTTTTATAGGATGTCATTATATAACACTGATGTCTACTAAAATGATCATGAACACAAAACAAGTGTTTTTTTTTTATAAAAAGCACATTTGACATGCAGTGGAGTTAAAGTAAAAAGACAAGCAAAAATGTTTAAGCAATTAGTTGTATTTACACTGCTTTTACTTCAGAGCTTTTACTGTCATGAAGATTGGATCAGAGGAATCCTGGGAATTAAATTTTTATAGGAAAACAACGTGAGCAGCATCTTTTTCAGCATGCGGATCAGAGCTGAACAATTTCAACAAAATTTGAACACATTTCTAAATAAGGTCATACAAATACATAATTAGAATAATACACTAATGATGGTATAAAACAATAGGATAACGTGATCGCACAGCAGGTCCTGGTGCACCTGAATAATGGGTCCTGATAACTCCCAGCGGATGATAATTATGCATGACTGATCAGGACTAGTTAAAAGAGTGCATGGAGGAACCAAATCTTGCTGCTGCATTCATGTGGTTAAGTTCCCTCATGGTGTTTTTATGTTTATTTCTGTTCTTTTTCGGCCATCGTGCCTTTGTTTATTTCCTGTTTAATAAGTAGAATTTCAGAACATGTCAAGCTTCTGAGCCTCCTTCCCCTTCACACGGGGAGTCATGACATCTACGGAACACGGTTACAGAACTCTTCGGTAATTAGGGCCCGAGCACCAAAAGGCTGGAGGTTAGCATAAAAATATATTTTTTTTCTCACATTCCAAACTGTCATGCACAGCTCATTAATACAACATCCAATTTACACGAAAATTGTTGACCATCAAGACAACATGTTCACCATTTCAATCTTACTTCTATCTTTGACAGTGTTGCCTCTCCCTTTTAGTGACAGAGTGAAATGTTAATGTGCATGAGCTCGTCCAGCCTAAAAGGGGCGGGGCTCTTGCTCTAGAGAAGGAGGGTGGAATTTCTCTCACAGGATCAGAGGAATCAGATGGCTGAGACTTTCAATCAATGCTCCATTTTGTAAAAATAATTCTGCATGAATCCATTGCTGTACGGTAATGTGTGCGAGGGCCCGTTCATCACTGCTTGTGGTTATATTTACTTCTGTATTTATGAAGATACCAATATAACTGTATGATACAATCCCAAAACTGCCCTGATTGGAATCCCGATCCGTCAAGGTGCCACTGAGCAAAGCACCGTCCCCACGCACTGCTCCCCAGGCGCCTGTCATGGCTGTCCACTGCTCACTCAGGGTGATGGTTAAAAGCAGAGGACACATTTTGTTGTGTCACCGTGTGCTGTGCTGCAGTGTTTCACAATGATGATCACTTCACTTTCAACTACTCTTTTACTCACAGTGGTCTATGTACTGCAATTTACAATACAAGAAGAACAACAAATTTGATCTACAAAAATGGAATTCAGACAAAAAAAAATCCTGATAATTCTGTTCAAATGCAGTTTGTTCAAAGTGATCAAATTGTTTCCAGAAACCTTAATTTTGTGTCTGAGCTATACGGACCCAGCAGGTAACACATTACATAATGTATTACATGAATTTAAGAAATATTTATTTCCCTTCATGGCATTATATGTATCGAGATGTATCTATGCAGTTACTGAATATGGAATATTGGGAAGTGAGTTGGTTGCCTTTGTTTCCAGATAATGCTCCGCTCTGTTGTGATTTAATCAACGCTAATTAATTACGCTCCGAATCGCTCAGAGATAATGCTCAGAGGAAATGCATGGGATACCTGTATGTATCTGACTATGTTTTCGCACTGGACCCTGGGAAATGGATTCTGATGAGAGGCGATGGTCTCCGTGGACGCTCACTTGCGTCATTAGCTCCCACTTGAAGTGTAACTTCACCCCGAGCTCCACCCACTGCACAACCTCGAGGACCAAAGAGGGCAAGGGGTCGATTGGGGGGCGCGACTGAGCTGAGTAGTGGGGGGCGTGGCTGTCTAATCCAGGGACCCTGATTGGAGGACATTTAACACTCCAGCGGCTTGTGATGATTGTGCAATTATCCTCACATAAAATCACGATTATAAAAAAAACTGTGATTTTCTTAATGTTAACAGCAGCATCCATGTTTTTCATTACGGTACAATTAAGTGTTGAGTACCTCTTTCATTTATTACTTAATGAAGCAGCTGTGCTACGGCTAGCAGTAACATGGTCTGCGAGAGGGAAGGTATTTTCTGTACTTCTTATTCGAAGTATAATAATGTAACAGCAACAGGACATTTATTAAGTGAACGTTTCTACGATGGGTTGTGGTAAGAACATGACATGTGAGCTGTCATGTCGGTGCGCCCCGCGGCCCCGCGGACGCAGCTTGTCTCCTTCATTGGAGCCAATTAGGCCCTTGCAGCCTGACTCGTCCATTAACTCATTAATCTCAGATTTTATGTCGTTTTTTTTTTTTTTTTCTTTCTAATTCATTTCAGCACATCTCAGGCAGGTTGTGTTATTTTCCTCAACACTAATAGAGAGGATCTTTTTTTTTTTTTCATGACAGTGAGAAGCAAAATGAAAGAAAAAAAAAAATTTGAACAATTGTTATATTGTTCACCAGCGCATAACCAATCAATTCCTTAAGAATTGGCTTCTAATTGGCCTGCTGCATGAAATGAACGAATGGGAGCTCCGCATTGTCAGAATGATATTTGTATGCGTGGGTGTGTGCTGGAACCCCCCCCTTCCCCAGTGGCTACAGGCCTGGATCTGTGCTACCTCGGCTGACTCCTCGCATTGTGTGCGCCTCACCCACGCCGGTCCTCGTGCGATGAGGTGGGCGGTGGGGGTTCGTTAACAAAAGGAGCGTCCCAGGCCGAGCGGCCGTGAATCGCGGCCCTGACAGCTCGCCCACAAAGCCGGGCCATCAGTCACGCGCGCGACAGGAAGTCCGGCCGCCTGTCCGCGCGTCGCCACGCGGGCCTCCGTCCGCGCAGATGGATGGCCCGCCATCGCCCGCCGCGGCGCCAGTTTATTCAGCGATAAATTTGGAAATGTCAGGGCTCTCCCTCCGAGGCCCGTCCAATTACGCTGCAACAACACCGGCGCCGAGCGCTCTTAATCAAACCCGGGCCGGCTGCGCGCGTTATGAGCCTTTACAACGCCCTGATGTTCCGGAAGGTGGAACGTCGCAGGCCGACGGGCCTAGCCTGTAAAACTTGCGATCGGTCGGCGAGCGCGGCCCGCCAGACACGAGCGTTAAGCGCCTCTGCGAAATTAAAATGTTTCCACGATATTTCACGAACGAGTAATCCTCTCAGGTCCTCCAGGGAAAAAGTCGGCGGGCGGACGGGGATTCTAATGGGACTTTCTGACAACGGGGCGTAATCTCGTCAATCTCCGGTCTCACCGCCGAGCTGCCACCGACGAAGGCGGCTGTCGCCGGGGTTATTAACGACGAGGGAGGGGGGGGAATAAAGTAATAATAGTAATGCTAACTTCCCCCGAGCCTCGGCAGCCCCGTTACCCATAACTCCTCCCACTCGCTAATTCTGATGCTTCTGCAGCCAGGCCTGGACGCAGCCGACCCGTCCAATTGGTCAGAACGAACACATGCACGCAAAATAATCACATTTGCCAAACATTCTGCACGTAGCGAATTATCATAGACGGCGGATAAAACAGCTTGAATTCAGACCAAAAAATGACCACAGTGGTCAATCGGGACTGAGCTGCAGCGGCTGCGGAACCGAAGCTGTGACAGTCACTGTGACATTTAAACACAAAAAATCATGACACATTACATCTCCAAAAAGTTAAAATATAGTGAAAAAAGGTCATTTGATTTTGTTATTATGTCAAAAAGGTCAGCCGTCATATATAGTATTCTCATGAAAGTTATGAAAATCAGAAATCCAGAATATCTTCATTTCTACAATCAGTACTTATTTTTCAAAGATGCATTGATATTCAGCGTTATTTGGAACATTCTGGAATTTCCATCCCATAAGACAGCGAGGATGCTTGGATGTGGAGAACGCAGGGTTCCTTCAGAGTGAGGTATGGAGACCACACCGTGCTGTTCATCACCAGGGGCCGTGTCCCGAGAAGAAGAAGAACCTGCCTTTCGGTTTGCTGCCAGATCATGAAACTCGTGTGGAGACTCGTGAGAGAAGGTTCAAGGCCGACACCAAGGTCGGAGTGGCACAGAGGCGCTGAGTTCTGTAAAGATGATCCTGGCTCCTCCAGGCTTCATCCAGCCAACCTGGAAGGTCCAGCAGCGACTCCCAACAAGTGTGCCAAGCTATGCAAAGCCATATTTTATTTTGGTCATCTGTTTTGAGATACGAACAAGCCCTACATGCCTTGAGTCTTGAACAGAAATATGATCTTCTAGGAGCACAGCTACTAAAAAATAAGACCCTACCCCCGGGAATTCTGCACGACCTTCCAGAATTGTCTTGAACTGCAGCAAATTGGACCAATCAGCAAAAACGTCACTCTGCCAAAACCGTGACTTCGGCCATAACATATACATATTACGTAAAACGTGATATGATCACGTTCACAACTGTGTCATCAAAACGTTATCTGAACGTTAACATATACACACAGACCAGGCAGGAAACGTATCAGATCTCAGGGATGACTGAGTGGCGAAGACGTTCTCTCTGGAACAAGCCGCCCGTCGTATTAATAAACGAAACCAAAATCCCCAAATCAAACCACAACACGGAATGTCCTTTTTTTTCCCCAAGAAAAGTTGCCATGAAAACCAGTCGGTGAATTCGTGGTGGGATTGGTGCAATTGGTTACGTACACAGACGGAACCTGCGGCGTGAACTAAGCAATAAGACGGTAAGAAGAACCACCCCCACCCATCAGGCCACGTCTGCGCTTTTAACCCGTTTTGGCCGGACGGCGGAGGAGGAACCATCCTGCAGCCTCCTGAAAGCAGTCATTAAAAAACCATGGGCAGGCGTGGTGGGAGACATTTTGTCGTTTCTGCTGAATACTGTAGGCTCCCGTTCGTGCCGGCCGTCGCGGTGCCAGGTTTTTGAGAGAGAACGACCGAGACGACGCCGGGGTGGTCCCTGCCACGCCACGGCGGGGCGTGGGTGAGGGTGGGGTGGGAGGGGCAGGGAGGATGGTTCATTTCTCATTGGCCGACAGTGTCTTTTGCTGCATTATTGTTAAGAGAGGAGTCCTAACACACACACACACACACTCACACACACACACAGCCTGTCCCAGCTGCCTGCTTTAACTTCCAAGTCTTTCAGCTGCCTTTTCCATCTTTTGCACATATCTCTCTGCCTCTCTCTCTCTCTCACACACACACACACACACACACACACACACACACATACACATAGAGTAAAGAGTATTTTCAGGGCACTGAACTTGTTATCTGGAGGAAAGGCTCTGTAAGACAACCTCAGGCAACGTGACATTATATCACCAGGTCAGGACGCGTCCCCGTTTTTACTCCCCTTATAATAAACCTTCTTATAATAAACCGCCGTTAGGATAATAATAATAATAATAATAATAATGAATAATAATACTTGCCTTCCTTGACGAGTTGGGAGTAGATGAGCCAGAGCAGGAGCAGGAAGCCGAGCGACGCTCCTCCGCCGGCGCACAGCGTCCTCATCCCGGACTGCATCCCGCTCACCCGCGCCGCGCCGCCCGCTCCATCACCGGGGAGAGAGACGCGGTTCCGGGGCAACTTCGCTCCGCGGAGGCTGCTGGGAAGGACGGCTTCTGGCGCGCATTCAGGAAAAGAAGTCGGGAAAGTGTTCGAGCGACGGCGAAGAAGGAGAAATATCCTCCCCCGGCGGGTTCCGCTACTCCAACCCTACTCCGACCCCCGCCATCCTCACCAGCGTCGGCGGCGCGCAACGTACAAAGTGAATAAGCGTGGAACGGGAACGGGCTGGATCCACGTCACGGGGAGAGATAAAAACCGGGAGAAGTTGCTGCGCCACCGCGCCGTTCCGCAGGAATGTTCCAATTTAGGAAGAAAAAAAGAAGAAGAAGAAGAAACGAGACGGAGAGGAGAGGAGAGGAGAGGAGAGAGGAGGCGACCACGCGTCTGCGTGGGAAGGTAAAACGGTGGGATGGGGAGGAGAGGAGGAGAGAGAGAGAGAGATGGGGATGGGAGGGGGTGGCACTCACCTCGTCCCTCGATCCCGTTCGTGTTGGTGTCGCCGGGCTCCAAGTTGGTGACTGCGCAGCGCCTCTGCAGAACGCAACAGGAGCTCCGCGCTCCTCCAGCCCTCCAGTGTGTGTGTGTGTGTGTGTGTGTGTGTGTGTGTGTGTTCAGACGACGACGAGAGGATTGCACATAAATAAACCAACCAGTAAAAGCAGCCAGGAAGGTTTGCTGTCGTGCCTGGTGCCACGAAGGCTGTAAGGAGCAGATCCTTGCCTGAGAGCTTCCATATTGGGTAATTCCATGACCCAGCCCTTGTTTCACTTGCTGCATAAAATTATGCCCCATCGACTGCCAGTGTGCTGAGATTACCGATGTGCGATTATCACAATGTGAGGTCGTAATGTTTTGGCTGATCGGTGTACAATACGGGCCAAAAGTTTGGACACACCTTCTCATTCAATGTGTTTTCATGACCATTTGCGTTGGTAGATTCTCACTGAAGGCGTCAAAACTATGAATGAACACATTTGGAGTTATGTACTTAACAATAAAAGGTGACCTGGTCTCCACAGTCACCGGACCTGAACCCAGTCGAGATGGTTTGGGGTGAGCTGGACCGCAGAGAGAAGGCAAAGGGGCCAACAAGTGCTAAACACCTCTGGGAACTCCTTCAAGACTGTTGGAGAACCATTTCAGGTGATGACCTCTTGAAGCTCATCGAGAGAATGCCAAGAGTGTGCAAAGCAGTAATCAGAGCAAAGAAACTAGAATATAAAACATGTTTTCAGTTATTTCACCTTTTTTTGTTAAGTACATAACTCCACATGTGTTCATTCATAGTTTTGATGCCTTCAGTGAGAATCTACGAACATAAATGGTCATGAAAATAAAGAAAACACATTGAATAGAAGGTGTGTCCAAACTTTTGGCCTGTACTGTATATCAAGCAGCTTGTGACAATCCCCCCCCCCCAAAAAAGTCCTACAAGCCATCTGTGTGGTCAATAAACCCGCTGTGTGTTGTGCACACAGTCAGATTTAGCGCCCTGCCAGTGCCACTCCTTCTTCCAAATGACCGTCATTAAATTGTCCCCGCCCGTCGAGTGTCGTACCCATGATCCACGCTGCCACTCCTCGCCATCGACGTGCAATGCGCAGACGCCTGGGAATTATCGACCACGATGAGGGCCTTCATCATACCGGCTAAAACCAGACTTAACCTCTTCCTGACCCAAAGGTCGCGTCCGTCCCTGTATTCCATGTGAGTGAGTTTTGAAGAGGAGCTGCGGTACGCTGATCTCCGGGGCTTAAGGGGTTGCAACTATAATCCACTGTTTGGATACCGGATTTATGTACATTTTGAAATTTATTGGAAAAACACAACTGTTTTTCTCTCATTCCGTTCCATTCCGCAGACAGATTCGGACCAAAAGTGGCTGTCAAACAGCGGTTAATTAAACCGAGTCTACTGTCTCTGGTTCCCCACAGAAGCAGGACCTTCTCCCAGTATAGGGGTTAGAGACACAACTTGGACAACAGGAGAAAGCGGCAATCCAACGTCAACCAACAAGAGACTGGAGAGCCTGGACTGGTCAGCAGATGTGGAGGGTTGGTCTGTATGAACTAAATTCCCATCACCACATAACACTGGGAGAGAAAGATGGAATTTTCCTTTCACAGTCTACTTGTAGACAAATACAACATCATGGAAGAATCTGAGGAGCCCAAAACCTCTTCAAGCAAGAGTTCTCAAAGTTCTCAAAGGCGAGTGGGGAAAAAAAGTACCGTCAGCAGATCTCAGGAGCTTCAGTAAAACACCGAGAAGTATTTCTAATGCGGGTTTTGGACAGAATATGGAGAACTTGATTCAGAGGAATCGATCGGTTCCTTTGCTGAGTCAGAGAATTACCTCCTTGCCACAACGGTTTCTTGGACAGCATTATTATACGGAGACCATCGAGTCGAGATTTGAACCCTCATGTTTGGTCTCAATAAAAGAGCCACTGAGGAATGAACCCTACTACTGCTGTTCAACAGTAGCTGTCCTTACCATTTGGATAAATTATCCAAATGACTGAAAGACTATGAGAAAAAACACATTTACATTTACAGCATTTACCAGACGCCCTTATCCAGAGCGACTTACAATCAGTATTTACAGGGACAGTCCCCCCCTGGAGCACCTTAGGGTTAAGTGTCTTGCTCAGGGACACAATGGTAGTAAGCAGGACTTGAACCTGGGTCTCCTGGTTCATAGGCGAGTGTGTTACCTACTAGGCTACTACCAGCCCCTACCAACACCGACGTAGTTGTGATGTTCAAAGTCTGTTCTATTAGCTGGCGTTTGAGAACCTTGTCTGATTGTAGATTTAACCAAAAACTAAAAATTTCTTAATAGCTTGACACTGAAGATAAAAGACACTGAACCCTGAGTGTCTCCAGGGGGACTGTCCCTGTAACTACTGACTGTAAGGCGCTCTGGATAGTTCACATGTGGTGGCCTAGCGGTTAAGTAAGTGGCCCAGTAATCAGAAGGTTGTCGGTCCCCGATCCGCCAAGGTGCCACTGAGGTTGTCGGTCCCCGATACGCCAAGGTGCCACTGAGGTGCCACTGAGCAAAGCACCGTCCCCACACACTGCTCCCCGGGCGCCGGTCATGGCTGCCCACTGCTCACTCAGGGTGATGGGTTAAATGCAGAGGACAAATTTCACTGTGTGCACTGTGTGCTGTGCTGCTGTGTATCACGTGTGACAATCACTTCACTTCACATTACAAAATATCGTATTTGGCACCATCTATTGGGACTGCATTTTTTGTCTAGACCATGAAGGTCGGACGACAACTCTTGCGAACATTTCTGAACGTATCGCAACATAACATCCCTGAAACATGTGGTTTTTAATCCCTGTTCAGAAGTATGGCCGAAAGTCCATGAACCCGAACCCCGGTCAGCAGCACTCTGCATCGATTACTCATGCCGTCAAATGATAAACTCGCAGCAACCAGCTGCATGGTTGCATGTTGATGATGGTGTTTCCATTTTCTACCCGTCATTGTGGAAATGTTAATAAGGATCCATCAGACGCACTGATGTCTATTGATTGCACTGATGCTGACGGCGCGGCCTGCGACCTTCCCTTGATCTCCTATTGATGATGAACCCTGTTCCGGCCATCTAGCGGTTTTCTCGTTTTCGCTTTGCCGCGCCGCGCAGCACGTGCGACCACAGCCGCGGCCTTCCGTTGACAGCCATGTTGACAAGCTATTGAGAGCGAAGGGCAGACCTGTCCTCTAGAGGACTTCAGGAACTGAAAACAAGCCCATCAAAATGCAGCAGCAGTGGCAGCTTCCTGCTTCTCTACAGAACTCTGCAACAACCAAAAAAAAAAACCCCAAAAAACGAGTAGATAATAGTGTTGCATGCATGCACGGTGAAAACGATCATCCCGCTCACCCCAAACCCTCCAAAGCACCACACTTTTTTTCAATTACGTGCAATAAGCAATTTTGCTGATGATTAAACGGCTCTTCGACGGGCCATCTGTGCGGCCTAATACGAAAACAATAAATCAGATTCCTCGGCGCCACTCGCGGTAAAATGGCCGCACTTCTGCAAGGTGCCTCTGTGTTCAGGGAACGTGTGCAGCAAATTGATCTCATCCATTCAGATCTTTGCAGGAGGTCATCAAGGCGGCGCAGGGGGACCAGCAGTACGGTACCATCGGTAAAATGCGATTAGTCCAAAAGTTACGTTCATTTCGCCTCGCAAATGGATACCCGAACATATTAGATGCATGTGATGTCTGCGGCCGGGGCTATTCTTATCCGCCCTGCAGGACAAACGCAACAGTAGTTTACCAAAACTACTGTGCCAAAAAATGGCACATTTCTCTCTGGTTATTTAGCTAATTCTACGAGGGCGATACCACAGCGCTAAATCCCATTACCAACAATGCAGACTGCGTTTGTTCGGCACCGTAAAGATATTTTATTGGCCGTTTAAAGGTTACTGTCGAGGCACGGCGCGCCATATGGCCGCTCGATGCCCTTTTATGGCCGTGCCGAGCCCTGGCTACATTCAGTCAGCTTCTACCGCGTTCTGTAACAGGCCGGGGCATGTGACCAGCGCAGGGCCGATCTGCGGAGTTCCAGCTAGCGTCTCGGCCGAGGTTGAAGTGGGCGGGGGGTGTCGGTGTTTTCACGCAACGTGATCAACTCCTTCCCAGGGTGGGTGGTGGCGTCTCTGGCGTAGCGAGTCCTGCTGGGAGTGATGGGGCTCTGGGAGTGCTCCTCATTCTGCAGTAAGAATAAGTCCATTATGTCCCAGACATCATAGCCAAGTCTCCCAATAACCCCTGGGGCTCCGGTCTCGACTATCGATCACCGCGTAAACCGCGGCCAGCGTATTCACCGTGACCTCCTGTCTAAATGCCATTGGTTCCAAAGACAAAATTGCAACAATTAGATTACACAATGCACAATTAGAGACAGAACAATACGTCTGAGCCCTTCATGCTGCGACGGGAACTAAAAACCTGCATTTTTGGTTTATTATCTGTGTAGCTATACTTGTTGATGTCATTAATGGAACATTGTGGAATTATTTAACTTGATATATAACTCGAATTGCATGCCATACTGCCAGTGATGACAATAAATCTGGTACGCCCCAAGCAACAACAATTTTTTTTGTCAGTTAGACATAATAAGCAATTTGCTGGTGATTTCATGGCTCTTGGGCAAACCATCTGTGCAGCCAAAAGTTTAGGTGTTTTTTTTTCTTTCATTTGTTAACACTTCTCTTGTTGTAGCTCATTTTAACACTATTGATCTAATGTGCAATTTTTAAGTTAAATGAAGTGGGACATTTTGTTAAAAATAAAATTCTCTGGGGAATTTAATGGTAAAAACAATTTAATGTGAGAAAAATTTTAATAAAATAAAAAAATACAAGATGTCTCCATACAGCTCCATTATCTATTAGTATAATTGCATAATTGGTTACGTTTTACTGTTTTAAAATTATTGAAATTTTATGGTTAAACTTTCCTTTGATATCTCTCTTTTAATAAGTTTTAAGTTTTAATTATTGTTTTTACTGTAACTGCGTTGCTGATATCTTTGAAAGGTCTCTGTGGTGACCTCAATGAAACGGACCTGCTTAATAAATAATAACTCTATGGTGCTGTATTTCCTGAATGAATGGACTCGTCGAATTGAAAACGCTGCAGACAGTGTAACACAGACACAACCAACAGAGGTGAAATAGCAAAAAGCTGAAACCCTCAGTAAATTTGCAGAAGCCCACCTCTCGCTGTAAACAATAAACTGGTGTGATTTAGAGCCATGAAAAAGTAAAACGCTGGTGCGATTTCAAAATGCAATTTAAAAATGTAGAGCCTGCATAAGCAATTCCACCAAATAGGGTCTTTCTGTCACCTGAGAAATATTGCAGCAGCATGGTGGATAACAAAAGACTAATGCACGCGTTCATTTCCAGTAGGCTTGGATCCAACAATACTGTTTTTCCCGGCTTTCCACGGCTGACATCAAATTACAGTCGACTGGAGACACATGTGTGTTGGAATGCAGAAAACATTTTGATATCTCCTCACCGGCGGCTTGTGTGTTTTTTTTTAAAAGAATTTATTTATATTCATTGTCGGAATGGACGGGCCTCTCGCTGCATATTAGAGTTTGGCTCCTCAAGCATCCTTCAGGTCTTCTGACACTGGTCTTGAAGTATCAAAAGCAAAAGCTGAGACGTGTGTGGAAGATGTTTTTTTTTTCACTGCACGCCCTTGCACCAGCTTTGCCTTGCAGAAATGATGATCTGTTTACTGCATAGCAGCATTTTATTACAAGTTCTGCTTTTTTTATATTTACATAAAAGGACTATATACTGCGGCGTATTTGAGGGGGGCACACATTGTGCATGCCTGTTGAAGACATCAGAGATGAAAGATGAAAGTCGTTGGACGTGTTATTGCAGCCTGCACATTGGTTTTATAGGACACCCTAACAAGAGCGTCTAGCGTGTACCCGGACACCTGGACTTCTCTGCTTATCTAAATGTGACGTGTTGGAAACTTTTCTTTTCAACCGGAACCACAGATAAACTTGGAGAGATGTCCCACACCTGCAGGAGGCTGGTTTTATTTGCTCTGCACCTGGTAAAAACCACTCCTGGTCCCTGTGTGTGTATTACAAGTAAACCCTGCTGAAATGTGAGCAAACGGACCCGTAGTTATCTCTCCGCAGATATGATAATAAAGTCTAGTCATTAGACAGTAACACAACGTGACTCTGCATACAGGGCAATTGGAAAGCCAGGATGAGAGAGGCCCAGAGAACATCTGATTGTGTACTTACACTAAAACCATTAATCTGCACTAAATGGCATATGACATATTTTAATTGGAAAAGGATCCAGGTGGTGCAAACAACAGTTGGAGTGTGAGCTCTTTGTCAGTGCTACTAAATAAGGGACCATCTACAAATTGCTGCAAGCTAGAGGTGTGAACCTTCACTGGGCTCACAATTCATTTTGATTACGATTATCAATCCTCCGATATGTGGCATCAGGTGAGTGTGGACTGAACACAGACTGCAGAAAACCAAAAGCCTCTACATGGACTACTTTTTAACTAGCATTTTTATACTGCTGCCAGAAAATCGCCAAGCAACTTTATGATGCAAACGATTATGAATAATCCACATCTGCATCGCGATGCATCGATTATAAGATTAATTTCGATAGTTGATCCTCTTAACGCATTAATCGTCTAAACAAATGGCATGAATAAAAGACAGAATTATTGTTTTTTGCAAAAAGGCCAAATAATTCTATATTGACCAAACCAACTCTAATACACACAACACTATCCATGAAATAGCCCTGGAGTAAAGCCATTGTCAGGTCTTACTCCAGGCCACTGTCAGGCCATTTTGTCTGAGTTCCTTAAAGTGCCCTGCAATGACCCTTTTTGTTTTTATCACATGGTTGAAACATACAGTGGCGAATGCAGTTCCACTAGCAAGAACATAACTCAACAATAACCATCTTAATCAATGGCTACCTGATTACTGTGCACTAACATTATAAAACATGACATGACATTTCAAAAGTAAACCAAATGACAGCACAACCCAATAGCCAATGACCATTTTCCTTATTTGGCTTGTTCTCATGACCCTGTTCAGACATCCTCAACATCCATTGCAATAAGAAGCATCAGTCATATTACAGAAAACTGGTCTGCTGTGCACTGTGGGCAAAAGGCTGTACAGCCTGCAGAACCGCTTCGCAATGAGGTACCACCAGGTCCGCAATGAGCATTTTATTACATGGGTGTTGAAAGACAAAAAAAAGCCCCCAAGCTTGAATAATGGCGCCCCACCAAGCGGCGCGCCAGAGACCCAATGTGGGGTGGGCTTCCCTGCCGTGTTCTCGGGCCCGCTCAACCTCGAACCTGCTGGAAATGGCAGGTTGTACCACCAGCTTTGACTGCTGGTTGGGAATGGAGTAGCCAGTTTCATCCTGGGATTGGCTGATTTGAATCCCAATGTTGCTTTGACCTTAAGACTGCTGAAGGCTGAGCAATTTTGACAAATGCGACGGCATGCATTTCTAGTGAGACGGACTTGTTTTACGGACGTTTGCATGATGAATGCCAAAGTGCACCAGAGCTGGATGGGAGCTCATTTTAAGGACTGTGCGTTGCTTTATTTTTATGCTTATTATTTTACGGGTGAACTTCATTTGACTTTATTCCTGATGGAACTAGGGCATGGAGTAGAATGGGGTGAGACCTTTATGAAACTGGCCTTTAATTCGGACTCGGTCATCAAAACAGAATATAAAGTTAAGGTCCAGTGCATTCAAATCTAATGATGTTCCAAGAAATGTGTCGCTGGTCGTTGGACTTTTTGTCCTGGCAGCAAAATCATGATGAACTACACAATCTGACATGGCAGTGAAGTGGCAATATGAAATGCAATTTATATACTTATAAATTTTCATGTCTGTTGCATTTTTTGCAGTTTGATGGTTGCCTCCTTTTCTAGTTCTGAAAAAGACCTTTTTAATGTTGAATGTGGTACAGTCAATTTTAAAATTAATAAAAATTTTGCTATTAATTAATTAGTATGTGTGGTGATTGACATATGTGATACACAGCAGCACAGCACACGGTGCACACAGTGAAATTTGTCCTCTGCATTTAACCCATCACCCTGAGTGAGCAGTGGGCAGACAGGTGCCCAGGGAGCAGTGTGTGGGTACGGTGTTTTGCTCAGTGGCACCTCAGTGGCACCTTGGCAGATCGGGATTTGAACCGGCAACCTTCTGATTACGGGGGCGATTTCTTAACCGCTAGGCCACCCAAGCTAGAAGTAATACCGGGAGGTGATCGTTTAAATGCATGGCACAAAAAAGAAATGTCGGGTTAAACAGGGCATTCAGCAGTATGATGGCTTGTGGGAAAAACTATTGCGCAGTCTGGTGCATCGGGCCCTGATGCCGTGATAGCATCAGCCAGATGGGTGTAGTGAAAAGAGCCCATGTGATGGGTGTAGAGGGTCAAGCTCGTTGCTGGAGGCCCTCCTGGAGCAGCACTTGTGGAAGATGTCCTGTTGCGGAGGGAGAGATGTTCTGATGATTTGGCATGATAGTCTACAGCACAACTTGTCCAAATTTTGGCAATATACAGTATATATGCATATATATATGTGTGTGTGTGTGTGTGTGTGTGTGCAGATTAGAATAAAACCTATTTGGGTGCAGTGATATTGTGGCCCAGTAATCTTCTTCAGCAGAGGCAATTGGTCCGAGAAGGCAAGAGCAAAACAAAAAATATGTATGTAAAAAAGTACTTGGGCTTATTCTGTTATTGTTATTACAAATGCTGTTAAATCATGTCATTAATTAAATAATTAAAAAAAAAAAAATAATGTTCCAAATACAATTATTTTAATTATACAAATATAAAATGTATTTAATATTCCTGAACCGCTATAAAAATAATGAATTTACCAGGTAACATACACTTAAGGAAGGGTAAGGAAAGAATGCTTCTCTTCTGTATAATTATCTTGCATGAAGGGTCATAAAAGAGGAATAAGAGTGAAATTCCTATAAGGTGCTCATTCTCCAATGGTGCCAATCAATAACGAAAGCATTCCAATCATCGCTTGCCACGTCTCGGACCACTCACTGCACTAATCTGTTGTGTTTCATTTAACATAATTAATGAATTCTTTTCAGACCAATTAATCATCCCCACGCGATGGTTCAAAAGTCTGGCAGTGTGGCCAGGTGAAGCGTGTCTGAGTAATGGCTGCTCAGATTCGTTTCGACTGATGGGCTCGCTGTGATTGACTAACTATCACCTTCAGTATAATTCCCAAGGTGTTTCAGCACTCAGTTAACAAGGCTACACCACGGAGTTGCCAGCGAATTCCAGAATGGGCTGAGAAGTGATGAGTGGTGGAGCTGAGTTGGGCCGAGGTGTTCTGCCTAGATATTACGTGGTGGTCTTCACTGTCTTCTCGGTACCTAATACGGACGTGGTTTGTTGGCGTTTTCAAACAGCTCAAGGCATTTCATTTATAAATGTATATTTTACAATGAGTAACACTTTTTGTTTTTACAAAAGTAAAACAATGTCGCTAAGGCTTTTCAAAAATGTCACCAGATTTGTCACTAGGCGCTAGCTGTTCAGGTGTCCGAAATAGTGACAAAAAAGTCACTAAGTTGGAAACACAGCCCACAATATTAGTACTGATGGTTTTATCTCCAGGATAGCACCTAATTTACACAATTTGATACAAATAAAATGCCGTGCGCGGATACCCAGTCCTGCGGTTGTTCATGGTACGTGCCCAAAAATAGGCCCTGATACTCCTGATTAGGATTAAGTGATGGATGGATGCTATTATACTCCATGCTAATTAGCTACTATGTTGCAAGATTAAAACTATCAATTATGCAATTGCGTCATTGCTCGATAGGTTGAGCGTGTAGTGTTGTATTTTAACGGTGACAAGATAGAAGCGCTGCTGGTGGGCCTTCAGACCCTCTGCTGGTAGAGGAAAAAGAACGAAATGTTAACCTGGCTGGAACGCAGATTTTCGTTAGCCGTTTTATTATTAGATTGTTATTAGATTTGTCGCATTATCAGTATGTGAGTGGCTAGCAGATATATCTAATGATTAAATGATGACTTTAATGTGAAAGTGAAAGTGAAGTGATTGTCATTGTGATACTCAGCAGCACACCACACAGTGACACAACGAAATGTGTCCTCTGCTTTTAACCGTCACCCTTGGTGAGCAGTGGGCGGCCATGACAGGCGCCCGGGGAGCAGCGTGTGGGGACGGTGCTTCGCTCAGTGGCACCTCAGTGGCACCTTGGCAGACCGGGAATGTGGGGGCTAGGCAGCAAACATAACCAGATCGTCTCATCTGTAAATGTCAGGATCCGGTCTGGGTTCGGAGCTCGGACTGGAGTTTCACGTTGGTCCTGTGTTATTATGTTTCCTGACAGTTTTCACTGGTGTCTGATTGTATAAAGCTGCACTGTTCGTGTCTGTTCTCTGTCGGGTCATTGTCACTTGATGTTTCCCCTGTCCTGGTCACCATGTACATGTGAAACCAGCATGACAGTAACCTTAGTTAAGTTACACTGCGATGTGTAGTGTTATTGTTGGTGTTGTTCTTCAAGCAGGCTTTAATGCTTATTACGTCATTATTTATACTGTTCTTATCACATTCAAATTGTATAGAGTATCAAGTATTTTCCTGGGTTTGGTTATCAGTGTTTGAAATTCTAGTATCATGGTACGATGGTTGAGGAAAGCTCTTTTGTGAGTTTCTGGGTGCCTGACGTTTTCCACAGAAGAGGTACTAATTGTCCCACACGTCACTTTGGATAAACGACAACATTCCCTTATTACGGAATGGCCAGCGAGAGGAAGGGAGAAATTGAAATGAGGCCATTGTGGAAAGTGGGGAGGCGGGCGAGGCCGTATATATATCTGAATCCTGTATCGGCTCGCTCATTACCGGGCACCAGTCTACGGCAGCGTAAAGCCGAGCAGGCGCGTTTCTCCACCCCTCGTCCGGTTTCTGCCGACCCGCACCATTGATCCGACAGAGCTGCGAGCGGCGTGGGAGGGGCCTGACCCGTGTGGTCGGCCTGGAGAGGGAGTGGGCAGTAATTAGCATGGCATCGCGTGTTACGATCCGCGCTCTCTGGTCCAAGTGGCCACTCGCCGTGTCATGACAGCAGACAGTTACTTGGCACGCGGCGGACGAAATGCAACGGCTTATTCCTGTTGCTGGAACTCGCTCTTCTGATGCCTACGAGACCTTCCCACGCTTATGGGAAGGGTTTTAGCAAGACACCAGGCACCTCACGCCACATTTCTGAAAGCAATGAGGTATTTTCAACGACTTGTTGAGCAAGACCAACTGTATCTTCAGAAAAGCAGAGGGCCAGAAAGCTTGATGGCTTGAAGTCTTGGAAGAATACCAGGCACTTGATGTGCAATGATGCTCCTGGCGCTGCCTGGACATGTCTCCAGTGATGAAATGGGTCGGATTTAATGTCATTTTAACAGCGTCTCATGCGGCCATGATCAACCTGCAATCGTCATAATCAAGCCACACTCGTCGTTCCAGGTTATTCACCCTTCTTCTGAAGGGAATTCACAAGTATTGCAATAAAAACCATGAGGTGTGTTTGTAAATACTTTGAATTTCTTCAGATTTGGTAAAATCATTCAATTGCACTTGAATTGACTTGTCAATGACAGGTCACATGATAATAGTATCTGAAATACCTTGAGGGCACCTCGTATTTGACACAAACCTCCTTTCGTGACCCGTTAACAAAGGGCAAGGCCACTGTGACCTACACCGACCACATGATACTAGTATCTGGAACACCTTGAGGCCACCTCGTGTTGGATACAGACCCACTGAATGGAGATATTTTCATGGTCAAAGGTCAAGGTCACAGTTTTTTTTTTTGGGCCCCATTTTGTTTTAGCCCCATCATTTTAAAAATACAAATACAATACACATACAGAAGTTGGACATTTCTGTAATGTGACACTGTTTCACATTGTCTGATTATTTGAAACAATGGATTTTCAGGAGAGATCAGCCATAATCAAATTCCAATTTTATTTGTCACGCAAACATAACCAAATATTACAATTTTAAGTTTTTAAACATAAAATATGTGTAATCACAAAGGTTTGGCTTTTTCAAATAAAAATATAAAAAGTAAATGACCTTTGACCCTATTGTTTTTCTTTTAACTGAAAAAAAAAGTCAAGTAAATAAATGAAGAAATCTTAAATGCTGGCCTTTATGTCCTGGTCCTTCATTCAGATTGTCTCGAGACTGAGGTAGCCAACTTTTTTGAATTTGCTCTTAAAGATCGCTGCTCCATCATTGCGATGTGAATAAAGAAGGCACTTAAATAGCTTTTTGCATTATACGATGTCTACATGAGCGATCTTGTGTCTGTCTCTTTACTCTTTACAGTATGTATAGCTCAGTGCTCAGTGCTGATGGGAACGTCGTGGGGCAACAGGTCAGATGATCTACAAGCCATTTCTCCCCTTAATGGCAGCTTTTAAGGCAGCAGCAGGCCGGAGAATGCAGGCTACGCGCCGCTGAACTGAACGGCGAGTTCACAGACAGCACTGCCGCTGTGTTTCTCGCTTTGCCATATTTAGACGAGAGCCTCGAGTCTGACACAAGCTTGTCCCTCTCATCCCTTTAACTCTGACTGACAGGCACCACGGAAGCACCGTTCAAACCCTTCACACGCTCGGCACGTGGGGCGAGGCGTGCTAGTGGTTCAATGCAAACATTTCAAGAGGTGTCACTTCCTTCCTTCCCACGTGCAGCATGTCATGATAATTCAGAGCAGCACTAACACTAGCGAGGTTGTGGAGGTCAGGGCAGCGCCGAGCAGTGCCATGATAAACCTGGAATGCGCGATACAGAGCCATTTCGGCCACGGGCACAACGTCCAAACATGTAAGCGGTGATGCCACGAACAGAATGGCCTGGAAAACTCGACGCCCAACAGAAGATCACAGATTTGGTAGCTTTAAAACAGCATCTCACACACACGGTATACGGCGAATCCGGAAAGAGTTCACAGCGCGGCACTTTTTCAACTTTTTGATTTGTTAGAGCCTTATTCCAAAATGGATTAAATGCATTTCTTCCCCCAGAATTCTACTCACAACACCCCATATTGACAACATGAACATTATTACAAATGTATTAAAAAAATGAGAAAATTAAAATAATACGTACGTTTTCACAGTCTTTGCTCAATACTTTGTCAATGCAACTTTGGAAGCAATTACAGCCTCAAGTCTTTTTGACTTGATGCCACAAGCTTGGCTCACCAATCCTTGTACAGTTTTGCCCATTTCTCTTTGCAGCACCTCTCAAGTGAAGAGGAGTGAATGTGAAGTGATTGTCATTGTGATACACAGTAAGCACAGCACACGGTGACACAATGAAATGTGTCCTCTGTCTTTAACCATCACCCTTGGTGAGCAGTGGGCAGCCATGACAGGTGCCCGGGGAGCAGTGTGTGGGGACGGTGCTTTGCTCGGTGGCACCTTGGCAATTCGAAATTCGAACCAACCTTCCGATTACGGGTCCATTTTCTTAGTCGCTAGGCCACCACAGCTCCAGCTCCATCAGGTTGGATGGGAAGCGTTGGTGCACAGCCATTTTAAGATCTCTCCAGAGATGTTCAGTCGGACACTCGGTTTGTATTTTTAATAAATTTGATAAAACCTCAAGTAAACTTTTAATCATGTTGCCATTATGGGGTGTTGTGTGTAGAATTATGAGGGGAAAATGAATTTAATCTATTTTGGAATAAGGCTGTAACATGTAAGTGAAAAATCAAAGTGAAGTGATTGCCATTGTGGTACACAGCAGCCCAGCACACGGTGCACACAGTGAAATTTGTCCTCTGCTTTTAACCATCACCCTGAGTGAGCAGTGGGCAGCCATGACAGGCGCCCGGGGAGCAGTGTGTGGGGACGGTGCTTTACTCAGTGGCACTTCAGTGGCACCTTGGCGGATCGCACTTTGTGTCTGTGTGTGTGTGTGTGTGTGTAGTTCTGAGAACACTTTGCTGAGGTGCCCAGAGCTTTTGGAATGCCCGTGATGTCTGGGAGCGATTCTGAGCCTGGAAGAGGCCGCACGACAAAACAAAACAAGGGTCTCATCAAGCCCCTTAAAAAGGGAGCGGCCCAATCCAATTCCTCCTCTTGCAGGTACCATGCTCTCTTCGTCTCACACACATACTGATACACACAGCATTCATTTACGAGGATTCCCTCTACAAACACACCATCCTCAAATGGACGCTGCTGCCAGCGAAGGCCACTCCTTAATCGCCCCTGAGGGGGTTTGATTAGGCCAGATAATCAGAAGGGGCTGCGGTGATGCCACCCCGGCAGGAAATAATATGAGAGAAGGAGAGAGGGGGCCATAATGAAGAAGGGGAAGAAAACATTGCGAAGAGGAAGTCGCCCCACACATTGATTCCCCTCGAATGAGACATTTAATTACCCGTGATACCGACCATCACTCAGGAAATTAAGGGAGCTTTTCATTAACTCCTTTTCAGATATCTTGGCCCGGCTCCTTGGCCAGAAGGGGTGGACGGTAGTAGGAACGAGCGCAGCTACACTATATTTAGACAGCCAGAAGGTTTTTGAGGAAAGAAAGGGAGGAGGAACAACAACAACAGAAAAAAGGAAAAAAGCTTTTTTTTTTAACTAGCTGTCTGAGCGAATCAGGAGAAAAAGCAAAGCGAGTCTGCCCTCCGATATTTCAACCCGAGCAGAATTAAATAGGTCCACTCGGAGTGGGGGGTGGGGGTAATAATAATTGGGACATCAGTTCGCTGAAGCACAGCGGAGGCGTGCAAAGATAAAAATGTTTACCGGTCTTGGTGTGTTTTTACTGTACGTTGGCCGCAGCGGCCGTTAGTAGCTGGGATTTTTATATACTATAGGCGTGGCAGGCGCAACATGGCCGCATCTACGCCTAGAGCTCTCCTTCATCACTTTTACTCCGTTCAACGCTACCAGTACTAAAATCAAAGGGAGGAAGTGGAGCAGGCATCTCTTGTGATTTATTAAAAAGCCTCCACTACACCATGGCCTGGTGCCTGAAGTCGGGTGAGGGGGTGGGGGGGTGGGGGGTGGAGAACAGAAGGAGGAGGAGGAAGCACGAAGACTCTCGTAAGGACGAAACTCCAGTCTGGAGCCACAGAGTTTGGTTCAGACGACCAGAGTCCGACGAAGATGCTGTGTACACGCCATCAATACATTCTTAGTTAATCTTCTCCAGGTTGCCAGAGAGGCTTTGTTAATGGAGGCTGCAAAAATTCGAAATCTGTACAATTAGAAGTCTGTTACAGTTAGGTGCCCTAAAAAAACCCATCAACATCATCTACAAGCACCCAGCTCATTTTATTCCCTTCTTCTACGGTCCACTTCTGATGCTCTGCAGCCACATATCCCCCATATGCTGATTAAAACCACACCATGCGACATGTAATAAATGTCTAATAAACATGCACGAAGGTATCAAGATTGCCACCAGCACACAGTACTAGTAAACGTCACTAGCAGGTATAAAACAGAACATGGTGAATCACACATTGGTTAAAATGCATGCAGGTAAAAAAAACGAATTTGGAGAAGGTGGTTCCACAGGCGTTCCATGTATCTGCATTCCGAGGTTTCGCCCTCGGTGCTGTGAGTGTGGGATCTACATCCTCTCATCTTGATGAATACAGCATTTCATGGTTCATTTTAATTGCCTACCCTGTAGAGGAGAATTCCCTTCCTTGAAAGTCTTTGGTGGCAAGAGCGCGAATCTCTCACGTTACAACTTAACACCGTCGTTTAGTTGCCACGGCCGAAGACATCACCACGGTTGTTGTCTAGAATGGCCCAGAATTGCACAGCGTATACCAGGCAGGCACAGCACCTTATCTACGGGGGTCGAGCAAGACAGACAGACCCTCTCACGGGTTGGACCACTTTAGCAGGAAGTAATCGGTGCAGATCAGGAAAACCTGTTGTTATGGAGACGCTCCGCAAGCCGGTTGTCATAGTCACTCCAACCTTTTCCCTGCTTCAACTTTGAGAACCGACCGTTCAGTCGGAGGTGTGAGTGTGTGCACCCTGCGCCCAATATCCCGGGTTGACCCCTGAATGGGATTAAGTATATGTGGTTGAGTGAGTGAATTTATTAAAAAAAAAAAGAACAATAGTTATGGATGAAAATAGCACGCTGCGACCTTCCCTCCCGTCGGAGGGATATAGGGATGCGACGCCGCAAAAAGAGCCCTGCGATATCGAACCGCTCCGCGCAAACATGCAGTGTCACGCCGGCCCGCCGCCTCCAGGGAGCCGGTGGCTCGGCCTCCGCATCTCTCCCAGCAGCTCGGCCCCGGCGGAGAGCCCCGCGGTAAACTGTCGGGTCGCGCTCTCCAGCACGCACAGAGCCGCCTCGAAATTGATTGCATGCGGCGCGTTCTGGCGAGTAAGCAGCTCCGCCGGCCTCCCGGAGCTGAAAGCGGGACCAAAGCGCCGCTCTGACATTGTCGTTACTCTCCCTTCTGCGACGGCAGGTAAATACATCCCGAGGAGCATCACGAAGGATCGCCACGAACGGAAACTACCAACCCCCACGAAGAACATCACACGCCTGTGTCACTTCCCCTTCGAAATAAAGGAATGTCAATGGTAATGACTGGTAACCACCACTTTACTTTACTTTACTTTACTTTACTTTACTTTACTTTACTTTATTTAGCAGACGCTTTTATCCAAAGCGACTTACAAGAGGAAGACACCAGCAATTCTTGTTCGATTTCTATAGAATATTGAGTTTACAAACTAAGAGCCCTGATAAGGCTCAGACTTGTCAGTGAAGAGCATGCTCAGAGATTGTTAGGTGCTAGACGAAGAAAAATTATAATGTATTTATACATTCATGTATTGTTTGTTGCATTTTTGTTGCATGTTGCATTTCACCTTCGCGTCTAATGGAGATTTTGCAATTTACCAACTGGCAAAAAAGGCAGGAAATTCCCTCACAAGATGCCACGTGGGTGGAGGAGGGATCAGGCACAAACGCTCAACCTTTTTTGAGAGAAACGTGAGATTTTAAAATGGCACGGGAAACAGGAAACCAGCAGCATACGGGGACTCCCACCGACCGCCATGCTGCACGCAGTCCGACATGTGAAGCCATGCACACCAGGCGTCACACGACTTGATCCTACTAATATTTGTAATCTACAATTTCACTTTTTATTTCAGAACTTTATATGACCGGAAAAAGCTCGTGTGCACACAGAATGGAGGCGGAGCTTGAAAAACGATCGGAATGAAGGTCGGTCCTTAATACACTGGAACGGTCCTCTTCATACGGTCCTTGCATACTGGAATTTCATCTTGGTACTGGTAGGGTGGGACCTTCAGCCTGACCTCGTTTCCTGCAGGACCGTCGGACCATCTCTGCGGGGTGTCTTTGGCAAAATGCCAAAACGGATTTCTTAAAAATCTGATGAAAAATACACCAACAAAATGGGTTTAAGGGAAGGATGGAGGTTTTTGTGATAATTTTCCGAACATGCGGTCTTTTGATTTCCTTCTGTGTCTGCGGGCACAAGCAACGCCTTCGACTCAAATCTCCTGTTTCTGTTTACGCTGTAGCCGGTACACAAAATTCTTGATTAGTCAGCCCATTTTACCCATTTGCATCTAACATGCTTGCTCAGTCTCACACACTCACACACACACACACACACACACACACACACACACACACTGCAGTGACTCACTCATTCAGACACACCGTGACCTAATATCAGTTGACAGAGACTAGTTTACAGCAAGCAACTTTAGGATTTCCTGTTAACACGGACCTAAATAAATACAAACCCGACCCGCACAGCAGTAAGAACATTTATTGCTCGCCTGTTCTCAGGCTGGCAAGGACATTATTACACTATTTTTTACGTGGGACGTGCAGTTAGCTGTTTGCACCGCAAAATCAGCATGTCAGAGCGGCTTATTTAAATATCGCCGTTTGAAGGCATCGTGCTGACCACAACACTTTCACGTTTTAAAAAAACCCATATCAGTTCCCTGAATTAATCAGTCGGATTTGAACAATTCTACCTTATAACAACCTTGACCGGGTAGGCAAAATGGGGAGAGCTGACAAAAGAAAATTCTCAGACTTCGATGGGCCTTATTGAAGAAAGTGGCAGGAATACTGAAAAAAAAACAGCAGCATTAATTTTACATTTAATAGATAATTTCCTCCAACTAATGAAAAAACCTTGAGCTAGATAAGAACGCACGCCAGGTATGAAATGTTGAACAGCTAAATGATGCAGCTAAATGGAGGGGAAAAAACTGAATATAAACTAAGAATTCCCTGTCAAAGACTGTGATCTGTTCTGGGCTAAAAACAATATGAGGATTAAGGCCAAAATTAAACCAGAGGGGACTTATCTGAAAATGAAAATTAAATTTATGGGGGTCGGACCAGACGGGTTTAAGCACAAGACCTTAATTATCATATATATTGGTGTAATATGCACAAAATATTTGCTATACTACAACCAGCAACCATGCAGAAGCCATGATGGCACATTTTTGCCCCTCAATTGACATGCTCTTTATGTTGATGGCATATTACTTAGTTTCTCTGCCACCACTGTACGAGATATGAGTTTTAAATTACTTATAAATGTTTTTTTATGTTCAACCAGAAATTGATGCTTTGTTATCTCTCCGCAAACCATGGCTTTTAGTGAAGCATGTAATTTTAAAAAGCAGGAAAATTAGACCAGGACAACTGAACTTGGGGTTATTTGGAGCCTCTTCAATTGACATCAGGTGTGAACCCCAGAAGAATAAACGCTATAATGCTTAAATCAAAATTTAAACCTTAAGGCTGTTCACGTATGCAACAGTAACAGACCTTTTTGTTCCTCATTTGAATTGTCACATTAAAGGTATTTGATAAGATATATGCCCTTATCCAGATCGACTCACAATCAGTAGTTACAGGGACAGTCCCCCTGGAGACACTCAGGTAGTCAGTGGGGTTGAACCTGGGTCTTCTGGTTCATAGATGAGTGTGTGACCCTCTAAGCTACTACCACTCTGTATATCCACTGAATGTATATGATGCATGGAATTTGATGCATGGAAGAGTACACCTATAGGTGATCTGGTCCAATCAGAATAAACCTTGAACAAGTTCTGGTTTTGATAACAGACACCAGCTCCTTGGTTAATGACATCCAAACAATATGAATTATCGTGTCACATATCCCATTGGTTTATATGAAGATGGGTTCTAGAACCTTTTTGTCACCTAAAGTGGTTCCAAGAATTGAAATACATTTTGGGGAAAATTTTTGATTTTATGCTCAGGTAAAAGAGAAGATGTGTGAAAGGCTAAATTATATTAAAGGTTACAGGCTTATCGTCTCAAACTTTCAGGACTGAATAAAAGAGTCAGCTGGTGACAAGAAGAAACCTGTACAGTCCTACATGTTAAGAATTCGATTTGAAGCTAGAGCATGTGATTAGCATTAAATAAATCCGGAATGGTGGCACGACAGCCCATGCAGAACATTGCTGTCAAAACACACGCAGCAGCCGAGTGGCACGAACTATCGGTTCCAAACTTTTCCCGCTCCCATTTCCAGGACTTCCAGGATGCCAGTGTGCTTCTTAGTGCCAGCTGCTCCCAGATAAAGGCCCTGGTCCAAAACCACTCTGCATTAAACATGTGGGGGAGGGCATGTTCGATTGTCAAATAGTCAACGACGATGGCGACTCAGCGAAGCCACGAAAAGCTCTGCTGTCTCTGCAGCTTAAACTAATGTGCACTCACTCTGACAGCCGGAGGAGCCGCGCCGATCCAGATCCTCCCGGACCGCAGGTAGAATGAAATTAAACATTAACATTTCATGTCAATATTTTCAGAGGAGCCTGTATATCGCTTCTGGAAAACACGCCGTTATTGCTGTCACTTTAGGGTTTCACTCCAAGGAAAATGACACACATGGCAGAGGAGAGGCTTCGCTTTGGGCTGTTTCTCCTATTAAAAGCCCAACATCATCAGGTACGAATGCATTTCTAAACCTGCAGCTACTACTTTTATACTAATATCTGTTATAGCAATGCCTGCAGTCCAACGTCAAATTTTACCGCCAGCAGACTGAAAGAATACAGCCTTGCTGTCACGGTCAGCAGCACATTAAAGTATAAAGGATATTGTAATATAAGTATAACTCAATTAAACAGAAAACAATGCAACATTATTACTCAGTGAAAGACAATGACAATGAAATTCTTAGAAAGAATAGACACAATGAAACATGTCCCCTGTATTTAACCATCACCCTTGGTGAGCAGTGGGCAGCCATGACAGGCGCCCCGGGAGCAGTGTGTGGGGACGGTGCTCGGTGGCACCTTGGCGGATCGGCATTGGGATTCGAACCAGCAGCCTTCTGATTACGGGGTCGCTTCCTCAATCGCTAGGCCACCACTGTGGACTCAGTCACCTCAACCATATAGTAAAAAATGTAAAGTTGTCATTGTTGCAATAAAACATTGTACAACATAATTACTCAAGTTACATTTACATTTATGGCATTTATCAGTTGCCATTTTTCAGCGCAATCAGTAGGACAGTACCCCTGGAGACACTTAGGGTCTATGGGACCTATTTCAATGTCTACCAAATAATAGATTAAATAGATGCTAATTATTATTTAAATCTGAGAATCCTTGACCGGACCCAGAAAAAATACCGCACAACACTCAAGGGCTCAGTTGCATCAGTTTGCCCAACAAAGGCAGCCAAATTTGACACTAGGCCCAAAGTCTGTTTGCTACATGGGGAACGTACAACGCTGGCAGATCTGCCATTGTTCTCACTCGTGGCGCTCTAGTGGCACCGTCTTAGTGGAGGGAACCAGACGTAGAGAGATGCGGTTCTCTCTGGTTGCTCCTGTTGTCTTCGGTAATGTGCAGTCTCTTCGTTTCGGAGTCCCAAGGGACAATGCACTGGAAGAATGATCTGCCTTTTTTTTTTTAAAACCTTCTTCTACCACCCGCTCCTTCTCTGTACCTGTGTAACACATTTCTGTTTCATCATATAATGCTATTTGCTATTTGGTGGTTCCATGGTTGGGGCCGACTACATTGCCTCCGTAACGCTGTACTTCTCCAACACACAGCTCAGCAGGAAGGTCTCATGGGAGAAAAGCAACTCACAGTCATGATTTTCATTTGTTTTATTTTTTTCTACTTTTTATGTGGGCAGGATGCACTTTGCTACACTCTGGTATCCATGGAAACACTTCAAACATCAAATTTACAAAATTGGTTAAAATGTGCTGAAGTAAAAAAGACCTTAAAGCAGCGGGTCTACAGAGTCCCATTTTATCCATTGTTGAAAATACATGGAGAGAGAATGCCGGTGCAGCAAACTGGTTGCTAAGCAACATGTAGATTCTTATGATAACCACCCAACATCACACAAAAGCATATTTACCCATATGTCCCCATCAACAGCTCATAAAACCTAACAAAGAACAGATAGACTGTGGCAGTAGCCTTATGGGAAATAAATCACCTGCTAAAGCACAGTCACAGGTTCAAACCCCAACAAACATCCAAAGCAGGACACTTAACCCTGAGCTTCTCCAGGAGAACTGAACCTTGGAAGACAGTATCAGATAAATGTAATGTAAGACGAAAAAAGTGTCATTGTTGGCCATTATGCTACTATTTAAACATAAATATGTGAATATGAGTATTTATTTATGTTGTTTAAGTCAATATGTATATATAACAGTCAAAAAGTAAAAAAAAAAAAAAAACAATATTTAAAAAATTCTACATTAATATCTGAATAGGAAATCCGATTTGAAGGTTGTGTCAAAAGTTGTTCTTCAACAAACATTCAAAAGAGGTTCAAAAACAAAAAAAGCACAATTTTTTAATAAATAAATAAACTTTTTTTTTTCTTTTGTGATATTGTCACGGCCACGCCCCCTTGTGTGCCTGCGACATGTTATTCTGGTATTGAACCGAACCACATGAGCAAAGAAAGACGCGTTGTGTGTGTTCAGCCGCTCTTTTCTTGTTTAGTACTTTGTCCTGGAAGTCCTTGTTTGGGCCTCTGGGGTCTTGAGAGTGTGTGTAGGAGAGTTTTTACTCACTCAGGTGGTGTGCATGAGTAGAGTAGAGTAGAGCATGTCAGAGTTGACCAACCCTTTCCGCATGTCCACTTCCCCTCTGTCCCAAATTCTTTCCTGAATGGTGTTATGAGTGTTGTTGTGATTTTGAAAATATGTGAACTCTGCGCCTGGGTCCTCCCCTTCCTGTTTTGTGACAGATATTCCAATTTTTGGAGATGCAGTAATATTAACTTACATTTATAAATTGACAAAATAACTACAACATTTACAGTATTACAAACGCCCTTATCCAGATTGACTTAAACAGTAGTTACAGGGACTGTCCCCCTGGAGACAGGGTTAAGTGTCTTGCTCAGGGAATTTGTGGTATTCTGGGTCATAGGTCAAACCCACTAGGCTACTACCACCCAAATACAAAATGGGCTACTCTTTTAAAGCATGGGTTTATATTATGACATAGTTGAACAAGAACTGATTGTTCCTGTCCTGGTGTAGAAGTAGACCTGCCGGCGAGTGTTACCAGTGTTTTTTTATCTCTTTCCAACGGATGAAAACAGGACAGGTTTTAAAATTGTGGAACATCCGTCCCCAGATGAACCCCTTTTTGGAGTATTCAAGGTAATCAGGGTCATCAGGCTCTTCCACCGGTGAACTGCAACGGCATGAGAAGCTCAGCTCAGATGAACTTTACAGTCTTGTAAAATGAGGGCCAGGACAGGCTCTGAGGACACACATCCCAGCTTCTTACTTATTTATACAACTTCTGTAGATGTGCATTAGATGGAGATGTAATGATGACTTGAAATCATTTGTAATACATAAAAAGGGACTTGAAAATTTTCAGATCACAAATCACAGACCTGACTTTTATAAGTACGTTTCCTGTTTCCTTGGAAACGCTACTTTACCATTTCAAAGGAGCTGAAATGACAGCAATTCAACAAGTGGCATCATTTTAAACCCAGTAACGCCTGTAAGTGGTTTTAAAACAACGCTTGTATTCTGACCATATGGGCGAATGAGCTGATGATGATTGATGGCTGACGGGCCAAACTCACTGTGGATCAGACAGCACATATTTACAGAGACTTTTATTAAATACAGGCTGCTGGGTATTTGACATGTTATTTAACTGTGGTATGGTGACGTCTGACCTTTCAGTAGGTTCACTGCTGCTAGGTCTTTTTAATTAAAAAAAGGAAACTGACTGATTAAACTTTAAAAGGGCATTTGAAGCTTGATACTTCATGAATATTTGTGATTTGTTTCCAAAATTTAGCTCAAAAAGTCAAATACTGAAAAAAACGCCTTTCAGAATGTGGATATTATTGTATTGTGAAAAGTTTTTTGATAGTGGATCTCTCTTTTTCAGAGAGAGAGACAGAGAGAGAGAGAGAGTCCTCCTGACATGCTAACCGATGGAACAATGGACACTCACTGACCAGTGTGCATGGCCGTTGTAAGTGGGAATAGTTGGGTGGTGCACAGGTGCTTCAGGTGAAGTTAGGGGGGCATGTTTGTGCACAGCTGCAGGGAAGGTGCCCGGGAATCACAAAACCGCTGTCTATAGTATATTATCGGAAATTTCATTTTTAACATTATTTATACTGCATTTTTTATCATTATTTTTAAAAGAATGTTTCAAAAGAACGATGTCTTTTAAAGTCGAAAAGCAGCACTTAGCACATCCTATTTTCTCTGACATAGAGAATAACAAGAACTCATGTGACATATGATGAAGGCTTTTAAAAAGCCGTACACCCTCCTGGTATAGAAATAGACATGTGGCCGTGAGTGCTGCTGATGTTGTCATGTTAGCATGTCTGACTCAGTTATTAGGATCTTCCTAAGCACCATCAGGGATGAAAAGAAGAGAACAGAGTGAGCCGTGCAGCACCGAGAGTCCCCTGGATGGGAGGAGAGGAAGTAAGAGGGCTGTTTATCTTGGGCCGAGACACTTTGCTGAAAGGTTCATTTCAATCTCAGCCGTAATTACAGATGCAGGTATCAGACATGCTTGTGTTGCTGAAGTCAACACTCACTGGCGCGTGTTTATGAAGACCGCTCAGAGCAAGAACTGTGACCCAGATTTCAGATTCTCCTCATACTGATAACAAAACTGCCTGCTAATCACAATGGCCACCATATTTCATATCGTGGTGTCAGCCGATGACTTTAGTGTCTCTCAAAGTCAAATGACTCCATGTCTGGAGAGCATTTGGTGGTGACCTAGTGGTCAAGGAAACAGCCCCATAATCAGAAGGTTGCAGGTTCAAATCCTGATCCACCAAGGTGCCACTGAGGTGCCACTGAGCAAAGTACCGTCCCCACACACTGCTTCCCGGGCGCCTGCCATGGCTGCCCACTGCTCACAAAGGAGGATGGTTAAAAGCAGAGGACAAATTTCACTGTGTCACCGTGTGCTGTGCTGCAGTGTTTCACAATGACAATCACTTCACTTTCATTTCAACCAAATATTTTCAACACAGTGCGAAGCATAATGTCCCTCAGCGTGGTTGATTATGATTATGCTGAAAATGGGAGGGAATGCAGGCTGCATCCCAAGTCTATGGAAAAAAGGCATGAGGTTCATTAAAAAAAAAAAAGAAAAAAAAAAAAAGCTTTTTGTTCCTAATTACCTGCTCTGGATTGATGGCATGTTCCATACGACATATTTTACCCAAGGTGCATGAATCCTGGTTAAACAGGACGTGGGGCTGGGCATCTAATGTGTTTTCATTGTTCATTATTTCTGCATAAAATATCTTGATTATGGATAATATCTAATTACATCCGTGCTACCTTGGCAAAACTTGACCAAGATCATGACCAAGAAAAGGAAATAATTTGCATTCGTTGTGCATGTAGGTCTTTAAATCACTGCTGCATGACCTGGTCTGTGGAATTAATGAGCTGCTTGTATATGTATTTTTTACACCGACCTGGTGAAAAACTCTGATCAGAAAGTTTCTGAAATTCATTGATATTACGGATAGGCGAGGGTTGAAATATTCTGATAGCAGTGATGAGTTAGCTTGGTCATGATGGTGAAATTTGGTGGATCGCACTTGTTGCACAGTTATTGTTTACATCGCCAAAAACACATGTTAGCATTTTTAATCACATTACGATGAAGTGATTTATATTCTACTAAACACCAAAATAGCTCAGTTGGGAAAGCTTGTAAACCAGAAGACCACAAAGTCACAGGATACTAAACCCTCGGTTGCTCCAGGGAAACTGTAAAAACTGTAACTGTAATTACTGCTAAATGCCATAAATGTAAATATTGATGGCCAGCTTCGAGTTTATATGTGGTAGCCATCGAGTGCTTACTTGCCATAAAATAGACCCTATCTCTACCCTCAGCTGACAAAGAAGACAAGTGCACAATATTTTGAGGCCATGCATGAGCAGAATGGATCCTGCAGACACAATGCATCACATACTGACACTCAATCAATCAACTAATTAAGTTTTATTTATACAGCACTTTTTACAATGTACACTGGCACATTAGAATAGGGCTCAAGGCCCCTAGTGAGCAGACAAAGACTCCCTGGAAGGCTCAGCAAGGCTCATCATCCTACAGTCAGCACTACATTGCATTAGGGGTAAAGCAGGGAAATCCATGGAGGTCACTGATGTCACATGATCACTCTGCACCAGGATGCACTCAAGGAGAGATTTATCGTCTCAGTCTACCTTCTTGTGTGGCTACAGAGTTGGAGAGTTACAGTAGTCAAGTCCAAATGTTATAAATGCATTAGAGCAACTTCCTAAACCTAGCAACAACAAGAACAACAACATTTATTTCTTATATAGCCCAAAATCACATACAGTATGTCTAAGTGGGCTTTGACGGGCCCTACAGTTGACACCCCCACATTTTACCCTTCTGCGCACAAGGAAAAACTCCACACAAAAACTCTAGGAGAGAGAAAAAAGAAAGGAAGAAACCTTGGGAAGGAGTGATACAGATAGGGACGCCCTTCCAGGGTAGAGTGAGCCTGCAAATGGTGCCAGTGCAGGGCTGGTGATGATTTGTCCAATAAGAGAAAAAAGCCTACAGTTGTAGAGGTGGAGAAAGTGTAGTATAGAACATCTGTCCATGTTTGGAGGTACTGGATAGTGCAATATTTCTTAAATGAAAGTACACTGTCCTGGAAACGTTTTTTTTTTTTTTTTTTTCAATTTTCCAGTTTTCCAACAACAAAGAAAGAACAGCTGTCGACCCACACCAAGAACCCCAGCCGTCGTACTGCAAAGAAGAAGAAAAAAAACGGGGGACCGTCTCCTCTCAGTGTTGTAGTATTTCAACACTTTATATATGCATTAGGAAATTAAACCTGATAGTTTAACATATTCAGTAAATGGGGACCATATCTCAGGAACTGTCTTTGGTTGAATTGCAGTTATTTCAAATGCTTCATGGACAACATTTCCTCCATCCAGCCATTGAAAGACGGGGGCTTGTCTGATTTACACAACAGAAGAATAAGCCTTCTGGCCATCAATGAGGCAAAGGTTATATATATGGTGCTGAAAATATTTTTAATGTGACATTCAAATAACAGATCATCATCAAAGGTCATATCCAAATTTTTACTGAGCTACTGGGAACCACTGAGGAACTGCATAACACACTTGCCTGTGAACCAGAAGACCACAAAGTCACAAGTTCAAATCCCACTTACTACCACTTATGTCTCTGAACAAGACACTTAACTCTGAGTGTAAGGGAGATGCAGCTCATTCAGTGTCTGTCCTTTTGTCATGACACCACGGAATGGGAACAACACAGGCACCGGTGCTTTAACAAAGACAAGTTTAAAGCAATAGAGGACAAGCAAACATAGGAATTTGCTTAGGAAAAAGGTGTGAGGAAGTAGCATTATTAGTACCAAGCTCTAACCAGTTGAGCTAACCAGACGTGACCTTCGGTTCTGCATGACAGCCCTGCTAGCCCATTGACCAGACACAATAACATCGCTGCAGTGGCTCAATAGGGGTCTGGTACTCCTTTAAAGGAGGCAAAACCAGTGTGGTTAATTGGGAAGGGGGCGTGGCCTGAACAGTGCCCCGGGATGAATCGTGCCCTGATAATACTCGAATCCAGGGAGGATCGTTGTACTTTTAAACAATTTTCTAGCTCAGATGGGATATGAACTTCATCTGGCTTGACAGAACAAACACAAATTTTACTCAATGCCTATGAATGTATTCTCCAAGGGCAGCATGTACATTGAGAATGAAAAAGGGCCCAGCACTGAACCCTGTAGAACTCCATTTTTATCAGCCACTGCAATTCCAATATTGTCAAAATGAAAGTCCCAATACACAATTTCCTGAACTTACTTTCTGTTCACAATCCATTTCAATAGAAAAGGCCAGCATCGCAGAAAACATTTATTTATTTCAGCAATTTATGGATCTAAAGTATCTAAAGATGTTTTGACACTAAATACAGCAAATGTTATTGATCCTGATTGATGTGAGATGTGAGCCTGTATTTTAATACGATTCATCATGCAGCCAGAAGAAACCAGTAGACCAGTTCCTACTCTAGTTTAGCATGGAGATGGCGGGAGCCTTGAGGGCCTTCTTTAACCCCAGTGTCAATAACAAACACAACATCATAACAAGCATCTTCCTGGTGGAGCTGTAACTGGAGCTCTCGGCAGCACAAATGTTTTTACAGGTCTTGGAGGCCATGGAATCGTGAAAATACACACCACAACATAACAACTTGAGCGCCGCTGTGATGTTCCTCTCGCGTCTGTGTTTATTTTCCGGGGCTATTATAGCGTGACCCAAATAATGGAGGGCATTTCTGCTTTACATGCCTTGTAAATGCACAACACCTTTGTTTTTTTTTTCTCCAACATTTACATTCCTTTGATGTCGGCTGTGTTATGGGTGGGAAGAAAAAAAAAATCTTTAAGGCTCAAATGTTTCTGGAATGCAGACTGCGCAGGCAGAGCAGAGCACAGAACTTGCGAATGGTGTTGAAATGACGTGTTCGATTCAAATATATACTGCGTATGAATCAATTTAAGGTGCCAAGGTCAATAGGAGATTTTTACACGCCGCAGCTCCAGTAGGCCGAGGTTAAACCATGCCAGCTTTGATTTATGCAAAATAATCTAACCATGTGTGTGGGAGTGGGATATGTAGCAAGACAGACAGAGTGAAGCGAAGCAAAGGAAGAAAGAGAGCGGGATGGAGAGAGTGAAGCAAGATAAGGGGTAATCAAGCATGAACATCATTTGCAAAATTTACAGATGTAATTTGGTATTACAGGACGCCTTCCTGAACTGTGCGGCGCGGCAATCATCATTTCCACCACAGACGCGCAGCGTATGCTCCGTACGTCTTTCTGCTGCTTTGAGCACAATAAATCAATCACAAAAAAAGTGAAACGAGCTCCATAACTAAAGAGGCCGGGGACGAGGTCCACGGGAAACAGCGTGCAGAACGCCAGCCAGCATCTCACACGTGCCCACAGGAACCAGGCTCATTTCAACCGACCTGTACGCCACATGACGTTGAACTTTATTTTCATGCCATTATTTATATCATTACACATTGGACTGATGGATAGATGGATGGATCGATGGATGAATGGAAGAATAGAGGTGGATGGATGGATGGTTAGAAGACTGGAGAGATAAAGGGATGGATGGATGATAGAGGAATAAAATGTTGGATGAATATAGGACTAGAGACATGGATGTATGGATGTATAGATGTAAAGATAGATGTATAGATAGATAGATAGATAGATAGAGTAGGAGGGAGGAGTCAGGATTTAGTGCTCTGTGATGCACTTTTTATTTGATAGTTTGGGAGAATGGGTATCTAGGTTCTCCCAGTTCTTATTTAACTATGTTAAGCAGAATACATCTGCAGTTTTGTGTCATTTGCCACATTTCTTTGGACAATTTGGGCTGTAGGAACACGACCTGAGCTACGAGCGTGAACATCGATCCATGTTCTCAGCTAAGAGTTTTAATGAACCATCGTACAGATTTAGAACCGTAAAATGTAGAGCAGCTGGATTTGCACTTTTAACTATTTAGACTGCCATTTGGTTAAATATGTAGTTGATGGGGTCACCCTTGTGTTTATCTGAATTTATATCTTCGCCTTGCAGCCTTTTTAGACCAGAGCGAAACCTAGAAGATGGGGTTGCGCTACCAGGCACAACGAGATGGACTCAGAAGTTCTCAAAGTGGGCAAGGCGGGGGATTTGTGTCAGCGCTGTGCTAAATGGGAAAGCTCTCTGCAGGTGTGGAGCTTTAATTGCTCCAGCCCTCAGCTCCCAGCACTGCAAGCATTTCCTCAGAAGCTCCTTGCAGACTGCTGGTGCAGGACTTGCGCCACCGGAACGCTGCAGAGAGCCTTTCATTAAGCCACGGGCCTGATTGCAATCAATACCCCCCCCCTCCTCCAATTACGCGCAGAGAGCGCTGCAGGAAACACCTCCCGTATTTAACCTGGCCCAGCATCGACCACTCCGTAAACTCACGTCTGGACCCGAGGCCCGGAGGTGCACGAACGTACGGCGGTGAGGTGTGTAGGTGATCGCTCCACGTTTCCTCAGAGGAGCGATTAAGGGTTAAAAATTCTTTAGATATTACATCACTCTCCATGTCTGCTGAGATTTCCTCATGCGTACAGCTTTCTGCAGTTCAACGAATGCTTCGTAGTGTGTGTGTGTGTGTGTGTAGGAATAATGGAACACACTGACATTTATCAGACACTCAGACACACACACACCGATACACAGAGAGCTCTCAAAGGGACAAGGGCAGGAAAATCCGGCGGATGTTAGAATAAAGGAAGGCGCAATGTTTTCAGATGGAGTCGAAAGATCACCTTTACGCAGACGATCCCTCCGAGGAGAGTGGCGATAATGCAGGTTTACAAGTCCTCTGTGCAGACAAAGACAGAGTGGAGTGGGTAATCTCTCTTATCCGCACTCATCTAATCCAGTTGTGTGTGTGTGTGTGTGTGTGTGTGTACCTGTGGTGAAAGGAGGGTGTGTCACTGTTGTGCGGTGTGTGTGTGTGTTTGTTGGAGTTTTATAAATAGCTCTGCTGTAGCAGGGAGAAGGACTGAGCAGGCAGGGGAGAAAGAGGGAGAGAGGGAGAAATAATGGGAGGGTTGAAGAGGTGGAAAGAAAGAAAGGACGCGGAGCTTCTTTTGTAGGTGTCTTTATTACAATCAGCACAACATGTAAAAATGCAGCATGTAGACGGCGCGGAGGCGAGGAAAGCGGCGGCGGTGGCAGCGATGTAGTCCAGGAAATCCTCTGATGAAAATGTAATCCTCTCTCAGTAACGCTCTTCTGCCGCATCACGTCTGACAAAACGAAAGTCAATTAATAGAGTAGATTTAATCAGAGCAGAAAATAGAACTGAAACATCAATGCGGGTTGATGGAGGGAGAGAGAGCGAGAGAGAGAGGGAAACTAGAATTTAGAGAGATAAGGGGATAGAGAGAACAAATGATGGACAGAGGAATTTATAATTTAAAAATCAATAGTGTTGACTTTTCTTATTTGACATAATTGTAATTTCAATGATCGCCATAGTAGTTGTAATTTTTGCACTCTCTAGCTGCCCTAGATAGACAGACAGATGGAGGGGATGAAGGAATAAAGAGGAAAGTGGAGTGAAAGTAGAGAGCAGCGGGCGGCCATGAAAGGCGCCCAGGCAGGTGTGTGTGGGGACGGTACCTTGATCAAGGGGACCTTCTGATTACGGGACCGCTTCCTTACCCGCCAGGCCACCACTGCCACCGCCAACGAGGGACAGAGGGAGCGGGGAGGGTCTCCCAGTCCCACTCCAGCTCTATTGAATAAATGTCATAATGCTCCCATGATGTCTTCCTACAGAGGGCGTCAGCGCGGAGCTGGCCGCTTTACCTGCGTAATGAAATATGTCGGCTGTGATGTATGGCCGCAGGAAAAGTACAAATTGAAAATTGAATTACACTAACTTAATTTGTGGCTCGGGACAATCAAATTACTTGTTTTGGCCAGAGTATTTTTGGGGAGTGCTGACGACGAATGAATCTTCGTGGCGGAGCCGTCAAGGCGGGGCCACCGTGAGTAACAATTGGCCAGAGGTTCAGGAGGCAGAGGTGGCTGCACTCCAGGGAATATTACTACATCTACTACCTATACACTGCCAAGGTCCTGAGTAAAGCTGTAGTACCACATATTCCCATCCCATACCATAATTAAACAAATAGATTGATTTTATTTGTATTTTCTTACTCCTATTTTTCCTATTTCACTCCTATTTTTCTTATTTTACTCCTATTACTCCTATTTTTTCCCTATTTTTTCCTATTACTCCTATTTTTTCCTATTTTACTTCTATTACTCCTATTTTAGGACGCGAGGGGGCCGAGGGGACGCCGAGGACGCCGAGGGGACGCCGAGGACGCCGAGGGGACGCCGAGGACGCCGAGGGGGCCGAGGGGACGCCGAGGACGCCGAGGGGCCGAGGGGGGCCGAGGACGCCGAGGGGGCCGAGTGGACGCCGAGGACGCCGAGGCGAGGCCGAGGGAGGCCGAGGACGCCGAGGGAGGCCGAGGACTCCAAGGTCCGGGGACTCGAGTTCCGAGGTGACTCTATACTCCGATTTACTTCTACTCCTATTTACTCCTATTACTCCGATTTGTCCCTATTTTTTCCTATTACTCCTATTCTATTCCTATTTTACTCCTATTACTCCTATTCTATTCCTATTTTATTCCTATTACTCCTATTTTATTCCTATTACTCCAATTTTTCCTATTTTACTCCGATTTTTTCCTATTTTACTTCTATTACTCCTATTTTACTTCTATTACTCCTATTTTACTCCTATTACTCCTATTTTACTCCTATTTTTTCCTATTTTACTCCTATTTTTTCCTATTTTACTCCTATTACTCCTATTTTTACTTTACTATTTAGGGCTAGGGCTACATCTATTTTCATTGTTTATAACTTGGTATAACTCCCTTGAGCCTGGAACATCCACTGGCCACCGATGGGCGAATTACGCTTCGGCCAGAACAGTCCGTAAGCCAGATTGGAGGCATATTTTCTGCTGGCTTGACGTTCAGTCGTTCAGTGTGAGTTGTTTAAAGACGACGATGTAGGGGTTCGATAACACATCACAGACACCCGGCAGATATTTACCAGACCTGTCAGCCACTCCAAAGCCTGCGGTGTGAAAGTGCTGTGAGTGGAAATTAGTGCAGAGTACATGTTGCACAACATATAGACGCATTGCACTCTCCTTCATCCCAGAGTCTTTTTTTTCTCCAAGACCGTAGGATCTCCTTGTATTGTTCATTTCTCTGCATGCATCCATTGGAGAAGTTTTTGATTCTTGTGCTTGTTTTCATGATACAGCCTAATCTAGGGCTGCAAAAGATGTTTCTAGATTTACTGAATGACAATAATGACGAGTCAAGTAAGAATAAGATTCTGTTGTGTGAACACCACAGCAGTATGAACATGACGCAATAAGTTGCTTCAGATGCTTTCAAATGTGTTGAGACCTTCATGTAATTTCTTACGATTTACGATCAACTTCACAGTCATCAACCAATCAGTGACTCTCATTAGCCTGGAAGTCACTCCTGCCGAGATAGAGACTTTTCTTGCTAGGACAAAGGTGATCCACTCCCAGCCACTCTGTATCGATCTGAGGTGACCCTTCCCTTTATTGATCTCCACTGGACCCAAACCACACAGCGAAAAGGCCCCACAAACGAGTTTCACCGCTCATTAACTCCGGCTTTGTAACCCGTTTGCAGTGGCTGGAGAGGCTCTGCGCCTCCGAGACACATTTCTAGAGTCTTTCCATCCCATTTGACTGAACGGCCATCTGCTTTTGTGCGAAGGGTGATGCACGGCGCCGAGGCCATAGCTGCATCAGCAAGATTAGGAGGAATAATTATCTTCAGTCATTCTGTGGCAATATGCATTATTAAAATGTCCCCAAATATAACTTAGGAGCGTAATTCCATTTAGCCAGTTAAAAAGAAAAGAAAGAAAAGTAAAAGTACACACTGCACAGACACGCTGAAGAGTTGCAAAGGAGCAGCCTGGACGAGGGCCAGACACATTTCCATTTCAATCAAGTTTTGATTTCGGAACGCTGGACCTCACAAAGCACTAGAACCATGAAAAGGCATGTTGGCCAGACCAACGCGGACGTGGCCAGCGCTGGCGCTCTTCCCTTTCAATCCGGCCGCCTCTCTCTTGACATTCCTGCCACTCGCTGAAAGGAAATCAATCGGAGTGACAAGCTTGTTCACCTCTCATACGCTCGTCCCTACTTGTGAGTAGCGTATCGTTTGTCGGCTGACACTGACGAGGCCACACATGAAAGAAAGTCTTTGCCCGCTTTTCCAGTGCCTGTTTCCTTCGTGTTCCACCCCACCTTGAGTGTCCACCAACAGATTCATTGTTTCGTATGTCTACTAAAGAATGTGCCAGATAAACTGGTCCATCTGATCCCTATTTACATCCTGAACTTGGGATGAGCAACGTCTTCAAAAATGACACTGAGATGACCTTCATTCTCAAGGGGACTAAAAGATACAGTTCAGGCCAAAAGTTTGGACACACCTTCTCATTCAATGTGTTTTCTTTATCTTCATGACCATTTACGTTCGTAGATTCTCACTGAAGGCATCAAAACCACGAATGAACACGTGTGGAGTTACGTACTTAACAAAAAAAGGTGAAATAACTGAAAACATATTTTATATTCTAATTTCTTTGCTCTGATTACTGCTTTGCACACTCTTGGCATTCTCTCGATGAGCTTCAAGAGGTCGTCACCTGAAATGGTTCTCCAACAGTCTTGAAGGAGTTCCCAGAGGTGTTTAGCACTTGTTGGCCCCTTTGCCTTCACTCTGCGGTCCAGCTCACCCCAAACCATCTCGACTGGTGACTGTGGAGGCCAGGTCTCCACTTTTTGTTAAGTACATAACTCCACATGTGTTCATTCATAGTTTTGATGCCTTCAGTGAGAATCTACCAATGTAAATGGTCATGAAAATAAAGAAAACACATTGAGGTGTGTCCAAACTTTTGGCCTGCACTGTATATCTATCTCATCTCTATCTCAGCAACTTCAGACAACAAGAACATTTTAGTGGTGTTCTGTAATTTTGGTTTGTTTTGGATTATTTTGGGATTGTTTTCCACCCCAAAATCCCACTTAGCATGACTGCTAACATGCTAACATTGTCAACAACTGTATATAGCTCGCAAAAACAGGTAAGACAACTGCCTTGCTCTGCCAAACATGGTCACAGGTGCTGGAGTCAATTCTGTGGTATCATTATCTAGTATTTGATTGTTAATAACCAAACTAGCATTAACAAAAAAATATTATCATTTACAACCTTTTCAAATCAAATCTAAAAAATATTAAGTTTGTTTTGGGCTTTACATTTACAAGATGTCGGCCGTGGGCCTGGCTTGGGTTTTGTCCATGACTCTAGAAGGTCATGTGAACCTTCTTGGGAAGGTTCTCCATGCATCTCTGCCAACTGAAGGTCACTTGGTACCTCTGGCCACTATTCAGTAGGAGTAAGGGAGCATAATGGCAACAGCCGTGCTTCTATTCAAACCTGGCTATCATTAAGAAGAATGGCGGTTGGCGCATCATGCGACCCGATGACCTTTTTACGGGCCAGTCTTCATGCAACAACATCGCGAACAGCTTTGGCTCCACGAGAAGTTGTAGCCTTCCTCACTGTGAGAAATGAACCAGACGTGCAACACGGTCTAACACGGGACCGTAGTTGGAGGCACAGAGATTCAAAAGAGCCACGCCGAGACGAGGTTTAGCATTGAGCTTTAGCTTTTTCCCGCCTCTAATCTGTCACCACCGAGAAGTAATGTTTTCATTAGTGTACCCCGTTCGTTTTGTGCAAATGTCGTGCGTGAATGACAAGCAAAATTATTCTGGCGAGCACCTCACCGGCAGAAATAAATGAATAATAATACGAAACGCTGACTGAGACGTTGGTACAGAAACAGCAGATCCCGTCATGAGATTAACGCTTGTCGGCCGTTGCTCTAACGATAACGGATTTATCTGGAGATTTACATGCTAACTCCCACCTACACGTAACCTTGAGCGCCCCACCGGCTGGAGAGGCAGAGGCTGACCGGCCCTGACAGGCCAATAAAGGATGGCGGATGCACCGGCCGCCGCTTTTGTCCCCACTCTCATTGTGGCCCGTGGGAAGGGCTAACGGGGCCAATTGATGGAGGTAAAGGCTTTACAGAAGAGTCCGTCACCTGTCACCGCTAAGACAAAACGCCTTGCTAGATAACGGCAGCTGATAACGGCAGAGGGGAAACACAAGCGGCTCCGTTGGCGACCTCGGCTCCCGCGCGAAGGCATCAGAAACGGCCGGGACAATGCAAGGCGGCCGGGTGAGTAAGCGGCGTGCAGGAATCAGGTCCAGGGGAGCCGCAGGGGACGGACGGCCATGAGTCAGGTGCTTCATCGGCTTTTATTTTTTCCGTGTGCATTACGTGGCCCCACTCACCCACGGTTCAGTCAGAACGCTCACGATGTACCAATCACGGCGGAGAACAAACAGCTATAGGAACAATCATATGTTTATTCAAGGGACTCGTGTGTTTTTAGTGCTTTTAGTCCAGGAAAATGAAATCTTTCATAAGAGAAATGTTATTTCAGCCCTTTAGAGCCACAATTTGTCAAACCATGGCCAGTCGAGGCAAACAAACAAATAAATACATAAATAACCCCCGGCACTTAGGAAATACTTGAGCTTTTATTTGTGCTCGTATTTAGCCATCAAACAGATAAACATCTTTAAAAAAATGTCTTGTTGAAAGCCTTGTATAGCTTACCTTAAAGCACTTTTTGTTGTTGTCGTGCGCCCATTGAGATGTCAGAGAGGGCTTCCAGCACAGACGGCCACCGGTCTCCACGGACAGAGACTAGTGCCGGGCCCCAGGAAAAGGTCATTAACCCTGCCAATTGCTTAATGAGCTCTAATTATGGCTGACATTTCCAAGGGGGCAGCAGATTGTCAGCTGATTTTGGTCGTCACGCCGACAGTCTCTGCACTCTTGAGCCTAACTCAGACCGACCGCCCGGCAAGTACATTACATTTCAGATGACATGAGCAGTCACTGGTTATTGCGTTATTTAGATTTTGAATTCTCCTCACAGTCCCAAAAATGACCTCTAAATATTATTTTAATGCAAATTTTATTCATGCTATTTTTTTAAAAAAATTAAACATAAAGGGCACTATTTTCAAAAGGGCTCTAAGCGCTAAGCATGGGGCTTGTTTGCTAGTGTAAGGTCAAAGGCGTCCTCATGCTTTACTTATGTAAATAGATGTAAGAAGAAAGATACATGATCTTGTATGCATGCTCTAAATCATCAGGCTCCTCCCATTATAAAGGATCCTCCAATTAAAGATTGTGTTCTGGGTGAAAGAAATAATTACACACCAACAAAAAGATACAGATAATTACCAAGCACTTTTTTTATTTTATCAATTAATTTATGCAAATACTGAGGACACCATCGACCTTACACTAGCAAACAAGCCCTGAACTTTGGAAATTGTGCCCAAAGGTAGATAAGCAAAAACAAAATATGTTGAATCAAGCCATTTGTCTCTTTATTTCACAAAATGTGCAATATAAATTGTGTAATTGTGTTAAGGTAATGAGAATTTTTATGATGTACCTGTGAAAGCCTCCCTAAAATATAGGGCGAGTCAGCTGGACAATAAAATTTGCATTAACATGATATTTATGGAACGGCTTGTGACAGTGTGCAATAATTTTTCAGCAAACAACCTATTAAAACACACACAGAACATCCAGACACAGAGCAAGAGTATCAACAGTTTAATATAAACAGTTCAGTATACAGCAGATAACTGTACTCTTTCATTTAAGGCTAAAAAAAACCCAGCATTAACTACAGAAGCATTAATGAAGCAGAGAAAAACCCATAGTTATGGCTGGAATATTTGGCATATAATCACAGAGAGGAGACAATGGAGAAAACGCACACATACAAACACACACGCAGATAAAAGAAAAAGGGGAGAACATGAACCCGCTCAGAACAACAGCGGCACGCCATGAATTAAATTTCCAGCCTCATCTGCATTTCAAGGCGTGATTAAAACAAATCGCCTCACACCGACATGAGTCCACAAGCCACAGCAGAGGAACATCACGCAGACGAATAATGCAGGGCAGGGGAATCACGTCCATTCTGACGGCTGAGGGCGTATGCAGGATTAAAAATGTAGTAATGACAGTAATAATCATGTAAAAAAATACAGTGTACTGTAGACTGGACTTGGGCGGTATCCATATTTCTAAATACTATCAATTGGGAATTTTATTTGCAAAGCGAAATGCGTTAAGGTGGAGCAGTATACAATAAAATCATGCCCATCCGTTCGAATTCAACTGCAGATACGGTATTAAAAAAATACCACCATCAAAATATTGTCACCATACCACCCAAGCCTACTGTAGACCATGAGGCCCTCATCATGGGCCCTCTTCAGTGAGGACACAAGCGTTAAAATGTGGGTTAAAATGCCCAGTGAGTGGTAACTTAACCCAAGAACGCGTGCCATTTCTGGCCATTTAACCGATAAGAGGCTATAATAGCCTCTCATCCAATCAGAATGCAGTACGGCCACAACTAATGCCACTGTCAGAACAGGCGTTCTGTGCCAGTGTTCGAAAAACAGCCCATAAAAACACTGCACAACACATGGCGGGAGAACCTTGTTTTTTTCCACTTTGCGCAAAAACAGTTTAATGTAGCTTTTCAAATCCGTCAGTTTCATTATATTATAAATGTTTTTGGTAAGCGTTGAGAACCAGTCCCTGTTTGCCAAAAACAACGACTGCTGCGGTGACAGAGGATTAAATCATCGCTTACGTCACAGCGTGTCACCAGTGTGCGCACGAGTTTGAGAACCAAGGCATTTGTTCACAGTTTTCACTCGAACAACGTAGCGTAACAAGAGCGTTTACTCAAGTGTCACCGTCACATGAACTCGTGCAGCGACGTCCCAGCCCGTAATACTCTGCTGTCACAATACCAGGAAAAAGAGCCGTTTCATGTCTTCAATACCTGCTTGTTCACAGCTTCACATGAGCCGAGGGAATTAAATAGCCGTTTTTGTCACTTTGGTGTTGTCTATGAAGGCCATTTTTACTGGACAAAAACAAACCCGGCGAATGCTGAAATCATTTTTTCTTCTTCAGTTAAGTATACGTATTTTAGAGAGCGGTCCAGAATCCACTGTATTTGTCAGGGACATTGTCTGCGCTTTCCCACCACCCCGAACGAAGACGTTTCCAAAAAACGAAGACGTTCTAGCAGCTTGAAAACAGTACCTGGGGAGTGCAAACCACGTCCACGACTGAAGCAACCGACCGCTGTGAACAATCTGTCCCACGATCAGACTGCCAACAGGGACAAAGGCGTGACGTTTCAGCTGCTTCGACTACATAAAGAAACTGTAAATGAGCCGAGTGAACAGGCTCCGCCCACATTTTACATTAGATAACGGTGTAATGACTTACAGAATGTAATGAGTGGCTCAACCTGATAAGAGGCTATTTGTAATAAATTACATTCTGCAAGTTTCTCAGGAGTTCACAGCGTCAGGAACAGAAGAAAACACGGGAATGAAAAGCATTGATGTTTCGTACCAAATGAAGTTTGACGCGAGCTGGGGGAAAAAAAGCAGGACAACTACAAATATGATTGGGGAAAGACAGGGTAACACAAGTTTGATCGAACCTCCCGGAGGTGTCATTTCATTCGTCTGATTTACACGCCTGCTAATTAGGCCGCTGCCTCGCCTGCTGTCAGTCGACTTGGTTCTTTGTTCCACAGTGTTTGACAGGATCAGAATAAAGCAGCCCGGCGCTGTCGATGCCGAGCCAGTACTTCCAACACCAGATCAGCGTCCTGCTGCTACTTAAACTCACGTTCCAGGTAGTTCTCACAAGGAATGAAAAATTATGCAGTCAGTCTTAAAGACTCAAGACTACAGCTATGTGTAAACTTTCAAAAAGTAAGATTCAACTCCGATCTCTCTCACACACTCACACACACACACACAAACACACACACACACACACACACACACAAATGAAGTAATCGGCGGGTAACACTCCAGTTTTCAGTTAAATAATCACAGACTGCACACTAAACGCTGCACAGAAAGGCTGAATTACCCAGAGTCAGCAGAGCGCCTGATGCATTATTGTACAGCTCAGATGGTGAGCGTGTGTGTGTGTGTGTGTGTGTGTGCGTGTGTGTGTGTGTTTGGGCAGGCGGCAAACACCAGCAGCCTCCGGCAACCTCATCAAATCTAGTGAGACCAGATGAAGAGAACACGATCACATGTAATGAACCCTGACATTTTTTATCGTTAAGTACGTACCATTCCGCTAAATAATTAAAAGTACTGCGCTACTTTTTTTTTTGGTTTTTCGAGCCATGAACGCTTTAAAAACCAGGGACGTCTCTGCCACTCGGTGATAGCAAATCCAGCCCTTTTCACAGAGTTCTTGTTCGCACTAACAGTACCAGGAACATCCAATCAAATCACGTGGGTGTTGGTCAGTCCCTTCTGAGGCCAGTCCACTCTACCGCTATCTTTTAAATTTACATCCAGTTCTGGACGAAACTGTCCATGCAGTGAATCATGGGATAGGCTGGCCTGCAACAGATTCTTTGAAGAAGAGCATGAATGGAAATGGCCTTATTGAAACCCAGCCTCAGAAGGATGACTGGCCACGCCTCCATGACAAAAGGCCCAATCGCACGTCAGCAGCAGCAGTCGCTGTGCCAGCCTACCGAACACCAAAAAAAAAAAAAAATCTGATCAGCGCCCACAGCACCTTTTAAAAATTCACTCCGCTTTTATTAAATTGCCTCTCTGGGGCTGTTTTCGCGCTCGGTCCGTGTCCCGGCCGGTCGTATAAAATTAAACTGCAGTCTGCGGTGTGCCGGGCTCAGCTCGCCTCCTCGCTGTGCTCTTCTCTACTTCACAGGTCACAGCTCTTCTGGAACGGAAAAATAAAATAAGATCTGCGAATCGACAAGTTGCCCGACAGGCTTCCCCGGGCAAGAGCCGACGCCCAGGTACCTGGGTGTCACCACGTACCATGCTTCCTACAGGATGGACTAAAAGAGAAAGGAAAGAGGAAAAACTCTGAAGCTACATGGACCGGCACCTTGAAGCTGCGCTCATTAGCTAGCGCAACGTCAGTCTTATCTACAGCTCAACAAAAACACACACACACACACACACACAAATGAAGTTTCACGGCTGACAGTCAGAGAGTGCAACACGCCCCCCGCTGAGATCCCCCACCTCCCAAGACTTCCCGTATCCTCCCTGATGCTGATCTTCTAGAGATACTGATTGTTCTGTTAATAGATACGTTATTATTTTTTTCTTCCAGTGTTTGATTGATTGCGGCAGCACGGCCCTTCTGATTGGTCACTACACAGCAGGCCTCAAGAGCACAAGTATCTCCGCCTCTAAAAGTGCAAAGTCACTGGCCCTGTGGAACAATGAACCAACTGGCCCTAAAACATTCATTATATTAGAAACTCACATTAACACACTTGGTTAACTGGTGAAAGTGGTTGCGAAGTGAGGATTGCAGACGGAGGGTCCTGATTGGCTGATGACAGTGGCAGCTCTTCGCAGAAGGAAAAGCTCTCCCACGTCTCACACGTTCACCTGATGGATGGACAGAACAGAACACAGGTCCTCTACCCCTCCTGTAAAGTGAGTCGGTATACCGCCCAATCATGGACCTTGTTGCCGGTCCCTGGTGCGTACTACGGTAACAGTCATCGCGGTAACGGCTCGAACAGCAGGCTCTCTGGCAAGAAATTTCCATAAAAAAACAGGAAGGAGCCGGGGAAGAAAATTAAAACAAATAAATAAAACACTAGAGTGTCGAGCAGAGTGGGGAAGTGCGTCCGACCCCTGTGTGCCCCGCCCGTTTCACGTCACTCGCGGAGTCACTTGGAGAGGAGGAGGGGGCTCATCTCCGGTAGTGGTTGGGGGCGTCGGCGAACATGTACTTGAGCCTGTAGGCTTCGGCCAGGAGTAAACCCACTTCCTCGTTCCCCCAGTGGATTGTGGGTAGATTCTGCAAGAGCATGAGCAGATTCTGAAAGATAGCAGAGAGAGAGAGAGAAGAGAGAGAGAAGAGAGAGAGAGCTTAAAATCGCTACAGTGCTGTCAGAGAGCATTTGATGTTTTGCTCATCCTGAAACGCAGCCGAGGCGGCCCACGGCACGTGACACAACAGCGGGCGCTGTGTTTATATTAATACAGCATCGCTGTCCCCAGGGACATCATTAAACACATCACAACGGTGAAAAATACCAATATTTTCCTGATGCATATTCATCTACTGCTGAGAATTTTCAAAAAAAAAACAAAACAAAAACTCACTAATAAGACCGGCTAATTTTAAAATCTTATTTGCAAACAAGATCTTGCAAACCACCTTGACTAATACAATCGCTTCACTCCAAAGCAATTAGAAACTCATTAAGAAATGCAATATAAGCAGCGATACCAAATAATAACAATAAAAAAATATATATTATATTGCATTAGAGTTTATTGTGCAGCACGCTTCCGCTGACACTGAACAACTACTGACATTCAATTACCTCAACATTACATGAGCATCACGCTCTAAACGATGTTCCCTTAATGATGCAGGTGAAGAAAGTACACGAACAGTCTCACCCCGCGTTACCCCGGTAAACACGACATCAAACACTTTCAGTTTAATGAACAAACCGAGCTTGTCTCTCCAGGCGTCTGCAGTTCTCCTCAATCTTTAAGCCACATTAAGTAAAGAAATAAACACACACACACACACACACACTGTAGAAAAGGTCATTTGCTTTTAGAATTTAGTTTAAAAAGGTAAACCTTCATATGTGCTGCATGGAAATAACATTTCAAACAAATTACTTTGCTTCTCTCAATAGTTTAATCACACAGATATTTACCCATTTTCGATTGCCACTTAAGAGCTGTGTGGTCTTCACAAACCTTATCCAGAGCGACTTACAGTCAGAAGTTGCAGGGATAGTCCCCCTGGAGACACTCAGGGTTACATATCTTGCTCAGGGACACAACGGCAGTAATGAAACAAAGACTTTCAAGGTGACTGGGACAGGGGAGCCTTAACCTGATCAGCTCTGGACCCCTTTTTTGAATGGACATACCCAAAATTAAACAGAAAATATCTGTGCAAATGGATGGCCTATTAATAGAATTTCTTTTTATTCCAAATCACAACGCTCCTGAAATTACTCTAGAGTGTAGGAATCAGCATATATGTCAACTGGGTCACGGAAAATTGGATGGAACACTGAATAAAATGAAAAGGGATTTGGCCATCTGAGAGAAGCTCTATTCCTCAAGTAACCCATAGTACTAAGACCTAATAATAAACATGCATCAAACATATTGCTAAAAAAAAAAAAAAGAGAACAGGGAGAACAGTAGAGAAATTTCCAGCTGTTTTTGGGCTGTTCTGAAAATATCACATTGTATGTATATGCTCGCCCATGGCACCAAACAGGCTAGGACCACACCTGGGTGTTTTCACCCTATGGCTGCCAGCATCCTACACCGTCGGCGCTTGGCAGAGAGGTGGGGGCAGGTATTCGCATCCAGAATATTCATCGCCCCCTCAGTTGTAAAAAATCGCTTTTTGTATGCTGCGTCATCATAGTTCAGATAAGAGACTTACAAGAGGAAGACACCAGCAATTCTCGTTCGATTTCTATAGATTTTGAGTTAACAAAACTATGAGCCCTGATACTAAAACTATGAGCCCTGATTCTAACTTGTTAGAAAAAGAACATGCTGGGGAATTGTTAAGTACTAGACGAAGAAAAACATTTTTTTAATTTATTTTGTGCAGTGTGTGTGCATGTGCGAGTGTAAGTGTTAGACTCGTCTGAAATACTTTTTGAATAAGCGGGTTTTCAACTGCTTCTTAAAGGTGTATTGATGTAGGAGGGCACAGTTCCACTTACAGCCCTGTAGGCAAACAGCAAGAATTTAAACTCAATGCGAGCAGCTACCGGGAGCCAGTGGAGAGAGGTAAGAAGAGGCGTGACATGGGTGTATTTTGGCTGATTGAAGATTTTGGACCATCTGGAGTGGTTTTATGGTGACTGTAGAGGCTCTAGCCAGGAGAGAGTTACAATAGTCGAGTTACGAGATGACCATTGCCTGGACGAGGGGCTGCGTAGCCTGTTGTGACAGAAAAGGCCGAATCTTGCAAATGTTGTAGAGAGTGAACCTGCAGGATCTGGAGATCGCAGCAACGTGATGGTTCAGACTCAGTTTGTCGTCAAATCCAAACTCCAAGGCTTTTTGCAGACGCCGTGGGTGTTAACAATAGCGAGCCAATTTGAATTGAGAGGTTTTGCTGAGGGGAGTTGTTGCCCGGAAGGATCAGAATCTCGGTTTTACCTGTAATTCTGTACAATAAATGTGGGAATATCTCATGATTCCTCACTAGTTTGAATCGTCTGTGCCAATAGACTTGAGAGGGCATTTGCAGAAGTAACGTCATCAACACCACTCACAAACCAAAAAGCGTGAAAAACCATACATACACGCATTACGGTAATGTTTTTACACCTTTTGGGATTTTCTTGCCGGTTTTGGGACTGCGTATGGGGCTGAATGTTGGATGTTTATGTTGAGCTTTTTGGTTACGTTCGTTTACGTGTGTGCCGTTGGAATTGGGCTCCTCCACATTAAGACGATTTGTGATGTGTATGCATTGGTACGTGTTTATGGGTGTTAATATTGCGGGCTCGCTTGTGCTGCCCCCGGGGCGGGGGCCGTAGCTTTGATGAGGCAGGACCACAGTCGAGTGGACAGACCACTCAACCCTCCCGCTAACACACCCAAACACCAACGTCCGGCACACTCTTAGCTCACCGCCCGAGGGTCAGTCCGAGAGCGCGGAGAGCGGCCGGGCGGCGAGGGAACGGGGGCGAAGTGCCATGAACGGGAGCAGCGGGCCGGACGCAAAGGGGAGAAATTTCTCATTTTCTACCCGCTGAGGTGTGGCAAATTGCTGGCCTGTGAAATTTGGTTACTGCAAGTCTGTTCAACTGGAGGGCCAATTATTCCAATTGCGACAAAGTGTCTGACGGGCCATGGCGCATTCAAATGATGCGCGCCTGTGCGCACACACACTCAGGCGGCCATTGAAAAGGAGGCAAAACTGGCTGGTTGTCACTGCACATGGACACACACACTCACACACACACAAGCTGTACCTGAAAGTCAGACATGGAGAGGATCTCCTTGCGCCACTCAATCAGAAACGCAGCGCAGACGTACAGGTGGAAGTGAGAGAAGCCTTCAGACTCGGCCTGGATCAATTTGAGGGAAGCAAAAACAAAAAAAAAAAAAAGGTCAGAATATGCAGCAACTGAGCAAGATAACACAACAACACCCTTTATTGTCAGTAATTACAGATCAGATCAAGTTCATTATATTAGACCTTCGCAAACAACCAGAGAAAAAATTAACATATGTGACCCAGGCTTGGGACTTGGGCCTATTTCCACGATAAACATTATTAGAAAATATTCCATCTGATTATCAATACGCATCAAGGCTTTTTATAGAGAAATATAGAGACATAAGACATCAACCTCTCATTATCCTTGTGGCGAAGGCTTGTCATGTTTACTTAAGCACCACTACATGGTGCCAGTCAACAGATGAGTTGTCAGGTGATGAAGGAACTTAGCATATGAGGTCTATAGATTTTACATCATCTCATAACTCATACAGATGGGTCTGGTGCATATGATCTATGTCCTAATTATCTTCATTTGAGGCAGAGTTGGATGGATAATTGACTTCAGGTAGAGTATACTCTAAACCTGGAACTCTGATAATTTTTTTTCCATTTTAGATTACTTTTCTTTTTTTCAACGTAAACGGGTGGCTTCCAAAATCCATGCTATTTCAGAGCTGCCATCTGACTGCCTTTTAAAGTCACACATTTAGGCTGATTGCAATATATTGATGGATGAAACATACTGATAAGACAACACACTGATCACTAAACAGTATCCCCAACAGCAAAGATGTGGAGACTGCAGCACAGGGCACGCCCTGCATTCCTTATTGTAGAACCTGCTCTGCAGCAGTCATCACCCCAGTGATTATCCCATGGAAGAAAGGATATTTTATTGAAGATGATGAAAAGTGACGCAGCAGAAGTAGATTTAAAGCTGAATGTGCAGCGTTGACGTCTCAAAGCAGGAGGTGTTGCCAGGTGATTAATTCTTCTTTTCCCCAAGTAAAGAGTACCAGCAAGCAGGCATTTCTTGTTCATGTGCATTTATGTCCTTATTTGCATCTTTTACCAATAAAATGGGTTTAAATTGTTCATTTTTCATGCATGAGAGAAACGACGTTCCCTGATGTTACTTTTTGCCGTTTGGAGTGTACGCTACACTGAGAGCGACAGGATCCCTTTAGAATGGCGGAAGAGGGAGTCGGAGTGTCTGGCAAACCGATCCAGCACTTTAGTCGTTTTATTTCATGTCTTTGACTGGAGCCCTGTCCGCTCCTGCAGGCGCCCTGCATTCTGCACTCAGAGCCCTGGCTCGAGAGGAACAAGAAGAAATACATATAAAGCGACATAAATAAAACATCGCACCCCACTGCTAAGTTCAATTTCCCTTCTGCTCCATTGCAGGTTGATGTTCCACAAAGTCTGTACGGGGGAAGAAGACAAAGACAAGGTGAGAGGGTGAGAAAGACAGCGGGCCAGAGGGCAGGGACTCGTAGAAGATGAGAAAATAGGAGGTTAGCGAAACAGACAGGCGTGGCGGACGGAGATCGCCATTTGGTGCAGGGGCCGAAGAGCACGTTCGCGCATGCTCGCCCCTCGGCACGCTGCACACGCTAATGGACTGGAAGTAAGACGTAGATGGTTTATCGCTCGTCCGACATTAACATGACTTTCCTCTTTGTCTCGCTCGCCCCTCTCATCTGCTGAGCTCTTTGTGGGGAGGCTAATTGATCTTCAGCAGCAGAAGCTTTTGTGTCTCCGGCCTAATGTACGCTGAAAAGAAAGGGGAGAGGGGGAATAGGAGGAAAAAAACCAAACCCATATGAGCAGGCCTTATAATAAAGCCATCTCGCCCAAAAGGTGTGACTATTGGTGCACAAGTACTCTGCCATCTTTGTAATATAATTTTTTTTTTTGCTTTATGCTGACTAAAAAGCTCTTTATTGATAACATGCCAAATACATTACATAATGTGTGTTATCAAGATCATTTCATTCAAGGGTATACCAAATATTAAAATATACCACATTAAATATTGTTATGTCGTAAATGTGCATAAACAGTCATTTGTTTAATTTATTCTGGAGACCACAAGGGGGCTATATAAAATCTACAGGCCTTCCATTCTCGATGGCTGTGTTTCAATTCAGAGACCGAATCCCTCAGAAGACTAGATGTGATTGGACCTTTCAACATTCGCCTAAAATATGTCTTTCCCCTGATTAATCAATCCATAATTCATTTTGCTGTACAAAAGGACAAAGGAAAAATCATTTTACAATGCATGTTCCTCTAAAATAACAAAATATATGTAAAAATGACATCCATTTTACAGCTGGAGATGCCGCAGTTATCTGTACGTCAGTAGATCTTTAACACATAGAGGCTGTAGGCTTTGGAAATGTGGTCCATAAGGGCCAGACCCATTTCTACATTCACAATCAAGTAGCAGTTCTCTCTAGTGGTGCTTCCTTATATGACAAAAAAAACTTACTAAGCATGTTTGCTTATTTTGATCTGCAAAATACCGATAAATGTGAACCAGCAGAATTCTATTTTTTGCTCATCAGCGAATGAAAGATATTTCAATTCCCCGCATAATGTCTACATAATTATATAGAGAAAACCTAATGAAAGATGAGCTGGTAGAGTGTGAAAAGGTTTTATTTTGCTTTTTAACCTCTATTTCTCCCTTATTAACAAGCCCTTGGAGAGCTGTTCAAAGACATTTAAACAACACTGCTGAACAAGTTTTGTGGCGGGATCAGAGATGAGGACATTCAGACAAAAGCGAACGCAGGCGGGGGGGGTCAGGGTGGCGGCGGCCGGCGCATTAACCTCTCGCACACAGCGCTGCTCTTCTCACCAGCTCAAACGGGCCTCTTTCCGGCCTCCTTTCAGATGAAAAACAAGGTGGGCTATTGCTGGCCTGCCTGGCTGGCCTCAGCTTGACCTCGGTGCGAGCGAGAGGGAGGCAGGAAGAGAGGCAGATACAGACTGGTGGCAGAAAAAGAGGGACGAGGCGGAGAGAGCGCACTAGCCTGGGGATAAAAGAGGAAAAGGAAGAAGGAATCGGGGAGGGAGAGGCGTGGCGAGCGGGAGTGGAAGGCATGATTGGTGGGTGAAGACGAGGACATTGGCGCGGGACACCTCTGGCACTGTCAGACGTGGTTACATCAGCGCAGGGCGGGTCAGGGGTGCTGCTGACACCGCTGGTTATGAGACCTCCAAGCCTGAGAGTGCAGAATCGTGTGGAACTAGATATTTGTGTCTAGTAGAACTGTTCAGTTACTGTCATTTGTTGTTAAGTCATCACACTCATCACTTCTATTCCAAATTTCTGTTATTTTTTAGTCTTATTTTAGTCTGTCAATGTTAACATAACTTGTACAGCAGAAAGCTACAATGGGCCAACTGCGATATTTTTGGTTTCTTATTTGTGAGTCATTTCCATCGGTGTGCTGCACTTAGTGAACCCACATTACTGAAAGGCTGAAGGTTTGTTTCATTTGATTTAAAAAAAAAAAAAAAAAAAAAAAAAAAAATATATATATATATATATATATATATATATATATATATATATATATATATATATATATATATATATATATATATATATATATAAATAAAAAATATAATATATAGGAACATATTTTTTCTCCCTTACTCACTAGGCTTTTGATTCAGTCATTTTTTAATATAAGGAGACTCTCAGAACACCGGTGAGTGCACAATTTAGCCGTCTAGCTGCATAAGCAGTTCCGTTAATTACGATCTCATACACAAAAACGCAAAACACATATTAGACATTTGCCAAATCATTTCAAGAAGCATAAGACCTTTAAACTCTGGATTTAAGGATTACTAGTCATTTTGAATTCTATTTAAGGCCTTACTTTTGGAACATTTTTAAGGATCCGCAGATACCTTTAAAACACACAAGTGCATTTCAATGTAGTAAAAGGCCACTTGTCCCCGTAACTGACTTAAAAATGTTCTGTACCTGGTAGGTGTCCCACAGGCGTATGGTGCAGCGCAGAGGCAGCTCTCTCATCAGGAGATTGTTCATCCAACGGAAGGCAAACTGCAGATACTCCACCTCATACTTCTGGAAGTGACTGTGAATATCCTCTGTGAACGGTGAGAGAGAAGAGTGGAGAGCTGACATGCGGTGCTTTCGTGTGTGTGTGTGTGTGTGTGTGTGTGTGAGTGTATACACAGATTTTTGACAGCATTCATGGCAATATAATGAAAACACAAATGTCAGCCTATCGCAGCAACACTCGGGTATTTGTTCAAAAACTTGCCGTCTTTTACTGACACCACAGGCAAAGAGTCGACACTGACTGGTCATTGGGGTGTCTGCGCCTCTTGTGTATATAACACAAATATATAAAACACATCTGAGATCATATACAGGGGGATCCATCACATGATCTTTATACAATACAAAACATAAAAAGAAAGTCTAGAGAATGACAGGTGGTGTTGTCCTAATTTCTGAATATTATAAAAAAAAATGACCAGAAAATGTGTGTTACACAACGTTTTAGTTTTGAACCACTGATGTGAGCAATTTACATGCCTGAAAGCATGGAGATGAGGGGGATATCATGAATGTTGGTAAACTGAATGTTGGTCTCTCCCAACTCGGTAAACTAACGAATGATCTTCTACAAGCAAAAAAACTACAGACGGAGAAAAATATTGTATTGCTGCTCGGAGAACAATAGGAGAGCAGAGTCTCTTTCTCCACAAGTAGTGCAGAATTATTAGGCAAATTAGTATTTTGTCCACATCATCCTCTTCATGCATGTTGTCTTACTCCAAGCTGTATAGGCTCGAAAGCCTACTACCAATTAAGCATATTAGGTGATGTGCATCTCTGTAATGAGAAGGGGTGTGGTCTAATGACATCAACATCCTATATCAGGTGTGCATAATTATTAGGCAACTTCCTTTCCTTTGGCAAAATGGGTCAAAAGAAGGACTTGACAGGCTCAGAAAAGTAAAAAATAGTGAGATATCTTGCAGAGGGATGCAGCACTCTTAAACTTGCCAAGCTTCTGAAGCGTGATCATCGAACAATCAAGCGTTTCATTCAAAATAGTCAACAGGGTCGCAAGAAGCGTGTGGAAAAACCAAGGCGCAAAATAACTGCCCATGAACTGAGAAAAGTCAAGCGTGCAGCTGCCAAGATGCCACTTGCCACCAGTTTGGCCATATTTCAGAGCTGCAACATCACTGGAGTGCCCAAAAGCACAAGGTGTTCAATACTCAGAGACATTGCCAAGGTAAGAAAGGCTGAAAGACGACCACCACTGAACAAGACACAAAAGCTGAAACGTCAAGACTGGGCCAAGAAATATCTCAAGACTGATTTTTCTAAGGTTTTATGGACTGATGAAATGAGAGTGAGTCTTGATGGGCCAGATGGATGGGCCCATGGCTGGATTGGTAAAGGGCAGAGAGCTCCAGTCCGACTCAGACGCCAGCAAGGTGGAGGTGGAGTACTGGTTTGGGCTGGTTTCATCAAAGATGAGCTTGTGGGGCCTTTTCGGGTTGAGGATGGAGTCAAGCTCAACTCCCAGTCCTACTGCCAGTTTCCGGAAGTCACCTTCAAGCAGTGGTACAGGAAGAAGTCTGCATCCTTCAAGAAAAACATGATTTTCATGCAGGACAATGCTCCATCACATGCGTTCAAGTACTCCACAGTGTGGCTGGCAAGAAAGGGTATAAAAGAAGAAAAACTAATGACATGGCCTCCTTGTTCACCTGATCTGAACCCCATTGAGAACCTGTGGTCCATCATCAAATGTGAGATTTACAAGGAGGGAAAACAGTACACCTCTCTGAACAGTGTCTGGGAGGCTGTGGTTGCTGCTGCACGCAATGTTGATGGTGAACAGATCAAAACACTGACAGAATCCATGGATGGCAGGCTTTTGAGTGTCCTTGCAAAGAAAGGTGGCTATATTGGTCGCTGATTTGTTTTTGTTTTGTTTTTGAATGTCAGAAATGTATATTTGTGAATGTGGAGATGTTATATTGGTTTCACTGGTAAAAATAAATAATTGAAATGGGTATATATTTGTTTTTTGTTAAGTTGCCTTATAATTATGCACAGTAATAGTCACCTGCACACACAGATATCCCCCTAAAATAGCTAAAAATAAAAACAAACTAAAAACTACTTCCAAAAACATTCAGCTTTGATATTAATTAGTTTTTTGGGTTCATTAAGAACTTGGTTGTTGTTCAATAATAAAATTATTCCTCAAAAATACAACTTGCCTAATAATTCTGCACTCCCTGTACACACGTCATGTCATTGTTTCATGAACATAAGGACATTCTGCAATAAACAGTAAATTAATATGTGATCATTCGATATTTATGCAATTCGCGTTTGTCTGGATTTCTACTTTCTAGACCTGGTTTGTCCCCCTCTGCACAATGATGCATTGTGTAATTCATTTTGTCTGACAGCCCATGATGTTATTAAGGATCTTCCTGAGACACAGTTGGTGTTTCCATTAATCCTGGACAGATCCGTACATGGAACCTGCAGAAGATTCTGACCACGGTGATGTGTGAAGAAAGCCCGCCTGTTAATTCCATTACCGGGCCTCATTCACCGCTCGCTGGAAGTCAATGGCAGAGCAAAACTGAGCTAAGGCGGTGGAAACAAAGAGCGGCACCCCGGCAGGAGCCGTTCACGTGAGATAAATTGATTCAAAACATAAAAGCGGCAGGGGGGGGAGGATAAATATTCTACATCCTCAGACTGCTACAGTCCAGCGGAGTTACCGTGGCAGAGTCGTTTTTTGGAGTCGGAGATCTTAAAGTGTCCCAACTCCCCCCCCTTCCTTAATCGCTGAGACTTTCAGAAAAATCAATCCCCCCCCCACACACACACACACTCCCCCAGCGGTGCGGCGATGGAGGCCGTTCGTTATGGCGCCACGTCTGATTGATGACACGCCGATGCCACTTCACGCGGCGGCCGAGTTTATGGCCGAGACCCCCTCAGCAAATGATTACTCCAAAACTCCATAAACAGCGACGGTAATGGGCAGGTGGTAAATCAGGGACAGGACGGGACGGGACGGGGCGAGCGGCCAGAGAGCCGGGGATGTCTTCTTACAGACTGAAGGTCAAAACCCTGTAAGGCCTCTGATTTGCAGAAGATCAGGACCTTTCTGTAAAAACCTGAACGCCTCAAAATGCGGCGAACCTGCTGGTGCTTCGGTGGAGAGGCGTAACGAAGGGGCTGTCAGTTAATGCGGTTCACGAAAAAAGATGGACCCAAGCGAGACGGGCCCAGAAGGAACGAAGGAGGAAAAAAAAATCTCACCATCAATTCTGCTGACCAGTTCCTCCAGGGCTTTCACTTTGATCTGAATGCCAGGCTGAGCGAAAGTGTAGTTATCCTGTGGCAGAGGGGGAGAAGACGAGAGAGAGGATGACACAGAGGGGCGGAAGCAGGAGAGGAAGGAGGAGAGGGGGATGAAACGGAGGATTTTTCTTCTAGCCATCATGCATTTCAATCCATTTGTGCAGCTTTACAAAAACACGCCCCTTTCATGCAGCCTGACTATTGTGTGTCCTGGACAGTGTCCCCGTGCCAAAGAAAATACATGGGAGATGTACAATGGGACAGTGCAATGTCTAAATGAGGGAACGAAGCCGCTGCGGCGTCCAATTAAATACATCAGACAAGTCCTGTTCGTTCAGGACATTCACCTGTTTAAACCCGTGACATGGAACCCCGTCACCGAGTAAACGGTGCAGACTGGTGGTCTCTTCACATCATCAAGCAGCTCAAGTCTTTACCATAAAGTAATCGACAATTAATTAATTGCCACCATCTTCTCTATTAAAACTGAAACACTGGTCTAGCAGCACCACCCACGAACATGAGTTACAATGACAACTGTCTGTTAAGCCTGATTTTAAGGCCGGTTTTGTGCCATGAGCGATTGCCGTTCTATCACGCTACATATCTAGTCGAGTCACAAAGCGCGTTGAGAGAGCAGGAGACGAGGTGACAGAAAGGGGCGGGACCTCCAACTGTTTCTGTAGAAGCGATGAACCACCCTGCCTGAGAGCGACACCCCATTTTTCAGGCCAGAGTTCATTTTTCTAGTGATGTTTTGTTGGAAATTGCAGTGCATATTTTTGACGGTCGTCCATTGTTCTTGTGTCAGATTCAAACTATTTGTCTTCTTCACAGAATTTTTTCTTGTTTTCCATAAGAAATTGTTTTTAAATGTTACATATAATCAGTATTTTCACTGGTTAATAATGATATTGACAACTGCTGCCCCTCCGGTGTTAGATAAAGTGCATATTCTTGCTCTAAATTTGACACGAAGGCAATAAAACCATCCATTTTTAAAACAGCTGATGGTCTTTATTTACTAATTTTTTTTTAATTCTCATAACTTATCCAAATTTATGGTTAAATACTTCAATTTCACAGCATGTCGGGTGGGGAGGCAGGTCATATGATGTAAATGTCTCGACAGCATTAGTGCTGCCAAATCACTGCATTTATTAAATGTATTTATTTTCTTTTTCTCTCTCTCTGTGGGTCAGTTTTGGCAGGGGGTTGGCCTGGCGCTGCCACGGCTGCCTCTCTGTGCCCGTGGCCATCCTGGAGAATGGATGTTTGCTGTCTGCGCCCGGGCAGCGGTTCATCCAGCACCCAGCGTGCCTGTCGATCCCACTCCCGATCCGCAGAGAGGCAAGCTGTCTCAGGCGACCACCTCACTCTTATCCCCCCCCCCCTGCTCCTGGGGTGGCAATCCCCCATAGCCAGGTCTGGTCGCTGCCTTGAGGGATGCTGCTCGGGTCTCACCCCTCTCTGGTGGCAGCCGCTGGTTTCATGCTGCCTGCTCAGTGCAACTCTCCCGAGACACGAAGAGGAAAGTCTGGCCCAGGAGCGTGTGCTGAATGGGCAGCAAGCTCCCACATACGAGAGCGTCTGCATGAGCTGGAGAGTCCAGCGTCAGATGGAAGACGACAGGACTACGGGGAGGGCCTGATGATTTTACACGGATACACACACGCTTACCTGAATTCCATCCAGAAGCTTACTCATGCACCAGAAACTGTCCGCCTCGATGTTGCGCTGTGTTTCCAGTGGCAAGGCAGACATCTCAAAGTTCTCCACATCTTCCTCTGAACACAAAACAACAACAAAAATGCCATCAGAGCTACTCAAACACAAGATAATCAAGGAAAAAAAATTTATATATATACACAAACATACACTTTTTTCTTTGAGAACTTTGGGATACAGTTTGAGAGAGAGAGAGAGAGAGAGAGAGAGAGAGAGAGAGAGAGAGAGAGAGACATACACACAGTACAGGCAAAAAGTTTGGACACACCTTCTCATTCAATGTGTTTTCTTTATTTTCATGACCATTTACGTTGGTAGATTCTCACTGAAGGCATCAAAACTATGAATGAACACATGTGGATTTATGTACTTAACAAAAAAAAAGGTGAAAACATGTTTTATATTCTAGTTTCTTCAAACATTTTACTAAACACCTAAAGATGTAGTGGTGTGAGCAACCCCTCCCAGCCATGTGCACAGCTGAAGGACAATCAGAGACGCTGGTGTTTTGTTCTAGTATTGCAACATATTTCCGGCAGCACGACTGTCTTCTGGCGGTTGGTCTCCTGGGGGGAAATGTTTGGGAGTCCTGTCTGTGTTGGATTGTGAAGTTTCACTTCTCTGTGTGTGAACTTGCTAATAATACAAAGTCAGCCTTCTACCAGTGTGTGTGCTACAGTATTAATATGTTTATTATGTACACAAAGGGACAAAGTACAGTTGGACATGGAGATGTAAAATGCAAAGTTGATGACAGATTGCACATGCGACTGAAAAAAATCTGTCTTCCACGATTAAATTAAGTGTTTTTAAAAGACCTGTTGTAAATCATCACCTCTCAGGTCTTGTGGTCTAATCTACTACTTTGTAGGATCACCTCACTCCATTCTGAAAAAAAGGCAGGGATCAGCAGAATCCTCTGGACTACTTTACCGGAAGGGACACTCAGCAAATATAACCTTCTTCACATTTACTCCCAATCCTAATTCCCCATTTTATCCTCCATTTTAAACATTCCCCTGCAGGGGGGGGTGTCCTGTGTCTTTTGGAGATTGAGGGCTAGTAGGTATCATCCTTCCAAATGGCACAAAACACAGCATTGGCCACGCTGCATTGAGAAACCCCCATCTTGTCTGGTCTTGAATGCTAAGCAGGACAGAGTGTGGTTGGTGCTTGGATGGGAAACAGGACTATCAGATGCTGTAATCGTCTCTGTATTATGGTTCATTTGATTATTTCTTTCTGTATATCGTTCTCTGAAATATCTGTATTTTCTGTCTGAACCCTGATGTAAAAGTGCTTCTAATGTTTTAAATCTCTCATTACTTCCCGCAGTGACCTCTTCTGCCCATTCTACATTAAGAACCTCACATTTGGTCTGGTCTTGGAGGCTAAGCAGGTCAGGGTGTGGTTAATACTTCAATGGGAGACTGCTTAGGAATTGCAGTCGGGGATGAGCCTTTCCCTTCCTCTTGTTCAGTCGGTAATTTATTTATTTCTCTGGCCATCTGTAAGATATCTGAATTGCCTGGATGAAACCCAGAGGTAGAAGTACCGGTTCTTCCATTTTAAATCTCTCATTACTTTCCCCAGAAATCGCATCAGTCCATACTACCTTGGGAACCATTGATCTTGTGTGGTCGTGGAAGCTAAGCAGGTCAGAGTGTGGTTAGACGATGGATGAGATGATGTCTAGTAATTAGAAGGGTGTGTGACCATTCCACTTTTTTTTATATAATTGCGTATTTATTTATTGATTTATTTTCCTGTAAGATATCAAATTAAACCGACTCCACCGTTTTCACTTCCAGTCATGGACATCAGATAACCGTAGAGCTTGTCTTGTCCCATTGCCTTGTCTAAGCAGGGCAGGGTGTGGTTATTACTTGGATGACGTGGACTGTTAACACCCTAGGGGTTAAGACACTCACCCATGAACCAGAAGACCCAGGTTCAAACCCCACTTACTACCAATGTGTCCCTGAGCAAGACACTTAACGGTGAGTGTCTCCAGAGGGACTGTCTCATTCATTGATTACATTTTAACCCTTTATTTCATAGAAACAATGCAAGGAACAGCATTACTAATGCAATCATGTGGTAATAAACTGGGCAGCTCATGAAACTCAGAGCAGAAAAAGAGAACTTTGCCAAAATGCAGAGAAGGAACTTAAAAGTGACTTGGGACTTGAGAAAAAATATAAAGAAATAGAAAGTAAGCAAAGACCAATGTTGCTTTCAGGGAAATAAATGCTGCATTTAAATGCTAATGTAGCTAAAGAATACTAATCAACAAATTCAATGTTGCTTCAGTGTACTTGCTAGTCACAAGTTAGATGTTTTTTGTTCGACTCTACACTTGATTACAGAAGGTTTCTCCTAGAAATTGTTCCTTTGCACCTGACTGGGTTTCTCGTTGTCTTTATTCTTCAGAGAAATCACTGAACCCGCCTATACAACTGCCAACTGTATAGAACAGCACATGGAATCTTCCTGAACATCCACTGCATTCCGAACCCAGCAGAATGTCACATTAAGAGAGAGACTGACTCTTTCAAAATATTTTATTTTTTGTGCATGCATGACCAGGACAATTTGTATTTTTTTTTTTGCATATTTTTCTCTATCTTTTCTATTTCAAAAATTGAGCATCTGGGATCTGGTATTCATGTTCTCCCTGTGCTTTTTTTTCCCCACCAGGTTCTCCGGTTTCCTCTCATACTAGGTCCAAGTTGTCCAAAGATGTGCATGAATGGTGTATGAATATGATGGATAGGGAATAATAATGTAGACTCAGTAATATTCAAGAATGGAAGGGATATAATTATATCTAACTAACTCAGAGATAAGTCAACACAATGGTAGTTCTGATATTTGAAACCAGTGACCAACACGTAATTGTATTAACATAATATATTAAAATGCAATAAACATAAGAATTTATGTGGGATAAGGTGGGTTTGAAGAGAAAACCATATAAGTGCTTGTCGATATTTATTTTTCAGCAGCATGTGTGTTTCTTTTTCTGTCTCTTCTGTTTGAAGGTTTTTCCTGCCGAATGTATGCTGGCACTGACAGAACCAGCTAATTGGGCTTTTAAGTAAACTGCTGAACCTTAAAAAATAAGGCCGGAAAAAAAAGGAAAAACAACGGAAGAAAGCGGTTGGTTATTGGAATCCAGTTAGGAACCTTCAGGTAGATGCATGAAAGTCTTTCAAGTGCGAAGCTGCAAGTACTTAAATGGTAATAAGAAATGAGCTGAGGGTCCTGCAATCGTCTGGCTGCGACATTTGCAGGATAATGAGGCCAGTCATGCTGCAAAAACAAGTAGCGAATGGCTGGAGGAACATGACAAAAAGTTTAAGGTGTAGACTTGCCCTCCAAACTCACCAGATGTCAATCAATCGTGACACAGGGCCTACTGCTTACAGGGCCAGTGGTGGCCTAGTGATTAAGGAAGTGGACTTAATCAAAGGGTTGCGGGTTCAAATACTTTTCATGGCTTCCCACTGCATGTGATGGGTTAAATGCAGAGGACACATTGGGTGTCACTTCACTTTCAGAGGTCTTGAAGGTTCAAAGCCGTTTTGCCTCCAATAAGACCACCACAATATTAGAATATTGGTTTTTAAAGCCGAACTGTGTTTATATGTTTGTATATACTTTTCTTTAATCACGTCCCTGCCTCTTCCTCCTTCCCGTTCGTCTCTGCGTCTCCAGTCATGTCTCTGACCTTTAAACACTCTCCAAACAGCCATGTTACACAGCGCCCACAGAAACATCGTGAGGGAGGGCAGCATCTCTGCAGCATACACACACACACACACACACACACACACACACACACACACACACACACACACACACACACACACACACACACACACACACACACACACACACACACACACCCCTGCTGCACAGGCAGGGAGGGGGGGGGCATTAAAAAGCACAGAGATGCTTCCCCTAAACAGAGAGAGTCAGTATGTATTGGAGAAGGTCCTTCGGAGAGCCAATAACCTGCAGAATTTAATGAGGCTGAGCTACTGGTTCACATCTGACAGTATTCCATCGGAAAAAAAAAAAAAAGAAAATAAAATAAAACAGTAGCACGGAAGCAGAAATATAGCGGCAGCTCTCTGGCACCTCTTGGGGGACATCAAACTAATAAAGGAGCCCCTGGACTCGGATGACGGAGCTCTGCATTCGCTGGGTCAGGGGATCGAAGCGGCCCAATGCTTTACTCGCTGCAGACTCGACTATTTTAAAAAAAAAAAAAATAATTTTTTTTACCATTGTCTGCCCACCTCCTGCTCTGATGTGCAGAAGGAAAGAAAAACAGGAAACAGCCAACTGCTCATATCACATTCTAAACCATTCGCATTCTAGACCGTACAATACACAAAACGGGGTGTGTTCATTAATAATCAAATAAGTCTCCATGATTTACAGAAATGAGTAAAAGTGAAGTGATTATCATTGTGAAACACTGCAGCACAGCACACGGTGCACACGATGAAAAGAGTCCTCTGCGTTTAACAATCACCCTGGTGAGCAGTGGGCAGCCATGACAGGCACCCGGGGAGCAGTGTGTGGGGACGGTGTTTTGCTCAGTGGCACCTCGGAGGTTCGGCATTCGAACCCACAACCTTCCGATCAAGGGCCTGCTTCCTTACCCGCTAGGCCACCACTGCCATGTAAAAAAGCTAATTTTCCCAGAATAACTGCAGCACTCTCTTCCTACTGCATTTTATTAGCTTTATTACCAGTCATTATAATCATCTCAGTGCCATATTCCCTAACGGGTGATCAGCACTTTTATTCAAGAAATCTGACCGGTGAACTACTGAATCCTACATTCACAAACGCCCTCAATGCTATAGCAGGACGAAAATATCCCCCTCTGAGATTCATTCATGACAGCACACAACCCAAAAACCCCAAAAGAGGAAGGGAAAAAAATAATAAAACATCCATTTAGTCTTGAGCATTTCTGCACCATTCTTGGGCCCAACACAGCACTTTGCTGGGGACACAGTTTAATACCACTCAGCAGAGACACTGCTATAAAAAGCTGCTTTCCGCCCTTGAGGGAAAATCCTGTTTGTGGGCATAAAGAGCCGGTTGCCATGTGGCTCCAGGACCCAAGCTGGGAGAACTCTGCATTGTTGTGGCTACATTTCCCCCAATCTGTACCACCAGCTGCCCATTAGAAAGAAGCTTCTGTATCGAGAGGGAGGAGAAATCTGAACATACTGGAGTATGAGTGTGTCAACTCGTGTCATTTTACAGTATGACGTTCTGTGCTACAATCGGTACAATCTGCACAGTGCATCCAAGAAAAAAGAAAAGAAAAAACTTTACCATTTTTCTGGCTTTATTTTGAGCTGAACACAAGAAGAGTCGCTCTCTGGTGATTCACATGGGCTTCTCCCAAGGCAAAAATGCCCCCCAAAAATGTAGTCTTGAGCTGCTTCCCACACTCAGTGTAATAGTTTTGAATATTATAGCAACCTTTAGTATTTCAGTAATTTCAATTAATTATTCACACTTTTTTTTTTAAATGTACTCTATTCACAGAGCTACTTCAAATGTATATAATACATAAACATAAATACACCTCGATGAAATTGTCTCAAGGAACTAAATTAGGTTGACATTCCAAGTCGAATGTCTGGGGTCTCCCAGTCATCTTCCTCAAGCAGCTGAGTTCTTGTGGTCCTTATCAAGGTGTCCATCCTCTTCTCCCGTCGAAGCCCCATGCCAAATAAGCTCACGGCTGATAAACCCACACCTCGGGCTACCACATAGTCAAAGTTAGACATTTATATATCTCATGATCTGCTTCAGTCCGAAGATGTGATGCACAAGCAATTTCCCAGAGGGCATTTCCACCACCGAATGCTTGTCAAGATGTTTTTCTTGCCATACGAAAAACCTACTTGCTCAAACTCCTCCTAGGCTCTATCTCTACTTCCAGCCATGCTGCAGTAAAAAAGACAAGTCAAGCTAACCCTATAGTTGGTTTTGGCGGCCTGTCTTAATTTTAGTTTTAGCCTAGTCTTTGTGTCAAGCTGCAATTTTAGTTTTTATTAGTCTTAGTCACGTCCAATGTGTGTCCAAAATGTCCTTTTCTCTCAGCCATCTGCTAACTCACCACCATCTATGACCCACCACAAGCATTTGGAAGTCTAAATTGAATGAGGAAGTGACATCATCTGTGCAACCGGATAGGAGACAGAGAAAAAAGTAATGCAGTATTTAAATAATAATGTGATTTAATGAGAGGAAATGAATTCTCGTCTTAGTCAACAAAAATTAAAAACTACACTAAAATGTCTTGTGTTGTAACCCACATTTAGTCTTGTTTTTCTTCATCACCAATATTACATGATATATTTCATAACAATTGTCATTTACGTCATAAATGTTCGCCAACTAAGATTTATGACCAACCTTGGTGCAAACTGGGCAAGGGAATACTCCAATGAAAAAAATTATCTAAATAATCACCTGAAAATAATCGTGGGAACCACGATCATAGTGTCTGAGGCTGGTGCAGGAATGCTATGCTCTACACTGGACGTACAGCCATATTACCATTTAAAGTTCTGCTCTACATAATTCGTTATATAGAAGGACTTTGGTCTTTCCCTCACCCACTGCGGTGGCTACAGCTCTAAATTCAGCTCTGATTCACGATGGACTCTCAAAACCCCTACCTTCATAAAAGCCAGCGCCTACAAAAAATAAATCTCTTCAAATGTGCAGTGCAGTGGGCAGGAGGCTGGAGAGGCAGAGGGGGTGGGCTGCACCACTGTGAGCCTCAGCTCTCCGAGGTGCTGCCTTGGGTAAGTGAGGTGATGTGCGCTTTGGGGACAAAAAACTCCTGACACACAGACAAAGACGGAAAAAAAAAACCCACACACACACACACACACACACACATAAGGTCATCAATACAATCACAACACAAGCTGCATTTTCCTGCAGCCTACACTACCTGACCAATAAAGAAAGATTCAATATGATCCTGTGCAGGAGGTGTATATGAATGGAGATATGAATGTCGGTTTACTCAGTCCACACTGCCCTTGCTACCCTGCGAGTCTCTGTTAAAGCAAACCCATGCATAACACATGCAGAAAGTGCATTTAGAGCGGTTTTTATTCAGCTGAGGGTGAGTTAAACCGCTGTAGTACCCTGAAATCAAGCAACTCTACATTTCAATACAAAATGCGCTCACATCCCGAGTCTGTGCTCTGCTCGACTTTTGGCCAATTCTCGACAACAGATGGCTCCAGGCTGCTTGCATTAAAGTTTTGAAGAAAAAGCACACACTCTATTCTCAGGGTTAAAATTCAGATGCCCAAATAGGGTCACAAAAGTGCTAATGTGCATGCAGGGCTATAGAAGCCACTTGCTTATATAAATACTTATATAAACTTTTATAAATAAGTATTACATGGACCGATTATCTGAAAAGTCCTTTCAGACAGAGGCCATGTTGTTTGCACACCCCTGAATCAAACACCTAACAAATTCCTTGATCAACATATTATTTTCAGCTAGAGATAAATAGCCCTAATCTTACATTCAGTAATCATTAATCATTAAAAAAAAAAAAAAAAAAAAAAAAAACACTAGCCTCAAATTTCCACAGTTCTAGGATTTATTTTGTGACCTTACAGAGAAAACATGGCCCAATTATGTTTTTGACTACACCACATTATGTCATAAATGTTCAGACACACACAGTATTTTGGTTACCTTCAATGTATTCAAATGTTTAAAAATACCGATGCATTTTATTTGGTCGAATATTTCCGCCGAATATACATTTCCTTGCCTTGATTTTTGACTCTTTTGCCACAAAAAGTGCGTTGCTGGTCTGCTTGGATAATAAGGAATAGCGCAGTTGTCAGGAAACACACAGAAAATGGAAACATCGCTATTGTATACTGGACCTTTGGTCTCTGGAAGCTCACATGCATTACAATTAAATGGAAAGTGCAAAGGCCATTTATTAGGCTAATTGAATAATGCAATATTTTAAAACTTTGATGCCTCAGAAGCACTTATGCTCGTCCTGAAATACTTAATGAAATACTGAACATCTGACGAAAGGCAGCACAGCATGCTAATGCCACCACCACTTCAGCGCAGTTGTGTTGTCTATTGAGGCCTGACCTTTGTTAGCTTTCTGCCACACGTAACACTCTCTCATCACATTTTGAAAGTCAAGGCTATCTGCATCACATCTGACTATGAATTTTTCTTTTCTCTTCTCCCGGCACAAGGACAGAAAACGTGGTCAAGTAAAAGCAAGACAGCATTTTTCGCTAAAACGCTTCGTCCTTTCTTTTCACATCAATAAAGTCCCTCTCAATAAAAAAAATTCTGGTATGCAGACTTTTGGGAGACTCGCCGTTCCTTTCAGAAACTGTCTTTCCAAGGGGAGCCCACTCTTCAAAGAAAGAAAGAAAGAAAGGAGGAAGATGTGGGGAGCAGATTACGCCTGCCAGAGAGGGAAGCGAGAGGTATGGAGGAAGATCGGTGGACATCGCCTCAATAAATCAGCTGTCAGTCAGCGAGCGCGTGTGCTGCCAGCCCGGGCAGCTGGTTAAAGCCGCTCGTGAATGAATGCAGCGCCGAGGTCTGAGCCAATTAGCAACAAAAGCGGCCGGGCAACCCTGACGGAGCACCGACCTCCTCCGAGAATCACAGGACATCAGCAGAAGTGGGAGGACAAAAAGAAGGGTTTATAACAAGTAATGAAGTTCAAGGGTACCTGGTAGTACTCACTAGGATCATGACCTTTGTATACTGAAACACAAACATTTACATATAATGATCATAGTACATCACAATGTGACCCATGTCAAAGTCACTTAAATCCCTACGCTCATCCATTTTTCGGTTTCCAATGAATCAGTTTGAAGGGCAAAATGTTCACGTCTTGCCCTCTTCCTTCGTAACAAGCTAATCAATGTTACAGTATTGATAAGCATATTGGTTGAGATGTGTATTACTGTATATATACACTGTATTATATTGTAAAGCAAGTGGGTAGAGCTTTGTTGAGGTTTTCTTTTTTTGTCCTGGAGGCTTTCTGCCCAGTGAGAGGCAGCGGAGCGAATGTGCTGGGCCATCATTAGGCTCTATAAACAGTTAAATCCCCCCGATCAATGGAGCTCACTCAACTTGAGCTATTGACTCTTGCACAGGCTCTGAGAGGGATGGACACACATTCACAAGCAGAGGGAAATTAAAGAGAAGAAGAACAAAAAGGCAGGCATCAGTATGAAAAATCTGCCTTTCAATAATGAGGCTGGGATGGGAACTGAATGAATTGGTGATGGGGAGCGGGGGTTAAGCAAAAGCAAGCGAGGGGCAGGACAGAAGAAAAAGGGTGGAGAGAGATTAATTGATCAGTGTTCGGTGGCACGATCGATCGCTGCTCCCAGGTAATCTGGGGGGGTGGCGGTGTCTGCAGACTGGTGACATTGCTGGGGTGGCACTCGGGGGAAGAGATCAATTGGCTGCCTTTGTTCTTCTGTAATCCTGAACTATCTATAAGTAATTAACCTTCAGACGAAGTGAAGAGGAAATAAATAAATAAGCGGCGAGTGCGAGCGAATAGCAATGAGGGCCACGTGTTGAGCATGCTCATTCACTCGCCCCGCACCGCCCCGCCCCTGGCGTCACGCTGCGCTCGCCCTGCCACTGGCACTGACGGAGCTTCTGCTCCGAAAGGTCAGACCCCGGGATCCACGCGGACGCACCAGACAGCCTTTCAGCCCGTCCCGCCGCACACACGCCGCAGCCAGCATGTCCTGCGGACAGGTCACAGCCGCTCCAGACCGGCTGCAGACCATTTCCAAGCACAGCGGCTGCAGCGGCCTGCGTGGGTTACGCAACGCTGCATTACAATACAGCGGTGGGCATTTGGAAATTTGTCAAATGTTTATAGCTTGCCATTTTAAAGTATTGCATAATGAAATTTATGCAAAATAAAGATCCTTGATGCAACCGCGATTACCAACACAGGAAAAAAAAAAAAAAAAAAGAACAATTTCATAACTTGGTTACATAATAAAAAAATGATTAAGAGACTGTGGAGGTCTGTTTTGACAAAAACTAAACAATACAAATGCATATACCTTTCCTGTACTTAAGCTGCATAAATGTGTGTGTGTCTTAAGAAAATTTTCTGATACTCATTTAGCACACCGAGATGGCATAATAGTTGTTTGTATGTAAACTTGCAGCTACAGGGAGCGATGTGGGGGGGCCAAGCAGTCTAGGAGGCCAGCGTTGCCATGGAAATGTGATATAATCGGTGCATTAACTTAATTATCGCGCTAGGAAATGGCCTCATTTCCTGTTTTGGGATGCCGCTGTTGAATACGATTGCAGTAAACGGCATCAGAGCTCGGGATCAATAAGGCATGACTTCAAACGACACTTCGGGATTATGAAGAGTAATGAGCAAAAACATGTTAACTCATTCCAGTGCATGATAAAACGGGACAATTCTGAGCATCATTTGGTCGAGGCCTTAAGTCAGTTAGGTCATAATTGTACATGAAATCATTCCGGATATATGGGCTCACTTCCTGTTTGCCGTCTTCGCAATCCATTGTGGCTGCATTAAGCGTTTAGTCTGTATGGACTGTCCCAAACTGAGAATATACTGGAAACAGTATTAAGGAGGAGTTCAAGACAAAATGTCAGCTCAAAACAGGCCATTAGAAGTTGATTTTGGACACCTGCAGAGAAAAAAGATGTACGAGGACAGGAGATGAATGTGGCTCTGTGACGGAGAGACTGACTTCAGTAATAAGAGACAGAGTGAAAGTAGCGAAACACATTAGTACATTAACAGCATTTATCAGACGCCCTTATCCAGAGCGACTTACAATCAGTAGTTACAGGGACAGTCCCCCCCCTTGGAGACACTCAGGGTTAAGTGTCTTGCTCAGGGACACAATGGTAGTAAGTGGGATTTGAACCTGGGTCTTCTGGTTCATAGGAGAGTGTGTTACCCACTAGGCTACTACCACCATTAGTAAAATTCCTTCATTGATTTAATTTATTCAATGAGGAAGCCTATATTCAAACATTTCTAAATGTCCTTTTCACGTATGGAAATATTAGTTATATAATATCTCGGTTATGGTCAAAAACTATTTGATAGTAGCCATTGTGGATGGATGGGGTGAAATTTTTGACCTTTTTTTTTTTGTTTGAAAAGCATGAGGGAACAGTCCCCAATTATCGTGCCAAATTTCCTTTTTCCCCCTCATCCCCAGGGGCTGCCACAGAGTGCCAAAGAGAAGACAGGGAATAAAAAATTGGTGCCTATGCAGATTCGCTGTTAATGTAACCGAAATGTCATGGCAAGAGCACCGGCAGCATAACTCAATTTTCAGCAACATAAGACTTGGAGAATATTAATAAAATTTGTCCAAACTGTCCTCACTGTGGGAAAACAACATTAGATTATGGATTCGGAGTGAAATGGCCCTTTAAAAGGCAACAAGAGCAGCACCATTTATAGCGCTGTTCAATAATCCCACTGCAAATTCACTTATAGAGTGTATTCATCACCGATTCAGGCTCCCGTCCGACATAAAACTAAACGTTTGCAAACACAGACAAGCGTTTAACAGTACTGTGGAATCGATAAAATGAAATAATGAACTGCAACGTTGCTAATGGAATTGATGAACCGGAGCCATCAGATGCATGTGGACAGCTATTGACAAAGTGACGCAGCGGTGGAGTGGAGCACACTTACCCACAAACTCAGAGAGGAACACCACAAAGAACGGGGTGACCAGATCATTAATGCCCTGCACATAGCCGCTGGCCGGGTGGCGGATGGCCCAGATGAAGAGGATTCGCTCAAACACCTAGAAAAGGCCACAGACAGCAGCGGGTTACACAACGCGCCAAACGGACCCGCGTAACCCCGGCCGCCAAGCAGCGGCCCAAAATGCCAAGGCATTTTAGCTGCCATGGCAACAGGGGCAGGAGGCAGACCTTCACACAACCACGCCGCCCTCTGCTGGTGCACTTGCAATGATCTGGAAATGGAACCCATATCCTATTTAACCAACGGGAATGCATCATTTTTCCCAGGGGAAAACACACCTCACAATGATGCAGGAAACCGCATGGATCAGAAAAATCAAAGTCTCGCGTCCACAAATGCACTGTTCTGTTAATGTAAAAAAAAAATAAAAAATCCTGACAGCCAAATAATATGTAATGAAGCCAGGCCTGGTGATGCCATGGCATTCCGCTGCAGAATCAATGATGCATTTGTTTGTGCTTACTTCGCCATAAGGCTGTGTGGAACGAAGTGAAAGTAATTATTTTCTGTTACCCACACAAGCATGAATATTTAATTTTGTCAATATAGTAGGGAAAATGTGCTCATAATAACTCATAATATTGATTGCCTGATTAATATTGCGGCAAATAGGCAATGTATTGTGCTTCCACATCTCTGATGTTTACATATGTCATGAAAATGAGGCCAATCTTAATTTTTTTAATTTTGCCTAAGAATTATATTCTAAAATTGGAGGCTAGTAACCACTGGTAACCATTGCAGTTACTTTTTTTTTATGTAAAATGATCACTGATTATATGAGTCCTTCATAGACAATAATAAAAAAGGACCACAGCTTTGAAGGTGAATTGCAAGATAGAGGTCATTTCTTAAAAAAAATCCAAGAATACAATTTAGGTGTTAAAAAAAATTACACAACAGAAAAGAGAAAAGATCAAGCACTTGACACTTCATCTTCCCTTGCACATCAATGTAAGAACGTGTTTATCGAGCTTCCTCTGAAGACATCAAACTGTTGAATCTGCTGCATTGTGCCAGCTTTAAAAAAAAATGAATTGCTTTGGATGAGAGATAAAATAACACCATCTGTTCAGAGTGCCGGAGTTGTAGAGAAGAAATCCCGTGGGATGCATTGTCTGGGCTCAAATAAAGCCCAGGGTCTGTATTCAAAAAGGCCCCTCGGAGTCGGTGTGTTATCTTTGCCTCTTAGCTCAGTGTGACTGAGGGTGTAGGGGGGGACGTGCACGACAGAAGCCCAATAAGCGCTCCTGCGTCCAGACAAATTCTAATCATTAAGCCAGGTTATTTTATCTGATGTGACCTTAAGGGGAAAAAATGTGAGGAATTGTGGCGCCTGGAGAACCTTTAACGGCTCCACCATTTCCTTTTGGCACCGTGGCTGTTAACATAAATGTTATCCCAGTTTAAAATCATATATTAAGCAAACCTTTTTCAACAAGAACAGAACCCAAGAACATAAGTGTGAGCGCATCACTTCCAAACAGATGGGGTCCCTGGGGTTGAGAACTTTCAAAAATTATGCAATATATGGTAAAGATTTATGAAGAAACTCCAGGTCTGGGTCTCCATCACTGGCAGCTTCTCCTTCGTTGTCTTTTAGCGCATTAGTATTCTGCGAAGCTGTGAAGAGCCTGTGGTGAAGGAACGGGGTGGGAGGAGAGGGCAAGACTCGGAGCCGAGCACCAACTCACCTCCTGCACCAGGGGCTGCTGGAAGAGGGGGATCAGGGGGTTCGTCCTTGGGATGTCAGTGTGGATCTGGAAAGTAAAAAAGCACACAGCAGAGAAAAAAAGGAAGCATTTACCATCCTGTCGGCTGAGGAGCAGATGTCTTCCAGGTTAAAACTACAGTCTGACTCGATAAAAGCCCCCGAGTGCACAATTGAGTTATAACCCATTTCCCTATGCAAGTAATAGGACAGATCAATCAGGCCTGAACTGATCACTATTGATCCACCTTCATAGCTCAGTTGAGGAAGGCTTCCGGAATTAAAAGGGCTGTGTCACTATAAAAAGACACAGCTGCATGAATTACATAACACACTACATATGAATGCGGTTAAGTAAGCAGCCCCATAATCAGAAGGTTGCCGGTTCGAATCCCGATCTGCCAAGGTGCCACTGAGCAAAGCACCGTCCCCACACACTACTCCCCGGGCGCCTGTCATGGCTGCCCACTGCTCACTCAGGGTGATGGTTAAATGCAGAGGACAAATTTCACTGTGTGCACCGTGTGCTGTGCTGCTGTGTATCACATGTGACAATCACTTCACTTTATTATCTCTGAAAGTGATTGTCCTTGTGAAGCACTGCAGCACTGTACACACGAAATGTGTCTTTGGTGAGCAGTGGGCAGCCCGTGAAAGGCACCTGGGGAGCAGTGTGTGGGGACGGTCATTTGCTCAGTGACACATCGGTGGTTCAGGATTCAAACTGGTAACCTTCCAACTACGGGTCCATTTCCTTACCCGCTATGCCACCACTGCTCCTATAAAAAAAAAAAAAAGCGCCATGCATTATTTAACACACTATATATGAATGCATATGCATATCACTATTATCCTAACAGTTATGGGCCATTATATTAGATGAATCAGGCTCTATAACTGTAGGTAAGTATGAATTTTTATATATATATATATATATAATGGCACTGGCAACAGTCCTGCAATGTCCTGAGTATCACAGAATCAATATACCTGTGATGTTGTTGTAAATGGGGGCTGCTGTATGTGCTGGAGATTTTTAAGGTCCAGTGATGTGACTGACTGTGGTGCCCTTTCAGTAGGGATGTAGGACCGTTCCAGACAGAGCAGGGACATTTGTTTTAATGGACCTTTGCGCTTGTGATGCAATGGGGAAACGAGCAAGAGACGGCGGGCGATATCGAGCCCAGTGCCCCCCGCCATTAACCGGATTTCTTATGGCCAGCAAGGTTATCGATTCCAGCCGCAGACATTAATATCACACAATGAAGAGTCTATTTTTATAGGGGTTTTATTGTGTTAGCGAGGCTGTGCCGGACCAGGGCCGGGGGAAGAGTTATTCGGAGTGGTTTACTACATGTCTCGGTGAGCCCTGGTCTTCAGACACGACCTCACATGACTCGCCGCAAACTGCAGGGTTGGAGGCTCTCGCTAGACCTTCCCCGCAATCCATGCGAACAGGCGCCGGCACTTTTCAAAAGACAATAAATATTTCAAAGCTGGCAGGATGACGGGGGTGGGGGGTGGGGGAATCTGACATGAATAATTAAAGCAACTGTTGACATTTTGACTTTTTGGTTTTAAACGAAGTTCGACAGAATCACCTGTGGCAGTACAGCAGCGAATGGAGTGGTTATATATATATATATATATATATGTGTGTGTGTGTGTGTGTGTGTGTACATACATACACACAGAATTACAAATCTACTTCCCATCCACAGTCTGGCTTATATCACATGCATTTGCTTTGGCAGATTTGATTGACTCTTGCTGTGTGTCAGGAGGTTTTTGTAGCAACCCTCTAATTATTTCAGTAATTAAGGGATCCGATTGGCAGGACAGAAGTCACATTGGCATAAATTAATTAAATGGCCGCTTACGCCCACCCACTAGGCTGGCCCATTCCTATTGTGTGTGTGTGTGTGTGTTTTTATTATTAGCATGTGTACTAATCATCTAGTCCTTGACTTAATGGGCCAGATGTGAGCTCCGTATGAGAATTCAGTCTTTAGCGCAGCAAGGTTCTGCAAAAATCTCAAAGTCGCAAAATACGCTTTGCATCAATAGATGTAGTCAATTCTACTGGCCTCTGCTGACCGCCCGCGGAAAACTGTTTCTGCTGGTGTGTTTAATTTTTAAGACCCATCAAGAGCCCATTTAACACAATCTATACGTTATAAATTACAAGGTCCTGCCTCTCTGATGGGGTTGCCAATCATGCGTTTGCAGCAGTCCCTCTGTAAAGAGCAAAAAGTGACACTAACAAATGCCGCCTGCCCGGTGTTGACGCTGCGCTCTATTACTTAAGATTGTCCCCGCTGACTGCCACTGAGGCATGGACTCCACCGGGCTTCCCCTCGAGCATCCTGACAGTTAATGGACTGTGCACGCTGTTAATGGACTGAAAAAACAAAACAAAAAAAACAATGGAAACGCTAAAATGATTATCAATTTGGTGCCGCGCCGGGTTCTATGCAGAGGTCGGGGAGGGTCATAATAATTTGAAACAGTCAGGTGTCCAAAGGCTGTCAATGCGCAGCTGCCACTTAAGTCTTACTGATGGGAAACGGGAGCATGTAATTAATTCAAATGCATTATGAAGTGCACATTAATATTACTCGCCACAGCGCCAGCATGAGGTTGTCTTTAGGTGAAACTTATTTTCTGCAGACACTCCCCCATCCTGTCCCCACGGGGCCACCGTTGCACGTCTATTCATTCCAGCCTTCTGTGTTTTCAGCCTGCCACATACACTGTCAGGCTATTAATAAGCAGCTACGGCTGGTGGAGAAAGTCTGGTTGCACCTCATCTCTCATTGCAGAAGCGAATGGCAGCGATTGGAGGTGGCCAGCCCTGCTGCTGAAGGCCCACCTGGCACAATGTCTCACCGCTATTCTTCAATCATCAGGATTGGGCAATTGGTAAAAGAGTAATGATCTCGGTTGCACAGCGATGAAGACCTCCTCAAAGATAAGTGGGAACCACTGCCACATAACCACATAATAACATAAAAGTAAAAAAAGTGTGATATTGCACAACAGTTGAATAACTGTAATATCCCACCTCTTTACTGTCATCTTACCTGCACTTTAACACACTGCTTACTTTAATTATACAAGTCTACAATATTTACAATTTCATTAATTTATTTTCTTCTATTCTATTTATCTTTGTTGAAACCCATAGTTTAAATGTGCATCTTGCTGGTTTGCTCCAAACGTTCTCTCACTGTAATTGATATGGTGACATTAAAGGCATCGATCTATTTATCGATCACTCTATTATAAATGCACCGAATGGAGTTTGGTATAGTAATAATAAAATTAATGACAATTTCAAGAGACTGCTAATTTCATTACTAAAACTATACGTATACACTTAGGAAAGTGTGTGGATATGGCCTGGTGTGTTGTGAGGTTACTGCTATTAGAACCAATATATTTTATTTATCTGGACTATTCAGGTGTAGGAACATCATTGGAATAAAATCGGAATTTCCAAAACATCTCATAAAGGTCTGGGTGGCATTTGGCCATACTGACATACTGGCATCATGTTCAAATAATCCCAAATCCATAAGCAAAGAAGTTCATTAAGTTTAATGACTGTTAGAACAGACTCACTGTACTACAGTCTCAGATTTGGACTGATTTACTACTAATTAGTCACAGCAAAATACAAAAAAAAAAAAAATCTGCTCAATACCTGACAGCTGATTGAACAATTTTGTTTAGTAATAGATGGATTATAGATACTATTATAAGTTTTACAACCACTCATGTTATGGTGCTAGTATCTTTATAATTTATACAACTTAATTCTGCACGATTTCTGCAATGAGTAAAAGTTTCAGGTTTAGTAGGGAATTTGGGTCTGTAGGTGCAGTACCTGTCTGTAGGTGTCTCGGTGGTGCTCGTCTGTGCGGGAGTCGTAATACTGCTCGATGAAGCCGAAGTACTCCTCCCGCTTCCTCCGCAACACCAGCTCCCGGCGCTCCATGTTGGCAGGGAGGTAGCCCTGCCGCCCAACAAGCCAAACAGAGCAAGAGTCAAGAAACTCATTCAAAAAAAAAAAAAAAGCTAAATTATTCAAATGCAGTAGCTTCAAAAGCAGATTACTCTCATCTACTCATACAATATAAAAAAGGAGGGGTGCAACAAAATACATAACAATAACGGTAATTCCTGGATGGTACGATCGTCTGTCGTTTCTCTCTCGGCCTCCCCATCAGCCTCCCTCCCACTCCAGTTCACTTCATTTTCCCTCCACGTTTCCCTCCTCTTCACCGCAAAATTAATTCAAATGAGCCACACTGGAACAAATGAACTCTTTCCAAGCGCTTGAACTCGATAAACCATGATGACGACTCAGAAACATCAAGAATGCATCTGCTGATACTTGATTTGAATACAATGAGGCAGAAAATGATCGCAGACAAATATTTCTTTTTTTTTTTTTGTGCATGTACATGAACTCTACATGCAGCAGAAGAGAATCGGAAAACTGCACAATTCGTGTCTATTCACCCACTGACATTTACAGTTAATGACAGGAAAAGCTCTCCACCTTTCAGGCGGTCATAATGTTATGGCTTATTGGTGTTTATGAGAATGGATGGTTACATTTCAAAGGACCTTTCAACACAATATTTTCATATTCGATACTCTAGAAGGGCAGCATGGAACGCCCGATCCCTTGAAAGCTCTTCGCTCAGTTCTGCTTTCTAGCGACTCTTTAAGCTCTTATACCATGAAGCATCTGTACACGGAGTCGTTCCTTGAGTCATTCTGGAAAACTCTCCAGCCAATTGGACGTATGGAAATATCATTTTAGGAGCCGCTGTAGTTAATTTTTCACGTAAAGGCCACTGTTAGCAGGAGAGGATGGCTGGGTTTCAGCGGAGTGGGCAATCACTCACTGCCGGGAGAGGCGCGCCGTCTGCCTGTGCCCGGAGGTACATGATATTGACATTGAAGCAGGCTGCTGAACCGTAAATGAACAGGTTCTCACTCCCGCGCGCTCATTAGATTCCCTCTCGACCCAAATATGGCAGAATGGCTCCACCAGCCTCAATTTCCAGGTGATGATAGGATTTCCAAGGAAATGGAACATTAGCAGCTGCAACACAGCAGAACGGGAACAAGATCACCTATGGCAAGGAGAACAGAAGTTACGGTGCCCGTCCTACGCTGACTTAACGTGATCGTTATTGGTACTGGCGGCAGAAAATAGTCAATACAACACTGCGATGACTTCTGCAAGGGCGACGACTGGAAATATGAAAACAGTCGTCCTGAAACACATCTTGTCGAATTTTCTCCGGAGTGAAGGCAGGCATTAGGAAACAACGGCGAGTTCGGTCATAATTAATTGAAGCAGTGAGTGCTTTTAGATGTCTACATCTGTGACGAGGACCAGTTAGAGTGTAATATTAAGTTAGTTCCACGGCTGGAAACACATGCTGCAATTGTAATGAAATGAGGGCGGGGGGAAAAAAACCTGTTATGGCAACCCACATCATAATATGATATATAAAAAGTCTCAATTACATTTTAGGGACATAGGTGTATTGGAATAATGAAGCAATGCATTATTAAGTCAACTGAATTGACAGTTTGGCAGCCACAATGCATCATGGGTCATGCTACTAAGGTCAAAATACCAGACTATTAAAGTCAAAACAATCAGGACATTGTTATAGTCAGTATATGTTTTTATTTGGTGAAATATCAAATGTTTTAGACACATGACCAGCCAGTGAAATTTCAAAATGTACCATTTTTGGGGGGTTTGATCTTAACTATTTAAAGACCAATGTAAGCAAAAATATAATAGTTATTGCCCAAAGAACCACAACCCTTGTCCTCATTCAGAATTCCACTAGCTTTGTTTAACAGTAAAACTATGATGAATGTAGACGGGTCCAGGCTAAGCACAGGAACATTCCCAGAGTGCTTTGCACTGACCCTGCAGAGGTAGCGTGCTACGTGATGTATGCCCTTGGCAGCCTCCTGTTTGAATGTGCTGTGATTGTATAATGTGACAGAGATATGTATTATTCCAGAGCGGTGCAATCGGTCACTCTGGCCCAGTTGTCTGTACAACATTAAGGTCAGTGTGACGCAGGGGAGCCATGATCATGGCTGTCGCTGGGGAAATAAACTCTGCCCGAACGGGAGGCTGCCGGGCGGCTGACATTGGGCGCGCTCCAAACCACGCTCGCTCGCTTCCTGAATGGTGTGCGTCGCTAAACTGAATGTCACAGAATTTAAAAGGTCTATTTGTGGTGTCAGGGACTTTGGGTACATGGACAGGACAGGGGTGGGTGGGGGGTTTTCAGCCTGCGGCTCTCACCGACAGCAGTCTCCAGGTGATTGGCCGAACTTCCCTGGGAATTCCTGACCAGCTGTGCTTCCTCAGTTCCTCTGCAGAATAAACAGTATATAGACATGAGTCAACAAACACACACACACGCACACACACACTCCCCAATGACTAAACACTGGGAGATATTTGCATAATAACTTTTCTTAGAAAGCAGATACTGCAAATTTAGTGGACTCCAATTAAGGGGTCAAGTTGGACAAAACCGGGAAGAAATTGAATGATTACCCCTAATCTACCCCTAGTCTCATTTCTATTATCATGTAACCACATAAATAATGTTTGGTGAAATGGTGAACTAAAATGAGTCTCTTGAGAAATGCAGACGCCCGTTTGATGCTCAAGGTGTACAACAAGCTCTGTAGGTATTGGTCATTTGATTGTGATCTGTAAAAGCCATGCTCAATAGGTTGATGTATATACATTCAGGAAATTTTACATTCATTTCAAGATTTTTCATCTCTAATTTATGGATAGGTAGATTTTTAAATTGTCATGTCATTAAATGTTCATTTATAGGGCGTCTGCCAAATTCCTTAAACGTAAATATAGGTCTTAGTGGTCCCCTAATACAGTATTTGAAGTCTGTATCTGGTGCAGAATTACAGCCACTTTGATCCAGTCCCACAATGAGATTCCCCAGGACGCGCCATTTCGGTGTCTGTTGCTTTAGAAGCTAATGAGGAGGAGGGAGGCGGGACGAGGAGGAGAGCAGTCCTATTCGCGGAAATGACGTCATCAATACCATTCACCAAAAACATTTTTGCCACAGACAGGAAGTTGTGTCAGTGTATTTACAAAAAAAAAAAAAAAAACTAGCCCACTGGTTTAGTGTGGCAGAAAGTTTAGTGTGGCAGAAAAAAAAAAAAAAAAAAACACACAAATGAAATGCTCTGCATGTTTGGTTTGGTGGAGATAATGTTTAAGGGGTGGGGTGGGAAATTCTATGGGTGGACAAAGCATGAAAAAATGGGAGGTAGCCTTTCTCTTAATGATGACATAAGGGGACAAATTCCAGATCCGACCTGAGTCTGTGCTGCCGCTCTCTGAACAGCGAAGCAGAACGGCCAAAGCGCTCTTTACAACCATCGCCATTTCTAGCCAGTGCAGGATCATAGATGGGCTAGAACTCATATTAATGTTAAATAAGCACACATTTGAGAGATTACAAAGTGTCACAAAGTGACATTTTTATAATTGGGGACCTTTACATTTGGTGTGTGTCTCTCAAAATAGGGTGAGGGTGGCAAAAACAAATGTTAAAAGCCACAAACGTTTTGCGTTATTGCAGTTCCGTGGTTTTCTGTGGCAAGCATGCGAAATGCTCCTGACTCACATGATGCTCAGTCTCCATAAACTTCCAGGTGTTAATAACATGTTGGGACAGTTCTTCACCTCATTTTAGCAACTCGATCCACCTTCTACCGTTTCAATTGCATGTATTATTTGCAGTAATTACACTCGGGAACAGAGTAACATCTTTTCCAAGACCCCATGTGCTCTGAGTTAAGTACACAAGTTATTATTTGATTCAATTAAATGACAGTAGCAGGTATGAGGTTCGGAAAACCAAAAGGAATGAGACACCGGGTCTTTCCATTCACATTTTACAGACACAAGGTTTCTGGCATCTCCATCTCCTTTTAATCCATGGATGCTTTGCTCCCCCCTCTGGACAACCACGTAAACACTCTTCACCAACCCCTTGGCCTCCCCATTACCCACGTACCATAATGCACCCACTCACTGTAGAGCCACTCGAGCAGCTTTGAAGAAGACAAATCACAGCCCTGCGGCAGATATCATGTTATTAACTGGAGGGTGTAGCAAGTCGATGTCACAGTGCTCAGACGTTGTAAAGATGGGTCTGATATGAGCCGCATAAATCAAAAAAAAAAAATTTCCATTCCCTGTGACAACTGGGACCGACTCGAGAGTGCCTCGTAATTTCAGGACTGGAGTCTTCAGAGGACGCAGCCCTCCGCACCTCCACATGTTAAATGAGAAGTCATTTCAAACAATAACCTTTGGAACTGAAGCGTTTCCCTTAATTATTTTACCTGAGCACATCACAAAAAATTTCAGTGGAGGGTAATATAATTATATTACTTATTTCACCTCATACTGGAGGAACAGGTCAGACCAAGAACGACAAATCCTTGGCAAAAAAAAATTAAAAAATATTATTTTAATTGTGTCACAGTCGCATTTGTCCCTGACACCCAAAACAAGGTCAAAAGGTCACTTGCTGCCTTATATAATGTTATTAACTATATAGAGAACAAGCGGAGGTTTGCCACACAGCATCAGCGATTGTCACCACATTATCCCCACCACAACCTGGCGCCAACCTTGCGCGCGACGCCGTTTCCTGATCATATTTGCTCCTCCCCCACCCTGCATCGATTCGGGACGACTCGAATGGTACGGGTTTCATGTTAATGGGATCATTACAGCAGCGGCGCCTCGTTGAACAAATGCATAGAAAACAACTCGTTTTCATGGCTGCCCTGTTGCACGCTGCTGACACATGGAGAACAGAAGGATCCCTCGGTGTGAAGCCAGCCAGAAAGCCAGCCCAGAGAAGAGTGAGTGTGTGTGTGTGTATGTGTGTGTGTATACAGTAACTGAAAATAAACATTTTATACATTTTTACATATTAAAAATGTATTATTATTATTTATTTTATTTTTTTTACCCAAATCGGTGTTGGGAGCGGCCAGCAGCTGCCTGAATTTATCCAGTCGACTCTTCTCCCGTATTGTCATGGGCGGAGCCCCTGAGGCGTTCTGGTCCGACATGCGGGCCACCAGCGGGATTATGGGCCGCATGGGTAGAGACTGCTGCTTCTGCAGGGTGGAGCGGACTGGAAGGGGAGGGGAGGGGAGAGAAGTCAGTCACATGACCTTATGAAATGTGTCTGGATTACTACCCACCAAAACTGAAAGTGAAAGGTGAAGAAAGAGGTGAAGAAAGAGGTGCGATCACCCTGTTTTTTTTGTTTTTTTTTGTGTGTGTAGTGTGTGTGTGTGTACCCTTGCACACTCTTATCACTCCGCTGCACATTTACATTTCCACTGAGGAGGAGCGAAGCGGGTGAATCATTTCAACTTGGCCACACACCTGCCCGGGGGAATACAGCAAATACAGAGATCTTCATGCTAAAAAATTCTTACTTTTATGCAAATCTGCCAGCTCTCCGTCCTTCCAGAATTTGTGGAAAAGAAGGAAAGTATTTCAATTTCGCACAAACAAACAGAAAACCCATATAATTCAACATCCCTACTATTTCATTTGAGCCCTTTTACTAAATTTACTAAAACTGTGATCCCGGGCACAAAAATGTACACGACATGCTCAAATTTCCAAACCAAAAGCTGTGGCCCAGACAGATGCAAGATTTTCTTCAGATCAGAAAGAAACACATGCCTGCAGCGGTGGAGAGCAAAACAAGAAATACGTAACAGTTGGCACAGCAACACGTGAGAAGTTCAAATTTCTTGCTCATTTGCTGAGATTCATTGGTTACCTCACCGTTCAGAGAAAAATCAATTCAGCTTATCTACCTCATTATAAAAAAAAAAATAATAAAAAAAAAGACGATGGGCAGCTGTAGACCTCCATACCTGCTGTGGTGTTGAGCTGCGCCTCGCTGCTGGACTTCACTACCCTCCCGTTGGCCGGCCCGCCGTCTGGCTGCAGCCGGTCCCGGCAAGGCTCCGGGCGGGGCGGCGACTGCCTGCCGGCGGGGTGGGCGTCGGCCTCGCACTCAGACAGAGTGGAGAGAGGTGGGCGGGGTGCTGCTGAGGTATGTGTGGCGCCTAAGAGGCCTTCGTCGTCCTCGTCCTCGATGTCCCAGGCATCGTTTGTGCTGCGCGCGAACTCGTGGAAACTTGATGCCTTTTTGGACTTGACATTCAGACTGTTCGTCTTTGGAGTGTCTTTCAGGAACCTGTGACGGGAAAAGAGAGAGGCTGTGAACAAAAGGGACCCAAATTGACAATGTCAGGCGTTCGTTTTGGTGGCATGAAATGAAAGCAATCACGAAGATGCACTTTCACAGAGGGGACTTGTGTTTCAAGCAACACAGAACATTGAAAAAATAAAATCACGGCTTAAAAGCATTGCAAAAAATGGGTTAAACATAAAAAGAAAATCAAAACAGTGCTTAACTGTATCAAACCGCGCATCGTATCATCCAGACACACACACACACACACACACACACACACACACACACAACCGAGGAAGGCGGTGAGTGCGAGGGACTCCATGCAGGGCAGCAGGCTTCGTCTGCACTTACGTGTGCTGAATTCGGGGGTCAAGGGGAGGGTGCTGTGCTCCGTAAACCGGCTGCATACTGAAGAAGAAACACAGGAAGCCCATTTACTGACACCGAGTACCAGGGCCGGAGCTTCAGCAAGGGAGCAAGGTGCTCAGTGACCATTTAATCCATAGAGAATGAACACTGGCATTCATGAATGTTGAAATTTCAAACTCTGTACCAATACTAAGGCTGGTCCTCGATACTACACTGCTCAAAAAAATAAAGCAAACACAAAAAAATAAAAAAAATCACACCAAAATTATACAGGGTGGGCTATTTATATGGATACACCTTAATAAAATGGGAATGTTTGGTGACATTGAACACATTTTACAAGTGGTCAGAAACTTGTAAATAACTCATGAAAGAATAAAGTTACGTTAAAACCAAGCACACCTTTGTTTTTCCTCACCAATAAATTTGATGTCACATGACCCTCTTCCTATTGAAAAAAAACAAAAGTTGGATCAAATGGCCGACTTCAAAATAGCCACTATGGTCGCCACCCATCTTGAAAAGTTTGCTCCCTCACATATACTAATGTGCCACAAACAGGACGTTAATGTCACCAACCATTCCCATTTTATTAAGGTGTATCCATATAAATGGCCCACCCTGTAGATCAAATGTATCAGCCCACGGAGGTCTCGATTTGGAGTCACACCCTACACACTACAGGCTGATCCAACTTTGATGTAATGTCCTTAAAACAAGTCAAAATGAGGCTCAGTAGTGTGTGTGGCCTCCAACTTTCCTACAACGCCTGGACATGCAAATCTGCCAATCTTCGTGTTCTCTGGCAAACACCAAACTTGCTCCACGGCTTTGGGCTGTAAGCACGACCCCCACCTGTGGACGTCTGGCCCTCATACACCCCTCATGGAGTCTTTTTCTGACCATTTCAGCAGAATTATGTTTACCGTGTCTCTCATGTAAACACTGCGTCCCCCAGGTAGCCAGAGGAGGGGCTGAAAGCTGTCTGCTGGAAATTGTTGTGGTCTGCTGGAGACTTCCGTGAGGAAGCAGATGCAAAACTGCTGCCAGGGTGGTAGTAGCCTAGTGGGTAACACACTCGCCTATGAACCAGAAGACCCTATTTCAAATCCCACTTACTACCGTTGTGTCCCTGAGCAAGACACTTAACCCTAAGTTGCTCCAGGGGGACTGTCCCTGTAACTACTGATTGTAAGTCGCTCTGGATAAGGGCGTCTGATAAATGCTGTAAATGTAAATTCAAAACTGGAATTAAAGTTTCGATACCATTGCTAGTTGATTTTTTACTATTTACTATATATTTAATATCAGTTTAGACATTTGATGGGGATTTAATGTAGCGTAGAGCATGGTAGACCCAAATTCTCACTAAGAAGCATGTGATCCTGAGAACTTTGTGATCCTGACACAAAGTTTCACTCTCGGGTCTTGAAAATCTAAAAAATGTGCAACGTGCTTTAAGGCACGTTTCATTTAATGATGTGTTTTGATGCTTTTCTGGATTAAACATCTTAATGAGGCTATGAAGGACAGAGCAAACCACGCACTGAATACACTGTGGCTACAGGAGATCATAGAAAAAAAACCACTAGAAAACTGTGTTGCCAACCTGGCAACCCTGCACGCAAATGTATATTCCAATAAAGCGAACGTATTATGCGCAGTACATAAAGAAAAAGCAAAGCCTATAACTAATGTGCTCAGACAACAGACGCTAAACCAATTCATTTGTTCCCAGCACCGTCCGTAATATTGTCTCAGCATTCAAAACATGAAGTGATGAACCTTGAAATGAAAAGGCTCAAGATGATAAGCAATGATTAGAATTACAAATAAACACATTCTCCATTTGCGTTTAGCTACGATCTAAGAAAACAAACTCAAGCGACAGCGTAATAATGAGCAGATTATACGAACAGAACTGGAATTAATGCATTGGTAATGATGCAAGGAATTGTACTGTGTGTTCTTTCACAATATCAACTGCAATATTGGCCATTTTAGATCTTCGTTTATGCAACAGTACATTTGTCATTTGCTTCAACCTGACGTTTATTAACTTTTATTATCAGGTGTGAATGCACAAAAAAACGGCCACCCCAAAAAATAAAAAAGTGATCCCAAAAGCACTGAAGACAACACCTTGATCCAAATGAGTCGTGCCCAGCAAAGTGGTGGGCCACGCCCTGTCCTCATGTTACAGGTTCTTTTTCTTCTTTTCTACATCACAGATCTTGTTTCTTCCTCAGAAAACATGTAAAAGTACAAGCACAGGACCAAACTGTAAAAACGACTAAATAAACGCTAGATGTAGTGGCCAGTGCCATTATGCTCTACAAGCCCCGAAGGGTCGGGAAAAAAAAAAAGAAGATAAATGGCCCATAAAAGGGAGTGTAAGCAGAAGTCATTTACGGTTGTAAAGATGGAACTCTGCACATAATTGAACTCACAGTCTGGGAATGTTTAAGTTTAAATAAATCCTTAGACCAAGACAACGTTCCACTCTCTGTTCTGCTCCGGCCCCTCTGGACATTAATAAAAACCTGCTGGAGACAAGAGTCAAGTCCCCCCCCAGCATGAAACTTACAAATCACTCAAAATGACATGTAAATGACTTGATCCATGCCTCATTTCTTTTAAATTTTGCTTTAAGAAAGCCATTAAGGAAGAGAAACAGAGTGAAAAGTCTGAAAGGGGTAGGGGTGTTGAAATGAATCTCATATTCGATGCATCGTGATGCACTCGTGGGCGATTCTGCACTGATGCAGCGCAGGAAATAATGGATTACACCATAATGACGTCGCTTGGCGATTTTCGAGTTTAAAAAGTAGCGGCGTTAATGGCTGTGGCGGCCTGATCTGATTACAGCGCTGCTGTCACCACGAACGACAGGAAAACGCCTGGTTCAGACGCCCTTTAGCTCTCACCTCGTATTTGAAAACATGTGAAGTAAATGCAGGGATGTTCACGCAACGCACCGTGAAGCACTGGTAATCCTAACTGAATCGAATCGTGAGGACGGCAAATGTCTAGTAACGCATGCTCGCGTGTCTAGTAACAGGCCAAATCTTGATCAGCGCGTACAGAGTTCAGGGGTCAAAGCCGCCCGCGGTGTGACTGCGTACAGTCAGATTCTGATTCTGGTTTGAGAACTCGTTCGAATGGTAAAAGTCTGTCTAGAAGTCAGTCATTCTCCCACCGAGGGGTTGCTCAAGACTTTTAAATCAGGCTTTTTTCAGGCTTTTTCATTTTAAACGCGTTGTGAAATCAGACTGGGCCACATTGCGAAAGCTAAAAACAGGCGCTTACTCATTACTACTCAAAAAAAAAAAAAAAAAGACACCACGTTGCGAAACACTGGTTTTCATAAATCAGTTTGAACTACAAAAACAGGAACCGTTTTTAGCACTAACAATTTCGTAATCTTCATCATCAATCTACATTATTACGGTCACCGTCATCGTCACGATCGCCGTGTTTACACCGTAAGCGCAGCGGAGGCAGAGCTGCACATCTTGCGTGAGATGCAAGCAGGAAAATGTCACTGTGCGCGATCTTGAAGTGACCCGAGGTCACGGAGCGGCTGGCACGACACCGGTCGCCAGGCAGGAGCCATGCGGGCCACCGTGAAGCACGTAACCCCCCCTCTACTGGTCCGAATACTCTGTTTCACAGGCTAACGAGCGGCTAAGCACGGACCGGACTCCGGCGACACCAGGCTGGCGGCCGAGCTAACAGGCTAACCGCACGGCGCGGTGGCCGAGGAGGGTTCTGGGCGATGGGGAGCGCGGTACCCACCTCCCGGGGCCCTTCGGGTTCCTCTTCCAGAAATGGATTCGGTTGTCGGTGGCCATGCCAGGCGAGGGGCAGTGTTTCCGCCCTCACGGAAGGACCGCCGGCTACCACAGTAGGACGTGGCGCAGCGTCACAGTTAATAACATCACCAAGAACGTGGCGGAGAATTCAGTAATGGCGAGTCTGTGGGGTACTCTGTCAGTTACAGAGGCGCACAAAACAGTGGGATGGAGGTCGCCATCTTAGCAGTGCGGACGTTTGATTGGGTGGAGACCTTAACAGGTGCACACGTGCCAGCCAATAGGAGAGCAGATATCAGAGGTGGGGGCGGGTCTTTCTTTCAACTGACAGCGCAGCTTCCGCAGGTGTCCCTAACGTTTAAAGCAGACTGCGAAAAGTTAGGGGATTTTAAGAAGATCATTTTCCCTCACACGATGCAGATGGTTTTGCATATATTCTTTCAGGAGCACAAAAAGTTGAGGCAATAGAAAGACATTTCAGAAAACAAAAAAAAGCAAGCAAATAATTTAATTAATACACTTGGGTGACCCCTAGATTCAGGGAAACGAATAATTTGTTGAATTCTGAATAAAACATAAATGTGTTTTCCAATAAATAATAACTGGAACGATATTCACACGTCCAGATTGCGTTTTGACTGAGTTTGAATGAGTTTGTGTACAGACCTGCGTTCCAGAATGAAGCTGTGTGCAATGCGTGTGTTTCACCAGCAGATGGCGTTATATGACGCCAACGTCAAGCTGGCCATATAATATGGCATGCAAGTAACGCAAACTAGATCACTAGAGGCAAATATCTATTTTTTATCGTTTCGAAACTCTATTTAGTGTTTGATTTTAATGGCACTCAGACAGGAGAAAAAAACAGTAATTAGTATTTTTAATGTGAACAATGGAGAAAAAAGGAAAAAGTGGAACGGATTGACCCACAGGTCAAGGTTGGTGTCTTATTATCACAAGTTTATCCGTACGGAATGTACTTTGGTGAGTCACTGGTCAGCAACATTGTTATTTTGGCAATGGTACGTCCTTCCTGAAGCACTGGATTTAAATAACAAAGTACATAATAATCTTCCATAAAATGTGCTCTGCAACATTATTTTTCCACGGTGGAAAGGGGTGGGAGCGAAGGGCACAGCCTTGACTGAAATCCCCCACTAGCATCTTCGGAACATCCCTTCCTGGCAAATCCCTTTGAGATTGGTGTTTTTGTTGTTTCATTCCAGCTTTTCCGCAGATCACTTCTACTTCTTTAGTCAGCATCCTGACAGGAAATGTTTGGCTCCAGCGGCCACAGAGACGCCGTGTCCTGCACACGGTCTGGAAAACATCTTCTGGGGGATGCTTGGGTGTGGGCCATGTGACAAGTGGAGTGGAGTGGCATTTACTTATTGTTTTCCACTGGGTGTCTTTTTTTATTACTGTCATCCTTTATCGTAGTGTGGTTATTTTGGGATCGGCATATTTGTTCCATCCTAAATATAACCCAGAGCTAAAAAAAGGACACTTTGTGGTGTTTGGACTGAAAGAACCCTTTTCTTTCGCAGAAGGATTAGTGGCTAATAGGAACCTCCACCCCCACCTGATCCAATACAGATGGGTGAAAAAATAGAAGACAACATAAAGTGCGGTGGTTGTAGACCAGTGGGTAGGTTACTTAGTACTACTTTAGTCCAGAGTAAGACAATTAACCATTAGTCTAATCTAATTAACGATTGTCTTAAAAGCTAATGGGACGGAACATATAAATGACATGCGGCCCTACACGTTCTGTTGCCAAATAAGTTAATGTTTCCGCGCAAAATCGTCCGTTACGCTTCCAAAAAACACAGACTTGCCGAAACTATCTATTCATTATTTATCTGCCACTTTTCTGTAACAATGCTTTCCTCGATAAGTATTCTTGACTGGCCATTTTCTCCCTTACTATGAGAATGAAAGCCGCCCAATCTGGCAACACTTGCGGAACGTCAGCCCGCGAATTCTACTTATATTTCATAAATCTGATACCATGTGGCTTATAAATAAATAGATCGTGGACAGCTGCATGTCACTGGTTAAAAACGCACCATTTTCAGCGGTTTAGGAATAGTGAATGAGTGGAAAAGAACCAGTCCATTAGATGGCACTATTTTTCTAAAGATCAAAGCATAAACTACTGCTTGGTGGGGCATTTCTGCTTTTTTTTTCATTATCCGGGGTCCCAAAAAACCTACGTGGTACTTCTAAGAACATTGTCATTGATATCAAATGACATCATTGTCATATTTTGATTGTTGTCATTGTTTTCTTTCTTTTTGGTGAGGTTTGGTACAACTGACTGTCATAATTTGCACCAAACTACATCAGTTTTGATTATTCTGACTTTGGACTCTTACTTAATGTCTTTTACTTAATGTCTACAAAGTATATATAAGTAAAGATGGAGAATATGTTAATTATGTGCTTAATTGTTTTGAACAGATAAGTGTCACTGTGGTATTTTAATGCTGGTGACAATTGTGACCAGTGTGAACAGTGTAAGAGCCACTTTCACCAGTTTTGCATCCACATGCATCCACATACAGGGTGGTAGTAGCCTAGTGGTTTACACACTCGCCTATGAACCAGAAGACCCAGGTTCAAATCCCACTTACTACCATTGTGTCCCTGAGCAAGACACTTAAACCTAAGTTGGGGACTGTCCCTGTAAGTCGCTCTGGATAAGGGCGTCTGGTAAATGCAGAAATGTAAACCAGTGAAGGTCACCGTGCTCCTCCTCCGCAGCATTGCAGGCAACCGACTATGACTGCACGCGCCTGCATGAGGAGCCGACATCAACGTGCCGGTTACGCAAGCAGCCGTGCAGCGGGTCAGCGAGGATGAGGAAGGAAGTGGGTCACGCGCGAGTGGAAGTGGGTCACGGCGCACTGCGTACAGGAGCGGAGCTGGCCGATGGTGGGACGAGTCCACCGTAGCACCCCGGTGGGGTGGGACTGGCTGAGAAGGTGATTTCTCTGCATTCCTGGACCTCAGAATCTGTGTTTGGCCCTTTGATATGGATTAGAAAAGAATGTGCAGATAAGAGCCGCTTACTGATGATCCCGTCACAAAAACATTTCCAAGAGCTGTTTATTACACACACACACACACACACACACACTTATACATTCCAGTCATATCATTCATCAAGTGTGCACGCCCTAATGAGAGCAAAGTACAAATTCCAAGTGGAACGTGACCAATCCATCGGGTCAGGGGACCTTGTGTGACTTGTGACAGCGTGCGCGTGTGGCCGTGAGCTGCCGCAGGCCCATTTTATTCCTCACGCACCGATAGCCGTGGGCCTGACAGCGGCACTTAATCCCCCTGAGCAGAGGCTCGCCGCGGCAGGAAACGGCCCGTGCCAACCGCACGTCCGTCCACCCGAGTGGGCACAAGCCGCCTGCACGGTAGGGCGTGGATGACCCGTGGATGTGACCTCTCGCTTCATTAGCCAAGAGGATTCTGGGAGGAGAAGGCGGCCGGTGTTGTCGGTGCAGCAGGAAGCAGAAGCGAGTGTTGACATGCCGGTGTCTGTTGACCAGCCGGGACGGAATGAGGAAGTGAGTCGGAGATTTTTTACGGGAAGCCTGGTAGGAGGGGCGGATAGGAATGCACTAGCGGAAGGACGATGAACGGCTTGTTGAATGAATGTAAAAAAAACACTACAATTTCCTCACGGCAGACATTGTTTGCGCACCTCACCACAGGCCCTGGAGTTGGAATGAAATTGAAAATCCCGCATGGTTAAATGCAGTGATCTGTCGCATGATCTATTGTTTTTATTTTTGTAGCTCCCCATTCTCACCGAGGACTCGTGTGGAGGCGGGTCTTTTCAAGGTGTGCAGATGTCAGCACTAATCACTTGTCTTTGGTTTGTCGTTCCGTGGGAACCTTCACAACCCGAGTTCTCAAATAAAGAGCAAAAACGCATAAAAAAAAAAAAAAAAAAAGAGAGGACCCAGGTTTCGGTGGGAGAGATCAACAGCGGAGGCGGAGCCTTGTTCTGGCGAGGGGGCGTGGCCTGGGACCGATTTGTGTCCGAACTTGACTAATTCAGCTTTTGCTATTTACAGAAGTCTGAATCACCCCGAGCTCTGTCAACATTGCCGTATTTGCCCATGGGAGTAGGCCCCGCCCACAGAAGAGTGACAGGCGCTGGCTTCTGAAGAGCGGCCTGACCTTCGTCTCAGTGCCTAATCCCCCCTAGTGACCCGAGGTGACAGATCTGCCAGGTTCTCCTAGCAGGAATGAAGGATCCAGTCCAATGTTCATGGCGGAATTTTCACAGTCAGGGTATCTGAGGAATTCTGGGTTGCTACGCCATGCGTCTCTCTCTCTCACACACACACACACACACACCAAGGAAACATGAAAAAAAATGTTTTTTTTTCTTTCCTGGCAAAACTGGATAAATTTAGCGAATTATTCCATGCAAGGTAACTGTTCTAGGATTAGTTCAAAGAAAGGCTTATCTTTACACACACACACACACACACACACACACACCCGCTCGCACGCATGCACGGCAGAACACCGTGTTAATCAGAGAAAGGAGCAGAGTGACCTTGCAGGGAACACGGCGCTCTGGGAGTTTGGCAGGTGACCCAAAGAGACCAATTAGTTGTGCACACCGCGTGTGTGTGTGTGCTCGTGTGTGTGTGTGTGTGTGGAGGCAGGCACACCTGCAAGAGTCATGCGGCACACACAGGTGCTATTCTCACCTCGACTGAACATTTTAATGATCATTGAAACTAGCTGCGGGTAAATTAAATTTTTTTTTTTTTAAATTATAAAGCGCAATTTCTATCTAAACAAGTAAAGAAGGTATAAAGCCACAGGCCTGTCCTGGGCTCCGCTCCTCACTCCATTTCTCCACCTTACCACATGCCGTGTTTGTAAATGTGTGTGTGTGTGTGTGTGTGTGTGTGTGTGTGTGTGTATTTGCTTTGAACAGTTCTGGTGGGAACGTTACACAATAGATCCGGTTCTTTGGAAACGAGGGCGGCGCTCGCTGCACCAGCTGGAGTTTCTCTTTCCCTTTTCCCAGAAGTGTGAAGACGAGAGCAGTAAAGGGGAAGTGTGAGCGAGAAAGTCTCACCGAGAGGGTAACAGAAGCCGAGAGCAGATATTTACTCCTGCTCTAATCGCACTCCGGAGGACCGTGAATGCCGCTATTGTGCGTGTGAATGCGGCCCTCAACAGGGGGCTTTTATATCAGTACACACCACGAAATCTTCTTCTCCCCGACGTGAACTTTCTGGTCCAGTGGCTTGGTCCCACAAAACAAATACACAGAAGATATTACAAAAATTCCACGTAAAATTCACTGAATAACACGTGACTTGGAGGCTGCAGGTGACATTTTGATGGAAATGTGGCCTCTAGTGAATTTCATTCCCATCTGAAAAAAGGTTGAATAACGTGTAAAAGTAACAGTCTGTTCTTCAAGACCAAGAAGGTCCAAGCTTGTTCAAGGTGGTGGAACAAGACGTATCAGGTGTGTGTTATTCCCAAAACGTTTTTTACCAAAAAACGTCCACGTCCATCCAATCCGACTCACAGGCAGATGTACAGTCACTGGCTATGGGGATGGTGCCCCAAGAAGAACTAAATTCGAACCCGTGATTGCGCCATCGCGTAGATTATAGGTGCAAATTTCACCTGCCTGGCAGCATTTGGAGAAAAACACTGATAAGTTGTTGTACGTTACCCTGTCATTCAGCGTCAGCCGGTCAATATCATTACACAACATATGGAAAGCTTTTCGTGAGAACCCACACAGAAAATGCCCCCCCATCGCCGACCGCGCATGCAAATGCTCCTGGCGCTATTTGACTCTCATTTCCACAGGCCGTTTGCATGAGCGTCTCCATCTGCATTCTGGTGGATGTGTCCAAATGACTGGCGTTGATAATGGCCCTCGGAATAGAAGGTCAGAGGTGTGGAATTCTGCTCTGGCTAAGGGGACAGGGGAAAGCAGGTGGCGTTTGGGGGAGGGGGTGGTCACTGTCCCTCAACGGCTTCATTTAAAGTGTGCTCCCGTACAAGTAATTACACGTTAGAACAGTCTAGAACATTTTTGGGCCTTGCTGTTGAAACCTGGGGAAAATGGGGTCTTGTGATTTATGAAGGAAGTGAGTGTTAAGAAAAAAAAGAAGTGAAATAAAGTAGAATCTGTCGAATCTGAGGAAACATTTAAAACCACATACTACAGAACTGATGCATTACTGAATTACCGATGGTACTGGTGGTCGTTCATGGGGCTCACCCTCGCCTAAAACCAAAGCGGGCATTGGGCAGAGACGGAAAAGGGGATTACACGAGGATTTGGGAACGCAGCGATCGTACGGCATGTTGCCTGCAAGTTGGAATTTGGCCGCTTGGCGTAGAAGGGGATCAGGTCACCCTGGACCCCTGCTGAGGTGGCTCTGCCCCGGGCATTAGCACAGGAGTAAAGACCACACCCACAAGCAGGCAGGCAGGCAGGCAGGCAGGCAGGCAGGCAGGAGCCATTGATGAATACAAACTGTGCGAATGTCTCTCATTGAAAATGCATGCAAATTTCCTCAAGATACTCTTCCAGCGAAGTGTCCAGGGAAACATAGGCGTGTTGATTGCAAGGACTGATATCAGGAGCCCTGCAGCATAATCACCTCAGATTATATGCACCCATGTATCATGATAAACCAATAAGGGCACATTCAAAGGTTGTCCCTTGGATTAAGTGTGAGACATTAATGCAATCCGTCTCCTGACGTCTGGTTGTCTGCTCACTCTGATAAAAGTTAATTACAGATACTCATTAAGTACAACGCATGAGTAAAATGCTGTATAATAGGACTCTTGTATATTTGGTCCAGATTATATATCTAAATAAAACAGAATATAATCTGGACTATTTCACTTATAAATATAGATTTTAAATGCAAACTCAAGAGACACCAAGACACGTTTAAAAAAAATATTTATTGAAATAGTATAAAAAATAAGTTTCTAATATAATTTACAATGCTAATTCAATTGACCAAAAAAAAAAAAAAAAAAAACAAGCTGCAATCATGCAACCAGAGATGTGTGTTGGGGGCTGGGGGTAAATTCAAGCTCGAGTTCACACTCACAAGGGCATTCTCAGCCAAGACGAATATTACGGTAACCAGGGTTACAGTCAGTAGACTTTCCATACACCATGCACTGAGAAATAGGAAGTGCTTTCACTGTTATTTTGATATTTACAGTTCTGCTCATAAAGCATTAAATACAGTAAAAATATTGTTTTATTTTAAATAATCTGTGGGCCCTTCAGTGTGGAATGGAAATTTTTTTTTTTTAATTCTCAATAAATAAATAAATAAATTCCAAAGATCTTGCATGTGTGAGTCACTCAAATAAATATTATTTACACGGCCACGCCTTGGAATTTGTGAGGCATAAGACTAATGAAAAATAAAAGTAAACATTAACATATGTTACATATTTACAACTCAAAAAGAGTGGATAACGTAGTTTTTCTTGTTGTCGTCAGTACTGTAATTGCATTGCTGTGTGCATACGTGACTAAGTGAGACGCTGCGAGAGAGCGGAGATCGGATGAGGGGAAAAAAGGCGAGGTAAGTCCGTTCTAAGTTGCACAGGTTACATGAGGTCATCTGGTTACTATAGAGTTAAGTGAGGTGTGGCACAAGTCCGTACGCTTGCTGTGTCACTGAAGATGAAAGAAAGAAAAACCTTTATATATATAAAAAAAAAAAGTCTGGTTACAAAAAAAAGGGGGTGGTACTATGACTATAATTTTAAATTCAAGTATTCAAGTTATTAAAAAAAAAAAAAAAAAAATTATAATTATTGTGTAGAAGGCACTAAAGATTAGTTCCACTCTCTGCTCTCTCTCTCTGAGGACACCCTCCACCAAGGAAGGGGCGCAGAGCGCTGCAGCTGGTTGCTCAGAAAACTCACTAGCATTTGATCTTGGTCCATTATGGAATACGTACGTACTGTAGCCGGTACGAGGAGCTAGTCTTCTGCAGCCTTTTTAAAAGGCCGAAGGGACGCGCCCAGTCTTACAGTGCCCAATTCAGTAGTGACAGGGACGTTTGGTTCTGACAGACACCGCAGCCGAGGGCAGCATGAACAGGTGGAAAACGATTAAATAACATTAATTATGATTTATAAAAAAAAAAAAAAAAAAAAAAAAAAAAAAAAAAAAAAAAAAAAAAAAAACACGCTCTGGAAGATTAACTTCCAGCCACCTTGTTTCCGCCTGGCATGACCCACCTATACACAGCTGCCATTTATACATATAGTTTTATATGTCTTAACCATTCACTTTCCCCTCAACGCAGTCTGTTTTCTTGGTGCAGAGACAAGGCCGCGCCCATCCTGCTTCGCTGAGTCACTGTGCCGGAGCACTTGTGCACAGTCACTTGCTTCCCACATTGACCGTGGGGAAGGCCGCAGTCTCGTGACTGAGGCTGTGCAGCCGGATTTCTGTGGAGTCTGTAGGGGGCGCTGCGCTCTGCATCCACGGGTGATTAATGATGTCCTCGAAGGAGGGCCGCTCTGATGGCCTTAACGACAAGCACCACTTGATAAGCTGCTGGCACTCTGAAGTGGAAAAAAAAAAAAAAAAAAAAAAAAAAGTTGCCATGAGGACTCCTCGGCACAGGCAAACATAACAATCGGGCTATAAATACAGACTGACGTCAGCTGCTGGACAAATGTTTGTCCTCACCTGTGGAAATTCGTCTCCGGAACAGCACCTGGCCTCGGACGATCTCCTCATCCTGCTCGAACGGGATGTCCCCACACACCATGTCATACAGCAGGATGCCAAGCGACCACACCGTCGCCGATCTCCCGTGGTAGCGGTGATATTTGATCCACTCGGGGGGGCTGTACACCCTGGTGCCTATGGAGACAATAAACAAAAAAATGAACCGCCGGACGTTATTCGTGTGACAGTTTAATTTCGGGGTTGGGGTGGCAGCGTGGCGTGTGGGTATCCCGGTGCCATTTGGAGGCCGGATCATGTGTTGCTGAGCGTGACAGTGGGTGCATGTGTGAGTGTGGGAGGGAGGGCTGGTTGCCATGTGACTCTGTTTACAAACTTTGAGTTGTAACCATACCCACTCGCGCCGGAGGGGGCGCCAAACGCGCATAATAAACCACCATCATAATAAACTCGGGAACGAGATACGCCAACTTTACACAGCGGTTTAAACTGGACAAGACTGCGCCACGTTATTTTTCATTTATGATTTTTTTTTTTTTTTTTTTTATGGTGCTCACCGTCGAAATCCGTATAAACCGTGTCCTTCAGCAGCGCCCCGGAGCCGAAGTCGATGAGCTTCATCTCGCTGGTCCGCAGGTCGATCAGGATGTTCTCGTCTTTGATGTCCCTGTGCACCACGCCGCAGCTGTGGCAGTGCCGCACCGCCTCCAGCACCTGGCGGAAAAAGTTCTTGGCCAGTTCCTCGGGCAGGGCGCCCTTCTCCGTGATGAAGTCGAAAAGGTCCTTGACGTTCTCGGGCCGCTCCATGACGATGATGAAGCTGTCGGGACGCTCGAACCAGTCCAGCATCTTGATCACGCCGCGAAAGCCCGTGGCCACCTTCTTCAGAAGCACGATCTCCATCGGAACCAGCGCACCGTTGGGCTAAAAAAAATAAAGTAAAATTTTAAAAAGCCGATCATTTAAAAAAAAAAAAAAAGAAAAAAAAACAACTTTATAATAATAATTTAAAAACGACTTATAAGTAAATAACCTCACCAATTCTCCCCATTCGGTCACCCGATCCTTTGCGACATGCTTTATTGCAACCTGTCAATTTGAATAAAACGTGTATTAGAAAAAATATATATATCGGAGGGATGCAGATAGTTATCCGTGTGCATCAGTTAAATAGTGGAGATTCAAAAATATAACAAATAATTAAGAGAATTAAAAAAAAAAAAAAAAAAAAAAAAAAAAACCCACCGGCGCTCCGTCAGCAATCCTCAGCCCGGCGTAGACCGTTCCGAAGCCGCCGCTCCCCAAAACCGCGCCGACCTGGTAAACCTTCTCGAAAGGCTCCCGGTCCTTCACTGCAAACGCAATTTAAAAAGAACGAGGCGTGAACCCGATGACACGGTGACCGGGTTTAAATGTAGGGGGGGGTCCGCCGACCCCCCCGTCGCCGCCAGCGAGGAGATTAGCCCGCTAGCGCGCTAGCCGCTAACACGACGTCCTCTAACCTTGATGGACCTGGAGCTGGATCTTCGCCGGCATGTCGACGGCGGAGATGTGCGCGAAGGAGTTCAGTTTCGACAGCAGCATCCTATATCGAACGATCCGGGGCGCGGAGAGCCTCGATCCACGCGGTCACTCCCAGACGCGGGTCGAATTCCGCCGTCGAGCGCGAAATGGCAAAAAAAAGAGAAGAAGGCGCCGCCGCCGCCGCCAATCCACGTTGCCGAAATGGGGCGAATGGCGTAGAAATCCTCGCTCATCCAGCCAGGCAGGTCAGCAGCCAGCTCCTGCGGCCGAAAGCGCCGGGGTCCTCTCGGTACGCGTCGAGCAAACAAAGCCAAAATAAATAGTATCAATCTAAACGCGGTTAATTAATTAAACTCAGCAGCAAGTACGCCGTCGTGGCGCGCACACACACCGGCTTACTGGCTCGCCTAACGAGGGCAGGGCGAGATATATATCCATAGTAAGGGGCGTGGCCATGAGGGGCCGCGCGTAAACCTTAAACCCGCCCCCCCGCGGCCGCTCCGCCAATGGGCGGCGCGCAACGGTCTCCGCGGCGACGTCAATCAAGTATGAAAATAAAAGAAGATGACGCCGGCTAGACTTGACGTGGCGGGAATCAAAACGCGCCAAATAGAGGCGCCTCTTCGGGAGGAGGAGGGGGAAAGGACTGTTTTAACCGCGTGGCAGGGGAAAAGCGTGAATTTACGGCGATAGGACAACGTTCTGACGAGTTTGCAATAAAAAAAAAAATCTATTTGAAACATGTTTAGAAATGAACCGAAAGGCGATTGTGCTAAAAAAAAAAAAAAAAACAATCTACGTTAGGAGTTAGTTTAAAGGTGAAAATGGAAGTATCGGCTTTTAGCAAGATCTAAGAGTAAGATCTAATATGCACGCTGCGTGGCGGGTGAACTTGTGCGGACCTTTGACGCTTCGTTGTCGCACCGTGGACTTGCAAAGCGCTTTTATGGCCCCCAGACAATGGCGAGCGCGCCAGAGTTCAATGGAAAGTGGACGCATACCAGGCATTCCTTCAGGTTGGGTGGCCGCGATCTCACTCGTGCGCAGGATGTGGGAAACTTGAGATAAACGACGCCCTTTTACTCCACAACCAGCCCCGCCCGTGTTATTGTTTGCCTGTTGCACCCATATGCACGCTCATAATTTTGCATCTTGCAACTCCCTGGTTGAGAAACACAAGCATTCACGAGGGGGTTACGATCTTCTTTGGTGGAAATTTGAGGAGACACTTCTGAGTGACTGGAGAACATTAAGGTTGTGAGAGCGAGCGTGTGGGATACAGTTAGTACGCTCACCTGTCAAAACCCAGTATGTACATGTGGACATGGGCTAGGAATAGAACCTGGAATCAGACCATGACCATGTTTTTTTTTTTTTTCTCGATGGGTTCCCTGGGTTGTAAGAAAGGGCGGGTGGGTAATGCAGTAATGTGTTGTAATGCTTCGTACCCCACATGGCTGCGGGGTGGTTGGGGCTATGAGGTGTGAGGGTGGGGGTTGCCGGATGGGCTATGTAATGGAATTGAAGTGACAGCACTGCTTGGTGAAGATATCTGGGTGCCTGCTCAGCAGAGCTGGAGTGACAGCGACACGGTTCTCCATCTGTCAGGCAGTCGAGTCTTTTATTAGCCCCGGTCCTGACACCGCGCTGGAGCCCAACTCTCCATTACACTGTCCTGCCTCCGTCACCCCCTGCCCGCCCCCAAAAACATATGCTGCCAGGCCACTGACTCCAGCGCCCCAATATACATCTGACATTATAACAAGACAGGCTTTCTCAAGTCCATGATTTATTGCTAAATGCTGCCTGCCTGTAATTTGCACTCATTTGTGTTCCGGATCCCAAGACACCGCCCATGTGCTGCTGTAAATATTTTTGGCAAATCTGAAGGCCATTTGCAACATTGCTCTAATAATAAAAATGTTTATCAGATTGACGCCTGTTGGCAGGTTCTGTTAAAATCTGTAGTGACTGTATCTGTTTATTCCCGGTGCCAAAGAAAGGAACAGCATAATAATTATGTATGCCGATGTCCAAAGACTAACAGTTTGCATTGTGGCCACGCCCAGAACTGTAGAGCAGTGTAGTAACGTTACTCAACTGTTCCTGCAGCCCAGTTACAACATTTACCAGACGCCCTTATCCAGAGCGACTTACAATCAGTAGTTACAGGGACAGTCCCCCCCTGGAGACACTCAGGGTTAAGTGTCTTGCTCTGGGACACGATGGTAGTAAGTGGGATTTGAACCTGGGTCTTCTGGTTCATAGGCGAGTGTCTTACCCACCAGGCTACTACCACCCTAGAGTTGAGTCAAGATTTGGTCTCTGGATACTGTGACATATCGACAGAAGACCGGGGAACGTAACGTCTCCCAAATTACCCGCAGATTGATCCGTAACCCCTGCTCCGGGCGCATGTGTCCGCTCATCAATCAGGAACGATGGGCAGTCGCCGCCGCAGCTGTCCCCCCGAACACCCCACCTGCTGCGACAATTCGCCAGGAATGAGACGGAACCAGCCCGGTCTGGATGTGGTCACTGCACTCGCCGGGATCAAAGTTGACAGCCTCGGTGCCTCGAGGCACAAGACTGCAGTCACACGGCCCCCCGCCGGATAAAAATAAACGCTCCGTCATCGCTGGAATCCAAGCGTCCGTTTCAACACCTAAATGACAACAGTGGCCGTCAGGGGCTGAGAATAGTGTGGCCACCCTGACCTTTGTTTGTGCGATGGCTTCGTCACACGTGAGTGACGCACGCGGCTGCTGGGAGCGATGGCGGCACAGGTGTGTGGAAACGCCCGTCCCCCGACTTAAGGCCAACGATTACGCCGCCGTTCGGGGCTTCTGCTACCGCTCTGCTCTCAGCTCTGGAGAGACGTCCCAGGAAAGCGGCGCGAGGACTCGAGGTGGTGACCGGCGGGGGGCCGTTATAATGATCCGTCCAGCGTAATCTCGTTCGTAATTAAAAAAGAAATGTTTACCGGCCCTTTTTCTTTTAATGAGTAAAAAGCGAGTCGGGGGGCAAAAACGCATCGTGTTGTTTACAGCGGTGGGCCAAGTGGAATCAGCAGCTGTCGGGCCTATATAGAGTGTGGATGTGACACCCCCCTCCGCCACACAATTATCTGACATGCGGCTAAATTAAGGAGGGAAAGAATACTGCCGAAAAAGGAAGCGGAGATAATCAGTATTTATAGCTGAAAGGTTAGCGGTCTAAAACGGCTACTCCCAGTGTGGCCTCTCTTCAGGTAGCCTGACCCCCCAAAGGTCCCGGTTTATGAAGGTCTTGTCTGTGGACGGGGAGGAGGGGAGGGGCTTCCAGAAAGGCCTCCGGCGTACATCAAAGGGCAAGGTTGGCGGGGGGGAGGGTCGGAGGGTTTACGTGGGAAAGGGCCCACGCTGCAACTTGAGCGCACACAAGCTTGGCTTTCATGTGGGCGAAGGCAGGGTCCGGGGTCACGGGGTCACTCGCATACCTGTCCTGCAGCACCCGGGTACTTACCCCGGAAATTATCCTCACTTGTCTCAATTAGAGCGCCGCTCCCGAAAGCCTGGCTTTGTTTTACGGGGGGGTGGGGGGGTCAGGAGAGAATTAAGGGATGGAACCGTGCTTCAGCGGAAGATGCTCAGACGAGGGGGGTCAGGGGTCACCGGAGGGGGGTCCCACCAATGGCCTTTGCACCTCTGTGTTTGTTTGCCGGGCCTAACTGGCAAACAGACATGAAAGAAGCACCAGATAACACCGGCATGACAATTGTAAACAGCAGCTTGCTGAAAACGGCAAAAACTCGCGGTATACGCGTCGGCTGAGCTTCATTTGAAACCAATTCCCAGCCCTCAAGCTTTAATTCCGAGCAGATGAATACCCCCCCCCCCCCTTCTCGTGCAATTGGAAGTGTGTGTGTGGTTATTTGGGGGGTCTCAGGGGTCAGCGTGCATGTGTGTGGATGCTGCTGGTCAGCGGGGCTCCGGCTGGCGCTCCGTTATCAGCGGGCGGCACACCAGCGCCTGGCTTTTCACCAAAGGGACGCTGTTTGTCCCTCACCTACTGTAATGGTTCTGCTGGGGCAACAAATTGTCCTCTGGAATGCGATTTTTTTTGTTCGGGGCAGCCAGGAATTTGCTGAACCAGCCAGAGGGGGTGGGGTGGGGGGTGGGGGGCTCTGTCACCTTCCCACTGGCGCAGGGCGGGACCTGCGTGATGGTCGTTATGGAAAACAGCTACTTTGCTTTCGGTGTCTTGAGGAGGAAGTGTGAATGGAAGGGGCTTTTTTTTCGGCGTCTCTCTCTGTAGTTCCCATCTTGGTGTAAACACTGCGACGGTGTCGTCATCCCGGTCATTTCGCCTCATTTCCATTTTTAAACATCAACAGCACAGCTCTCCGCACTGAGATATCCGTTCCGCTTGTGAGGGGGTTTTTCCCGCCACAAACGGCCTTTCCTGGTCACTTTCGCTTCCGCCACACCAAAACAGGCCGAGTCGGTGACATCAGGCCCGCGTACTACGGCCCCGGTTCTCAGGGGATGGCTGAGAGGCTCGGGGATGCTCTCCCTGGGAAAGGAACCGGTTCTCAGCTCAGCCCGCATTCCTCCAGCTGACTCAACCCTCCTCCCGCGGCACGCGTGTACGGACACATGCTGGGCGCGCTCGCACCTCCGCGCCGCCCCGTCTTTCCCAGCACTGATGAACCAGGCCGGTGGAATGTTTACGGTGGGCCGTCCTGAAGGGGCCATGACCCCAGTGTCCGCTGTGGACCAGAAGCAAAACACGGCGGCGTCCAAAACAATGGAGGCCATCGACGGGGCGTTGCCCGGTGCATTTGTAAACGCGCGACAGACTCCGCCCTAAAATCTGACCTCAGAAAAACAAAACAGAGCTCGCTTGTCATGCCGAGATACGTTTCATCTTCGTTTTCATATTCATCGGCGTGGTAAGCGGCGCAGAGAGAAAAGATCAGAGGCGTTCCGCCCTCCCGTCTGAATTTATGGGTGTGGCCCCCCCCCCCCCCCCCCCCCCCCCCCCCCCCCCCCCCCCCCCCCCCTCCTTCCCAGATTCCGCCTTTCAGTTTCATTTCGGTGGAAAATCGATGGATTCTAAAGAAGCAAAAACAACCTTGGGACCGGGTGGAGCATGAAGGGCCGTTGTTAATTACCAAGTGGTGCCGGACTGTAAATTTTCTCAGAGGGAAATGAAAAATGAGCAAAAGGTCACTGAGTGTGTGTGTGTGTGTGTGTGCGTGTTTTTTTTTTTTTTTTTAGTAGATCATGTGGAATTCTTTTAATAGTAAATGTCAGTTTCCTCCACATGAACAGAAGCCGATATTCATCGCACCCATTGTTCCTGCGGTGGGGGGGGGGCTTTTTCCTCCTCCTTCCCCTGCTGACCACAAGCAGGGCTGTCCGACGCAAGGCAGCCGAGCACATGGGCGCCCCGCAAATCTCCGGGGCGGCTCACGTGCCGCCGCAACGCCGGCTCGGCCAGGGAGCAGGCCTCTCGGGTTGGCCCGGGCGTCTGCGCACATGCTGAAGCGGCACATGGGCACCCGCCAACGTGGCCCGTGTGAGGCAGGTCATCCAGCTGGACTCATGTTCAAAGTTTCGCGGCCCGCGTTTGGCGAACGGAAGTTGCCATAAAGGAATAAATGCAAATCATTCGAGGTCCTGGTGGCAGCAGCACAGGCGCGTAACCTTTGGAAAACAAAACCAATTCACATGGAACAAAGACGTGGGAGAGCCGGATCGGCGCTCCCGCCCATGTTTACATTCAGGGGCCGCTGACGTCAGCACCGAGGCAGGTAGTGCCCATCGCTCTGGCACTAAAACGCCGTTAAGGGAGGGAGATGGGGGGGCAATAGATCGACTGAGTGAGAGAGAGAGAGAGAGAGAGAGCGTGCAGCCGTATTTAGATCAAATATGTTGGCTGGAGGTTTCTCTCCGGTGGGGCAGCGAATGGAAACATGAGCCCGACTCGGACGTCATGGGTGAACGCCGGCCATTCCGCTCAGGCCCTCGTGTCTCTGTTAACGTTCTTCCATCACCGCAGCCCCCTCTCAGGCATGCGCAGGGTTAAACTGGGCGGCATGCATCATACCCAAAGCTATTTTTCACCGCCGAAGACTTTAAGATTTGTCTGGTGTTTACCAAAAGAAAAACTTTTCTCATCTTACGTTGCTTTTTTATGTATTAAATATTTGGGTATTATTTTCTCATCACTTTGGTGTGTCACACTTAATAAAATGACATGGTAAAGTATTCGGATTACTCTCTGAATACTCTCTGATTATCTTGCCTTATTAAGTGCAATTATGTTTAAACTGGAAGTTCCTGTTCATTCGTTGGTGATATAAGTGTTATATTTGCATAAAAGTGGTGATGGTGCCCAGAAGGTTTTAAAAGCACTTTAATGATTATAGATTGTTGGTTCACATAATGCCAGGGGTTTATCTAGCGTGTGTTATGTGGACGTATGCATTCTGCAAAATGATGTAGCCAAGGAGCACACGGTTGCATAATCTGTCCAGCCGCAATCTGCAGGCCGACCCTTGAGCTCAGGTACGTTTGCAGGTATGCATGAACTTTGTGCTTCCTCCGCTCTTTCGGCTCTCAGCATGTTTATTCAGAGTCCACATTCCAACGCCGCAGATTCCTCAGCTGAGTCAGAAGCGTTTAATGCATGTACGCACTGGACCGCCGTTGTGCAATCAGCAGGGAGGAAGACCGCACGGAACATGTCGTTTTGAATGCCCAAATGGCCTGCGTGATCGCGATGATAAGCCATTATGAATCGAATACATTTTTAAGTGGAGGCCAGGCAGTTGCAGCAGAGCGTGAAACGCTCACTTTATTTGGTTGGAAAACGTTGCGCATTTGCATGCATACGTTCCTTTGGGCGCTACTGTGTGAAATGCCATCCGTAGTTTTACAGCTCAATTAGCAAGATAGCTTCCTCCTGACAGTTTTATTTTAGCGTCAGGGTTGCTGCTCTGATCAATGGATAGCAAATGTTGCCCCTTGCTTTGCATTAACAAACTACCATGCACCCCCATTCCAATGAATTATCAGCAAATTACGTTGCATTTAACACTTTGGGCTTGAGCAAGGGGCGTGCTCGCTCATGTCACATCAAGTATGTCTGATAGGAATAAGAAAGAGGAGGAACTCACTACCCAGCACAGACCTTTTAGTTGCCATGTCATTATTTCTCACACACTGAGACCACAAACGTTAAAAACAAGACGCCTGTGGAGATGACTGACAGCTGCCATGCACGCTACTTTCTCATTCTGAACCGATTTTGTGTCAGTACACTGAAAGCTTTGCCAGATTAAAAAAATGCGGCAAATTTTCCCATTTTGTATTTTGTATTAAACTGACATTACAAAATCATGTAATGAAAATTGGGCTCAATACTTTTTCTCAAAAAGCAACGGTCCCAAACATATATATGGAATTGAAAACCACCCAATCTGGCAACGCCCTCTGCATTCAATTTCTTTTTGCCTTCACATCCAGAAACACGAATGTGTGGCTGTTCTTTAATTAATTGCTAAATGAATCTCACTTTTTAGGTAATCATACAATATAGCGCGGCCTGCATGTGAGAAACGTCATTATTCGTGGTTGTTTGATTAAAGTGCCCATCTTAAAGGTGACTCAGCGCCCACGGCCTTGCTCAGTGGCCTTCGGGTACGAAACAATGCCTCCGTGCAGGGAGCTGCCGCTCTGTCTGTTGAATATTCTTCTTAAAGACAACAAGTGATTTGACTTAACTTTGCCCCGGATTCAGCACCATTCTTTTGAAAGACACGCTCTCGTTTGGTGTTGCGTTGGTGTCAAGATCCAAAATGTTCCACACCCACCATCCAATCAGTCACACTTGTTAAAAAAAAAAAAAGGGAACTTTGACCTAGGCATAAATAACCTGTACGGCTATTAATACTTTTCTCCTTTTATGACCGGTATGGCTTGTGTCGAACGGGCCCTGAGGCTAAAAGTCAGAAGCGCCTCAGGCGCCTTGAGCCCAAATCTGGCCCAAGCTGCTGGAGCTGGGTTTTATGGCCGCCTCAAAGAAAGGTTGCAGAGGAACAGAGCGTGCTGTTGTCTTTAAAAGGGCTGCGAAGACCTTGGCTGCGGCGCTGCGGCCCCATTGAAGTCTTGTGCCTGGAGAGCGGCGCCGGCTGGTGAACGCGGTGTTCCTCCAGCCTGGTACGACGCATGCCGACAGCACCAGGCGAGATAATGTGGACCCGGGACTCTGCGTTAGATCGCGGTGTTCCATCTCGCCATCCATCAAAGCCGAGCGGCTGCATGCGGCCCGGGTCCAAGCGAGTGCATGGGTCACGAACGTGGAGGTGAACGAGTGCCGGTGGCTGGGTGTTTATTGATGTGTTGATAGCTGGTGCTGCTCCAAAATAGCATCATGTGCTCTGCAAGCATGAGGTCCATAAGCGTCGCGGTTGCACGCGTGACAGGGATTTTTTTTATTCAGGCGCACGCTCTGGAGGCCTCGAGCGTGAATGACAATCCGGTGCATTTCCCACAGTGACATCAGACCCTGCGCTACGTGACACCACACACGGAATTTAAACAAGGACATTTTTCAAACGTTCGCCGTGAAGCAGAAGGGAAAACCCGCATCCATGCTCCTTTAGGAGAATGTTGTGTCTACGCTTCCCAACCTTCCCATATCAGACAGGACGTCCTGTTTCCTCGTCCTGCATATTGTCGCTCTTAATTGCTCTCCAAATTCGGGCACGTGAAAAAACACACGGGTGCAGAGAACAGCATCCACGCGTCGAGAGGCCGTATTTCTGATCGGCACTCGTCGAGTTCAGTTTCTGACAGTCTGGAGGGAGCTCCTCCTCTGAATGATCACTCTGGCTGGCTTTGACTGTTTGGAAGAAGACGAGAGTCACGGAATAGGGGCCGTATTTTCACGCCGCTAAAGGAGACGCATGGGGCTCATTCAATGTTCACAAATGTCGCATTTTTTAGCTCAGAAATAGACAGGTAGAAGAAGAATGGACTGCAAGCTAGATTTCTATCTTGGATGGGAGGAACTAACTAACTTTTAGTAGCATGTGTAATTATTCCTGCAAAAACAAAAGATGAAGCCGATCCTTTGTATCCAATGCATGTCAGAGGACATCTCAAACCGGATCTCTGCCATAGACGTGTTGGGACCACGCCCACTACCAATTCAAGCATTCTGATTGGTAAATTAATTGGGGGTGACGTTCGTGAACACATCCAATTATAAAGCACCAGGACAATACGCCCCTTTGAACTTTTTAAATTGGGACTCGACTTGACAGCCACGGCTGCTTTATTACTTTATGCCATCTGTGTTTAACAGAGCCAGCATGCTGAAGGATTGTGAGACCCCAGTTCTGCTCAGAAGTGTCCTTTGCTCCAGCAACCCAGTTACAAAGCACAGGTGTAAAAAAAAAAAAATCTGTTCTCACTGTGTCAACCAGTATAGGGTCATCCGGGTTTGCTTGTTCTTATCTTTTCTGGGTCAGGGGTATGTGCTGCTCTTTTTTCTTTCCTTTACCTCCCCTTCCCACGTGGCTCTTTGTCAGATTCATTTTCCACTAAGCTGCTGCGAGAGAAACAGGGTCGGTGCGCTTACCCCCCCCGGGGGGGGGGGGCTGCAGGAACACAGGTATGTATTACATTAATGCAGCTGCAGGAGAACTGGGTTGATCCAGAGATGCTGCAGCCGCATACGGCCCCGGCAGAAAGGAGCACCGAGATTGGCTGACTGTCTGCTTACGCTGCAACCTTTCATCTGTAGTGAACCGCACGATATTACGAAGCTTGTAAAAAGATGAAAGCAGAGCGCATCTGCCATCGTAGGTGAAAACTGCCGAACGAAGGGACCGTCTACAAATGACTGCAGGCTCTGCGAAGCCTTTTTCAAATTTCATCCAGTTATTTCCATTCATCCAATATCTGCAAATATTACAAAGCAAGTGTCATGTGCCCGTCACAGTTGTTAGTGTTGCCAAACCAGGGACTGTCTATAAATTACAGCGAGTGTTTGCGGAGAAAGAAACACATCTAAATTTCAACCAATTATTTGGTTTATAATCTTTTTAAATGCAAATGTTCTACCACCAAACATGTCAAACCAAGCGTCAAAAGCCCATTTTCACAAATAAAAATCCCCCAGATAGCAAGCCCTGGATGAGCGCCCCCCGATCGTCACTCCCCACTCCCCTCCAATCGGCCTGGCAGGGACTGGACCTCTGACAATCGCACCATCAGGGACGGTTAGGGGCCCACGATGCGGCCACGCTCCTTTGTGCTGGACCCGGTGGGGAGTCTGCAGCCCATGTCTCTCTTTTTTTTTTTCTTCTAAGTAGCGGGGGGCTTAATTTCTCATGAATCCATGAAAGCAGAAGAGCCGAAAACCGGACTCTGTCAGTTCCCTTTCCCATGTGGGAAACAGATAGCGTATCAGCGCCGATGGTGACGCGATGACCAAAGCCACTCGCTGACCCCAGCTGAGCCGAACAGGAAGTGACCAGGGGATTTTAAAAGAAAAAAAACTTCCCTTCCCGTGTGTGTGTGTGTGTGTGTGTGTGTGTAAATAATGGCGTCTGCAGGATGCACGCTAGAAAAGCACCTGGCTGCTAACGTCTGTTTGATCCTGTTCAAAGGCGACCTGTCCCAGTCTGGCTATCGGAAGACCTCATTACGGTGTTTATGCTGGGGAGGGGGGGGGGGGGGAGGGGTTGGAGTCACTTGAATCAACACATGCAGTCAACAAAAGAGGACGTCTTTTTCCATTCACAAGCACGCCCCGTGCTGGTTCCAAATGTCACCGCACAGTGACGCGTAATGCACCTGCTGCTGCTTACCGTATGTAGAGGTGTGTGAAGGAGGTCACTAGTCCGTCATCAGGCATCATTTGCTCATCCATATTACCATATCACTCCACATTAGATCATGTTAGTTCTTCTAATGATACTAGTCATTTGGAAACCTTCCAGGATGCAAAAAATTTGCAAACGTCCCGCGGCATGTTCCCTTCAGTGAGTTGTTCACCTTTAACCCATCTGCATTTTACAAGTTCTGATGGCAGTGACGTGGATCAAATAAGGCAAGTCTTAGGCAGCAATGCGAACCAGTGTAAACTAAACCCCCGTCGCGAGCAATTTTGTTAACGTGACACCACCCCTATGTCAAACTTTGATCAAATATTGATTCATCCCAAACCGTTTATTTCCTTATTTTCATGAAAGAACGACATGACGTGTGTAGAGAAAGAGACGCGGTTCTCCCATTGTTCTCTGAGCAGCAATCCAATGTTGTTCTTCATCTGAAGACTTTTCCTTGTGGGAGATGATTCATTATTTACGCAGTTGGGAGAGACCAACACCCAGTTCTTCACTACGGACTGAACCTCACTTTTAGAACACCTTGGCATACTGTGAGATTTTTTTGGAGGCCTGAGACCTGGTGCTGGTTCTTTTATGTTGAGTCTGCTGACATCCCCTGTATACAAGGGGTATTAGGAGCGCAGAGCGTGGAGAGAAATCGAGGTGAAAGGGCGGAGATGGGTGCCGCGCTACACCTGGGCGTGTGACGTACGGACAAGAGGGGATTTTAATCACCCAGAAGGAGGAAGTAGGATGTGTGAGAGCTGTCAGGCATGCAAACGGACTCCTGGGTGTCAGAATGAATTACGCACAACCTCCTCCCTTTTATACACAAAACATTTCTTGCAGATATCTGATTTTATTCTGTAAAAGACAAACAAATGAGCAGCGTGCCACAAAAAATCGGACCCACGGCCTCTTGCAGATTCATTTAATGTGAGGAAGATAAATGTAAAATGCTCAGTGTAATTTGCCGCCCTTAAAGCATTTCTCTTTTGCCTGCTCTGTCGTCACCTCAGTAACCAGGAAACACCCCTCAGGGGATCGGTCCCATGCCCCGCCCACTAATTTTACTACTCTGTCTTTCGTAAGGGCGTCGATTTGCAAGAGCCTCTCCACAAATGCATCTGCACCCTCAAAATGAGTGTTTGCATATGCGTGTGTACACGCGTACACGTGGGGGAGTTGGTGAGAGAAAATGACCGGGGCCTGTAAGGACTGCTGACCTCAGCGACGTCCCATTATTCGTCCAACAAAGTCAACATCAAAACGAATTTAAAAAAACAAAAAAAAAAGAGAGAGATAGAGAGAGAGAGATAGATAGAGAGAGGGCCTGGCTCACACTGTAGTGACGAGTGACTCATGGCGTTAGAAAGGGCTTGGCGAATAGCTGATCAGGGCAGGGCACAATGAGGGAGGAAGAACGTTGCAGTCAGGGCTGGGTTGCTGTGGAACACACACACACACACACAGATGAGCCCACACTGTACACACTACACAGGAACTATGCCGGGAACATATTGACTCATTGGGCACACACAGGTATTTCGAGATCAGAGGTAATACTGTAGGCAGTGGAAATGCCATATTGTACAGTACACACACACACACACACACACACACAGCATTGATTTTACAGCATCGTGACGACCTAGGGGGACTTTGTGAGGCTTAAAATACATTTACTGGCATCTGAGAGCAATGACAGCAAGCCACCAAATACACAGAAAAAAATAAATTTTATTTAAAAAATAAAGCTATAATGACTAATATTGATAGTCTGTACTACACCTATACACGTACAGAATATATACTCTCAGTAAGAAAATACGTTGTTTCTTATGGAAATATATGACACGTACACACGGTCACATTTGAAATCACGTGCAAACCTGAGCACTTTCCCTGACACTTCATGTCAAAATTCTGTTCAAATTCAACATTGAAACTTCATATTTGTGACATTTTTAAATCAGGCATGAGGGCATGAGCACAAAACAAACAGCGGCGACTTGAGGACAAGAGCTGAGAGCCCCTCCCAGGGCAAGATCCCTGTTGGTACTACTTGTATTAAGATGGGTGTTCCCACAACGGGAACATTCTCCACGTCCAAGAAAAAAGTAGTAAAGAACCAATTAAGGATGACTAACTGATGACGAGGAGTTTCTTCATCGTTCTCATACCTGCACTTCTTGTCTGAACAGGGTTCCTGAAACGTGCCACGTTGCTCATTTTACAATTAGCACCACTATACCACCTTCCACCTGTACCAACCTGCAACTGGCAACAAGTGAAAAACAACCATCATTTATTATTGTGACACTGCATACACGCTGTTCCCGTCTTCATGAGCTCAAGTGACTTTTTTTCTATCTAAAGTTTACACGACTTCCCATAAAAGAAAGCTCCACGCTGCAGCAAGTCGTGATGGCGGCAGCCTGCATCTGGGGGTCTGTTTAATTCCCATCACCTGCCTGCACCAGACCCATGGAATCCATGGAAGGCGTTTCCATTAGTTTCCTGGGAAGTCGGGCCCTTGCACTTATCTCTTCACATGCGTGAGGTACAGGAGGACCAGGCTGGGACTTGGATGGATGGTGGGCCGGGGATTCTGCTCCTGTGTCTGTCTTCAAGCTGTTGCACAGGTCACACATTACACAACATTCCGATGGAACTGGGTCATAAAGGGCTCATACTACTGGTGACTGATCTTCAGGAGGAGGTTACACCCTACATGATCTTTCACCTTCAGCTGGTTTACTGGGTCTCCAAAACAATGTTCTCTCAAGAAATGGACGTCCAACAAAAACAATGAAACACTGAAATTATTAGATCATGTGAGAATAACATGTTTAATTCGGATTAGTTGAATTATTTAACATTATTATGAGTTCCCCTGGCCTGTCTATGGTTCTGCAGTGGCTAGAAACGGAGATAGGTGTAATGAGTGCTTTGGTCATTCTGCTTAGACGGTCAGATCTGGAATTTGTCCCCTTATATCGTCACAAGGGGAAAAGTTACCTCCCGTTTCTCATGCTGCCACCCAAACGTGCAAGGTATTGCAGTTGCTCAGTGATTGGATGTGAAAATGAGCACAAAAGTTTTTTTTTGTTTGTTTCGTTATGCGAGAACCAGTGGGTTAATTACATTTTTGTTCTGGAAAAATGTCGACACGAGTTCCTGTTTGCGGCAAACATTGTGGTTGGTGAATGTCGTCATTTCCGCGAATGCCCTCACACTTCTATAGGCCACTCTCCTCATCGTCCCGCCTCTCTCCTCCTCATTAGCATTTAAAGCTACAGACACCGAATTGAGATTTCCTGGGGAACTCTCATTGTGAGACTGGCTCAAAATGGCTACAATTCTGTACCAAGGCTGAGTTTCGGGAAAGAGGCTTCACAAATAGTATAAGGGGGCCACTAAGAACACAAATTTTTTTTAGACCTTTAATTAAGTCATTTGATGCAGTTTGAAATAATGCAAAGGAATTAAGACAGCCTAAATAAAATAAATCTTGTGGGACCAATGTCCGTTATTTAAGGAAGTAATGATGTTTCATGGTTCCTGCGAGGTTCCCACCTCCTTCCACCATTGACCAGATATTTGCGGTGCTGGACATCTGCTCATGGTTGGCTGAGGAAAATGCAGTCTGTGTAAGTGTGTGTTTGTGAAAGTGGAGCTCTGTAGTCAGTGGGAGTCTCGCTCAGCTTTTAGCACCAGCTGAGTTCATGTCACATGATCAAGCGGTGTTCAGCAGCTGCAAATGGATCTATACTGTTTTTTTTTTATTACAAGTATTCTTAGCTGGCCTGGGGCTGCTGAAAAGTAAACATTCATCATAAGAGGGTTTTTATTATTTTTTCTTCTATTATCCTTACAAAAACACCATGGTTACTTCAGAACTTCAAAGGAAAAATATTACAACACACCAGTGCTCTGACCTTGAACGTGACCTGCGAATGACCTCCGGGCTTTGCTTCCAGTTATCCGGCTTGATACCTGAGCCAGGATTGAGGGATGGAGGGGTGAGGAGCACCAGCTGCATTCCTGCTGAAACCCCTCATACATTCTGCCGCTCGGGCTCGCTCGCACTCCTCCACTCCCCCGACTGCTCCAGTGAACTGAACCCGGTCACCCTCCACAGCTGTTTTCCGAGGCCGTTACCACATTTTTCAGGAGTGAAATCACGGCGGAGGGTTTTTCAAGGGGAAAGACCATTTTGTGCAGGCCTGTCCTGGTGCCTGGTGCCAAAGCAGTTTCAACCCTGAAACACAAATTCTGTCTTTTAAAGCAAAGTTGGATGGAACAAAAGGAGACATATGACGTAACACATGGGGCTTGTTCAGTAATGTCAATCTGTCTTCAAGGTTTACGGAAAAAAAGCTATTAAGAAAAAACCAATGACTGCTCTCTGTCTCCTGGAGAAGAGGAACCAATGATTGACAGCTCTCATACACCATATGAGAGTGTAGTGTGTGTAGCGCAGGTGTAGTGCAGCGTCCATCTCCTCCCTTTCTCCCTTCGTTCTCGACACTCATAATATTCTTTGAACACAGGGGACATCAGTGGACACCACGAACATGACCACGTGATATTTAGTTGTGTGCACCGTGTGCTGTGCTGCAGTGTATCACAATGACAATGTCCTCTTGGTGAGCAATGGGTAGCCATGACAGGCGCCCGGGGAGCAGTGTGTGAGGACCTTGTGTGGGGACCTCAGTGGCACCTTGGCGGATCGAAATTGAACGGCAGCCTTCTGATTACGGGGCCGCTTCCTTAACTGCAACCAAAAGCTTTAATTCGAGTGGTCTGCTAATAATCCCCTGATATACTGTTACATATAGAACAGGACTTCTGTGTACACAGTAACATTTACAACACAAACAATTACCCGCATAACACAAACAAAAGTTGGGGTGTAACTACAGATTGGATAAGGGCGTCTGATAAACTCTGTAAATGTAAACACTAATATTGCACAACTTATAATCAATGTAAATACACCAAATCATGATTATGCTGCAACTCTGTACTTCATTAATGCACCCCACAACAGGATGGGGTGAAACTCACAGCTTCTTATTATACTTTTTCACTTACACTGAGAATGCACAACTGAATAGTATTTTATTTGCTAAAATGTGGCATATGCATGGATATGCATGATTAAATATGTTATTAGTTCCTATGTTTTGAACATTTTATGCATCATAGTTTCGGTTCCTGAGGTGCACTGCTGAAGAAACACCCTCTATGTGACCATGCATGTAAATGCGCAGCAGGCCCGGCAGCTGCTGGCGCTGCGGCCGCGTTCTAGATGATTCAATAGCACCGCGGAGAAACGGCCGAGTCATCGCCGCGGCGCACATTCGAAACGAGCGTGTCTGCGAGCGCTCTGCCTGTCTGGCGAATTCACACACCGCGAGAGGAAATGTGGCCGCCCGAGCCGAGAGAGTCAAAACAACCTTCACCTGAAATACCCTTCCGTCCCCGTCGCCTAGCACCGAGGCGCTTTGTTCTCCCCTCCCTCCCTCCCTCCCTCCTTCCTTTCCCGACCTTATTTCCTGGGATCGCTTTAAAATTCGGCCTCTTGCCAAAAAACCCCCCCCAAAACGTAACGGCCGCCCCGAAAGCTGCAGTTTCGGTCTAACCGCACACCTGGCACCACACGGGCCTGACTCCTCGGCGCGCTAACCGCTACGCCTGCTACACGTTGAGCGAGCGGCAACAACAACGCTGTAAACGCGAGGTTGGGGTGTGGCAACGTTGGCGTTTAATTTGCAAGCTTAGCACACCTCTGGGTGCATTACCGCAGCCGATATGCGCTAACGGGGCCCGAGATTACCGGAAAGGATCTAATAATGTTAGGACTCTCCCCCCAGGCACCATCTGTTTGGGTTTAATGCCGACTGCAGCCGTCACAGAATTCCGATTCCATTAAATGCCGACATCCTCAGCTGAGGCAACATGGCCGGGCGGCGGGGGGGCCGGAGCGGACCGTACCCTTCAGGGCAGGGGCCGGCGCGGAGCCTCCCCAGTCACGCCGGCCCTTTTACTGGAAGGCGCCGGCATGCGGCCCAGGGCCGGGGGCCAAGCACAGCGGTCATGGAACGACCGCCGGCCTGGCCGAGCGCACCCCCCCCCCAAAAAAACAAGCCCTTAATCCTTATCACCCGAGTCCGAGCGAGACGTCCTGATAGGGCCCCGTGGCCTTTTTTACGGGAACCGTACAAAAACAGCCCTTCCCTCCTCCTGGTCTATCTCCTTTAGACGATCTGCCAGCGTCATTGCTACCTCATTGGTGATGTGTGTGATGTTGCCGAGCACGGGGCCCCCGTTCCCCCGTTCTCTGCAGTTTGGTACAACCTCGTATGGCTCTTACTAGTCTCGTTCCGTTTGATGCGGTTTTAGTAAACCTATTGGAGGGGAGATGTAAAATATTCTTTTCTTATGATGTTCTTGGCCGCATCACTGTGTATGTGTCTGTGACTCGGGAAGTCAAGCTCCTCCCACAGTAAGGCGCTGTGGAATTTGACTGTTGTGTACAGTATTAGGTTGTTTTGTCACGTCTCCCCGCTTTATGATTGTTAATCTCGCATTAGCGTCTTTCGTATCTCGTCCATCGTCTGGACTGGCACTGCCCGCCGCCCTCTGGGCGGAGGAGGGAGGCCGTCACCCCTTTTTCTTTAATTACGGGCGTCCTCTGAAGGTGGCAGGGAGGGCGGAGTCGGGGGGACAGAGGGAGACGTGTTTCGACAGCCCTGACGAGCCCAGCCGTCTCGCAGAGAGACACACAGCTGCTCCACCGTCGCTCCCCTCCTCCCCAGCGGCCCGGGCGGCCGCTGACTCACCCCAGCAGTGAGACACCGTCTCGTGGTCACGGCCGGGGCGCTGACGCCCGCCATGACACGCATGCTCCGCGGCACCCGTACGGGAACAACAGTGTGATGAATGTAGGGCAGGGTGACCGAGTCCAGACGCGGTCTCAGACGGCTGAAAACCGCTCCGCGGCGCAGCTGGGATTTGTGTGGGCACGGGAAAAACCGCGAGCGATTCGCACACGAGCCGGCCCGACACAAACAGGCTGTAAATGATCCTGACAGCGCGCCGCCAAATATGGCGCTCGGCTCCTGGGCCGCGTTTTCCTCTCGCTTTCCTCGCGTCCCCTCGCCTGCCGCTGTCCTGCCGTCGGTTCGTAATGAAGAACACATGCAGGGTTCGCGTCGGTGCGTAAAATATGCAGCGGCACCATTCTGGCTGAGCAGGTCCCCTGTACATTCCAGACACCTTCCGGAGATACCTGATTTTCCGGCGCATAGAGAGAAAAAGCGAGAGGGAGAGAGAGAGAGAGAGATACTTGGAATATTTGGTCTTTTTAATAGTGCCGGGGTGATGCGGGATTTGGCCCGGACGCTTGTAAACAAGGGGCGGACGAAGGCGCGAGGCAGACAGTCTCCCGCTAAGCCTCCACTCGCACCCCGCCTGTCTGGGTCTCACTGACATCAGCCTCCTACACCTCCCAAATTCAACCACCCCCCAATGGAAGGCGGGTCAGATGCAGGAAGGGAGGGAGGGATGGTTTGCGATGGCGGGAGCTGAGTTCCGTCAGAATATCGAAAACACCCAAAACAATGGCAAACGTTTGTGGCCTTGGCGTGTTTGGCCTCAGCGAGTGATGTGCAGACGATTTACTGGCCTGAGGTGGTACTCCACCACCACCATCTTCGTTGGGACCCTAGTAGGCACCCACTCAAAATATACTTTACATTTACATTTTACATTTACGGCATTTATCAGACGCCCTTATCCAGAGCGACTTACAATCAGTAATTACAGAGACAGTCCCCCTGGAGCAACTTAGGGTTAAGTGTCTTGCTCAGGGACACAATGGTAGTAAGTGGGATTTGAACCTGGGTCTTCTGGTTCATAGGCGAGTGTGTTACCCACTAGGCTACTACTTATAGGCTATATACTTATATAATTACTCTCAAAAATACAAGAGTAATTTCACTTAGCACAGATATAAACTTTTATTTAGATGGTTCTTTTATAGGCGTAGTTTTTTTAATTTAGAGGCCATATTTAGATGGTTCTTTTATAGGCGTAGTCCATGAGAATGGTAGCTAATGTCGAAAAATAACTATATGAGGAGGCAATGGACCTCCCTCATGCACCTCAACGTGGATTAATACATCTCATCGCAAAATTCTTTATTTGTAACAAATGCCATATCTTATAGATTGATCCAAACTGCTGAACCCTCCCCACACACTATGCCTTATACAGCACAATGAAAATAACCCCCCATAGAGTTACGCCCGTGCAGAAATTGTAATATAAAAATAAGCCACGGGAGGCTTTGATAAAATCCGTGATTTTATCGCTGTCCATCAGGGTTCTGAAATTTAATGCATGGTCTCAACTGGCTTATTACCTTCAAACTCGAAAGAGTCATGACAGCAGCGGTATCGAACACACTAATCCTCGCATATCCATTATTCCAGTACATGGTCACGGGGGAATATTCAAAGAAATTATTGACAATAATATAAACCACTGCCAGTTGAGTAATGTAGTGCATTAGCAGGTGCCTTCATGTAGGTTTCAAGAGAGGGCTTGGCTTAAAAAAAGTGAAAAAATATTTTCCTATCCGACTATCACAGCATGTGAGCCAGTGCTGTTACGCTCACCATTCAAGACCCTCTTCTATCTTTTCCTTCCATCTGATACTGTATTATCTATATGCTCCTCTGCATCTCACGTTGCAATAACAGAGCATTGTTTGTTTACACGGATCTAGTTCCCTAATGGTTCTGCGCTCTACAATGTAAACAGGCCTTATGAGGAGATGCCTGGCTTATATTCTCATTAAGCCTTAATGTTGGTGCAGGCCGGCTCAACGTAAGCACACACACAGGCTGCCCATGTCTCATGTGTCCAAGGAACTAATTACCAGCGTGAGCTCGACGCCTATAGAAGACCCTGGCAGCGGGCCACGCTGGGGCTGTTCATTCGGCCTTGTGCTGACCTATTTTTTTTTTTTCCTGATCTTAAATCCTCCTTTGGAATCTTGTACTGCTGCAGTCGTCCTGCTTGGACAAATGGCCATATCGTGAGCTGTGATTAAGTAAAATAAATTTGATTAACGAGGCTAATTGCGTGTCTGATTACGTTGTTTAACCTGTAACCGGCTTGACCTAGTTTGCAAAATGATGCTGTGCTATGTAGTGTGCATAGTATGGATGGAATGAACAGCGTCAAGCTAAAAAAAGCCTTCAAAACATTGTTATAAGCACTGGGTTATGTAAAGTTACACACGGAGTGTGTGTGTGTGTGTGTGTGTGTGTGTGTATATATATATATATATATATATATACATGCATTAGTATCCTCTCGACAGGTTATTCAATGTGCATAAGTATTCATTTTATCTGGGTTAAACTAAGGATCTGAATTCTAAATGCCAATTCATTATGGACTGCTAATTCATGCCAAGCACGTAGGATTTTTTTTTTTCAAGACTATACGGTGCATGCAAACGAGCTCTGCATGAGACTTTCATTTGCCATTCGTCATGAACACTGCAACATTAATCAATAGGGCGGTGCACTTCATTAGGCAGCTAAACATAACATCAAAACCCTGACAATCACAGATAAAACTCTGCTTATATAAATGTGCACTCGTAATAATATGGCCTATTAGTGCAGGCCGCGCATTCTGATGAGGTACCATGATCCAAAGGTGCAGAGGAATAAATCAGGATAAATTACACAAATATAAAAATTGTTTGTGTATTAAAAATGCATGCATGCATGAAACTTTAATGCAAGTCACAGATGGAAAATATCTTATTGTGCTTTTATTGTGGTTTGGCTTGACTAACCAGCAAATCAGGGCAGGCTCATTAGCATTTGCCCCTCCCCCACCATGCAATTAGCCACGGCAGGGGACAGTCTATATAACCCCTCCCCCCATGCCCTACACATTGACTGCCTCTCTGTGGGACGCCCACATGCATACCAGCACCCCCGTGCAAACCACCAAAACAAACACTGCCTCTAATAACATTCCCATCATTCCATGCTGCCGTCACCGCTCATGACAAACAAGCAAACAAGTAAGCACACAGGAGCCTGACACACGACTACGGCTGGCAGGTGAGGCTGTTTGCCTTCAACTGTTTTGGCGGCACAACACGGCACATGCTCAAACCCCGCCTTTACTCACTGGCTGTGGCGCACGGAGAGACCGGAGGCATTTAAGGACACGCCGGGGGGAGAGGCCGACCGGGAGGAAGCCGAGAAGCCGAGTTCTTTTTACAGTGACGGGGAGCGGTGGCGAGCAGACGCAGAACGAGGCAGAGCGGGATGATGAGAGGGAGCGTGACAGATTGAAATTCTGGCAGAGGCGCCCGCCATGCCGCTCCTGCCAATTACGCACAGCAGCGAGGTGCCTGTGCCCAGATCTCCCCTTCATTCCCTGCCCGCTGCGCCTGTGTTCGCCGCCTCTCATGTGTCCTTACTGTAGACAGGTCGCTGTTTACATTAAGAGACTCCCCGCCGGTGACAGAGGGGCTCGCCCAAAAGATTCAATCAATTACGGTTATCACAGACGCACATTCACTTTCAAGCGTAAGCCTTCAATGGTGCTAAACGCTATGGCCTCATGAATCAAGTATTGAATTTCGGAGATAAATCCAGTACACAGTACGTGTATGCATCAAAAATGAAATACAGATGGCTGGATATTGAACACATAGTATTCACACTCAAGACAAATTACATGTGATGGTAGAGCCAAAGCCAAAATACACACTATGGTGAGAGTGGGACGTAGTGTAGAACGCTGGATACGTGTTAAGCAGATTCATCTATTTTACACAGCAGCAACTGTATGCTATAAGTATTCTGTTTTTTCTTCATTTGTCTTCTGCACAAGAGTCTTTGTTAAATTTCCTCCATCACACCCGACCCTGCACACAGTATACATTTTGTATTGTATCAGTATTTCATTTACAGATCAGAAGGGGGTTTTACTGACATATTTATAAAGCACTCCTCCTTGAACCGTCACCTTATCATGGTGGTGGAGTTTGAGAATCCTAATGATCCTAGGAGCTATGTTGTATAGGGCACTTGGTGCCCCTGGTAGGGTCTCCCATGACAAATTTGTCTTAGGTAAAGGGTGAGACAAAGAACGGTTCTGAACATCTTTCATGCAAGGAAAAACAAAGAGTCAGTGTACCCGGCCTGGAGGGTTACCAGGGTCCCACGCTGGAACCAGGTCTGGGGTTGGGGACCGTGAGTGAGCGCCTGGTGGCTGGGCTTTTGCCCATGGGGCCTGGCCGGGCCCAGACCGAACCAGATACATGGGCTCATCCAACTGTGGACCCACCACCTGCAGGAGGAACATGAAGGGTCTGGTGCAATGTGGATTGGGTGGCAGGCCGAGGTGGGAGCTTTGAAGTCTTAATCCTCAGACAGGGAAACTGGCTATTGGGACATGGAACGTCACCTCTCTGGCGGGGAAGGAGCTGGAGCTTGTGGAAGAGGTTGAGCGGTACCAGCTAGATATGGTTGGACTCACCTTGACACATAGAATTGGCTCTGGAACCCAAGTCCTTGAGTGAAGTTGGACACTCTCCTTTGCTGTAGTTGCAGAGGGCTGGGGAGGAATGGGTCCTGACTGTTGTTTGCGCTTATGCATCAAATAACAGCTCAAAGTACCCACCCTTTTTGGAGTCCCTGGGACGAGTGTTAGATAGTGCTCGGACTGGGGACTCCATTGTCCTGCTGGGGGATGCCCGCCAGATCTGAACTTAAGTGGGGCTTCATTATTGGACTTCTGTGCAAGCCGCAGTTTGGCCATAACTAACACCAAGGATGCCTATCGGTACACTTGGTACCAGGACAGCCTAGGTCGCAGGCTGCAATTCGACTACTTTGTAGACTAATCATCTGACCTGCAGCCATTTGTTTTGGACACTCGGGTGAAGAGAGGAGCGGAGCTGTCAACTGATCACCACCTGGTGGTGAGTTGCATCAGATGGCAGGGAAAGATGCCATGTAGACCTGGCAGACCCAAATGTATAGTGAAGGTCTGCTGGGAATGCCTGGCAGAAGAACCTGTCAAGATGGTCTTCAATTCCCACCTCCAGCAGAGCTTTGACTGCGTCCCTAGAGCAGTGGGGGACATTGAGTCCGAATGGACCTTGTTCCGCTCTGCAATTGTTGAGGCGGCTGTTGCTAACTGTGGTTGCAAGGTGGCCGGTGCCAGTTGTGGCAGTAGCCCACGTACCCGCTGGTGGACACCAGAGGTTACAGGAACCGTCAGGCTGAAGAAGGAGGCCTTCAGCGCATAGCTGGTCTGTGGGTCTCCAGAAGAAGCAGACCAGGTACTGGATGACCAAGCGGGGTGCAGCAGTGGCAGCTATCGAGGCAAAATCTTGGGCATGGGAGGAGTTCGATGAGGCCCTAGAGAAAGACTACCGATCGGCTCCAAGGAGGTTCTGGCAAACCATCCGACGCCTCAGGAGAGGAATGCAGCAACTCGCTCACACTGTTTACAGTGGGGATGGGGACCTGCTGACATTGACTGGGGCTATAGTCGGGAGGTGGAAGGAATACATTGAGCATTCCGAGGAGGAACCAGAGCTGGGATGCCTGGATATGGACTGTCCAATCTCAGGAGCAGAAGTTGCTGAGGTTATCAAACAGCTACACACCGGCAGAGCCCCGGGGGTGGATGAGATCCGCCCAGGGTATCTCATGGCTATGGATGTTGTAGGGCCGTCGTGGTTGGCACATCTCTGAACCATTGCGTGGACATCAGGGGCAGTTCAGGTGGAGTGCCAGACTCGGGTGGTTGTCCCCGTTTTTAAGAAGGGGACCAGAGGGTGTGTTCCAACTATAGGGTGATCACACTTCTCAGCCTCCATGGAAATGAGATTGCAGATACAAGCAGCCGAGGCACACACCTCCGTAGTGTGCAGCCTGAGAGTTAGGGTGAGGAGCTCGAACATTCGAGAGGGACTCAGAGTAGAACCGTTGCTCCTCCACATCGAGACGAGCCAGTTGAGGTGGTTCGGGCATCTGGTCAGGATGCCTCCTGGACGCCTCCCTGGGGAGGTTTTTCAGGCATGTCCTGCCGGCAGGAATTGCCCGGGTCAACCCAGGACACGCTGGTCCAGTCTGGTCTGGGAATGCCTTGGGATCTTGCCGGAGGACCTGGTGGAGGTGGCTGGGGAGAGGGCTGTCTGGGATTCCCTACTTGGGATGCTGCCCTTGTGACCCGGACCCGGATAAGCGGAGGAAGACGACAACGACAATTTATAAAGCATTATTGTATAAAAATGTGCCAAATTTGAAAAGTGTTAATAATAATATAATTCATGTGTTTCATGTAATATACGTAATAGTAGCTTTTTAATATGTTCAATATAAAACATATAGGTCACATTTTTTATATGACACTGTGACATAGAGGTTTGCCATCCCACAGATACTCCTCTTGGGTTTAAGGCCATCCAGACAGCTTAGCTGGTTCACATGTAGATTGTGGTAGAAGTAGCAGTCGGTTTACCCATACGATTATAAAACATCGCACACAAACACAAGCCATGGTGTGAAGTTTTATTGAACTTAGCCTGATCTGCGTGGGTGGTAGCTGTGCATGCAGTTGTCTTTTCTGCTGCTGGACTGCCAAGGTCAAAGGTCAAAGGACCCAAACCGTGGACCTGTGGTGGCTTTATAGTGCCTGCAGGAGCACAAACCTGTACCCAGCCCAAGATGGACCCTTCATATCAACAATTATTATGTAAATAAAATGAGGTTGTAGGTGGTGTTAAGGGGGAAATGTGAACTGGGAAGAAAAGAATCATATGCACAAAAAAGGCCACACATGTAAGGTTAAGTTATGCTTTATGTGATTTCTGTAGAGCAAGAGAAGTTGAGCTCTCCGGTGACTGGGGACATGGCACTATTTCTAGCCCCCCGGAGGGAGGTAAAGGACTCTTTTTTTTTCTTGGTTGGTTTTTGGTAGGGCAGTCAGGCAGGTTGACAACACTCAATAAATGCACAGATCTTTCTGTAATTTTTTGGTTTGTTTCCCTTATTTTTTTCCGCTTTGCAATCTGTCTTGTTTTTGTTTTTATTTATTTATTTATTTTGCTGCCACTCTGGGAAAAAGACCCAATAGAGGCTTTGCACTGAAGTGCTCCCTTTGGCAGGGGTCATTCTTTCTCATGTCACATTCAGGACTTATGTGATAGACACAGAATATCTAAAAGCCCTCGCAATTCCGAGTTAGGGTTCTTCTGATATTTTACACGTAACTGTAAAATTAATATCTGGTCTAATTTACACCTAGATTTCTATCTGTGCTGTGACGTATTGAAACACATCAGGCAACTATATCAATTTCCAGTCAACTCTCCACCCAAGAGCCCTTTTTCTTCTATCTGATTATGCAAGAGATGTGCTGTAATGGTAATGAAGATGTTAGAATAGATAAATCTTACTTGAACCCATCTTGAATTACAACCCAAGGACTCCCCGCACATCAGTAATGGTAACGACGGGTTAAAAATGTTGCACAGGCTCCGTGTCATATGAGGATAAAGCCGTATTTATTTCATCTGATTCAATCTTGTTTGCGGCACTCATATTATATTTCAGCACATTCTAATTTTTCAGAAGAGTTCATCCGAAGCTTGTAATTCATAAGACTGCCGAAGCCAGGAGGCAAGGATTCCAAAAAGATCTTTCTGTCTTTGCCAAAAAAGCCGCGGGGTTCAAGCCGGGTCACCCATGGCTTCTGTCTCTGGCTGTATACTTATGCATATTCTGTGGCTTTGTGCGCAGTTCGGAGAAAGTGCTCTGCAAGAATGCTTTTAAAGACACACACAGACACACACTCATCTACACACAAATATCACAACTGACTGTCAGATAGAGTGAGCTGAGGAGCATCAATCGTATTTCTATAACAGGCCAGTGAACTGGCTGATGCCTTTGGAGTTGTGATTTGTGCTCATTGATGCAGAGCCAGATATTCTCAGCTGATGTGTGATTGTGTGTGTGTGTAGTGAATGTGAGTGTGAAAGCTCAGGCGAAAATCTAGGCGCGCCTCCACACTTCACACATCAGCCATGGCATCGCTTGAAGCGTCTGCCGCTCTCTCACCTCACCTCCCGTGCCCTCCGATGGAGACGTGCGGCCCGGCCCAGATGCCCAGCTCTGCCGGAATCTCCTCACGGGGGTTAAATTAAGAGGCGGGCCCTGGCAGCGCCGCTTGCAGACAGGGACTCCCTTTGCCCCCGACACCCCCCATCGGCCGAGAGCCGATGAAAGGCGAAAACCAAAATGCGGGCCACTTTGTGTTGTCTGATTTGTTGCAGATTATGACCAAATGCCATCTGCATCCCTCTGAGATCAAAGGCAGGCCGTCATGAATAAAATATGGCCGCGCGCGTGCAAGCATCTTGGACCTGCGTGAGCTCTGTCGAGAAGCCACCGGCTCCCCCCGGCTGCGGGGCTGCAGGGCCCAGGGCTGATAAAAGTGTCACCGGCTCGACTGCACAGCTGAGCTTGGCGTGATAAAGACACAAGGAACCTGTCCAGAGTCACAATTACCATATGCAGCACCGCACAACATGGAGTTGTGCACACACACTGATAACGGAATCTGACTTTACTGCATATTAAACAGTCAAACAGGTAAAATAGCAAATTTGCCCCATTTTCAAACAAAATTATATTGCCATTAGAAGTCCTTTATCAAATCTATTGGTTTCAAAATGGTTTAATTGTGTATAGACACGAATGTATAGAATAGTATATACAGTAGATTTAAAATTTCAGCCACCCTGTCAGTCAGATTAGTTACACTCTGCTAGACCGACATTAACACCGTGTGCAGGTGGCGCGTGGCGGGAGGGGCTGGCTGGCAGCGTGAGCGCCATTAATAAACCGCAGGGCAGCGTGGGGCAGCGCGGCTTAGCCCCGGCCTGACACGCCGTTTCCAGGAAACCCAGAGAGGGTCCGGGCAGAAGCAGGCCTCAGGTGACGGCCGGGCTCCTGACCCACGCCGGGAGAGGAACCCAACCACAATGCGACACACCAAACTGTGCCACAGTGTAGAATTACAGTTCATTGAAAGTGGATCAGTTACACTGCCAACTGTTTGTTAGGCTGGAAAATGTATATACAAAATATGCCTTTATTTGGTGGCATTTTTGGCATAAATAAAAAGGTGCTTCAGCAAAGTTTTAGTACAAGGGCATGCATACGTACGCAACCAGGTAATTGTTCATTATTGGTTTGTTTTTCATATGTAGAGGTTATAGGTCACACTCAAGGTGGGAAAAGTTTTGAAATGGTTTACTATGATCTCTAGTCTCAGAGCACTAGTTTTAATATATTTTCCATCATTTGCCAATCCACCATTAGCTCGGCATCGATAGTTTTCCCATTCCTGATCAGCGAGCACAGCAGCGAGTGGAAATGCCAAATAAATGCGATTGTCAACTGAGGTGACACTCTAGCCAGGTTCACTCTGGTGACATGTGGTCTGAGTTCCGATATCGGCACAGTAAACCACCTGACCTCAGGGGACCCCCTGCCAGCCATCCCTTTACAGAGCACCTTGATCCCCAAAACTCACAGGCTCGGCATTTCTTTTCTGTTTCAGCGGGTTTTACAATTTCACAAGGAATACGGTTACATCACAAGCTGCAATGCAAAGTGAAAGGATGACTGAAGAGAACTGAAACTCTATACACCCAATCAGAAGCACCGTGGGTCTGAGGAGCTTCACCCTTTCATGCTCCAATTTCACGGCAGCAACTACTAGTGACGTACGAGTGCGACGATCGGCTGAAAGCGCGCTAAACAACATATAACCATGTCAACAGAGTTTACAGGCCTGCAGACACACTCAGTGCGGTGATCTTTTTTATTCTTTCAGGTCCGGTGGAGGAGGGGGTCACTGGTTATGTTTCATACTACATGTTCTTCACAGAAAATGGGCCATGGCCAAGGAATCTCAGGTTTATAGTAGAATAACTAAGAACAGTTATAGCAGAATAATAACAGTTCCCAGTTGACTACTTCCTAAAACTACCTAATTTCTCACAATACCCAGGCCACAGCAAAAGGTTGTGTAAAGGTCATATGTCACCACTGTTGGACAGAGAACTGGCTCTTTATTGTTATTTGGAATTAAATCTGATCTGTATTATTGTTAACTTGTTTTATTGTTAAAATTGCTAGCCTTATTGCACTTTCTGGTTAAAACGCTTCCTTTCCAAATCATGGGTTTTTAGACAAAAAAAAAATTTCATTATGTGTTTCAGATGACAAATGACAAGACATTGTGTCTGTGACCTCATTTAAAATAGAAAAAAGGCTACCCACACCCAGCCTTTTAATCTCTCTACCTTTCACTGCCTAATCTCTAATCATCACAGTCACTTACAGACACCCGTCTGCTCCAGATTACCAGTTGTAATTGTAATCCAGGTGTACGTGAGGCCAAACCTGGTTCTGCCTTGGGGACAGATCCAACTGGACTGCTCAGGCGCTCCATGCATGATGATAACGGAGGAAAGTGACTGGAAGCTGGAACGCAGTACAGTCCTTACTGCCCAAAGGGAAAAGAAGATTATCACATAAAAATAGATCTGTATTTAGTTTTTCAGAGCACCTTCCTAATGTTCATGAAGGTCCTTTACCAGAGCCCTGCTGGTTAGGGCTGGGCGAACTTCCGATGATAAATTGGCTTTGGATTGCTGAGATCGAATCCCCTTTTCCAGTAACCCTGACCTGGATAAGTGGATTTAGAAAACGGACTGATGGGCTTAGAAACCCTGTACATAAAAAAAGCTGATAGTGAATCGTTTCTGCATCTCTTAATCTGGCATTAAAATGAGCATTTCAGAATTTCTGTGATTCATCTGGTCAAGTGTTACAGTGACCTCCATAAACCATCCAGTAATTTCCAGGATGCTTTAATTAACTTCAAATTCATTAACTTGTCACGAAATAAGACAGAAACACAAGTGTTGGATAAAAAAAAAAGTGCATGAATATTATATTGATACTACCGCTTCTGCACAGCATATCCCCCCTTCAGTAGTTTGTTTGACCCCACATTAACCTCTTTTAGCTTGGAAGAATGTGCTTTCACCACTAGAGCATAGTATCATAGAGTCCATCAGTGTGGTGAAGCATGCTGGGATATGGTTCGCTGTTTACAGCCCAAAGCAGCGTCGAACCCGTTCTGCACGTAGCCCACATCTGAGGAATGTCTCATTTCGGGGCCTCCGAGCGTTGCTAAATGAGACGGCCCGGCCATTTCCTATTTGCGTCACCAGCTGTCATCGGCATGCATTGAACCCTGGGATGCAGTGGGCGCGGGAAATGAAGCTGCGAACTGGCCAGTGCCTCGGTATGGGAGGACAACCTGTCAGCTGCGGACTGGATCACCGGCACTGGCGGCCGCAGGTTAGGCGCGTGTGTGGCTGTCAGGGGACCTGAGCCTGATGGAAAGTGGCAGCGGTGGGCGCGTTCGCTCGGCAGCGCAGCTGGAGGAGGGGAATGGATGTCTCCGGGCTGGGTGTGCGTGTCCAGGTCTGCTGAAGCTCACACAGACATAAGTACAGCAACGCACGCTTATAAATACACACCTACTGTATGTACTGGTGCTCAGCCACACACACGCACACTGTCAGCAGCCGGGCCAATTTCGAGGCGCCTTTGGGGACCGGGGAGCAGTACATCTAACCAGGGCTGGCTTCACTGCTTTTAATGGAGCTAAATCCATTTACTTCTGGCTGATGGATTTTTTAATAAATAAATATAAAATATATCTTTCTGAAGAATACGTCCTGTGCTATGTGAGAGATATTGATGTGGGCATATGCTTTTGAATTATTTGGCAGAGCAATTTTTGCAAACGGTCAGGGCGTCATTTCAGGTCTCTTTGTGATTTATATGATGCATTAATGAATGTGAGAAATTGGATGAGATTCCTTCTCTGTAAACATTTTGCTTGTAGTTTGCAGACACTTCCTGAAGTTGTGTGGTTGTGGGTGTGCTGCCCCTTAATGTTTTTACATTTTTTTTTCATTCCAGCTAAACCACAGTTTTTTTTGTAAAGTGTAAACCTTTGGTCAGACGCACATTCCAATCCATTTTCAATTCAAGCATCGCTCTCTTGCTCACACACACACACACACACACACACACACACACACTCACACACAAAACGACAGCCACATCTTCTTCTGCAGCTACAGCATAACCAAAGCACAGCACCCGCCCAGCATCAAGAATGCACCCTCACCGTATGGTGAACATGCTGCTGTCAGCAGGCAGATAAACACAGAAAACGTTGCTTTCTAGGCTTCCTAGTGTGCCGGAAATGTCCGCTGGGGAGTGTAACCAGTTTATTTATGGGGAGTAATGGTGACAGTCACTTATGTCACTACTTCCAGATACGGAACCCACGAAGAGCAAATATAACAGTCCACAAAATAAAAACTATCTTAAGTAGCTTATTGTGAGATGAATGTGGGGGTGGTTGAGTAGATACATCTATGACCCCAAGTTGACCCCAAGGTCGCAGGTTCAAATCCCAGTTTATGCAATGGTGATAAGACACTTATCCCTCTGTGACCAGTCAGCTAAACATAATGAAGAGTAATCTAGAATCTGTTAAAAGTGTGGTGGGTGGTATTAGACCGCTGGACAACAAACTCGCTGAGGAAGCGGACGGCTGCAAAAGGAGTTTTAAGCCCCAGATGATAACGTTTTGTCCATGAACAAGACACCTAACCCAATGTTGCTCCAACAGGTCTGCATAATTATTGTAATTAGCATTATATAACAGCTAAAAGTAATGTGTTTATTTATTTATTCTAATAATAATTTCAGTATATCAGCATTTGTAATGCGACCTGCATCAAACATTAGTTGCAACTGACCAGTTAACTCATAACTTGTTGCTATGTCCATCTTGCGTTGAAGGTCTGAATTTAATTGCCAATTTCATGATGACGCAGATTTAAGAAACAATAGAAAAGCTGATTATCACTAATCTACCTGTATGGACCATTTATTACATTGTGCATGAACCCCTGGTTGGCTTTAGTGGTCATTTCTACGATTTACACATTTTAGTTCACAGTAACAGAAAAATAAAACCTGACCACAGTTAGCATAGAACAGTTAGAACAGAACCCTGTGTCATGGTGGCATATAAGCAGGTAGTGAAGCAGACAAACCAACGCTGCAGCTGATATTCACCGTGACCCCTCCTGAGGGAGACTTTTTATTTTTTCCTCACATGGTCCAATATTTCAAGTCCAAGTTATTTATGCCCTGCCCCAGGGCTGCAAGCTTTCCAGGATCTCCAGACACACTGTCTGATCTCTCACTGTCTTATTCTCAGTGAGTACGGGCCGTCCTGGCCACTTCAAACATTCTGTATGTAATCTGTCAGGATGTGCGAAAAATACAACAATTTGTGCCAATTTCTTGTGGATTTGAGGAAGACATAGAGGCTCAATATAGAAAAAAATAAAAATTGCTCAGGCCCGTGTTGTCACGACAGAGAACCCAGGCGTTAAAAAACATAAAATAAATTTTTTTTTATGGCTCTGCTCCCTGCGTGCTGTTGGTCCAGTTCAAACACAGGAGCAGAGAAACAATGAAATCTGGAGATATTGGATTTTATTGCTGCTCAGAGAACATTAGGATAATAGAGTTTCTTTCTCAACATGCATCATGTAGCGCACCTCCTGCTCAGCACTGTTTAAATATTACATGGGAAAGAAAACAAGGATTTAATGGCATCACCACATTAAGACAAGGTTTTTAGGTGAGCCAGCATGCCTCTCCAGCTGGGCTTGACTCAGTATAGGGTCTGTTCCATTAAACGTGTGGTGGAATCCAATTAAAAAAATGGATGAGTGGAGCGAATGAAGACAGATCCAGGTTTAATACAGACTCACACGGGGGCCACCTTTTCATGCACTATTAGTTTTGGGGGGAGGGGGCCGTGAATAAACGAAATAAAAAGACAATCCATTAGTCTTGTTGAATGCAAGTGACGAGTTGAAGGAGCATCGCAGATCGTAACATCTGGAGGTAAAGAATACATTTGCAGGAAACCGTGTCCTCAGATGTCATTTACTTAATAGATTTCGGGTGAATTTGGAAAGATTGTCTTTTAAACAGGGATAAGTCTTTTCATAACTGAACGGTTCATGAAGGAATCGTTATTATAATTATAATAAGGAGAATTACAATTAATAACACAAATATTTTGTCCCATAGCATTCGTTTAAGCAAATGACAGACCATGAGGTACTGAGATTATATAATTAAAGCATTTTCATGAATGTACAGTAGATTTGTGTTGCACTTTAAACCCGACCCCCATACATATTTAAAATTCCTTTTCTCTGACCATCTACAAAGAAGAAAATGGATGCAGCTGTGATGAAACACAACTGTGCGTCATGTTGGAGAAAGATGAGGGATGAGTGGGAAGAAACGAGCATAGGGTTGGTGGGGGTGGGGATTGTGTGTGTGTGTATGCGGCTGAGCAGTTGATGAGGGAGTGAGAAATTAATGATAAAGAAACGCAGATGATGAGGGTTAACGGCACCGAAGGGAAAGGTTCATGGGAAATCCCGCCCCATTTAACACATTCGAGAGGGAACGCCGAAGCGTCCGTACCTTATAATAAGTGGGTTAGTCTAAGGATGCAATTCAAACAATTCCTCCGGGATAAATAAAGTGTTTCTGATTCTGATTCAATGGGGACAATTTGGAAGATATCGGCTGCTGGAAGGCACAACTGCAACACTGGTGTGTGCCAGTCCCGTCTGCCACCGTGGCCTTAGAGCCAAACGTGTTCCATTTCTCTCAAGCACAATGTGTTCTCAGATGCCATGGTTTAGATGTATGGAATATTGCAACGGAACAGCATGAGATAGATACTTTCTGATGAAAGAACGCAATGTGCTCAGACTTAACGGCATCAGGAGAACGGCCGAAGTTGCTGTATTAGAGCTAAAGGAACACCATGTGACGTTTCCTTTCATAGTTTTATTAACACTTCTTTGCATTTTTGGACAGGACAGCCGCAGAGGAACAAGCATGATGGGAGATGCTCTTCTGTCCTCTTTCGCAGTGATGAACGCTGTCAGCGAGCTGAAACAAATCCCCGGCCCCACACACTTTGACTTTGCTTAAAGGACGATGGTGACTTTCAGAGGAAGGTGGCCATGTGCAGCAGGGACTTGCGTGCGGAGGCTGGAGCGGATGGTTTCCTCTGTTCAGCGGAGGAGAAAAAGTGCTGAAGATGCATCCACATGTGTCCGCATGCACCTCAGTTCACCACCTGCAGGCTCCTGCCCTTAAGGGTGTGTGGGTAAATATGCTGGAAGATTTCGGAGTCCAAATGCTAGCAGGACAGGATCTACAGTAGTAGAACAGAACCTGGTGAGGATCCTGCTCAGGATCCAGCCACAACAAAACCGGACCATCATTCCATTCACATCACACACACAAACACACAATTTATGGGGCTTTGATGTTTCCAATCTGCCCTGCAATATCATAAAAAATGTATATTGTTATGTACATTTATTTTTGCTTTATGTCGATGAAACATTTTTGAATGTTACTTATAATTAGAATTTACACATAGCAAAATATCCAACTTCTGAAAGTATTTTTATTTTAATAATATTATTAAGAATCATGTTAGTATTATTATATAGAAATTAATATTATTAGTTCTGCTGTTTATGTTATATGATAAGATATATATTATACTACTATCTCATCATGTTATCTGCAGGAACAACACAATTTGGATCCACTGCAGAGAGAACACACTCTTACAAACACACACACACACACACACCCAAGGGCCAGTTTAAACCATGCCAATCCAAATAACCTACTTGCCTTATGACTGTGAGGAAAAAAAACGGAGCAACAATAATAAGACAAATAACCATCATCAATCACCATCATTATGAGTTAACATTTGACTTTGGTTTGCTTGATAATAAATAACAGTGACAAATAACACAACGGTGACCTACATTAAAATATAAAAAAATATTAATTTTTGTGCTTACTTTTTTTCCACAAGGTGTTTCCTGACATTATTAAGACAAAGACACACCCATATAGCACATGGGCCTGGCCAGATGTGGTGTGCCTGGTGGAAATGTTACATCTGAATTCCCAGCCGGAGAGGACAGGGGCCGTTAATTTACCGCCCGATCCCATCTCAGCGCCCCTGGAGCAGCAGGCTGCGGCGGGCCTGGTTTCAGATGGGGATGCCCACTCAGCAGTTTGTGCCCCAGACGCACGTCTCGTATATTTACTGTTGATTATGGATTAGCGATAAATTCCTCCTGTTCTAAGGGAGCTGCTTCATGAATATTGAGGCGGGAATGAGCTGAGTGGGTTTCACTTATGGTCTCTTATGGTGATTACAGGAAAGCGCAGTGTGTGTATGTGTCTGCGCGTGCAGACGGGAGTCCAATGGATCACAGCTGCTGAATGTGTCTGGAATGAACGTGTCACATCCATCATCTCGAGGTGGCAGACGGTCTCTCCACTCTCAAGTCGAGTCAAGTGGACACCGGTCATCCTGGCTGCAACAATCGGCATAGAGATGAGTCCCCGGCAGCGCCCCCAATACCCTCTTCACAAAGCCCCTCACAAACCCCTGCAACCCCAACCCCAACCCCCAGCCCCACCGCGGGCTGCAGCCGAGGCGTTTCCATGGCGGCGGTGCGCGCGGCGGCGAGGTAGCAGCTCTGTCAGCTAATTGAGGCAATTACACTGGAGAAGCAGCTGCCGGCCCTCCCCCACCGCTGCCCCACTCATAATCCACCCACCACCCCATAATCCCGCCAATAACCGGGTCTTTCAGACCTACACACCCCCCAACGGATGGATGAACAAGCAAGCTACAAAACATCCCAGTAATAACTGATAAGACATTCATATTAACATTTCATTCATTCGTTAATAATATAATCATTATTAGGTAATTTTTTAATGTTATACACCACATCAACACACCATATAATTGTGCCTTAGAACCTCATTTCCCTAGAACCTGCTGATGTAAACGTTTATTTTCATGCAGTGTGGTTGGCTAAGATTACAGTTAAGATTAAGAGCTAATAAAGGGCAGATTTATGACCTCCAACATCTATGAAATTAATAGTGTGTGTGTGTGTGTGGGTGGGGGGGGGGGGGGGGGGTGCAATGTACCAATGTTCTTCAAGACTGGTGAAGGCCACCTGCACCCATTCATGGTCTTGTCAGGGCAGGGCAACACCCTTTAATACAGCGACTGACCTGTACATTCTAGTATGCTTCACTTATTGATCCAAAAATAAGCACAAATTAAAAAAAAAAAAGATTTTGAGACTTTGACCCAGTTCTGGATAGATTAATAAAGAGTTCATCTGCTTCTATGTCAGTTCAAATGTGTGTGTTTCTGTGTCAGCTCCCATGTGTGTTTCTGTGTCAATTAACATGTACAGAAAGACGTGTGCGTGTGTGTGTGTGTGTGTGTGTACATATGTACCCGTTTCTGTGTGTGTTGGTTGTCACACATGGAGAACAGTATCATGAAAATATGGGCATGCGTGCATAAACCCATAAACAGAGCTGGTTATTGCTGTATATGGTGTATGTGCGTTTCTGTGCCAGTTCCCATGCTCATAATAAATGTGCGTGTGTGTATGCATGGAGAAGCGTGTATGCGTGCCGCTTTAAAAGCCTCGCGGCACATCTGCCGGCTCTGTGGGCATCTCCAGCGCTGGCATGCGTGCCAGGCCGAGCATTGCAGCTGGGTGAGATTAGACCGGAGAAGTTGAAAGCCCCCCCCCCCCTCTCGTCCCTGTGCCAGGTGGCCATTGCTGACCAGCAGGTATAGACCTGGCAGTGCATGAGTGAGAGTGTGGGCTTTGAGCTGGCGTGGGGGGTGGGCGATCCACATGGTTCCGCATCAGCCTTATCTTCCCTTTGCAGATGTCCACGTGCGTGGAGCGCTCGTCCTCGAGCCTTGTTATCACGAGCAGGAACAATGCAGCTGGTGCCCCACCCCCCTCGGCATCATATGTGCATCAGATGGGCACGCATCTGCGCCGGGCTACTCGCTCAAGACCCTTTGAACACCGCGCAGTCGCCCACCCGCCACTTGATTCCGGCAATGGAAGCGATGCTGGTCTTGGGGTCACTGGGTTTCAACTTTCGTCATTGTTGGGAATTGGGCCATAACAATAAAAACAGTAATCCCCTTATCCTAATCCAGAGATTTGGTTTGAAGGTGAGGTGTCATAACACCAACGTTGTCCTATGGGGACAGAAGCACTGGCCGGCTGAAAAGTGACAGAAATAAAGAGCATTAGCCGGCAGAACAGAAGCGGGGACCTTGTTAGTGCGCGCTGAGAGCGGGGTTATGAGGGGCGTCATTCGATATGCAGCCGTGGCATTCTCCCAGCACGCACTGCCCATCGGCTGAATAATTCATGCGGCCTGTCGAGTGCTGGAACTCCATGGAGCCGCGGCCAGGCGTGGCGGAACACCGCTTCCAGTCGCCGTTGCCAAAAAGCTCACCGGCGGATAGTGCCCGGCCCACGCGCGTTTTTTCCCCGTGTCACGCTGCCTTATTCCCTGTTTGGGTTTAATAGGTTGAGTGCTTGTGGCAGAATGTCGCCCGGAAGGCAAGTTCCCAGCCCTCGGCGCAGAAAAGCCAGGCCGTCTCCATGACGTGCCCGCAGCTGCACCCCCCCTTCCACACACCGCCCCACTCGCATCTCTATATATAGTCTCCGCTCTGGGCCTATCCGCCTGCCACGGCTCGCTAAAAATAGCTGCCGACTCGCTTTCCTCCTCTGGTTCCTTTCAAGGCTGGGCGGATAGATTTTCAGATGTACAGGTTAAAGGGGTGGGGGGGTGGGGGGGGTTACTGGGGGATGAACCCGGTGCCCCACAATGCACTGTGTCCAGCAGCTTCTTCCCCTCCAGCAAGAAAGCAGAGAGTCATGTTACAGAGGATACAGTAAAAGATATGTTACACAGGGATACTGGCTGGTTTGTTAGCTCCATTAGAATAAAGTAAAACTAGGGTGATCAGGACACAGTGGTGGCCTAGCGGTTAAGGAAGCGGCCCTGTAATCGGAAGGTTGCTGGTTCAGATCCACTGAGGTGCCACTGAGCAAAGCACCGTCCCCACACACTGCTCCCCGGGCGCCTGTCATGGCTGCCCACTGCTTACCAAGGGTGATGGTTAAACACAGAGGACAAATTTCACTGTGTGCACTGTGTACTGTGCTGTTGTGTATCATCACTTCACTTTAAATCACTTTAACATAATTTCTTTGAGACCTGCCGGAATTTTAGAATTTTCAGCTTTTTTAGCTTCTGTCATGGCCAACACAACTCCAGCCCACCAGAGAGCGCCAGACCAGCCGGGGAGGCAGCGACCCGGAAGCGGAAGTGAGAGCGGGCAGCGCGGGGTATAAAAGCCAGGTGGCCCCGAGGAGACGCCGCCCGCTCTTTGTTGAATTTATTCCCCAGAGACGCTTGCCTTCCTGACCCACGCCCGACCAACCGTACCTTATGACCACGACCTGTGTATTGAAATGCTATTTCACACAGACCCATAAAAGAAAGAAAAAAATATAGATGTATATACACACTGAACTAAACTATACAAATTAATACTAAACCTTAAATACTGTACAGACTATAAAAGAAAAGTAAAACTTTTCTGTACACTGAACAAGGTCAAACAGGACAACATCATGTAGGATGCTTGTAAGAGGATATGCTGGGTATTTCAAACCAGACACACAAGACAAGACAAATATGCGCAAAAAGAGCAGAGATGTGCAAAATGAGCAGAATGTTAGAAGGTGCAAAATGAGCAGAATGTTAGAAGGTGTTAGAAGATGTGTATCGTTGTAGAGTTTAACAGTTGTTGGTGATGGCAGTGCGTTGCATGGGGGAAGAAGCTCTTGCAGCGTCTGGCAGTTACAGTTCTGATGTTGCGGAACCGTCGGCCAAACGGCAGGAGGGAGAACAGGGCATGTGAGGGGTGGTGAGAGTCCCTCTACTTTCACTTCTACATACTATACATTTACAGCATTTATCAGACGCCCTTATACAGAGCGACTTACAGTCAGTAGTTACAGGGACAGTCCCCCCCTGGAGCAATTTAGGGTTAAGTGTCTTGCACAGGGACACGATGGTAATAAGTGGGATTCGAACCCGGGTCTTCTGGTTCATAGGCGAGTTCTAACCCACTAGGCCACACATAAGGGGTCAGGAGTGAAATTGGCACGATTTGCTGGCAAGATCCGGTACTGTGCAGCACCAGAAAGAGAGGAAAGCTGCTGTCTGCATAACCAGGCCCAGTCACACATCAGCAATAAAACAACCGCGTTGATGCTTGATGATGCCTCCTCGGTTTTAAAGGGAAGCAGAAGAATGCTCCTTTGAATTTGTACAGATAGAAATATCCTCGCCGCAACGGCACTGTATCACTTCCACAGAATTGCAGGGCCGAAAAAAAACAAAAAAAAAAACAGTCAAAGACTCTGTTTGTTTCTATGCAAAGGACTTGGCCGACAAACAGTAAAAAATAGCTGAGAGGACTTTACACACAACAAAAGAAAAAAAAAAGTTGAGGAACAAGCCCCGCTTCCTCCGGTTGGCCAGCTGGTGGGGGGTTACATAAGTTGGCAAAGCAGGAAGCCGGAGGTCAAACACAAAAAATAACGTTTCATGATAAACATTTCCTCTGTGGAACGTTTCCGGGCATCGATCCCATTGTTTTTCCACGCTGATCTAAGTAAAATGCCCTACAGCAAGTCTTCCACAGAAAGTCAACGGGGCCAGATCCAACACACCAGTTACATGCGGTGACCCGAGTCCCACGCTTGACTGTTGCTACGTTTTCGTAAAATCACGCTCATCGAATTTCAAAACATGTTTTTTGCAGGGTTTGCACTCAGATGGCGAACCGGAGAAGATGGGGATTTCCCTGAACAGGCAACGTGGGGGAGTCTTTGGCCAGCGAGTGCAAGGCAGCTGATTATGTCAGGAGATACGAGATGGTTGGCCTTGTGCCTGAGGTGATGCAGGGGTGTTGTGCTGCCGTGCCTGTATGGCAGAAACGTACGCAGGAAAGCAATTTTGTACGGACGCCTGGCTTGTGAATTATGAAGCACAATTTGTGGCCTTCCCTCAGCATGCAGTCCAGCTCCCGCGAGGGAGCAGAAACCCTGTGGTTCGTTCGAAAAGGAGAAGTGGTTGCGCTGACAGACAGGAAGTGGTCCAATTACGGGTATCACAGGCAATATTGGAGTCTCATGACCAACCACAGGAAGTGAATCTGCTGCAGAGTCCCGTCTCAATTAATAAGGCCCCTCCCCCTTCGCGTGCCTCTTTTTACCCACAGTCAATACGTGAGCATCCTGAAGAGGTCTGCTTTTAGACAGAAATGTCCATATATAACTGGGGGTTTCTTGCCAGCGACTGCTGTGATCACAGTAGGATATTTATCTCAGGCCCTGAAATATTCACGAAACCCCTTTCAAAGATCCCTTTCCCTCCCCAACCATACTGTCTGACAAAGGAATCATGCAAGATTCATCAGAACGAGCCATGCAAAGCTCTAGGAACATACCATAAACGTCCATCACTAACCCGTCTCTTGTCCTATTTAATTAAATGTCTTTGAAATAATTTACATTTTTGAGATCTAGTGTGTTGCACATTATTTGTTCTATGCAGCTAGTAATGCATTGTTCTCAGATTCTATCAGATCATATTCTAAATGTTTAATTTCTTCCTGCATGAAAAAATATTTTTTTGATTCGACATTGTCAAGTGTTAACCCATTAATGCATTGCCAGTTGTTCTTGCTAATTCCCTCACAAATGTGTTCTGGGGATAAGAGGCTAATATTAGGAACCCTGCCATTATTACAAATTTAACAGTGAATGAATTTCAATGGGCCACTTTTAATTCCAAGGACCAACTGTTCATATTTGAACAATATTATTTGAGATGGATTAGTAAATATGTGAAAGTGAAACAGATTTTTTGTCATTATGATACACAGTAGAGCTGTAAATCGTGGTCTGAGCCCAGTCTGACCCCCCTCGGTTATTTTAGGCCCGATTACAGCTGTAATACACAGCACAGCACACAGTGCGGTTAACCCGTCACCATTTTTTTGTGTGTAGAAGGCAGCCATAAAAGCCGCCCGGGGAGCAGTGCGTGGGGATGGCACCTTGGTCAAGGGGACCTCAGTGGTACCTTGGTGGTTCGGGATTCGAAAGCGTGACCTTCCGGTTCCGCTAGACCACCACTGCGTAAAAAACTATGGCATAATTAAGCACACATCGAACCATTCATTTTGTTACTTGTTATGAACGAAACCATCCTTGGATGTCCCTACACCCTATATCATTTCTGCCAGCCAAGAAATGGAAGATTTGTCGGGGCGTAATATTGGTCTCAACTGAACGATATTCCTACGCCAGATAAATATTTGTCTGAGTACATATTGTTTTGGAGAAAATAACGTATCAACATGAGACTCTTTTATCATGGGACACCGCCTGAAGGCCATTAAAAGGGAGAAAAAGGCAAACAACACCAATACTGAGAGCAGAGATTTTTGGCAAAATAAGTACACAAGTCACATTCAGACGCCAGGATGAAAAGGAGTCTCAAGCCGTGCCCTTTCACTGTGCTCATTACTGTCTGGGGATATAAATGTCTTCTTCTTCTTCTTAAATGTCACCCAGGGACTAATTCTCAGAGTGCAAAAAGTAGCATCGTCTTGCCCATGCTGGGCTTGGAGATGGAGAAATTCTCAGCTGCGAGTGTGATGGGTCTCCATCGTCATCCTCCTATATCAAAGCAGAGGGAGAGAGGAGGAACAAAAAGACACTTTGGCCCCCACAGACAGTGTCATGCGGGGATAAGAATCAGCACTGCGCCGAAGAACATTAAAAAAGTCAAGATGCCTTATACCAGCGAAGTTTCATTGCAACTTTCAGATCAGATTAAAAGTGCGGGCCCGCCGTGACCTCACCGTTGGACTCTCCATTATCCAACCGGGTCCCCGGGCCAGTTGTTCGGCCGGGTGACGGAGCAGGGGGATGTACCCACCTCTCTCTTCAATCACACCGTCTCTACCTGTTCTCCTTTAAACAGGCCCCTTCATAGGGCTGCCCTTTCACCCTTTGTGTCGCCATTGTTCCGTCGCAGTGGTGATTGTGGGAATGCTAGGTGGGACGATTGGTCCACTCCGCTTTTGCAAACTTTGCTCAGCCAAGTACACCAAGTTCTGGACTCTATTGTACATTGCATGATGTTGCCACATTTATGGTTGCAAGAATATTATGTTATTGGTGTGTCATTATTTCTGACACCTTTAATGCTGTTTGTACACAGACAGTTTAAAATGGGAGGAGCCTGTGGACACCCTACTTCCTCATTCTGGATGCTTTTAACGCCCTCCTGTCAACAGCCTTTGTTCACAGGCTGTCAGCGGCCATCACTAAATTGGTCTCTGTTCTAGTCTCCCCCGGGACCACACCCACTACCCAAACAAACACGTACACAGATTATCAGCAACGTGAGAATCTGACATCAACACACACTCCTTATACGTTGCGTCCTATGCAGTGATTTCAAAATATCCCCGAAAAAAAAATTTATTAACAGAAGGTTTGTCCAAATAGTCTCAGAATGTGGTAGTAGCCTAGTCGGTAACACACTCGCCTATGAACCAGAAGACCCGGATTCAAATCCCACTTACTACCATTGTGTCCCTGAGCAAGACACTTAACCCTGAGTTGCTCCATGGGGAGACTGTCCCTGTAACTACTGATTGTAAGTCGCTCTGGATAAGGGCGTCTGATAAATGCTGCAAATGTAATGAATGTTTTTTTACTTTACCTTTTACTAAATGGTAAACTGTAGAGTCATCGCGATATCAAATTTGAGGTATTGTGACGTATAGCTAGAAATTGCCACTTATGTGCTGTGGTGCTCCTTCTCATGAATTATTGTTTAAGTTATTTAACAGTATTAGATGACTTAGTTGTACATACATTTTTCAATGTAAGAACCAATTATTGGTAAAATAAAGTCTCATGTATTTATGTTTTTAGACTGGTAGTTAGCATGTAGCTAGCGCACCTACGAGTTAATGCCAATCAACGCGTCTGTCGGAAAGGAAATGAACGGTAATAATTTGTAGCCTGTGTAGAAACATTTTAAAACATGAAATGTCACATGGTTTAGCGGTTCGCTTGCTATTTATTGGGGCCTGTTATTAGTGCACTAACTCACAGACACACTCCGAAGCTGTAAATAGGGCCGTTCTTTTTGACAGACCTCCATTTCCCCCTCCTCTGTAGTAGTAGCGCTGGTTAATGGTCTGGAACATAAAGACTGTTGGGAAAGTGACCATAAAATTGATTTTTAAAAGGATTATGACATTTTGCGGGGCAGAAGGGGGCAGTGAGCGACGGCTGCGCTGGCACTTTGGCGCGCTCGCAATCACACCTGATCCCGAGTCGATGAAGGGAAGAAATTGAGCACGACCGGACTGGTTCCCACCGACGGATTTATGGCCGTGACAACAGTTGAGCGTCTTCCTGGAGGCCTGAGCTCCACATTGCACGACTGTACTGGCTTAATATGAAATCGGCACACAAGCACGCGTGGCGGGTATTTACTGCAGTGACATCGAGGAATGACACGTTTAATATAAGCCATCGTTGGTCATATGAGAAGATATCAGTCATCAGTTCAGTGCACTTCCTAATACAGAAATTAATTTAAAACCTTTCGTAATGTCACTGTTGCTCTGTACATGCGGTGTGGCTCTTATTATACGTGCGATATACAACATGCGTTTCATGTTCAATAAAATCATTTCTGTCTCCAGCAATTACGGAAATTAACAGATAGAGACAGGAAGTGACTGCTTGTTAGATATGTGTATGTTAGTAGGATATACTAACTACCCACCCAGCCCCTATTGATCGTGCAATTATTTCAGATCATTTAATGCGTCACGCGGCCTGGTGTAGCGCAACGTCCGACTCCTCCCTTTCTCCTCCATTCCTCTCCATTCTCTACCCTCCTAATACCAACACGAGTCTTCAGTGTTCTGAACTGATGAACGCGCCCCATGAACTAGATCTTATAGAGCATCATAAGCATGGCTGCAACATTTCATAACCGATAATGTTTTGATTGTGTCGTTGTTCGACAACACGAAAAGAAAACACACATTTTTTACTGATTTAAACAATTCTCTTGCAATAGCATCAGTCATTTAAACGACCATATTAATGCGGGTTTGAAAAGGATCCATGTGGTACAGTTTCTATGGGTAACTATGGACACATTAACATCAACTGGACAGGTCATGCTGGTAGTCTGCAGTGGCCACGCCCTGCACTTCTGCAGCAGTTCCTCCTGGCTGCACTTCCTGCGCCGATCGATCCGCAGAGTACGGGTGTGTATGATGCATGCGTTGGCCAGCGGTCGGAGTGGACAGGAGTGGTGGGGTCGGGGGGGCTAAAGACACAAGCCGCACTTCCTCCCAAAGCCCACAGGAAGCCCATCATTCCCCCCCCCCGGCAGAAAGTTTTCTGCTATCGCAGCATCCACACGAACGTGCCGGAAGGCTCCGTGGAAATTCGACATGAGCAGGGTCACGAGGGACCAGCGGAACATCCTGTGCTCTCGATGCTGACTCCACCCCCACCAAAAACTCCGACTGAACTGAACGAACCCGTAGCTCCAGGCAGACGTTCAGGCGCGGCCAATCAATGAAGCCCCCGTCCAAACCCACTCCGGGACGTACTGCGGCGTCATGGGAATAACAAACGCACACACGCTCGCTCAGGGCCGAGGGCACATGACACGGCTCTGCCGAAACGCACGCCATCTGACCCGTGAGTCACAGCCTTGTCATAACCGCCAGGCTGCCACGTCCCTCAAAGCCCCTCATTCAACACATCCGGCACGTTCCGGCGCCGCCCCCCCGCCCCGAACACACACAGGCGCACACACTCGGGCTGGCATCAGCCTGTAAACAAGAGGTCCGTCGCCACGTCAACCAGCCGCCCCGAGAGTGAACATGATGCTACGGGCGAGAGAGGATGAAAAGAGAGAGAGAGAGAGAGGGACACACACACACACACACACACACGGAGGCTGCTTCCTGACGATGCTGATGATGCTGCGGAGTGGGCCGCTGTCGTCAGAGCATGTGACGCATGACGCTGCCGGTCTGGCGGGGAGGGGCGGGTGCCGTTATAAAACCCGCCTGTGTCACCGTCCCTCCCGGGCAGAGCGGTGACGCAGACGCGGCGCGCTGGCCACGTCCCGCCCATCCTCAACATCGCCATCTAGCTCGAGAGCGAGAGCGCGGGAGTGGCATGAGTCACCGGCTCATCCTGGCGGGAACGTCACCCCGCTCTGAATCCCGCTTCACGGCGAGGAGAACAAGGCCGGCTTCTTCGCCCGGCCCGCCGACGTCAGCCCTTTTGTTTTGGTACTCGGTGCCGCTTGAGCGGTGATGCTGTCAGGGCTTATCACTGTCCTCCACCGCGTCACGGCCGGGGCAGCGGGGCCTTGGTCCGAGCCCCACCCCCTCCGTTCCCATGGCGCCGCACTCGTGCGCGCGTACAGACGAACACACGCGCAGGAGCACCCAGGGGAGAGCGTGCCACCTCTGTGGGTCACGGCACGTGACCCCCGTCCCCAGTCTGCGACTGCCAGTGGTGCCAGCCTGTCTCCCTTCAGCGCACACCCAAGTCATTTTCTTAATTTGTGTCCCAATGGCGATAATACCGACTCAATCGCACTCTGACCTCCGCCTGTCACCCCCACCCATCAACCAGCCGACCGGCAGGCTGGAACCAAAAGATGGCTTCCACGTTTGTGCCACGACTGGGAGGGGCTTTTCCGAATTTTTTTTAGAATTTCCTCATTCAGTCTTTGCGAATGCTATGATATTGTAGACAGCCATATATCGCATTATCAACAGTTTAATGCAGATTCCATAAATATTCCTTGAATTTTATTCTACTTCAGATATTTATAACCTTGGCAATGGTACTTTTGCATAACCATATCTTACAATATTTTTAAGATGTAACTGTTCACATTCACATTCCAGGAGGCCTAGTGGTTAAGAAAGCAGACGCGAAATCGGAAAGTTGCCGGTTCAAATCCCAAGGTGCCACTGAGCAAAGCACCGTCCCCACACATTTTCATATTTTTAAATATTTAGAATCTTGGCATAATTGTATTGTGTCTAATGAGCATACATCTGTTCTGCATGCATCCAACGTGACCTCTTGTCGTTAACGTTCGCAGAAGATGTATGTCTTCGCATAACCAGAGCGACAGAACCAGAGACTGTGCTGCATCTGGACCAGTGGAGCTCAATCAAGTCCCCGAGCTGTCAGAACATATCTCACTCTCTCCCTCTCTCTCTCTCTCTCTCTCAGCCTCACTCTGCAGCAGCACTCTCGTCAGATCAGGCTTTCATTGGACGGAGGCAGGGAGAGGCCTGCTGCAGAGGCGGAGAGAAGGGAGAGAGGAGCAGGCAGGGCGGGAGGAGCGGGCTTCCCCACGGCAGAGGAAGAAGGGATGCCCTCCATCTTCAAAAAAAAACATTCAGCTGCTCAAAATAAAATCTCAGGGTCAATTTTCCACGTTTTATCTCATTAGAACACACATATATATATATATATATATAACTGGGCAACACCCTCCTCACAACCAGAGTGCACCGGGTCTCCGCCCGGCGAGAGGTTCCCACCGCGTGTATAAATAGTGCGGCGACACGCTACACCTCGCACGGTTATGTATAGCTACGCCCGGCCTGGGTAACGTGAGCGAAGCGCGGACAGCTGTGGGCCCGTAAGCGGCGGGCTTGAGTTTCACTCGGCCACGCTGCCGCCTGCGAGAGAGAGAGAGACGTCGCATCTCACGCCACACAGCGGCGGAGCGGCGCTGCGCCTTCGTCTCGGCGACCCCGCCCCCCCCGCCGCCACCACGCGCTGTCAATCAAAGCCGGGCCTCGCTGCGGACCTTTTTGACGGCTGTCCTTGAATGCAGCTCATTTCCATGTGTTTAACCCCGTCCCTCACAAATCCCAGAGAGGGGAGGGGGCCAAGCAGGCAACTGTCTGCGGCGGTGCTGTGACTGTCAATCACATGACAGACTGACAGGGAGAAAGAAAGACACTCAACCCGACCCGATAATCTTCATAGCCCATGCCAACGTCTTACCACTCAGGTTATTGCAATGATGTCATATTTCTAATGTATTTCTAGGTTTGGGCCCATCCTTGGATGTCTATAGACAAATAAATACATCCATTTCACTTCACTTTCACGCACCCGTGACCTGTCCTTTCCGTATGATTCGCTGCTTGTTTCCATTTGCATTTCTCAGCCACCGTCGTCAGATGATGCGTTCTGATCGTCGCGTGAGAGAGGAAGTGAAATGCAGGCTGGCTTCTGCCGAATACGTTTCCCTGCACCTCTTAGTCTAGCGCTCTTTAGTCTAGCGCTCTAGCAGACTTTAAATGGTGGTGGGGCAGTGGTGGCCTAGTGGTTAAAGAAGCGGCCCCGGAATCAGAAGGTTGCCGGTTCGAATCCCGATCCGCCAAGGTGCCACTGAGGTGCAACTGAGCAAATCACCGTCCCCACACACTGCTCCCCGGGCGCCTGTCATGGCTGCCCACTGCTCACTCAGGGTGATGGGATAAACGCAGGGGACACATTTCACTGTGTGCACCGTGTGCTGTGCTGCTGCGTATCACAAGTGACAATCACTTCACTTTCATGGCTGTACTTCTGCCGGGATGCTGCTAGTTACCTGTTCATTGGAACCAACCCTTCTTGTTGGTGTGTGATTATAAACCGTAATGATGTTTGTTTAAACAAAAATAAAGGAGGAGCCTGAAGCCATGATTGACAGCTTTCACATACCCTACTTCCTCATTATGGATGACAGCGCAAAACCCGCAATTCATTTTTACTTCTACAGAGATGCATTTAGCTTCATTTGGGGGAATTTAGAAGTGATAACACAAAAAAACTAAATAAAGTTCTTTACACGTTAAAACAACAGAGCGTCTCACCGACCGTCCAGAACGCTGTTTGCACAGCGATATCAGACACGACCACTCACCCTCTTAAATATTTTGATAATGAACGGCAGCGGGCGGTGAGCCGACTGAAACAGACCCGTTGAGCAAACATCGCATCAGTTTCAGATAAGTGACCAGAAACGTCCAAGACCAACAGAAGGCTGCATTTCTGCAAAAGGGCAGTGCAGTCCAAATCATTCCGAGTGTGTCTGGCAACGGACGAGTACGGAATGGAAACTGAGCAGAAGGTGTCATACGAGGTTCTAAGTTTGGACACTCAGCATTACATCATTACATTACGAGAAAAGCTTTGCTTTATTTTTGTCTGTCCATATTTAAGAGCACGGTTTTCCTCACCATTAGAAAAAAAAAAACGAATGACAGGACATGGTCGGTTTGGGATGGAGAGGGCCAGTGCCTTATATGGCTGAAGAGCCAGGGCCTGGCCCTGTAGCCAAAAGGGCCTGAGCGTTAGCAGCCCTGGGCCCTCGCGAGCCGGGAATGATGCAGGCCGGGCCCTGTGACTGCGGAATGCCGGGATGGAATGTGCGGAATGAGCGGAACTGGCCGCGCCGTGCCTGCCAGCGACGGCGATAAGATCACGCGCCACACTCCGACTCCTATCTGCCTGTCCTGTGATGGCGCGCTGCGATCCGACGATTAGCATGTGGCTACAAAACAAACGTGGGTGACGCGGTTGGGACCGAAGCCTGAATGAGCTCAGGTTCTGCGTCTCTACACCCCTATAAAGAACAACAGGAAAGGTCATAGCAAATAATGACAAATGTGCGGTTTTGACATATGGAAATGTAATATATAGTTGTGACTAGTGCTGAAAACATTTAAAGACCAGTTCATCCCTGCATGTAGTAAGCACTGGGAATGATCCGGATGGAATTAGGGTCAAGCAGTGACTGGGCGAGCAGAGACTGAAGGTCATCTGGCCAGAACCCTCAGGGGAGCTGCTGAAAGCCTTAAATTTCTGGTCTTGATAGAAAGGTGTCAGGACACAGAGTGCAGCACAGCTTGAAGTGTACGGAGCTGCATAGCAGCAGACCGTTCAGAGTCACCATGCCGACCACCAAAAACCCCTACAAAGGACACGTGAGCATCAGAACTAGGCCTAATAATAATTCTCATTGTCTGAGAGTCCTTCAGGTGCCTTTTGGCAAACTCCAGACAAGCTGCCCTGTGCCTTTTACCAAGGAGTTGCTTACATGTGGCCACTCTACCATAAAGGCCTAATTGGTGGATTGCTGCAGAGATGGCTGTCCTTCCAGAAGGTTCTCCTGGACCCATCGGGTTCTTGGTCACCTCCCTGACTAATCCTTTCTCCCCCAATCTCCCAGTTTAAGTGGCCAGCCAGCTCTAGGAAGAGTCCTGGTGGTTTTGAACTTCTTCCACTCACTGATGATGGAGGCCACGGTGCTCATGTGGCCCTTCAAAGCAGCAGAAATGTGTGTACATGTTCTTTCTGAGGTTTTTTATTTTTAACAAATTTGCCAAAACCTCAAGTAAACTTTTTTCATGTTGTCATTATTGGGTGTTGTGTGTAAAGTTCATTTAATCCATTTTGGAATAAGGCTGTAACATGTGAAAAAGTGATGCGCTGGGAATACTTACATTTACAGCATTTATCAGACGCCCTTATCAAGAGCGACTTACAATTAGTAGTTACAGGGACAGTCCCCCCCTGGAGCAACTTAGGGTTAAGTGTCTTGCTCAGGGACACAATGGTAGTAAGTGGGATTTGAACCTGGGTCTTCTGGTTCATAGGCGAGTGTGTTACCCGCTAGGCTACTACCACCCCGCCCTACTTTCCTGGTGAACTGTACCATGCGGATTGCAACCTGGCAGTGTGATGTTCCTGCCAATGTTCTGCTAACTTCTTGGTACTTTATGAGTTCTTGGGGGCTGGTCATATCTATAATTAAAAAATTATATCATATGGCCACTATTTTCATGCAGCCATGAACGATTCACTGAATCAATACTTCCACTGCAGAGTCACCTTTGCCAAAACTGGTCTTTGAATGCATCCTCTATAGTATTCATACATACATACTGTGAATGTTAACGACTAGAGGTCATGTTGGATGCATGCAGAACAGATGTATGCTCATTATACACAATACAATCATGCCAAGATTAAAAAAAATTGCTTGTTAATTTGCTGACAAGGACAGTCAACGTTGTTGAGCTCTGACTAGCACGAATGATCATAACTAATCTCAACTTTATATGTCTGGCTGCAGGATCCTGATGGTGAACACAACACTAAACAGCAGACCCGAGAGGAAGAGGGCGAGTCACATGACCTCTAAACTCAATGCTGGAACACCTCGACATGTAAACATGTTTACTCTCTATCACGTGTGTGTGTGTGTGTGTGTGTGTGTGTGTTACTCTTCCACATGCAGAAACACAACCAGTGTCTGAGCTTCGAGGAAGCTGGGCGCCTGATCCCTTTCCAGGTAATAAAAAAATGTCTACCCTGCTGGTGTTTCCATGGAGACCAGGGCTCCCGCCACCTGCCGGAGCTGCCATCATGTGACATGAGGCTGTGTGCCCCGGTGCGCGTGCAGCCGCAGTTCCATCAACATCAATAACCCGAGAGGGGATCACAAGCAACACACACACACACACACACACCCACACGTGCAAAAAGCCTTTCATGATCTTGTATTATAATAACAATCTCTAATCTTGCATTTTTAAGATTAGCTAATATTGTAATTATTTACTATTTTTGCTTCAAATAGAAGTGCCCTTTTAAAGGTCCAACGGTACCAAGCCAGATGACTGCAGTAAAGCTGCAGGTAAAATCTGCTCAACATCCGTATGGCCTTTCAACCTTGTCAAATATTATTTGTCTTAATTACAGGACATTTTACCCACCTGAAATGGGTAAAAAGGGAAAGTAAAAACATGACTGGCCTGGTTTCATGGAAGAAACAAACAATCTCACAAAAAAAAAAATCCAATGTGCTCAGCTCAGTCTCCCTTACACCAACATCAGACGCCCAAGCATTATCCACCCTCATGGATGGCGGTCCATGTACGCCTCGGCCTCCACCCAACAATAAATTCTCTGATTTCTTGCCCCATATAACTGACACCGGCTTGAGCAGTGGGCCTAATCAGTAATCTAATTACTATTAACGACGGGGACGATGATGGATCTGGGGATGTGTCCTCTCCTCCCCCTCCACCCTCCTCTCCTGGTCGGGCCGGCCTTCATCGGCGCTGAAATGAGGAGATGCCAGACGAGCGACGATGATAGATGAGTCACATGCTGAGAAGAAGACCTTTGTTAAGCACACTGTGTTTCTTGTAGTAATGAAATGTAATGTGCTCGCTGTGCGGTGTGTGTGAAATTCATGTTGCCGAGCTAATATATCAGACCTGCGGCTCCTGCTACAACCATGGACAGATGAACTCGACCAGGTGTGGGTGATTCTTCACTCCAGGTGGGGGCTGACGACTGCTGCGAAGGTAGCCAGAGGTCATTGGGACGACTTATCGAAAAAGGGTACATATGCATATGAAAAACATATATGTATATTTATACATATATAAAAAGGCCTATGCAAATGTCATGATAATCCCGCCTTGAGAAAGGCATTTCTTAGTGAAAAAAGGCACCGCAGGCATCAGCTGCACCAACCCCCCCCCACAGCACATGACCAACCCAGGGGGCGTGCTGAGTGCTCTGAGCCGCACGTTTCTGTTACCCTCTCATACACTGCAGTGGGTCAGTCAGTCCGGAAGTCACGCTCCTGGGCCCTCATCTCCTTTCCCTGACCCTGGAGGAGTCATGTGATGGCTCGCGCTGACAGGCCGTAAGCACTGGGCGGAGAGTCAGATGACTGGGAACCAGACAGGTACAGAGTGCTTAGCATGTGCAGGCTCTATTTTTAATGCACGGGGCATACAAGCGAATGGCTTACGCTGCGTTGAGGGTGCAAAAAAAAAAAAGAAACAACTCAGCAGTTCATTGTGAAGCAGAGGATATCCATTCGGGTGCTGATCCAACCTTTACAGAAAGTGCTGTGTTCTGCTACCAGGCCTGCGCACGGCGCTTTGCACTGTTAAAATACGGCCCTACCTGTGTTCTAGAACGTGACTCAGCAAATAATAACATGTTTACCCACTTTTTAAGTATCATTTTTTTTTATGGGGCTTCTCCATTAACTGTCCTGCACAGCGTCAGGCCTCATTTTCAGAACCACCTATGAGTCAGACTAACCCGGGCAGATGAAGGTAGGTGTTCCACGTGGTCCCTCTCCCCCAGCCTGCAGGAGAACAAATACACGCACCGTTCCGTTTTAATAATACGCACACACAGTAAACCCCCCCCAGCTCATTACAGCACACAGATTGGCTACTGCAGCAGCAGAAGATGAATGAAGACCAAGGAACCCAGGCTCAGGGTTCCGCCTCGTGCTAAAGCCATTAGCATGCCAGTCAGGCAAAGCATGTGCGGATTACAATAGTATTTGCGCTAATGTGACCATGCATTCTTATTGCGCTGTGATTATTTCTGCATAACGCTTTACATATTTCATGCTGGACAACAGGAGCGAATTAGCGCAACGGCAAAAATATTAGCCTTGTAGAAGTTTTGTTACAATTTCCTGACAAAGACATGTTGAAGCAGGCGATCGTGTTTCTTTTCATGTGTTTCAGTTGAGTTGAACATAATGTCCAATGCAAACTTTTCACGACTGATATTTCAAGAATTTCACATGCACCTGGTCAGAAACTTTAAATAATGGCGACGAAATGATTAATTTACATTCAAAAGCTAACCCACAAACTAAGAAGAAATCCTATGTTAAACATCAATTTAATTTAAGCATATTGATTAGTCAAAGCATATGTATGCTGTATATAAATACATATAGATGTAAAACACATGTAAATATACAAAAAACACAAACAAACAAAAAGTAGCACAAAAGAGTAGGAAAGTCCACTTTGTCAGAGATCTATAGCTAACAACATGTTGTTGACATAGATTGTCCTATCAGGTAAAGTCTATATTTTGATATAAATTTGTTATATCTGACCATTTTAACAAGAATGAAAGGCTGGACAGTTCGCTAAAAAAAAAGCCATAAATGACACGAGACAAGAACTTGCATTTATAAAATGATTTCATTGGGAGCCAACTTCCAGAACATCATCTGATCAGATGAAGTGTTGTAAGGATGAGTTCATGCAAATCTTGTAAAAATGTGCAAATTATTTTACAACGATCCCTTCAGCATTTTGCACCCTTTGGCATCAGGGACGACCACGAGCAGCCAACACAAGGTGGGCGACCACCTCGGAGCAGTGAATATTGCTGGGGGTTTTAACAAAGCCCCGCAGGTCGCCCTATGACTTTAATGAGACCCTGCCATTGTCTGCAGGCCTGGCTATTGACATGTGCACTCTAAGGGTGATTTATGTCACTGAAGACGGTGCCACGGACGGATCATCGGGGCGAAGCACTTCAGATCGACATTGTTGCAAGTTAATGCGACCAGTTAAGTGATCTATGACCTCAGAGAGTCTGCTCTCTTTGTCTACCCTCCATTCTTCAGCTATGGGTGGCGGTAGCAGAACATGGTCCGCAGGCTGAGAGAGAGCTTCAAAGGCAGTTCCTTAACAACGATGGGGAAAAGGCATGGAGAACTCAAGCATTCCTTTCATGGCAGTACAGTCTTGCACTGTCTGTGGAGACCCACAAGCTTATTCATGGATGTCAACAGGCACTTCCCATTCCCACACAGAGCAGGTCAGCCATGTTGTCGCTGTTGTGTAGGGAAGTAAACAGTAACAATATAGCCGTTTATGGTGAGTTTCTATAGCCGCTCAAACCCCGTGAATTTTCTTTCTTTCACACAGTAATCAGCTGACCCACTTTAAGTGAAAAGGAAACAGCCCCGGACCCCTGTGAACCCCACGAATCCAGAACCTGCAGTCCAAATGCAACTATTCATTATTGCCACAGTGTGAGCCCCAGGCCCATCCCTCGCTCTGGCCACACCTCCCGATCCTCCCCCTTCCCCTCACAGAAAGCCATTGAGACTCACTGGCCGTGAAACGCGATTGGGGTGCAAAGTGGCGGGAATCCTGTCAGACAAGCTGGTGAGAACCGTCTTGTGCCTCCTCCCCCCCCGAAACACCAACTCTCCCATGTTCCCACAGAGCAGCATGGTGGCCATGCCACCACCACAGCACATGGAAGAGGAGGGTGGAGGTCCCCAATTTATTTCATGTACAGCACACGTTCTCGTGCAGCTTCTACGTACACCTCAACGTTGCTGTTTTATGAGATTACGGTTCAGTATATCAAAAGTCATGGCCAAAAGTTTTGGGAATGACACAAAGTTTGCTGCTTCCCTTTTTATTATGTCAATTTGCATATACTCCAAATTGTTATGATCAGACGAATTGCAAAGTGCCTCTTTGCCATGAAAATGAACTGCATTTCAGCCCTGAAAACAAAAGGATCTGTTGAGATCCTCATCTCAGTGATGACCTGGTGTCAAGAAGGGCAGCAATGGAGCCACTTCCCTGCAAGAAAAACATCAAGGACGGACTGATATTTGATGTAAATTGATATTCGATGCACTGTGATTTGTACTCGGTTCGGGCGGAGGGCGCTAAACAACGGCAAGCGAACGGCAGGGTGAAGCCAAGGGCGTCCGGCATAAAACTTTTTGCCAATGCCGCCTGTGTGGACAGTCAGACCGGTTGAAGAAGAAGAAGGAAAGTAATGTCATACTCTGCATTCGCCGCTGCCCTGGTGGATCAAAACACGCGCTACAGTGTGGAATGTGACGTGGCCAATTTCACTCTCACACTGACACAAAAAGTCCCAATGTACTGGGAAGCTGCGCTGGCCCCATATCAAGTGTTTTACCCAAAACTGCAAACCTAGACTCTCAAGAAGGGTTGAGTTCCCCGTGTCACGAGTCATCTGGGCTGCATCAGGCGAGATGTGTGGCCTTCTATCATCGGACCATCATGAAAAGCACCACATTGGAATCCAGCTCCACATGCAAGATTTTTTTGTTTTTTGTTTATCCAATTTTTTTTTCAGTTTTCATTCTAAATGCAATCTTAGTTACAATTTTGATTAAATGGTAGCAAATTATACTTTATACAAACATTTTCAATCCTAATTTGTCTGCAGATCAAATATTGTGATTAATCCGTAATCCCAGGCTGAGTCCACTGTTATATTTTAAAATCAAAGTGAACAAATACATTGTACATGTTAACATTTACAGCATTTAAAGTCAAAGTGTGTAGTGATTGTCACAGCAGCACAGCACACGGTGCACACAGTGAAATTTGTCCTCTGCATTTAACCCATCACCCTGAGTGAGCAGTGGGCAGTCATGACAGGCGCCCGGGGAGCAGTGTGTGGGGACGGTGCTTTGCTCAGTGGCACCTCAGTGGCACTCAGTGGGATTTGAACCTGGGTCTTCTGGCTCATAGGCGAGTGTTTTACCCCACCAGGCCGCTACCATCCTTGTTTAAAAAGTGTTTCAGTCGGAGCGGCACAATAACTCGACCGGAGACATGACTGAACCCTGAGCTCACCGTTTTCATCCGAGCAGGGTCACCCTACACAAACCCGACTTCCCTCTCCGTCCACAAAAGACCAGACGTTTAGATCCTCTCCGGTGATTGATGATGCCATTAATGAGGGAGCGCAACGCGCCCACAAAAGAAGCAGGGCCCCATCGCGGAGCCGGCCGTTAGCAACAAGCGGGCGCGCCAAGGAAGTGGCTGTAAAGCATCCAAGAGGCGGCGTGTATTTGGGAAATTACTGTTAGGGGTCGGTGCCGGGCGCTGTCTGTGGGAAGCCAGTGTCTCCCGTTTCAGAGTGCTAATGGAGGAGATTCAATCAGACACACTTAAGAGGTTCCGAGCCGGAAGACACACAATGCAAATAAGAGGTTCATGGGGATGTTATTTAAAGCGGCCACAAAATCTATTATTTGGAGAAAAAAAAAAAGCCGTCATGGAAGGAACACCAGCAGTTGTGTCTAAATTAGAAAACGGGGAAACCACATCTTCTCCTCTTCTGCAGCTCAGGGAATTCTTAGAAACTGTATCCGGGAACAACGCTGTTCTCCAACCCCTTCGCAGATTGTGCCTGAATTCCCGAGCTCTCCAAAATACCATCAATGGAAGGATAATATTGGAACACTCAGTCTAAATCAAGCACCCTTAGGGCTATAATTTTGCATCGCAAGACGTAGAGCATGGGGAGTGTTCACCAATGTCACGGATAATTTGCATGGTTGGTGCTGGTAGTGGGCGTGGTCCTGAGATGTCTACTGACATGCCTTGTGTAAATAGGAGAATATATACACACACACACAGTTTATTTATTTATTTATCTATTTGTTTGTTTGTTTGTTTATGTAAATTCAGAGGATATACTTACAGACATTAGACAAAGGGAGGAACTGTCATGTGATCCAAATGAAGCATTGCTTTGCATAGGCAAAGAGTGACACAGAAATATCATCTCAGATGGCATCATCTTCTCTCTGGAATTCATTCATAACCATGGGAAAGCCTAGCGCCTCAGCGGCCCGTGCATTTCAGAATGCTAAGCAGGTCGTCTTTGAAAGCCCACTTCCCCTCCTCTCCTTTTTTCTTCCTCCTGGCGTCTTTTGTCTCCCTGTGAACTCGCTGGCGTTGGAGCCCATACAAAGCCTCTTGGGGAGAATGGGTCCAGTTTGCCGCCATACCACACACAGCCTGCAACACGCTGGCACCAGCCAGTCGCCTCTTCCCGGCGCAAACCGGAGCGGGCCGGACAGGGTGGTCAGATTGCGTGGGAAATAATGAACAAGGTGTCCTGGTCGCGTGTTAAGCCTGTCCTGACGTAAACGAGCTGGGCCCATCTTCCTGTGAAGCATCGTTCAGATTAATGACTTGACGGGGCTCTAACGTAGACAACTGTTTATATACCCAAAGAAAAGGCTTGACAGCAGCAGGATTGCACACAGCGCTGTAATGATGTAGAGAAGCCTTGATGTGCTTTTAAAAGACCCTCGGAGCTCTGAAATGGTAGAAACATTGCGGCTGGGGAGGGTCCCCCATTGAGTGGTCTGAAGAGACAGTCGTAAAGAGAAGCTAAACTCTTGAGAACACTTCCTACTTCATTTCCTTGGCTCTGACCCCGTTGAATCCCACCCACAATGCCCCAGCGGAATTCCTGATGGGTGGGCGGACCCCGGGCCCCCCGCCGGCAGCATTCCTCAGCCAGGATCGCGGTCCCTTGCTGGAGGAGAAGATGAAAGGAGGAGCGAGACGGGGTGCGAAAATGTCCTCCCATGGCCTCGCTGGACATGGGACCCCGCAGCCCTGGCACTCACACGCACCCAAGAACGAGGAGCCGTCAGAAACAATTACCTCTGGAGAGGAGCTTCCAAAGAGAGTCATGATGGGGGATGAAATTGGGGTCATGCGAGAGTTTGGAAAGAATGAACCCGGTCCACCGGGTTACGCTCTACCTCCTGTAGACTTTTGTCAGGGTGAATGGAATCTGATTTTTTTTTTTTTTTTTTTTGGGGACGAAGGGTTCTTACAATAAAGGGGCAATGTATAGCAGGGGAGTGGCACGTTGTGTTAATAGACAATAAAGTGGCCGGGGGGGAGGGGTCATGCTGAAAGACTTTAAATTATTCAGGGCGGCCTGTGGAGGAGATAATCTTTTATCTTGGCGGGCACCTACAAATGACACACGATAGCTTCTGATTTCACAAAGATGTAAGACTCTATATGTACACGGTTGTCGCTTTTTAATTTATCATGTTTAAACTCGCATTGATTTATTCGTCTATTCATTTGTCCATCCAGCCATGAACTTGATAACCTTGGCTTAACAAAGGCTCACCATGAGGGATGTATCCCATGTTGCTTTTTAAATTGTTTGCATATTATTTATTATTCATATTAAAGATATTTTCTCTGCCCTGTACATTTCTTAAGGTGCTGTGACAAAGGCTTCTTCCGATATGACCCCTTCCTTCCAATAATTAGATATTTCTGACATTGTTGTACAGTGAACACATGGCGAATTCTTCCAAAATGGTGCCAGTGGTGGCTGTCCTGTGTGCAGACATTTCAAGGAGACAGGGAAGCTCTCCAGATCCCGCCTGGTGGTGGGCCTGGGAACTGCGGCAGCCTGATTCTGGCGGGAACCATGATGCGGGAGGCCCCATATTATATGGTTTCATATGTTTGTGTGCGTCCGGTGTGATAACAAATCGGAAAAAGACTCATTTCTTTTGGAAAGTATGACATCATGCACCTTCCAGGCAATGACCATGGGCTTCACTCACACACACTCCCCCAACTGCATAGCTCCAGGGCTGCCTCGGAGCCATCTCAGGATTCTCCAGGCTGTTCAGACACCACACAGTGCCAGGCGTCTCCTCCAGATAAAGAGGATGTCAGGGGAGCGGCGAGATGTGGGTTGATCTTTCACTACAGTACCGGAATGCTCTTCCATGACCCTGTGACTACTTTCATTCAGCCTGACAGGCAGCAGTGCATGATGGGAGATTGAAGAAGGCTGCACCGGTAAGAGGACCGGGTTGAAAGGGCGCGCCAGTATAAATATCGACACATTTTAGTGGATTGCAGGGATATATTTAGGCCGAATTTTATTCGATGCGGTGCCACTCCAGACTGCAGGGTCTGGCGGCCAGCCAAACCTTGTCGTTACCTTGGAAACCGTTTACTATGGCGGTGCTACAACCACCCAGATTTTCACGATTCGGCCTTTTCATGCATACACGCATTTCGAACGACTTCTACATCACCAGGTCCCAGAAAACAATGACTCAATCAAAATCTCATTAGATAAAAGGGGATTTCACAGAAAGCAATGTGACCGGCCTCTTGCGCAGTGAGACGCGGGGTTGACCTTTCCAGTAAGTTGAGTAAGCCCTGATCCCCCCCCCAACTCTCCCCCAGATAATTCATAATCCGTTTATGCAACGTGAGTAGAAATTCTTCTTATTATGAGACCAAAGATACTCCAGAAGCCACAGTGGAACAGTCATCATCCGGGCAGGAGAAATGTGCTTGTGTGACTGCAGAGCCCCCTCTGCTGGTGCTGACGAAGGTTAAAAAAAACATCCAATCAGCTCTTCACATGCTGATGAAGAAGATCTTGTGGTTAGATCTTGTAAAAAAAGAAAAAGAAAAACTAGTTTAAAGTGCAGTTAATGCGAATGAAAATGATGTAGTCGTGTGCATGCACTGATGTCATGGATTTAATGAATAGTACTTTTTACTTGGAAACAAAGACAAAATGTGCGTCCCATCTCGAGCTTTTCACATGCTTAAATAACCTGTTCCTCAACTAGAGACTAGCAGATGGTGTTCATTTCCGCAAACAAAGACACATCACACAATAAAAAAAAAGGACAGAACGTCCCACTGTGCCTCATTCATTCATTCGTTTGTTCATTCATTCTTTTTCTTGTCCTTTGCATGACAGTTGCCAAACAGACACTTTATCGGAAAAGGAGTCAAAAACACAAATGTTTCACACCGCCCGGGTCAACGAACATTGGAGAACGTGCATCACTGCTGTTTACCGGCAAGGTGGCCGGAGCTGAGGCAACCCTGGAAATGCGGGACGTTAGGCAACTCCACGAACGTACCTAGACTCGCTGCAGCTAGATTTACTGGCACCCGAGCCGGGGCCAGATGAGAGTGGGCGGGCGAGCGGGCGCCATCCCGCTCGCTTCTGTCTTTCCGATCCAACGCTGTCCCACACACAAGACGCGGGAGTCATGTGTGTGTAGCCATGCTGCATAATAAGCATGTTGTTACCGACTACAACGACTGGCCACTTTATTAGGCACATCTCACGTGAACCCATTGGTGTTTTCAGTATTTACACTGTGATAAAGGGACATATGGACGCACGGTCCTTCCCCCCGGCGTTGTTGGCTTGCATTGTCCGGGGGCCTGGAGGCGAAGTGGAAGTTGGCGTAAGGGGAAACGCGGCAGGCCTTTTCCAGTAAGCGCCTCGGCCACTTCTTCTTTTTCTGTCAGAAGGAAACGTCACATTTCGCTGTCCTGGCACTCGAAGCCCTTCCTGTTTTCTCGGTCGCACCGCCACATGTGCATCTCGCACCCACGATCACGGACAAAGCAGATCTTCCTTTGTGATCAGAGAAGGCTCTTCTGACAAGTGTCAAGCAACAGCTTGACAACACAAAGCTGTCTGCTGCACACACACACACACACACACACACCCCTTTAAACAGCCCCTGAAAGGCCGGCCCAGGCTGACTAGCGCTTCAACACATCTGACAGTATAATGCGCGGCTGCGGCAGAAGAGGGTGGCAGCGAGACAGACAGGACCCTGGGCACGTCACCCGCCCACTGGCTGCCCGGTGGACGAGGCCGTGACATAGACTCCCTGCCCACACGTAGCCCAGTGTGGAGGCTTTGTTCTCGGTTCGTGAAGTGTCAGTCGTGTGGAAGACCAGTAATGGAGAGTGTCTGAAAAAGCGCTAACGCCGTCACATCCCCGGCGAGAGAACTGTCAGCGGCACGTCCCGGACAGTCTGTCACGTCTGGTGGCATCTTCTCATATCTGACAGAGGTCCCAGGTGCATTGAAGGAAAAATTATTTGTGCAGAGGAAAGAGTTCAGTTCTAATCAGCTGTCTGCAATAAGTTCATGGGAATATGCAGATCACGGGAAGACTTCACTAACGGACAAATCTGCAAACAAGAACAAGAACATCATACTGATGCTCGCCTGTTAAGAAACAAAAAGTGAATAAAAGATGAAGGCATTCACGAATATAAAGGTCTCACCTAGATTCGTTTTTTTCTATTTTAATTAGAATACAGTGCTTGGATGCACCAGTTCAAATATTAATAATCTTGTAATAGACCTTGTTTTCTGCTATTTGTTCATTTATAGGTGCGCTGTGTAAAACTGTTGTATTTACGATTCTCAGTTGACTACGGTATTCCTAGGTTTAGCGCATCCTAGTGGCTGGCTGCAGTACAACCCTACATTATTACTGTCAACATATTATTCGGGCCAGTCAGGAAACAGAGAAATAAGCCATGTTTAATAAATTCAAGGGGGCACTGGTTCTGATCTCGTTTTATTAAAAGTGACAGACACTGCACGCTTACATCAGTTCTATTTCAGAGTGAAATACACGGGCTCTCCACATGCAAATGGCCAGAAGACAGGGTAACACCTGAGAGAAAGACAGATGCAGAAAAAATTATTTAGCCAAATTCCCTGCCAACACAAATTAATGTTAATAATTCATCCCTCAAGCAGAGGGTCTCATTTGCATGCCATTTTTTTTTACTTGTTCTGTGAAGAGATGAGATAGAGGTGACGAAGTGTAGAGTAATACACATGCATTAACATGCAAAAGACCAAAAGCCAGTGCACTGGCTTGTCCCGTATTGACAATCTGGTTTGCATTTGTACTGCGTATACTTAATGCATGCGTGTGAAGGGAAGGAGTGTGTGTGTGTGTGTGTGTGTGTGTGTGTGTGCCCTGTGGTGCGTTGTGAGTCCCCTCCCTGCACCTGTGAGGCCAAGGTGTCCTTGGGTCACCAAAGGGCACCAATTCACCCTGTGGGCTGGGTCCTAATCACCCCGAGGTGTACTGAGTTGGGATGACTACATCATTAACTCTTGTTAGTCCAGCAATGGCGTCAAATAAGAATCAAGGATTGTTCTTGTTTTCTGTTATCAAAGAGGACAGATGAGCAGCTTTTTGATATTTCACGAGGCTAGTCCAAACACTTCCAGTTTTGAGGAATGCTATCAACTTTCCAAACTGAGTCCTGTTTGAGTTGACGAGTGTGATTGTTGTACCATGGAGCCTTCTTTTGAACATTAATGCATTTCTGTTTTACTGGATCGACCATATCCAAGTTAAGTCCATGTGAGGCATCCATGTTGTCTGTTGCAGGTGTTCTGCAGAATCTGGCTCAACAAGGGTGACGGGTGATGCATGAAGTGCAGCAAAGAGGACGTGATGAACTTGGTACTTTTAAAGCCTGGGTGATCCGGAGTCTACAGATGGGATATCCAAGATGAGTCCTGAGGCCCTCAGTGTGTCCTGTGTGTCTTGAACCCCCGACAAACATGAACTTAACCTTTGTGTGTGTGTCGTCCAGGAGCGTGTGTAGGTACGTTGGACTCCTGCACCCTGTGGAACAGCTCTCACAGCAACAGGACAGTACTGGACTAAGAACCATGAGACGTACCCATGTGTCAACGTGTCTAAGCCCAACTGCTTAAGCCACCTGTTTCGGGCCCCTTTCTTAAGTCACTTGCCCCCTTTTCATGCGCATTCCAGTCCTTTATTTATTATCCTTTATTTTTTTGCCCGACTTTTCCCATCAGCTCATCCTAGAGTTGCCCTGATTACGTACTCACCCACACATAACTGGAACACACACACCATTATGTCTTAGTCCCCAGAATGTTTATCCCGGTGTCATGTTCCGCTCACACCTGTGCACGCCACGTCAGTGCAAGTTCCTCCTGAATTCCTGGACTTGAACGAGGCCTTCTCGGAATTCGTACGATTCATACGAAATTACAGTACAATGGCGGCACCCCTCACATCCCTCCTCCGACGTCAACCAAAAGGGCTCCAATGGACCAGGGCCCGGTAACTGAACGGTAGAGCGGATATGGTGGCCAAAACGTACTGGTGGCTTTCTTTACAGAAGGATGTACAGGCCTCTGTGTCCACCTGTACTGTCCGTGCTTGTCACGTCACGCCATCTAGGGGTTGGGAAACGTGACAAAAAAGGTGAGGGATGTTTGAGGCGGGAAAACACACGCACCAGACTATTGTGCTTCTATTTGTGGCGAGAAGTGAGCAACCAACCAAAACCTAGAACAACAACCGACAGGAGGAACAACTCAAAGACAAAAAGAGAGACTATATAACATGGACATGTAACATGGAAAACCACAACCAACACAGAACTGACTACACTAACATGCAACACTCGACACCAAACTCTCCTCTCTGTCCTCCTCCGGCTCAACAACAACTCCATCTGGTGGCTGGAGTTGTCCTTAAATGCTCCTGTGTGATGAGACGTGAAAGTGAAGTGATTGTCTTTGTGATACACAGCAAGCACAGCACACGGTGACACAACGAAATGTGTCCTCCCTTAGTGACCAGTGGGAAGCCATGAAACAGTGCAACCAAAAAAAAAAGCCCACAAGAACCGCCAGCTGGTAGATTCGTGTCTTTTCCGGTACCGGAAAGACTGTGGTCCCACATAGCTGTGGACTTTGTCATGAACCTGCCGGTATCAGGTGGCTACACAACCGTTCTGGTGGTGGTAGATCGTTTCTTGAAGGGGTGGATTTCATTTTATTACGTTCCCTCACTTTTGCCCTCCGGGTTGCTGAGGCCCTGTTCCAACATGTCTTCAGGACACGCTCTCCGACCGTGGTCCCCAATTCACCTTTAGGGTGTGGAGGGCGACTGGGTGTCACAGTTAGCCTCGTGTCAGGGCGCCACCCACAGGCAAGCGTCCAGGTGGAGATGATGATGCAGGAACATGCAGGACTTCACAAGAACACAAGTTCCTCAAACATTCAAAGCGTTCAAGGCCTTGAAGCAAACGAGTTATCAGCAGTAAGAACTGCACTTGCAATGGGTCAAAATGACATATTGAACAACACTGTAGCCCAAATTCACCAGCAGAGGCCACCGCGTGTCTGAGACACGTCGCGGTGTCCATTTGTGGTTCATCTTACAAAAGAAAAATGTATTTTTGCAATGCTGACATTTCGTCTCCATTTGTTAGACTGCAATGGTGTTTTATTTATTCATTTTTTTTAGGGAGGGCTGTGTGACCCTAAATGCCACGCAGTGTCAGCCAACAAGTGCCGACTGCCCAAGGTAAATACAGGTATTAGTGTCGGAGCTTAACGGCCTGGTCTGTCCTTTTGTGCTGAACATGTCAACATGTTATAGGTCACAACACTTCACACTTCATTACAGAGGCCTGTAAAATCCAGCGACTCCCTGCTATAAATATTCCCTCTCCCTCTGGGACAGGGGAAAGGCAGGGGTGCATCGTCCACTCAAACCAAACACCAAATGCCTTTTGCAGTTTCTAGGCGGGTTTCTGGTTTCAACTCATTTCAACAAAACAACTCACAGAATGCATTTGGTGTTTTTCTTTAATTATAGAACTGAATTTCAGTTAATCCAGCATTACCTCAAATGAAAGTGGAACTCTGCTCGGCCTTGGGGGATTATATTCCCTGGCTGATAAAACAGTAGGATATCGTGTCCCTAATGCATTTTCTGTTCCTGTTTTGTTTAATTTAATCATGCCCCTCCCACTTTTTTCTGTAGCTCATGTCATTTGAATTTAAATATCTAATTTAATGAAGGTGCGGGGCCTTCAAAACTCCTTGTAAGCATGGAGGTGGCCAAGGGACTCATCTCATGCCACACGCTTTCTGCTGGGTGGGTGGGTGGGTCTGTGGGTGGGGGCGGGTTCCTGAGTTCCTCTCACCCTACTGTCCCCCAGGGGAATTCTCCTGCCACTCCGTTACACCATAGCACAGATGCCGGTGCATAGCACCGAGTCCAGGAAGCTCATTCCACACAATTAGTCAACAGCGGCCTGCATAGCTGCAGCCTGAGCATTTGTGCAAAGACGCGGCTGCCAGACGGCACTCGACTGGCCGTGTATTAGCACTTCTGCTGCTCTTGACATTGTTCCACTCTGTCTTTGCCGCAGCACTCAGGTTTCCACCGTGCTGCTGGCAAACCCCGGCGGCTGGTTCCGCTCACAAATATGGCTGACGGGGCAGTGGCGTGACCGCCAATCAAACACAAGAGGCCTCTAAATGTGTCCCAGTGAGGGCACAGCGATGTCCCATACATCATCAGGGGACAAGTCCGAACCAGAGCCAGGGGACCGAGAGGCGAAGCGATATCTCAGCGGCCTGTCTTCACCCACTCCATCTGCACTCCCAATGTAAGCCATCCTCTTCAGAGCAGCTCTTTATTAACCTTTTTATATAAAGTCTGCCCTTTCCGCAGTCCCTCCACAAGCCGCCCACATCACAGCTCACGGCCGGGCACGGGAAACATCTCTTTGTTCCTCCACTTGTGGAGAACCTGTTTATCTCTACAGTGATCTTCAATGGGCTTAACTAATGCAAATTTTAAACAATGCATTTACAGGACACATGACATTGTCAAGTTACTTTATGGCAAATATCCATTTTCTATGTGGCGCAGCATTCTACGTGTTGGCACAAACATACTAGAAACGCTGCTACAGTTCGTCAGTTCAGGACAAGCGGCGATAACGGATACGAGACAACTGCTCAGAAATATTCCACCCATGCATCACACATGCTTTGTGCTCTCATTTGTGATGTGATGGTCCAGGATGTTCAGGAAGAGATCCACAGAACACTGCACTACTCACAGTAAGTTATGGATATTGATATTTACATGAGTGCTTTTCCTTTTTGATCAGAATTTTAATGAAATAAGCAAAAGTTCCCTTTTATATTACTAATAATGTATGAGAAGAAACACTATTTTTATTAGTTTAATATTTATTACCCCAAAAAGGTGGACGATAACAGGGATAGCCCCAAATAACATGTCAGTAGCAGGTGTTTCCACTATTTGTCGGAATGACAGCTTGACAGCGACATCTCATGCTCCTCACTAGGCTCATGGGCGATGCGTTCCACTCTTCCACAAGTGCTACACGCAGTTCTGCCAGGTCACATGGGGGTGGGGTACGATCACTCAGTATCTGCTTCAACTGGTCCCAGACCCTATGGGGTTCAGGTCCGTTGGCCATACCATACGAGGCAATCCAACTTCCTGAAGTCGAACTGTGACAATTCTGTCACGATGTGGTTGAGCATCATCATCCATGAACAGAAGTGGAAGGGTACTGGCGGAATTGGGGGATGATGATGGGTTCTATGATGTCTCTGAGGTAAGAACGTGCAGTGACTGAACAATACAATAACCAAATGTACAATAAACCAAATGTACAATAAACTGGTGATGCCCAGACTGTTGCACCTCCTCCACCAAAGCAAATCCTGGGGACCATGTTGACCTCAGCGTATCGCTCACCTCACCTCGCCTCACCTTCTCCAGCAACTCTGACGACCATCATTTCTCTGCAAGGTGACCCGACAACTGACGGCAGACCACTGCTGTATTGTCCAGGTCACATGGTCTTGTGCCCACTGCAAACATTCAAGGCTGTGTATCGGTATCAGTGGAGTCACCTGCAATGGTCGTCTGGCATTCAAGCCAAATCGGTGGAGTTGGTTGCGAATGGTTTGTCTGGAGACCCTCCTGGGGGGGCTCCCCCTCTGTCATGAACTCTGCCAGTAGTTCTGTGACTTTGATGCAAGTCTGCTTAGACACACCAAGTTCACGAGCAACCGACCCGATGACCACGGCCAGGTGACGCTGCTCGTCCGTTAAGTGACGTCGTGTGTTCATGGCTGTTTGAATGACGAACTTGGAATGACTTACTGACAATACCAGCTTTTGATACCCACAGAATGTTGAAATTGATGCCACAGTGAGAAAGGTTGCCTTTCTCTAACTTATTGTGAGTTATAGTGTATTTAACCCTGTTCCACATTGCAGCCATAGAAAAATCTTTGCTAACCTTGTAGCTGCTGTTTCAAAATCTTTCACTTTTAGACAGTAAAATGTATACACGCAACTGCAGATCCAAACGCAAAATGTAGATTCTCTTAAATTGGGTTGTGTTAAATGGATTTTTGTTATATTAATTTGCCTGTGGAACGTATATATTTCGTGTTAGTCGCGGATTTCTTTCACCCTTTTAAGAACATAAGCTAGCATTGGCCATGCATTCACACATTTTATCTAGTCAGTGTTCTCTCGGTATACAGAATTTTCTAGAATGAAATGGAGATCCCACCGTTCATTTCCTTTTTTCCTTTTTCCTCTGTCACCCAAGGCAGAGCATATGGATGTCAGTCCTTTTAGAGCGATCATTCCTGGCACTACGGTTAAATGAATTTACGACTTGATGGGTTACAAGATTACGGAATTTGGAGCAGGCCATCCATCGTAAATGTGTGGTGTATAACTGGTGCACTCGAATGCATCCTGTGCTGTATGTACATGTGTGGAATGTGCAGTGTGGCTCATCGGCATGATCTTCCATGGATGGGCCAAGATTGCTGCCTGTTTACAAGTAGCCAGCACTTGTAAACATGGGTTCCGTGTAACCCCCCCCCACTGGACTCACAACCGTGGTTGAACATTCATCCTGGGGGGGGGGGGTGAAAGGCTCTGCCAGCATCAATAAACTTTTCCAGCGTGAAAACTGCTGGTAATAAAAATGGAAACCAATACCCCCCCCGCGTCTGATTTACTACCACGGGACTGGGTTTTTTTACTTAAAAAAGAAAGGCCACCTGTGGTTTTCCATGAAGATGAAGGCTGCTCTGCTGTCCAGAGAGCTGTTGAGAAGAGGAGGAGCTGCTGAGAAATACACGCCGTACCTAGGCAACACGTGTTGGCCTCGGCGTTCCGGAAAGGCGAAGTCGCAATTTAGCACAGCCTGGTGCCTGAGCCCCATGATGGATTTCGTTACCTCCAGCATTTTAGTGACTTGGCAGATGGTCGAGGTTTTGGGAACCTTGTAGGTTCATTTAGCTGAATAAACCCACAGAAACACGATCACTTTTGCACATCGCTCCAAGTGGCGGCCGCGCCGCGGTAACCGAGACCTACGCTCTGCCCCGTCTTCCACCGTGAATTAAGACGTCCGCGCTGTCGCAGGGCGGGACAGCTGGGGACTATTAACATTCTGGGGACGGCTGCAGTTATGCTCAGCTCGTTGTCTTTCCGCACGCCTCTGTAATTTCATTCCTGCCCGACTCCGGGGACTTGTCGGGAAGGGACGCCGGCGCCCACATCCCGTGTCCCCTGCGTGTAGGAGACTTGAAACACTTGCCAGGCCGCAGCTGCATGCAGCTGCATGCAGCTGCAAGCACGTTCGTTCTTGGTCCAGGTCTTTAGGGGAGCGGCGGTAGAGAATGCTGCTAATCACCATGTCCGTGATTTTCGCACATACCTTCCAGAAGGTTCCAGGTCAGAGCATGTAAACAAACGGCCACTTTTTGCAGCGCAGCTCTTGTCCCGGTTGCTCTGTCAAAAGCAGCCCCCCGTGGGTGCGTGGTAGAACTTGGCCAGGTGTCACTGAGGAACCTTTTAGGTGACGGCGCCCTGGCGCCATGTAAACAGTTTGTAGTGTTGCTTTACATGGACGTGCATCCTGGCAAGGCTGCACTGTAAAACATGCTTTACGGGGGAGGGGTGGGCATCCTGCAGCCTGCATGCATGTGTAGGCCCGTGCATGCGTGGAGCATTTAGAAAAAGGCCCGCCCACTCCCACCGGTGCCACGATGACACCACAGGCGGCAGCAGCACCTTTAATCTTCCCTGGGCGGCTAAGGTGCTCCCCTCCATATAAAGCCGGGCGGCTGCCCTTCGCCGCAGCCGGAGCACCATCAGCTGTCGGACGGACCCGGGGCCCGCGGCTCTATCGCTCCAGACTCGCGACGCCGCACTGCGACACAGCTGCAGCTGAGGTGGTCCCGGGACGGAGGGACCGCAGAGCAGGTGGGGACCTCCCTGGAGGACGTGCTTTTTGATTTGAAGTGTGTGGGGATCAAAAGTTGAATGTACATGTTCGTTCGTTTTTAAACCTTTACGCAGACGCATACATGGAATCATGGAGGGTGGTAGTAGCCTAGTGGGTAACACACTCGCCTGTGAACAGGAAGACCCAGGTTCAAATCCCACTTACTACCATCGGGTCCCTGAGCAAGACACTTAACCCTAAAATAGCTCCAGGGGGGACTGTCCCTGTAACTACTGATTGTAAGTCGCTCTGGATAAGGGCGTCTGGTAAATGCTGTAAATGTAAATGTAGAGATGGGTGGAACAATGGATTTACAGCCCAAAATAATTTCACTGTTCACTTGATCAGCAATACTCCACTTTTTAAAAATGTAAATATGCTTAACGCACTCCCTCGATGTTGTAAAGTTACCGAATGGCAGCAGAATCCTGGCAGGAGACGCGTGCGGCGCGCAGCGTGGAAACCCGAGTCCCCTGAAGAAGTGGGTGCCGAGCATGTAACACAAGGTGACGAGTGACAGCGCCGGGAGTGTGCGTGGCCAGGCGGCCCGTAAAAAAACACAGGCCACAGACCACGCAGCACCCACACGTAATGGAAGCGCTACCTGCAGCGGTTTAATTAGGTCACGTGACCTTTTTATTGGCAGAGCGATGATTGAACTGGGGCCGGCCGAGGGCAGCATGACTGACGAACTGATGGAGCTCATGTCTCAGAGCCTGAGCCGCTTGGAGATCAAGGAGCACTTCAACGTCATCAAGGAGATCGGCCGCGGGAAGTACGGGAAGGTGCTGCTGGTCACTCACCGCTGCAGGGGTACAGAATGCGGCTGGACGACGGATCAGACAAATATGACATACATATACATAGCCTGCATGGAATTTTAACCCAATTATTTTAACACAACGTCCACCATGGTACGAGTCTGGAATTTGTCATGATACCACAATCCTCACATAAAATAGAAAACTCCTAACTTGACATAATATATTTATAAATATAATAAATAAATATGAACATTTTGGAAGTCGTGTTAAATCGGATAAAACTTTTTAAAAGTTGTTGATTTATTTAATTATGCTGTAGATGTTTTTTAGTGTCAGCAGAGCAAGAAGCTAAAAATAATAAAGTTGAAGCCAACCCTCAGATTTTAACATTTTTAAAAATCAAATAAATGTCCAATGTACACTGTACACTTCATTAGTGTTGCTTATGTTTTCTGAAAAAAAAAAAAGAAGAAATTTTTTGTATTTTTATTCATGGGTTCAAAAAGACAACATTTGGCATAAATTAAAAAAGAAATCAGAACATTTATAATGGGCGTGTTTAAAAAGCATAATTACATACGTGACATGCTGTTGAAGATAAAATGTTCTTTTTTTGGGTTAATAACAGGAACGCCGATGGCGCTGAAAGTGATGCCCAAATCCAGCACCAAACTGCAGGGCTTCCTGAGGGAATACTGCATCTCCCTGCAGCTGTCCTGCCACCCGTGCATCGTGGGACTCTTCGGAATCGCCTTCCAGTCCGATGAGCATTACGGCTTTGCTCAAGAGCTGGTGGCTGGGAGGGACCTGTTTGCCGTCATCCAACCCAAGGTCGGCGGATTCGGCTTCTGCTTCTGGTATTCGGTAAATAACTCGTTTTCCCTCTCTGTCTTTAACTAGGTGGGCATCCCAGAAGGTGCTGTCAAGCGCTGTGTCCAGCAGATCTCCAGCGCCCTGGAGTTCATCCATAGCCGCGGTCTGGTTCACAGAGACATCAAACCGGAGAACATCTTGCTGCTGGACACCCAGTGCCGCAGGGTGAAGCTGGCCGACTTCGGGCTCACCCAGAAACGGGGCACCATGATCCGCCTCATCTCCGGCACCCTGCCCTACATGTCTCCCGAGCTGTGCGCGGTGGCCGTGGAGAGGGGCGAGGAGGAACCCCGGGCTCCCCCGCTGAAGGTGGAGCCCAGTTTGGACACCTGGGCCTTCGGCGTCCTGATCTTCTGCATTCTGACCGGCTACTTCCCGTGGGAACGCTGCACGGCTTCGGACGATTTCTACCAGGAGTTCGCCGACTGGCGCCAGGAGCCATCCTCCGAGGACGTGCCGTCCCAGTGAAAAGGTTCACACCGCTGCTGCCCTGGAGATGTTCCGCAGCCTGCTGGCCCTGGACGCCGGACAGAGGTGCCGCGTTGGTGAGGTCACGGCTTTCATGGATGAAGACTGGGTGAGGGGACGCGGCACCAACGGAACAGTCACATCTTCCCTGAGTGTGACCAAGAGCAGCACCATCAGTGAAGTGGTGGCATGAAGGTTAAATTCCCAGGGTGTTTCGGAACATCGACTGATGCAGCATCTGGAACGCTTCTGATGCCTTGTTGCTTTCGAGAGCGTGAGTGATGTGAGCGATTCCGATTAACGTGGTCCTGAAGAAGAATAAATCATTTCCAGCCGTGGGTCGTCTTCACTGACATGACGCGGTCCAGAAGATTTATTCCCGGCTGACTGAAATTATAATCATGCCTGTTAAAATGTGTTGACTGGTGATTAAAAAAAATATTTTCTAATTATATAATTATATATCTTTATCATCCCAGAACATTCTGAAGCTTTTTTTTTTTTTTTGTGCATATCGCACACCCCTTTACTTACTTATATGAAATATATGAAGATATACCGACTGCCTGAATAGAAGCATGCTGTTTTCATGTCTCATTAAAAGACTATATTAATATTCTGATATATATGTACTGAGAACAACAGACCATGCAGATCTTCATACTGCATCCAATAAAGTTTTTAATGTAAGTTTTTCTTTGTTTATGACCTTGTAACTTATCTTAATAAACTACATACGGACACAACTTTAATGCTTCACTTCTCGGAGACATTTTGTATATATTGGACTTCACTGGATGTGAAGTAAACGGCGTGTCACATTACTGGCTTCTTCAGGCCCTCCTTCCTCCTGCCGCTCATCAGCAGCTGACACCTCACCGAGGGACGTCCGCCATCTCATTGTCCAGGAACGTCCCACTGCGGGAGCCTTGGTGAGAACGCTGCACTCTTTGATGCCATGGAGATATTTGGCTGGAGGCCTTCGTGTGGCGCTCCAACACACACACACACACACAAAGACACACACCGCCATAGTTAGGCTGTGACACTCGTCAGGGTCATCTTTCAGCAGGCCCCCCCAGGGGTCCGTCTACTCTGTCCCTGCTGTCTGTGTCCGTAACGCTTCCAGTACAAACATTGTTTTACTCGCCGGGACGCCCGACTCCATTTCTTCCCTCACATGTCCTCTCAAATAATAATCTATGTTCCTAAAAATTGGATCTGTAATGAATACAAATGGGTTTTTTTTTGCATTGTGATCACAAATATTTATGGAAACCAGGTTTTAATTATTGCAACATTAAGGATGAATTGTGTAGCAAAGCAGGTGTATTTTTTTTAATACTGAACCATAAGTATTTGGAGAGAAGCAACTCTCAGGCGAATTCAGGAGACTCTGAACGTGGAGGGAGGCTGCGGTGGCGCTTGAGACAGCCAGAGCTGCGGGACGCGTATTTTCTTTTTCTTTTTACCACAGGAAGCTGAGCCCCATCTGAAGAGCAACAAACCATTTTTTAATTGATCGGCACTTCTTTCTCAGTAAACTGAAATATCAGAATTTGACGGATTCTGGGTACAAACTGAAATGTGAAGATTTCTCTTACTTCACAGAATTAAAACGTTAATATTATAGCTAAAAAATCAAATCAAATGTTAAGGTTAATATCTATATATATACACACACACACTCAAAGAATACTATAATTAAATAAACAACAAATGCATATATAAATATACTGTTTTTATTGACTGTAATTTAATAATAATATAATGTCAAGTTATATAATTAATAAACAGGTTTAATGCTAAAAAAATGACTTGATATCACTACTACAAGGAGCCGTGTGATGATAGTGAGGCTGGATCTGCAGTCCAGTGGGTGATTATTTGGCCATTTGCTGAATTTGCATCGGACCCCTAATGAAAAGTCATTTGTTTTCCGTATGGATGACATCATGCCTCCGTGAAACCTCAGACACCCGAGGGCTCTGAGTGAACATGGAGCGTGGCTGATATGGACCCGCTCAGGGACCAGAATGCTATTAATAAATCTCCTCTGTTATGGAAAATAGCCACAACTGTACCCGTCTGAGAGCCAGCAGCCCCGTTACATCAGTGGAGGGGGGAATGTGGTGATTTCACCATGAAACAAAGTTGGGTCTGTGAGTAGGAGAAGCACATGGCACCGTATCTGAGCCAAAACAGCAGGCCAAAAGTGCCAAAAATAACAAGACCTGCTTAGAGAAACATAAATTAATAAGGAATTAATTGCAATGCATCAGACATTTACAGCATTTATCAGACGGCCTTATCCAGAGCGACTTACAATCAGTAGTTACAGGGACAGTCCCCCCCTGGAGCAACTTAAGGTTAAGTGTCTTGCTCAGGGACACAATGGTAGTAAGTGGGATTTGAACCCGGGTCTTCTGGTTCACAGGCGAGAGTCTTACCCACTAGGCTACTACCACCACATCAATGACATTAATGAACACCATGTACAATCAAGGTATAAATATAAAAAGTACACAGCCTTGCGCTCAAAGCTTCATGTTCTGCTTCATGTGAAGAGGGTTCTAATATGAAGAAGCGGAATGTTCGCGGATCTATTTCAGGTTCCCTTGACATGTTAATCTTGCATCACAACCTTTGACCCTGGCTTCAGAACACGAGGTCAGATTCTATGTTTACACAGAGCATCGGGGACAGAACTTACAAATTAGCTCCACCGGGGATACCAGACCTACAGTCTTACTGCAGGGTCACAGCAGGCAAAATTACAATTATCTGTAAAATAAGGTTGCACTAGATTGTTTATGTGCTAGGATAAATCCTAATCGGACACACATTTGCATGAATATGATGATAACATAATTTAATATAGCATAATTAAACATTTGTTTCCAGTATGAATCTATATTTCTATATCATTATTGAAAAGGAGCAACTATATTATACATATTACACAGATTAATTAATGTTATATGGTAAATAAAATATTAATAACTTTGAACCTGATTTAGAATGTATTATTAGTTTTATTGTTGATTTAATTTATCAGTATTTGTTAATAACTAATAATAATTTTTTTAAATGTTTTTCTTTATGTTTTAGAATGTCAGGTGATCAGGTGATTAATTGTGATTAAATAAAAGGCACTTTTTTATTTTATGAAACATGTCTCTAGGTCAGGTAGGTGAAAATGGCTTCATGTGCTGTACATCAAACTATAGTGTATTTAAATTCATACAGTTTAATACGCAGCACGGAAGCAATTTCCAAAACTCAATTTCCTTCTCAGCTTCTCCATCACGGATGCTTAGACAAAAAGGGTAAAAAGGGTCCTTTAAATTAAAACCAATGCATGATGTAAGTAATCATGCAATTGGTTCTTTTTTTAAATATATGGTAAACTTCACACATAATATCAAATTGAAACCATTTATTGCATGAAAAGTAAGACTTTTTACATTTCTAGTTAAAACATATCATTTACAAACAAGCATGTTAGTGGATAATAGATACTAAATGTAAAGTAGTACATATATACATACAGTCCGTGACAAAAGTCAAAAGTCGCTTAAATGAATTAGTTTCACTGAAAAAAGATTTATAATTTAATCAAGACAGAAAGGTCAAATTTTGGCAAGACAAAAGTTTTGCCGCCTATACAGTAATTGAATCAAATGACTGCAAATACATAAATATGTCAGCAAATCCAAATTTAATATCTTGTATGACTTCCATGAGCTTGAAGGACTGCATCCATGCAGTTTGCCAAGGATTCATACAATGTATTGATGACGTCATCAGGAATAGCAAAGAAAGCTCATATGACAAGGCGACAACACTTATGTCTTTGCAAAAATTTACTCCATGGGCTTTACCAAGCTTTTAATATTAGAATAGCTTTTGACAGTTTGGTTTTACACTGAAACATTATTACAAAAGCTGTTGGGAATAAAATGAGCCAATTCTTGTAAAAAAAATAAAAAATAAAAAGAAGATATATATTTGAGCGGCACTTGAAGTCAATTTGTACACAAGCAACAAGACTTTTGTCAGGGACAGTAAATGTAAATGATTTTTTTTATATATCACTGTGTCTAGGTTTCATGACGTTGTAGGACAAGGGATATTTAAACATCATGGGTGCTTTAAAAATCCTTTGAAAAAGGGGAAAAAAGCACACACTGAGAATGAGAATGCTGCAATATGACAGAATCCATGCATTTTTATAAAAAAACCGTTGTTACGCTGACTGCTGGACAACTGGCAGCCTAAAGGCACAACGAATCATGGTCACATATCTGTCTACCAGGGAACCAATCAAACGCTCAGCTCACATTACAAGAGCCAACAGTTCAGGACAATTTATCATAACATGAAGGAAGGAAGGAAGGAAATATACCATATATGTGGAATACGTCAAGTATTTCGAGTGAAGTATTAAAGCAGAGCAGCGTTTTCTTTAGCGGCAGGTTGTCGAAGTTGCACAGCTTATTCAGGAAGTTGGTGGTTTTATCACGTGTCTTGTGCCATGACTGTGACGCATGACATCTTAAAATACGAGAATCACCTCTGTCACTGCTCAGCATCAGGCTGCATGTGATCCATTTCCTCCTGAGTCTCGATCTGGTTCTCCACCAGCGGCTCTGCTCGGGCATCCCTGCTCTCCACGGTCCCAGCATAGTCTCCACCCACATCCATCGCCTCCATGTCATCATAGCCATCCTGCTCCTTGGAGTCCTCAGACCCCTCCTTGTCCACATGGACTGGTGAGAAGGGCAGATCAACAGCCACTTTTGTTGGACAGAAGACTCAGAAAGCAGACCATGATTTATTCTGCAGAAACTTGAGGTTCTTACATGGTAGCGGAGGAGGTTCTTCTGAGTCTGGGCTGTGTGCAGCCTCTCCATCCAGTCTTCTACGCAGGGCTGAGGTCACAGCATCCTCATCGATGTCGTCGTACTCAGAGGAAGCCTGACTGCCCAGGCTGGACTCTTTACCAGTGGCAACGTAACATAACACAACATATCACGGGGGAAACATGATATTTATCAGACGCCCTTATCCAGAGCGACGTTTTATTAGAGATGTGCTGGTTGTATTAGTGTTTGGATATTTCTATTTCATCACCAACATCCCACAGCTAAATTTCACGTGGGCAAAAAGTGATGACTGATGAACATAGGAGAGGGAGCAGAAGCAGCAGCCTCTAACCCTGTACCTCTAACGTAGTTGTAACCAAGAAGTCTAGGTAGGGGAGAGTGGGGCAAGTTGAGCAGCGAGTACGTTGATCGACCCACTGTATCCAGGCAATGGTATACGGTCCAAAGGTTTTGAGAAAGACACAAATACTGGTTTTCACAAAGCTTGCGGCCTTGTCTTTTTTCTGTGGTGTACGCAAAGAGTGAGTATTTGCAGTGTTTGTTCTTTTATACAAGACCTCTGTAATTGGCCCTGGCATGCTGTCAATCGACGTCTGGGCCGAATCCTGACTGATGGAACCCATTCCTTCATAATCAGTGCTTGGAGTTTGTCAGAATTTGTGGGGTTTTGATTTTCCCCTGACCACAAGTTCTCAATTGGATGAAGGTTCAGGGAGTTTCCTGACAATGGACCCAAAATGTTTTGTTCTTTGGTCCTTGATGCTTCATCATGCTGGAAAGGCATTGTTCTTCACCAAACTGTTATTGGACAGTTGGGAGAAGTTGCTGTCGGAGGATGTGTTGGTACCAATCTTTATTCATGACTGTGTTTAAACGTGTGAGTCTACTCACACACATGAATGGTCTCAGAATGCTTCACTGTAGGCACAATACAGGACTGATGGTAGCATCACCTTTTCTTTTTTTCCAGATGCCCTGAACAATCGGGAAGGGGCTTCATCACTGAAAATTACTTCTAAAATGAACTATCCTACCTCTACAAATAATACAAAATGCAGTAGCACGACTGATCTTCAACCTTCCCAAGTTTTCCCACACCGCCCCTATGCTACGTTCCCTCCACTGGCTCCCAGTAGCTGCACGCATCAGGTTCAAAATACTACCTACAAAGACAAACATGGAGTAGCACCATCCTACCTCACAGCCCTTATTACACCTCACACTGCACCTCGTATACTCCGAGCCTCCAGTACTGCTCGCCTGGTCCCCCCATCTCTGAAGGTAAAAGGAAGACGTTCATCTAGACTCTTCTCTGTCTCGGCCCCTCGGTTAACTTCCCCTTGAGGTCAGAACAGCACAGTCACTGAGCATTTTCAAACGGCAGCTCAAGACCTTCCTCTTTAGATTACTTGGTAACCTTCTAATTGTCTGACTTATGTATAGAAACTACAACAGAGTGAATAAAAATATTGTATTCATAGTTAGGGGTCCTAGTGAACCAGAATTGATCACTTCATCGATGGTAAAATGCATGACAATCAGCATGACAGAATGATCTCCAGCCTTGTGTTGGTCAACGCTCCCACTTGTGGTAATGAGAGGATCACTGAAATGATCTCAGCAGGTCTGAAATGCAGTTTAATAGTTTTTTGGGGGGATTAAGTTCATTTTTATGGCAAAGAGGGACTTTGCAATTAATCTGATCACTCTTCATAACATTCTGGAACATATGCAAATTGCCACAATACAAAAGGAAGCAGCAAACTTTGTGAAAAACAGTATTTGTGTCATGCTCAAAACTTTTGGCCCCTTGTTATCGTGTGATCACACATTCATTTCTCGTTTGCTGAAAAGAAGCAGATGGGGGTAAGGTAACTATGTTAATTTTTGGGGGTTTATAATTTGCTAGTGTATTTAATCATGTGGATTATTTAGCTAAATCATAGCCTGAATTGCTCAGATAGACTGTTTTTTTTTTTTTTTCAAAATTGGTGGCTGTGGGGCAAACTAAACTAAATACTTTGAGGTAAATTGAGCCACTGGTTCTTAAACGTAATGTACTTAAAAGTAGTATAAAATAACAGCTTGCCTTTTCATATTGCAATCATGCCACGAAAATGCAGCAGAAAGTCAGACTGGGGCTCAACACCTCAGTGCGGAAGAGAGTGATGTTTCCTTCCTATTCTATGACATCTTTCTAGGAAAATGACGTGGCACATTTTCCACACACTGATGTGCTGAAGAAGCTACCTCAACGGGCTGGAAGAGCTGCATGGAGGCAGCAACATTTCATATGGAATTTGGATCTGCTAGTCATTCACTTGAGTTACAAAATGCTTCTTGCCTACGACTACATTCTATGTGACGGCTGTTTTTCGTGAGGAATAGTGCTGCACCTAAAGCTGTGGCGGCAATGTTCTCACATGTCTAGCTATTAGTTTTTGTTATAGTAGGCTTCAGTTACAGATGCCTCTACCTTCTCTGTTAGAAGGGTGGAATTTTTCAGTTGTACTCAGGATTATACAGTAAAAAGGACCCTGGTCAATTTACCACAGTTTACACACGACCTAAGAAGGGGTATTTACGTATATATTTATGTTGCCTGTTGTCACAGATATACACACTACTAGGTGGCTACACTCCTGCACGCCCTCTCAGATCTGCACACGAAACGAGAGGGAAAATTCAATCAACTCTATTCTCCTTTGTTGTCCCTGGCTGGTGGAACAACTTGCCCTCCTCCATTCGACTAGCCGAGACTACCACCACCTTTACGAAGCAGTTGAGAACCCACTTATTCAAAAAGTATTTCAGACGATTCAAACACTTACACACGCACATGCAAAAATGATTCGTCTAGCACTTAACAATCTCCAAGCATGATCTTTTTTCTAACAAGTTAGGCCTTATCAGGGCTCTTAGTTTTGTGAACTCAAAATTCTATAGAAATCGAACGAGAAGTGCTGGTGTCTTCCTCTTGTAAATCTCTTTGGATAAAAGCATCTGCTAAGTAAAGTAAAGTAAAGTAAAGATATATATTTTTGGTGAATCATTGACAGGAGACATCCTTACCTAAACGTTAATCTTTTGATTTTACTTGATTTACTTGTAAAAATTGTGATAAATGAAAAATGTCTGTACATATTTACTTTGCAAACCTCAGTAACCGACCTTCATTTCTCTCCATGTCCATATCAACTGAGAAGTTGGATTTTGATGAAAGACCTTTTGTCTCTGTGGATAAAGGGCAAATGAAAATGTAATTATTGTCCAGCAATTACTACAGCGACCGCACATTTTATTTTTGTATTGATTGAGAGGAATTAAATCTCTCCACAAAATGAGTCTGACGTGAATATGTTTTTCAATAGTTTCTGCTTAATGTCTTAATGGGCACTGGATATTTTTCATTTGTTGAGAAAAAGTGGAATAAATACAAAGACACTGCAGATTCCTGAAGATCGACATACACCTTGATACTTAGACTGATAAATCCATGCACATCACACTGAAAATTAATTGCGTGAATCTTTAGATATTTTCTACGTGGCATTACATGAACTCGAAGTGAAACAAGTCTGTATGACACTGAAACATCGCCCTCTAGTGGCGAGTTTATGGAAATTTGATGGAAAGCTGACGGACATTTTCAGGCGCAGGCCTGGTGTTGTTTTTCTCACCAAATATCATATTTATTATGGGTTTTCGCTTCCACAAAACAAGACCAAGAGCTACGAGCAGCAGCAGTGTCCCAATTGCAAGTGCAGTGATGGCTCCAACACGTACAAATGGTTTCTTCTCTTGATAGTCTGAAATGCAAACCTTTGCCGTTAGTTACAGGCTTGGGTTTAGATTAGCTTGTATTCAGTAGATTCCTACAGAGTATATATACCCACTTTCACAGTATACTCTGCTTCCGTGCTGACATACGGCATCTCTCGTCACACAGTGACTTAAAAAACTTGGATTTTCGCCACTACATTTAATCTGTATAGGGTGCCCTTCCTTTTCTGTCTTTTCAGTTTTGCTGAAATTGCCGCATAAAAGGTCTGTGCATAAACGATTAGCCTCTGAGCCACCATGAATGCATGCAGGTGTCCAGTTATCCATGTAATTCACTTGCACAGCCCCACCGCACCCCTCTGTCAGGCGAAACTTCAGACCTTCTGTAATGAGAAGCGCAGGTGAACCTAAACCAAGAGCGACAGCAGCAATGCAATGGGTTTGGCTGTAAATGTGACCGCGGACTGACCTGAGAACACCAGAGACACTGACCCGTTGCACTCGACCATCTCGGATGCGCACTGCAGGAGACTCACTTCTTGCCCGGTGCAGGAGAAATAATAAAACCGACCTGCTTCCCTTGTCACTCGTTTTTCAACAAGTATGCTGCAGTACTGCGTGGGGGTGATTTCAGACATGTGTTTGCTCCAGCCGCTGTCACAGACCTTGTGCTTGCCGTTCACTTGAACCTCACCATAACATTTTTTGGAAAGATCAACCCTTAGTCCATCTAGAAAACATGAAAAAAAATCTTTTATATGCAGTAATTTGCCGCATTTGACGATTTGTTTCAGGCATTCCAAGCAGTAATTCCAATATAATTATAGAGAGATTGTCTATTAAAAGCACTTTAGTGTAAGAAAGAAGTTAATATGAAGTCTGCAAAAGAGAGTCATCCTTGTTTTCCCTTGGTGGACACCATTCTGGTGAAATACTGGCCTCTAGCAGAAGGAAGTGCTACTTGCCCATCGTCTTACCAGCACAGTTGATATCCAGCTGCTTTTCCGGTGCACCAGTCGGGGCACTGGCTACCTCACAATCCCAGATACTTGCTTGTGAACCTTGGCATTTCCACGTCTTGCCCCACCAGGTGTAGTTGCCCTTTGATACACCTTCATGGTTCTTGTATTCTCCACAGCCCAGGTTTTTACAAATAAGGTTCAGTTCTGTTTGTCCTTCAAATGAGCTGACGGCATGCTGCCCATTGGTGCTCATGATGAACACAGGTCCCTGGCATGCCAACTTGGTGTTGGTGATCAGCAGCCTGCTCCAGTCTGACACCACATAGGAAATAGAATCGATTAGTTAAAGACCAGTAGTTAAAATATGTGGCTTTCCAAGTAGCAACATTATAACCAGCATTAATATAGTGGTAGTAGGGGGTGATAGTGGGTAGCACATACATGCATACCACAGTTTGAGAACCAAGGCTTCAGAGTTACAGCATGTTCTGAAACGTCAGTAAGATTATTTTTAGACTAGAGCGCACGATAGAGGAACAAATTGAAATTTTCTTGTAGTTACAAGACTACCAATAGATAGCTGTGAACAAATGGAATGAATGGACAGAATGGAGTGTGCCGTAAAGTGATGGATGGAATGCTCTGAGCTGAGCCACAGCCCATAATGCAATGCACAGTCTAGATGAGGCCTCACCTGAGCACCTGAAGTAACCAGCAGCGCAGAACGTTTTGTTCGCTGTGCATTTCTCCACGGTGCTGAACACGCCGTTGCAAGTGGCCCTCAGTCCGGCCTGTAAAGCGGTGGAGGGAAAAAGGCGGGAACTGTTTACCGTGCCACACTTAAGTTCACGGCAGATTGTTGCGCCCAGGCTCTGGTTCTCCGGGTGCTCTGCACACACTGGCAGCCAGTTTCCAGACCAGTGGATTTCCGCACGTCCTGCACATTTGTCTCTTGAGTCTACCAGCCTCGCCTTCAAACTGCCTGGAAAATCACAGCAACAGTAATAATAACACAGGCAGTGACAGGCAGGATTCTTGTGGGAGTGAGCAGTGTGACGTGTACCTGAGCACAGAATGCTGACGTGACGGCTCCTACAGTAAGAGCCGCTGTTAAGAACATATCTACATCTGGTAATGTCCTTGATGTGGTCTGGACAGTGCACACTGCCGATGGTTACGCTGGGCGACAATTCTCGATCACTGCGCTGAATAAAGTGGCCACAGCCCAGACTCGCGCAAACCTTTCCGGAGAGATCTGGGGTCCAGGCGTCTTCACAAACACCCCCACAACGTCCTCCCACGCACACCTCCACATCCCCCCAGCACCTTTTCTTATTTCCATCCAATGCGTTCTCATTGTTCACCAGCTGTAGGGTCACGTTGCCTGTCAAAGCCAATGGGATAATGATCATCCAAAAGAACAATGTGGATTAGAGTTTGGAAGTTGAAGTAACCGGGAGTTTTGTTTACCGGAACACTTGACTGTCGCTACCGCTTCGCTTGGGGCTTTAGCGAGGTCCAGTGTACAACCGGTGTTATTTCGGCAGACCACTTCCATCATGGTTGCTTTGGTCTGGTTTTCATAATGGTATGTCTCTACATTGCCACAGTGCAGCTGGCTGCAGACGTACTCAGCCGATGTTTCGTTCCATGTGACAGGAAGCCCAGACACCCAGAACTGAGTACTTTCCTGCTGTACTCTCACTGTTCCTGAGCAGGAAGACATTCCTTCTAGGAATATCATTTTGTGACCTGGGTTCGGAGGAGAATATGGAAGTGTAAAGCTTGTCATGCTCATTCAATGGAACTTAAACAGATTAGCAGTGAGAGGTTTTGCCCTTGGTGTCTGGATGAACTTAACTCACCACGGCAGATGAGTTTTGTGCTGGATACTTCGCTGGAATGAGACTGCACTGGCGTCACTCTGCATTTGTGAATGGAGTCTGCAATTCGGCCGCAGTCAAAGTTCAGCTGTAGTAGGGCAGTGGCCCCATTGGCAAAAAGCTGGTGCCCATGTTGGCTCATCTGACCACACCCTAGTTGTGCACACACCGTGTTGGAGTTTGCATCTGTCCACATTGTGTTGCTCACACTCCACCATTTTTCCTCATGGCGAATTTCAACTCGCCCGGCACATTTATCAAAACCATCAGAGAGACGCACATCTATGCTCTCTAAGCAATCAAATGGGGAAAAAAGTAACATTGGTAAGAAATCTTTCAATGTAACACATTTGAAGGGTGCTTTGCAGAATCTAGTGAACAACGCTGAAAGAAAGAGATAAGAATATGAACCCAAACAGTTATGTGCAAAGCTCAGGATTGAGACCATATGTTTTATAACAGTGACGCTACCATGCAAAGATTGCTAGCATCCTATATATATAGACAAATTATCTCCTGAGACCTGTGAGACAAATGACTGTTTCAGATGTTTGAACAGTTGTATCAACAAAAAAAATGCTCACAAAATATCTTCGTCTACAAACCTTTTTATCATGTGACGATAACTATAATGAAATACATCAAGTAATATTGTTGATGAATAAAAACATCTAACTAAATCATCAGCTCGACACTGAATAACACGATAAAAAAAATGAAACACCGTTGAAACAAAAGCACATGCATATATGGGACAACCATAATGCAGGGCATGGGGGTGTGGGATCACCTCTACCTAACAGGGATCACCTGTGGGTGATTAGGACCCAGCACACATGTGAATGGGTGGCTCCTGGTGAGCCCAGAAAAAGATGTTACCTACCTGAGCAGTAGATTTTCATCATCTTACAGGATTCGAAGGTCTTTGTGTAAGGATTGCACTGCCACAGAGAAGCCTCACTGCCATCACAGTCCACACCTTTCCACTGGTTTACTGGTCTTATAGCTGTTGGCACTTCCTTTTGGGTAAATACCAGTTCGCCACAGCCGGCCTCTCTGCACGCCACCCCTGCGGCCTTGTCCGAGTTGGCACACACCCCCATCATCGTTTTGTTTCTCTGGATAACCATTGATCCATAGCACTTGTCGTATATCCCGTCTCTGGACTGTATTAATATTTTGACCTGGTCTGAAAGAGAGTATTTGTGTGTGTGTGTGTGTGTGTGTTTTATTCACAAATGTTAACATATGCATAATGTGGAGTTTTAATTTTACCTGCACACTTCAGAGAGACTTCCGGTTTCTTGTCTTGCTCTTGGATGGTGCCGTTGTTTCCGCACTGCAGGTATGGGCAAATCAGGTCTGCCCTCTGTGTGTAGTTTTTCGCCTGTTTAAGTGGCTTCCAGGCATTGTTTTCCACTATTCCCAGCTCTCCAGAGCAGACATTTTCTCTTCTATTTGCATATTTCAGACGATATATCTGATGACCTGAAAAGCACATACTAATTTACTTACTTTTTTATTTTGTTTTAGTGCTGCTACCTACTTGACTAACTGAATTTGAACAGCTTGTGCTGAACAGAGCTATTTCCTTGTGGAGTAACAAAATCTAAACTTTAGTGCAGAAAATCAAGTTTACTGAACCATGCAAGAGAGAGAATACTGTATCATGATCATTTGCAAAGATTAAAGTGTTTATAAAGCTGTACAATTATTTGAAAATTTTTTTGGGTGCTCCTGGGTAGTGAATTTCTCAACAACCTCAACAAAGTACCAAAGCAAATAAGAAATATTTTCATTGACATATTTTCTAAGTTCTTTAAAAAAAAGTAACATATAACTTTCGTATTTCGTGTTTCATCCCAGCCTTGATGGCAACAGCACTAGACTCTTGCATCAGTGTCAGACGGCCACATGTGCTTAAACACAACCTTCACACAGGACTCACAAGAGCAGATGACTGCGATGGGCTCAGCGCACACTTCGGTAGATTTCCAGTCTATACACTGCCACAGGAAATCCATGCCTTTCTCACAGCTGAAGGTTTTCGTGTTATACGTAATCCCGGGGTCAGCTCGTATCCTGGTAATATTTTCAGCCTTGGAGCAGCCCACTTCCAAACATACTCGTTGTGCCTCCTCTATATCTAAAGCAGGATAGTATTTTAAATGCTGTTTGAATTTTTTTGTATTATTTTTATTATTATTCAAAGAAAAGAACACTGGAAGATTTTCCAAAGGTGTAAATCATGCAAAACACAAAAGGCCACATTTCCCAAAAATGCAGTAAAGCCACATATAGAGCCAGATATATACTTACTCCAATTTTTGTGGCACAAATGAATGACCTCGCTAGGTTCTTTACCAAACTGTACCATCCCTGCACACCCCTCCACTCCATTCATCACCAGCCGCGGCTTCCATCGTGTTGCTTCACCTACAATGCAGAAAAAATGTCAGCTTGACAATGGCTATTTGTAATTGATTTACACTTCTGAAGGATAAGATAAGTCGAGTCCGACAAGTAGGAAATTTATATTGTCATGACAGGAGGTGGACGTTACAAGATAAGAGCGGCAAAAAGCAATTTCAAATTCAAATATGCTGACTGTAGAGTGTCAAAAGTTCAACATACAAATAAATAGAAAAAAAATGTGGATGTGAGCTGTAAAAATAAAAATATATCAGTATATACATAAATAATATGCAGAGGGCCTCGGAGATGTGAGTCCAGTCCAGTTTATTGGTCAGATGAACACCATGGTACCTGTAGCTCTCCACAGCCTCAATGTCCATACCCTGGATATTTCGTGGTTGTAATGGAGGACGTTTGTGCCTGCGGAAGTCTACCACCAGCTCCTTGGTCTTTCCAGTGTTGATCTGGAGGTAGTTCTGCTGGCACCAGTCCACAAAGTCCCGAGTCAGTTCTCTGTACGCCTTGTCGTCCCCATTTGTGATGAGACCAGAGACATTGCAGAGTCATCAGAGATCTTCTGCAGGAAGTAGTTAATGGAATTGTAGGTGAAGTGTGACAGTGCAGATGGTGAAGAAGGGGCTCCCGTACTGCAGACCACCTTGTCTGGCACACAGCCCTGAGTCCTCACACACTGTGGTCGGTTGGTGAGGTAGTCCAGGATCCATGTTGTGAGGATGACAGCCTCGGCTATGAAAGTCTACTATGGGTTTGTGTCTGTGAACTCTACACACACTACAGTATTTTGTGACATTTTTGGGCAGTTTTGCATCCAAAAATTCAAGATCAAAGTTTTTAGGTTCATTAGTGTTAATTGTAACAAATGCAACATCACAAAATTCTGGAGGGAGTAATATACGCATATTCCTTTGTGACTAACATTTACATTTAAATTTACATTTACAGCATTTACCAGGCGCCCTTATCCAGAGCGACTTACAATCAGCAGTTACAGGGACAACCCCCCCCCTTGGAGCAACTTAGGGTTAAGTGTCTTGTTCAGGGACACAATGTTAGAAAGCGGGATTTGATCCTCGTCAAACCACTAGGCTACTACCACCCTTCATCCTGCAAAACCATCCATTTGGAAGCTTACTGAGACCCTTACTGCAACAAACACTAAAGCATAATTGTCTGCTAATATACTGATCACATATGCAGAGTAAAATATCCTTCCATTTTCAGAACTTGGACCCCTATTAGCAGAAGTGGGACAAAGTCATTGCTTTTCAAGTCACAAGTAAGTCTCAAGTCTTTGCCCTCAAGTCCCAAGTCAAGTGCCAAGTCAAGACAGGCAAGTGTCGAGTCAAGTCCAAAGTCAAGACTGATAAGTCTCAAGTCAAGTCCTAAGTCCTGCAGTTTGAGTTTCGAGTCCTTTCAAGTCTTTTCAACCGCACAATAATAATATATTTGTAAATATATGTAAATATATGTAAAATCTATTGTTTTATTAAAACAAGTGCAATTGAAACTGCATAAATAAATAGTGCTGACATTGCACTATTAACTTCATTTTTAACATTTAACACATATTTTTTTAATATTCTTCATTTTAAACCACTGCTTTACAGAATAAACGCATCTGAAAAAACAAGTGCAACACAAAAAGTGCTAACATTGTATTTCCATGACATATTGCATTTCAATTAGTTCCACAGCAGTTTGTCCTGTCCTGTAACAAATACATGAACATAACAGACTTAACCGCGGGAAGTGGAAAATAAGATGTACTTGTGTTTACCAACTGTTTATTCCGTTAAAAAGCTGCATCCATGTTACCACGTCACGTTTGATGTGGTAATTTCACAGTTCGAAGACTCGTTCTCGCCCCCTACAGTGCAATTCGGCTAGGTATACATCCGCGCTAAAATATCAAGGTGAAAGTCATCATAGTGTAGCGGTTCTTCTTCTGCGTTTTGATTTCGTTTCTTGAACCACAAATGATGAGCTGACACCCAAGAGATTTTCTGTGCAAAGTGTATTCTGTACAAAAAGCAAGGTCGCGTCAGAACATCGCGTCTTTCTGCACCTCTCTCTACAATATACAGTATTAAAAGAACATAAAAAAAATATTCACAAAATAACACACATGCAAAAAAAAAAAAAGAAATAACTTTTTGCACACAAACCCGACGCACCTCACAACTCCCGCCATGTGTCCAAGAGAACTAAACCGGGTCTCAAAAACAAAATAAAAGAACATAAAAGACACAAGAAAGAAGAAATATACTTATAAATCTAACCATTTAACTCCAGCACAATAGCTTGCGTAGTATAGACCCAGTTCCCAACACAAATTTGTGAATAGATAAACGACGATATTTTTTTTATCGCCTGATAAGAGTCTCACGTTAACGCCGATAACGGCCCACCACTAATATGTATGTATTGTATGTCTTTGTTGGTGGCTAAAATACACGTTGCTGCTGACCGCCGTCTATTGTGTGCGATACTGTACATTGGCTAATGTTATGTATAAGTACCTCATCCTACCAGGTTTTAAAAAATCACTTTAATAAATTTACGAATTAAGGGAGTCAACTCGCAGTGGACAGATTACCAGTTTGCGACGTTAACAGCGAGTTTACAGCCTCACTGATTTAACTACACAGCAAAGAAAAGTTAACAAATAAGCGTTAGCATTCACTCAGAACTTACCGTTCTTTGTGCAACTTCAAATGTCGAAGTTGGAAGTTGTTGCATCTCCGTCTGTAATCTTCGACCCGCATGTTTTGCATACTGCTATTCGTTTTTTGTTGACCACCTCGTAGTTTTTATATCCGAACGAAACTATCTTTGGTATAATTTTGTCTAACTGGCGCGTTATTTGAGAGTTACACTGCATTGGATGTCCTGTAATTTGATTGGATGGATGCTGTTGGCTCAAAACAACGTGGATCTAATTTGATTGGATGTCTTGCCGACAGCAAATACGCGCACAGACGCACATATACACAGACATTGAAAGATACAGAGCGTTCGGTAATAACATACGTTTTAATATTTGGGTTTTCTGGGAAACAGCAAGTCTTGTCAAGTCAAAAGGCTCAAGTCCAAGTGAAGTCACGAGTCAATGATGTTAAAGTCCAAGTCGAGTTGCAAGTCTCTTTACATTTTGTCAAGTCGAGTCTAAAGTCATCAAATTAATGACTCGAGTCTGACTCGAGTCCAAGTCATGTAACTCGAGTCCACACCTCTGCCTATTAGTCTAGTGGGTAACTAGTTCAAACCCCACCTATCACCATTTGGTCACTTAGCAAGGCACCAATTTCTAAGTTGCTCATTACTGTTACTGTGATTTGTTATATCTAATTCTTGTTTTTAGTGGTCAGCACAACAATTTTGTCAGATTACTAGACTACACCTAAACATGCATGTCCTGGTTTGGTAAAGAAGATTATAGAACAACTTTGCATAAAAATGGTCCATGTTGTGTGATCAAAATAGGGACCAATGATTCACTTACCACTGCATGTGACGCTTACGTGCCAGTTTTTCTCAAATGTCACAGCTCCCCACTCAGCAGATTTGCAGTCCCACAGATCTTCTTCATCTCCTTCACATCTGACATCATTCATCCAGAGTTTTCCCTCCTTTAATACAAGCTGAGTGCTGTTTGAGTAGCCCCCACACTGCAGACTTCTGCAGACGACTTGGCCGTTCTCGTCACTCCAAAATCCATGTCCCACAAAGCCCCACTCTCCGTTGTGGAAGACTTTAAGTTGGCCGGAGCACGGGCTGTCCCCGCCATGCAGCATCAAACGATCTTTTCCTGCGGTGAAGGAGAAAAAGATTTTATGTTAGTGTCAGGGATCCGTCAGGGCAGGGAAGAATGGACAGAGCTAGATGAGGTCCAGCACATGGGAACATTGCCAGTGCAGCTACACTAATTAATGGTTTCAAGTTGGAGAGGAGGAAGAAGCTGCAAACTCAGACCTTTTCATTGGACTGTGATTATTTCTGATATTTTTATGAACAAAATTTAATATGGGAGGAGCCCATGGCAATGATTGTATTATTTCGTTAAATAATAGGTTGGCTTATTTAATAATCATCCACCTCATGCAATTTTCCCAAAACCACCCAAACTGGCAACACTGAGCACAAGGTCCTGTCTGTTCCTTTGTCTTAATTATTCGATCTGCCACTTTTTTATAGTGCCACCAGGAAAACAAATGTGATCACTGTTATAATCGTGTTGAGACCCAGCAAACATGCAGATAGATTATCAGTGCTTTTAATTAAAAAAAATCTGAATTTTTGTATTACGCCATGAAAGCATCCCCCAAAACGATCATTGGATTGAACAGATACATTTTTGTTGACTGAAGTGAACCGGTATGTTTATCTAGTGATACCATTATTACTTATTCATTATACTAACACAATGACGCACAATGCTAAACTGCATTAAGAAAACTATATTGGGCAGGGAAGTCATTCTACTGCCGTTTAAATCAAAGACGAATGCAGATATTGACCCTTCTGTTTTTTATAAATCATACTCGCCAAACTTTATCAATTTCTGGTTTCAGCTCTGAATATTATATCTCCGAGTACTGGGGAAAGGCTATATAGTTGATGAGGAGAGAATCATGAATGCACACGACTGAATTTTTACGCATGCTGGAAACCATATTGTGTATATTTCTCAGCCTCAAGTTTCAATCAAATCTTCATAAAGACTCCATTGAGCCTCTTTATGCTGAAAAAAAAACATCTTCAAATCTTCCAAGCGGAAAATTCAGCAACGACAGAGTCTTGTAGGCTGATGCTGTGTTCACCACCAATTCTGCTGAAGGTTTCACCACAGATCACCTGATGCAGATGCTGAGAGATAAACGGCAGCAGTTTTGCACCATGAACCCACACGCCTGCCCAGTAAACTGCAGCCTGCAGTCTTACCCACCCAGAGATCACCGGGTTAGAAATATTGAATCTTACTCGGGATTTTTTGATCATTAAAAATATTTCATTTTAAAAAGACAGTTTACACTAATAACATTTATTTTTATTAGTAGAATTGTATTTTTATTTCTGTAACACTTAATAAGTACTTTGCCTGAAACATGTTTAATTGCTATAAAACACCTATAAAAATGAAACAAATTAAGCAAAATTATAAGCTTTAGACAATATAAATGTAAATGGTTTCAGTTCTTTATTTAAAATACTCCACAATGGATATTTAACACAAAAAAGGCTAAATAAATCAAAAACATTTTTTTGAAGTTTTATGCAGCAAGTACATTCATTTGATATAATTTAATGGTCATAGTGATTTCATGGTGTGCCCTACGTCTCTAAGGGGTTGAAATGTTTCAATAAAATGCATCCATGCCTTGACAGAATTAAGAATGGCTAAATTTAGAATATTTAGAATGGCTCAACAACTGGTCCTCGTAGGATAAAAAAAAAAGTAAATCCCACATTACCAATGCAGACTCTCTCTCTCTCTCTCTCTCTCTCTCTCTCTCTATATATATATATATATATATATGTATATATGTGTGTGTGTGTGTGTGTGTGTGTGTGTGTGTATATATATATATATATATATAGAGAGAGAGAGAGAGAGAGAGTAAAAAAAAAACTTAACAGAGTCCGATGAATTGGTAATAATGAACACATTTGACACCCATGTTTAATGTAGGGTTAGTATTTCTGGAGCAAAAAAATGTTATATACAGTTTGGCCAGTGGCTTTTGAAATGTGGTATTATTTGTGGTTTATAATATAATCATGTATAAACTTTGTATGTAATATAATGCACTATATTGTATATTGTTGTTTGAATCTGGTTCTGATTTAATGTGTCTTTCCTTTGAGGAAGTAAAAATTACACGTTAGAAGGTTTGATTTTGATGGCATCAGTTACATTTAATGTAAATCACCTTCTGTACTGAGTATTTAAAGCCTTTTAGGTTAAGCATTTTAACATTACTTTTTTTTCTAGCTGTGCATGTATTGGGCACACATGAATGCAGGATGAATGTATCAGTAAATATCATGTTCTCGAGGAATAATGCTCTGCAGGATCTACTCACCATGGGCGGTTGAAAGGTGCAAGTACAGCAGAAGGAGCCACATCCCTGCAGCAGAAGAGCCTGAGCGGGTGACAGAGGAGCGGTGTGTGGTTATAAAGCCTGATTCATGATGTCACACAAACAGTGGCATTTCAGCTGCAAAACTCTCGAATGGAAATAGACTCATAATCCACAAAGTGTTTAGCAGAAAGTAACATATATAGTGTGAAGATTTAAGGATTTCGTAAGTTTTGGGCATATTGGGCTTGGGGCTGCTTTAGCCTTTGAATCTTATTTTGACTCTGGGCCACAAAGTTTAAAATCTTCTGCCCCTCTAGGCAGTAACTGCATTATCGTCTTCATGGAAATTTTTTTATCGGACTGTGAATAAAAAACGCAATTTGCATGTTTCATGCTTTAGCCTGTAATAAATGCAACAAACATGAATAATTGGCCTTGAATCATAAACTGACCCTAAATGATAAAATCCTGAAAACCTGGATCAGTAAATTATTATTTTTTTTTACAATAAATAAAATTGTTAAATAAGACGACAGCTTGTGCAACAACAAATGCAATCCAATCGATGATTAACTTGGTTTAATTTTCCTGTCATTTAAGAAGCATTTGAAGCTATCTTTATTTATGAATTAATACATTTAATATTAATAATAACAACAACAATTCTATTTACCATAATTACAGAATTATTATTTTGTTTTTATTAAAATTATATACGTCTTCTAAAAGCAAAGTAAAATTAATACTAATAACAATAATATTATTTTTTGATTATTACTATTGAAAATATAAAGATTTTTACTAGTATTGTTGTTGTTATTATTACTTTAAAGATAATAACCATTAAGAAAATAATTGATTTCACGTTTATTTTTGCATCACCTTGGTTATAAAGTGTGTAATTAGCTTCGTTTTAATGAGATGTTCGGGGTTGTGAAAGTGTGTGGGTTTGGTGTAACATCGATGAGGGGAAGCGAGTCAGCAGCCTGTGGCTTTGTGGCCGGTTCGCTGGTGGAGGAGGAAGAGGGGCAGGAGGAGGAGGAGGAGCAGGCCGCTTGGTAATCAGGTAGTTATCACGCCAAGTTTCAGGGGAGAGATCTTTATCTCGGGCTGATGCATGCAGGTCATCCTTTACACTTTCTGCAAAAAACAGGCTACAAATTCACACAGAGAGCAACACGTATACATCCTGTCATTTATTTCATCTTCAGAACACATTTAGGTCATAAATGTTCATATTAATTACATCAGCTGGGAGATATGTAGATGAAATGCTGTCGACAACAAGAAGAGATTATAAATCTTGATGAGATGATAAATCAAATGGTAGTAGCCAGGGTGGTAGTAGCCTAGTGGGTAACACACTTGCCACACATTAACTTGCTACCATTGTGTCCCTGAGCAAGACACTTAACCCTGAGTGTCTCCAGGGGGACTGTCCCTGTAACTACTGGTTGTAAGTCGCTCTGGATAAGGGCGTCTGATAAATGCTGTAAATGTAAATGCAAAAATTAACAGACAAAATTGTTGACAATATGACTCTGAATGAATTATGTACTTGATAATATTTAGATCAAGTATGAATTTAATGAATGTCCCAATGTTGTTTTTGACATTAATGTTTCCATCTAATTTCGTTGGTGCACAAGATGTGTGTGTGTGTGTGTGTGTGTGTGTGTGTGTGTGTTTGTGTGTGGCATGTAGTCAATGGCACCAGTGAGGATCCCAGATCAAGAAGCACTGCGGGAAATGAGTGGTGAGGATGTTGCGCCCTCTGCTGGTCACACCTCAGCCTGATGGTGTTCATTTACATTTACATTCATGGCATTTATCAGACGACCTTATCCAGAGCGACTTACGATCAGTAGGGACGGTAATAAGCGGGGTTTGAACCTGGGTCTTCTGGTTACCCACTAGGCTACTACCACCCTGTTCGTTTGAGATGTTTTAGTGCACCACTCTCTCACCACAAGGAACTACACACATCTACAGTCGTGGCAAAAAGTTTTGAGAATGACACAAATTTTGCTGCTTCCATTTTTATTATGTCAATTTGCATATATTCCAGAATGTTATGAAGAGTGATCAGATTAATTGCAAAGTCCCTCTTTTCCATCAAAATCAATTTAATTCTCAGCCCTGCCACAAAAGGACCTGCTGAGATCATTTCAGTGATCCTCTCATTAACACAAGTGAGAATGTTGAGGACCACAAGGCTGGAGATCATTCTGTCATGTTGGCTGAGTTAGAATAGCAGACTGGATGCTTTAAAAGGAGGGCGGTGCTTAGAATCAATGTTCCTCCTCTGTTAACCATGGTTACTTGCAGGGAAACACATCCAGTCATCATTGTGTTGCATAAAAATGGCTTCACACGCCAGGATGTTGCTGCTAGTAAGATTGCACCTAAATCAACCATTTATCGTATAATCAAAAACTTCAAGGAGAGACGTTCAAGTGTTGTGAAGAAGGCTTCAGGTTGCCTAAGAAAGTCCAGCAAGCGCCAGGACCGTCTCCTAAAGATATACAGGGATCGGACTGCTGAGGACCGGGGTAATATCTTTAGAAAAAGTCTTCAGAGAAAGGTTAAGGAAGCGGACCCATAACCGGTTCATAAGCTGTCAGAGCACACTGCTCCTTTCATGGCTGCCCACTGCTCACCAGGATGATGGGTTAAAAACAGAGGAAGACATTTTGTTGTGTGCATCGTGTGCTTCACATGCTGTGCTTCACAATGACTGTCATTTCTCTTTAGAAGTATTTTTTTTTTCGGATGAAGCCCCTTTCACATTGTTCGGGGCATCTGGAAAAATTATTGTCTGTAGAAGAAAAGGTGACCCTACCATCAGTCCTGTCTTGTTCCAACAGCAAAGCATCCAGAGGTCATTCATGTGTGGGGCTGCTTCTCATCCAAGGGAGTGGATTCACTCGCAACTAAGAACACAGCCATGAATAAAGAATGGTACCAACACATCCTCCAACAACAACTTCTCCCAACCGTCCAGTTTGGTAAAGAAGAATGCCTTTTCCAGAATGATGGAGCACCGTGCCATAAGGCCAAAGTGAGAACTAAGTGGCTCGGGGAACAAAACGTTGTGGGTCCATGGCCCTGTCCTTCATATAACTGAGTACAAACAAAAACCCACAAGTTCTGACAAAGTCCAATCTCTGACTATGAAGGAAGGAGTTTCATCAGTCAGGATTTGACCCAGAATTACAGAGGTCTGGAACAAAAGGGTCAACATGGCAAATACTGACTTTTTGCATAAACTTGATGTAATTATCAATAAAAACAATCTAAACTTATAAAAGGCTTGTAATTATACTTCAATACACCACAGAAATAACTGACAAAAAAATTAAAAAACCCCAAAGCGGCAAACTTTGTGAAAACCAGTAATTGTGTCATACTCAAAACTTTTGCTTCACCAAATCAACATACCTGTAGTTTCTCTTTTGCCTGCTAATGAGATTTGCAGTTGAGTAGATTTGGCCAAATTCAGGTTCCCTAATTTCTACCCTCTACTGAGCCTGTGGAAACTGCACATGTTTATTTAAATTTACCATGGCCATGTACATGGAAGGTCATGTGACAAACAGAAACTTCAGACAAACCAGTTCAAGAGCACCAACAGGCTACTGGAGTTGAAAGATTAAATTGGGAAAAAAATTGTATTAACATAATAAGTCATATAATTTTTTGGATCATTAGCATCAGCACATTTAGTCCAGGTTGTCAGGTTGACTGAATCTGAATGTGTTTACTTATTTCCTATCGTTATAATCTATAATGTGTGGCTGGCTATATTGAGATGTGTTGATAGTGTTTAAATGATTGAGGGTATTATTAAAAAATCTTTTAATTGAGAATCAATGTCATGGGCAAGATTGAAAAAGAAAATCTAAAATTGTAAAAAAACTGCAGAAAAAACTGAAGAAATGAAATAGGGTTAAATGTTAAAAAGGACAGTTGCATTGGCAGTTCTATCCATGTCTGTTCTCTGAATAATTAAGGTGAGGTCACAATTAGTGACGTTTAAATAAAGACCATGAAAATTTACACATAACTTACAGCTATTTTGCATGGAGTCTGTGGAGCCGGAATAGGTTCAAATGAAAATGAAGCACAGAATTCCATGAGTAAGTGCAGAGGTTCCTTTTGCATTAACCGAAGAGAGTTGGTGCTGATTTTGCTTACACTGCCATCTAGTGGATGTGATTCTGATTTGATGAGATGCATGACTATTGACATGTAATATGTATTAATATTACACTTGGTGAAAAGTTTATTAGCTGCACTGCAATTTATTAAATACATAGACCTTCGTGTTCACAGGAAAAAAGACGAGGGGAAAGACCGATCTGAATTCTGCACACTTTATTAGTGGAATATAATATACACCTCTGTGCTTTTGATATCGAACATTCTCCCACCCACAGGGAGCCGATTCATCAATGCTCTATTGCTGATCGGAGCTCGTCCCATCCCGGTCCCCAGCAGCCAGCCCACTGACAACTGCATGAACAAACATAAAAATTCCAGTCGACAGTAACAAACATGTCTGCTGTCCTCATTAGAGTCGAGTGGAGTGCAAGCAGTTCATTTTTTTTCCCGAATAATTCAAAATGATTGCACAATTTATTGCCACCGTTGCTTGTTGTATATAAATACTGAAACAAATCTGTGGCACCTGTGTTGAGTGCATTAAAACCAATATGATCAATGTTCAAATGCCACAGAAAAAAAATTATACAAGCATTGGACTGACACATGAACCTTCAAAATAACTGAGCTATTCATCAGTTTAACACCGAACCGTGAGAGTTGATGGAAACGAAAAGTTTTATGGCCCATAAAGGCTACATGACACCCATATAAGCGCCTTTACTGCAAATTTATGAAGGCCAATCTAAAAAAAACAGAATTTGCTCTTGAGTAAAGTGCTCCCACCTCCTCAGAAAACATAGAGCTGCTGAATAACCCCGTTATGTCGCTGATGCTTGAATGGGGGACAGAGCCGTGAAATTGAAAGAACTTTTGGCCTTTAATGTAAGCGCCATTCTGCAGTAAACGGCATTTCTACGACCCCTGGTGACAACACAATGACACAGTAATGACGGTAATGGCTGTAACCAGTTATGTGCTCATGTTTCCACTACATGTGGCATTTGGTTAAAGTGGAAAATGGAAAACCTTGCTGTTGTTTTTATTATAAGGACATTTGGAGGGTTTATTTGGTAAAACCTGGCCACCAGTGGGAGTCCACTTCACATCAGGGATCGAGTGTTTAGGGCAAGGCCAGATTTTCAGTGGACCAAATGTTCCATGACTCACCTTAGTTATGATGAGGATGCATATGTGGCGGCCTGTATTAGAAGTGATCTTTAACTGCGCTACTTTTCACCATAAATGGTCAAATTACAATTCAAGTGGATAGAAACAACGAGCAATGAAACAACGATCGGTTGCCAGTCCTGTGCTACCTGCCAGACAAGCCAGACACGCCCACCCTTAAACACAAACTGAAGCTGCGTTAACAGGGTTAATTTTTTTAATATCTAAACATAATCAATTAATGTGGTTTAATAAAAATATTATTTGAAGCAAACAGATTCATAACACTGTTTCCTGCTGTCCAAAACCTGAATGAGATATATTTTGCTGAGCGTGTTTGAACCAAATTCTTCAGAAAGTGTCATTTCACATGACAGTGGACAACAGCAGACATCAGGAAGCAGGTGTCATGTAGCCTAAGGAAAGGTGTTAGAGTGAGTTTAGTTTACTGCCATCGTGGCCCAGCCCCTGTGGCTGCCGGTGACGCCATGGTCCACCTCTCTACCCCCAGGAAATACACGTTCAATACCTACAACGGTATCCATGCACGTCTGTGATCATTTAACACAAGTTCTCAGTCTACCATTCTCTCTCTCTCTCTCTCTCTCTCTCACACACACACACACACACACAAACCACACTGTCAAATTCTCCAACGTTCCACTGAAATAAAATAAAAAACTAAAATAAATAAATAAAACATGCCAGAATTTTTATTTTAATTTTTTTCTTTTTTAAAATCTTGAATGTACAGTACACGTCTGGTGCAGCACTTTTGTTTTTATAGAAATGTTGAATCCGTTGACCTCAGGAGAAAGAAAGACCAACAAAAAAAAAAATGGAGAGATAAAATGAATACTCCATGCAAAAATATCTGAGAATAGCCGCACCGTGGCTTCATTCTCTGCTGTCTACTGTACAACAACATGCACTGTCTGGGTTAAGACAGTCGGAATACTGACATTTTTTTCCTTTTCTTTTGGTAAGTACTGAAGATGCATGTGATTTCAGGAGGTATGATACAAAATATGTTACATAATATATCTCATCAAGCCCCGCCCGCTCTCTCTTAGTGGCCCGTGGGAATATTGCAGAACATGGGATTCGTAGTTCCCTCGGTAAAGACATAATGACATAATTATATAACTTCATTTTCCATGTGCAATCAGTGTAATCTCTCCCTGCAACTGAACACACACTTAACGTATATGTATTTTCCTGCGATTATAATGTTGCATATGTTGCATATTTAGAGAGGTGAAAAACCTACCATGCCACCATAGTGATTTTTACTTTGTTTTTTTTTTTTTTTTGCTGACCGTACTGTAGATATAATCAATTTGTAAATCACCTTTAAAGTCCAAAGGCTTGTTGGCGTCGTCATGGTTACTGTACTCATTGTTCAGTCTGTTCCCATATTGCTAGAACCAACGCGCTGAACCACACTGGCAGATCTGGAATCAGGAATCGATTCATCCTTTTCTCCACCAACCATCGGAAACACATCTGGGTTAGTTTTGGAATGAAGCCGAGTGGTGTTCTTGTTTTCATGTTTTTTTTTTTTTTTGAAGGGTGCATTTGTCTTGTTTAAAACTTCTTTTTGGGCAGCGCTCCCTCCCTTCCTTTGTGCAACTGGGAGGGCCCTGTGTGCTATAGAGAGAGTTATAAAGAGGAGATCTTGACAGTTTCATGGGCGTAGCTGCCGGATCGGGAGTTGCGCAGGATGCCCGGCATGGCAGGTGAGGGAGGTAGGCTCTCGTCCGGGGTGTTGGCAGGGGGGGTGGGGATACTGATGATGGCGGCTGTGAAGTCTCTGTCCTCACAGTTCAGCTTCAGGTCTTCCGTCCGTGCATTGAGACTGGAGCGGCTGTCGGCACACACACACACACACACACACACACACACACACACACACACACACACACACAAAACATAGTGCTTGTTGAGACTACATTCTCCACACAGGTTGCATTTCATACGGTTATTACAGTACGTCCTACAGAAATGACAAAAAATGTTACTGAGTCCATTCTTTTTTAGATTGAAGATACTTCTTTGTCACATGCATAGTTATAGCAGTACAACATGCAGTGAAATGACATCCTAAATCACTGTATTGACTGTGTACAGTTAAAGTAATGGTTATAGAAATAAATGAATAAAGGGGAAATTAAAATAGAATAAATGAAGAAGCAAAGATATTTATGTTCAATGAGAATCAGTGGTAGTGGGTATGGGTTCTACCGCATTGTGCATAGATTGTGCCATGACCACCGTAACAGTAACAGATGGCCGTAGACAACAATGAAGATTCAGATGGTCGGGAGGTGTATAATATGGTAGGTAGGTAGTAGCCTAGTGGGTAACACACTCGCCTATGAACCAGAAGACCCGGGTTCGAATCCCACTTACTACCATTGTGTCCCTGAGCAAGACACTTAACCCTAAATTGCTCCAGGGAGACTGTACCTGTAAATACTGATTGTAAGTCACTCTGGATAAGGGCGTCTGATAAATGCTGTAAATGTAAATGTAAAATATTCTGTTATCCAACCGTTTCCATTTCATTAAAAATATCAGTTTGTAGTTCAACCCATATACATCTTCAAATAGAAACCTGATGATAATGTAAGAGAACACTGGTGCTGGTTAAAGGTCTATTTAGAAAGTTCACTTGAAAAGTCAGATGAGATGCAACATGAGAAGCTTGTATCTGCAAATGATACTGACAAGGCTTGGCATAATGTTTTAGTGTGATATGGAATCACCACTAGAAGCAATCAGGTAATAAAGGTAACTAGAAATTATGTAATCATTTACATTTACACTTTCAGCCTTCTAATCCAGAGCAATATACATGAGTGCTTTAAAAAAATCCATCATTGAAATCCAGGGCTCTCACGTGTCACGCATTAGTTGCATAGTCTTTTGTCACGCACTCCCACCACAAATTGTATTTCTTACACTGAAAAATAATTTGTAGGCTCATATGCAGCAGCGCCCAATATTTCTCAGACTGCGGCACATTAGCGGCTCACTATTTAACAAGTGTGTCTCCGCTGGAGTCCTAGAGCCGGACACATTCTAGCCAGTCAAAAAAAGATTGGCCTGCATTTGAAGGTCTTTAGTGACCCATCTGTGGTCTCCAAATGGTATAATTCCACAATACCTTCAGGGACAACAGAAGTGAATAAATTTTAAAGTGTTAATATTAGGTGTCAGATTGGATTCTTCATATTTCAAGATGTCCCTAAAAACAAGGTTGTAAGGGCAGCTGTAGAGCAAGTAACAGTAATTTAGAAATGGAAACAAAGGAAGTTTTCTTCATCGGATTGTCTGTATTATTGCTGTACCACATGACCTCTGCATTCATTCATCTGAGAGCAGCAGCATTCAGTCCAGCACGTAGATGTCAGCCTATAGTTTCTGCATGAGCGTCTCCAGGACAAAACCCCTCCTGGGAGACGCCAGCAGCTGGGACCTCTGCCTGCTGTACCTCTGGGGTCTGGCCGAGCACTTCTGGATCTGGAGGGTGTCGAGCTCCTGCACGCTGCCCCGGCTGACGGAGACGGTGGAGTTTGCCAGACGGATGGCCCTTCGCTTGGCTCGTCTCGGGCAGCAGGAAGTGGCCACCCCCTGCTGGCTGGAGAGGGAGGTGCTGCGGCTGGTGCGGTAGCCCACCGACTCGGTCATGCACATCTCGCTGTAGGTGAGCTCGTCGGTGAACTCGTGGTTCTGCAGAAGCCAAACGGTAAAGTCAGTGGCCAAAGTCAGTCTGATTGGCCACTTTATGCAAATGAACAAAGCTACTTGTGTATGCAGGGGGCGGCCCCGGCTACCCTTGAAATCTGATTGGCCAACCTTCCTGGCCACCCCCACCAGGCCTGTCAATCAGTTCAGGTAGAGTGACATTTCAGAACCTCAAGCCTCCTGGACTACTGCACGAAAAAGATGTTCTATTTCTATTCTAAAGAGATTGCAAGCAGTTGTTTGCAGTATTTAGTGTTTAATGTTGAATTTAAGTTGATAAGTAAGTTAAGCCGCTAAGCTAAGCTAATTGCGTGACTGGGAAAAATTAGCCTGTGGTGTAAGCCACTGTAACAAATGGTAGAGTTAAATAGTTCATAATTATAAAGTGATTTTAGAGTGCCTCTGTTCTCCCCCATAAAAAGCTTCTAGGCACGCTTCTGACCGTACAGTGTGTCACAACAACTCAGATCTGCGGGCATCTCTAACAATCTGGCCAGTCGGTGTGTATTTTATATATCTGCAGTAAATAGCAGTAAGAAGAACTGCAGCCCGCACCGTTGTTTTCTCCAGGCAGTGCAATAGGTGGTGGTGTTGGTGTTCAAATGAAGATCTGTTCTTCACACACAGGGCACTGTTGTCGCCATCATGGTCCTTAAGGGAAGCAGAGAAAAGGCACCATTAGCATGACGAGACCTGGAATCCATCCCATCCAGCACTTCCTTTTAAACAAACCTGCAGTTCTTATTCACAACATAATCATCTGATGTCAGGTTATGTAACCGGGTTATAAAAGCAGAATTTTTCATTTTTACCAAATATGTATGACTCCATGGAGACCTGTGGGAATCATGCAAGCCTTTTGTCTGGGTAATTGCTGGTTTTGATGTGAGAATGCATGCATTCACCGCAAATTAAACCGGCCGCCATTATAATTTGAAAGCATGAGAAATTTTCGCTCTATTTTTAAGTGAAAATGCATGTGGAGAGTAGTTAGCATTCTAACGTCATTCCTATTTTAGATTGTGATTATATAACTCACTTTCATTGCATCGCACACAATTTTTGGACAACCATTGTTGTGAAGCATATGAAGCATATCGGTATTATCGGTTTTAATAGCAAATAAGCAGTTCTTTAATGGCATTCAGTGGGTTGGAAAAGGCTCAACATGCCATCTACTATCTCCCATGGCTTATGTTGGTGTAGAGTCGAAATTTTCATTCTAAGCCCGCTAGTCAGTCACTTATTATTATTTGGGTTATAGGTTTATAGAAAAATATTCATTGAATTCACTTAACACATGGATTTGTAACAGAATTTAACATTTTTAAAATAATCCACACTGAGTTTTTAGGTTGTCTGGTCACATGTTGCTGACCATTTACCTGAAACATTCATAGAGTTTAGCATTCTGCCTTCACTACAGTTCTGCACTGCTTGTTAACTGCAGTAAAATCACACTGACACATGGTCTGTCATGGATTATTGCTTTATTGAATCCCTCATTTATGCAAGAGTTTCATTGGCTTGGGGGGTGCACTTCTCCAGGCCGGACACACCCGTCTTATTATTGACGGGGGTTGTGACCTTTCGCTTTCGGCAGACTTCACCTGGATGCTCGACTCCGGTCCTAAATGGACTTCCCACAACCTTCCTCAGCACTCTGCAGATACCATCTGGCTCGGGTTGGTTTATCACGCGCTCTGCTGAGAACGGCCTGTCAAATCCATTTAAATTCAGCCGATTGCATCTGTAAGACAGAGACGCGCCGCCCCTGAACAGGTCTGACAGTCAGAGAGGACGAACGGGGCGACTGCAGATGCTCAGGGGACACCCAAGGACCCGCCGCGTCAGCGAAACAACAGCGCTCCCCGCACTCTTGCATCGATACGTTTGATCACTATCAGTGGGTAATTACAAATAAAAGCAAATTAGTTTCGTCTTTCTCTTGTGTCCTTTTTTGCTCCAAATGCTCTTTACAGGTGAGGTTACGGTTTAATTAAAAAAAAAGGCACAGAGCGTTCTTCCAGCCTCGGAATTAATGCAAATGTTATTATCACATTTCCCATTCCAGTATAAATATCACAAAAATGTAAAAGACCCCAGAAGCAACTGTAATAATGCGGTGGGTTCAATAATAAAAAGAAAATCATAGCCGCCTTGTCACTTCTTTGCCACACAGTATAATTAAAATCCTTTGAATAACATAATTTTTTTTTTTTTTTAAATCTGCCAGATGAAGAGGGTAGATAAGCTCTCCCTACTGCACATATTAACCCATCCATCACCGAGGGCTCCATTGTTGGGAGCCGCTGATGGAGCTGTCACATTAACCACACTGTTTTCACTGTACAGGCAAGATATCTGCTCCCCGGATCAGAAACATCGTCGCCATTAAGATCTAATCGCTCTCAACCAGACTACAGGTTAGTTTTTGATTGATCGTCAGCAATTACGCTACTTCCCTACTTCAAGTGTCACCACAGGATACGTGACTTTCCCCCACACATTCGGCTCCACTTGTCCTCTTAGTGTGAAAAGGTCATGGTAGATCAAAGCAACGTGAGTGTGAGGTGTTGACACGTTTCAGCCCTGGTGGGGGTTCAGTCTTCAAGAAAACGTGAAAAAGTGAGGAGAAACCAGGGTGAGGGCTGAAGGCCAAACCGGGGCAGTGGTGGCCTACCGGTTAAGGAAGCGGTCCCGTAATCAGAAGGTTGCCGGTTTGAATCCCAATCCGCCAAGGTGCCACTGAGGTGCCACTGAGCAAAGCACCGTCCCCACACACTGCTCCCCGGACGCCTGTCATGGTGCCCACTGCTCACTAAGGGCGATGGTTAAAACCAGAGGACACATTTCACTGTGTTGAGCTGTGCTGCTGTGTCACAATGACAATCACTTCACTTTAAAAACAAACCTGCAAAGATTCATTTTACGGAGGACCCGTCCCCACCCACACTGAATTCTGATTGTGCCTAGTCCTCGTCAGGTTTTACCCTGTCTTGTCCCCAGGTATTTTCCTGCCATCACAGATTGGTAAGGAGGCAACATGCTTCTCTCAAGTGCTCGATGTACACGGTACCGTCTTGTGAGATCTGTGAAGTGTAATGATTGTCACATGTGATACACAGCAGCACAGCACACGGTGCACAGTGCATTTAACCCATCACCCTGAGTGAGCAGTAGGCGGAGCAGTGTGTGGGGAGAAGAGAAATTGATGCTCTAGTACGCATGCTCTTGTTTGCTTGCTCTAGTTTCCGGGATGTTTTGTTCAATTTGCAGCCATCATGAAGCCACTATCGATATGTGGGAGACTCCGGGAACTTTCATTGGAGCTTCCATGCAGCTTCCATGACCCCCCCCCCCTCCCAACAGGAGATGAGACGTAGATAAAACATGACGTCCATCCAATAACAAAAGCAAAAGACAATAAGACCCCAGGAGTGAGGGTGTTCCTGAGAGGAAAGAGAACAAACCCGGGATCAGGACCATAAATCCAAGACAAAGGAGACACTGAAGGAAAAAAAACAGACACAGCGAGAAGAACAAGAAGTACAGGAAGGGGGGGCTAAGAAGGCGTCGGTTTATAAATAGCTCTGCAGCCCTGTTAGTAATGGGTTTATGGATCTGGGCTGGAAAAAAAAAAAAAAAAAAAAAGCACCTCCTCACGCCGGGATTGTAAATATCGGATTATCGCGTCTTTGGGCTTCACCGGAGAAGCAGAATGAGGATCTCCTCACGACCCAACCTGGCGCATTAGCAGCGACAGGAATTCAATCTGCCATCTCCGTTTTCCTCCCCGCTGGTGCTGCTTGTTAGGCCGGACCCCCCCGCTGCGTACGGATTACGGATCTTCACCTTAACAGGCCGGCTGTTGGCCCACGAGGCTGCTTTCATCTCCCGTCGCGAACAAACTGCGAAACTGGCACCGCATCCAGCACACAGTGGCGCCAGGGAGAGGAAAGGCCGATGGTCCAAACTGGCCACACAGAAGATCTAAAAATACAACTGCGGATTTTCGTAAGGCCCGGGCCGCGTTTCCACGACAATGCCCTCCAGCCAGCTGTAGCTGCGAGAGTAGGAACCGTGGCGCACATTTTCTGCACGAGAACCCTGCTATTACGAACCCCGCTGCTGAGCAACGCGGATCGAGGGGACAACCTGTAATTAGTGAATAAAAGAGACTCTGTTTCAGTACACGATATAAGCAGCAGTCTATAAACGGACAGTCGAATGGGGAATATTTTTGAGGTGTTATTCAGGATGTTGCACATAGGATGTGTTCATGAGTGTCGAAAAGGTCCGATCATCTGACTGCATCTTCCATTTGGTCGTGGACGTGGTCTCGAGAGGATTATAACAAGTTTTATTACAAAGAGGTAACCAGAGGAGGAGTGAGGAGACAGGATCAGGGTCATTTTTGGTGCATCCCTAATATTATCTATATAATATTAATTTATTCATGTATATTTTTTTTGTATGTATATATACATATATATATATATATATTCTTGCTTTCCTCAGGGGTAATGATGTTTTTTTTCACCTGCGTTTGAATGTACTTTTCTGTCACTCTGCACTGCACAGAGCAGTAAAACTCCGACTTACCTGACATGACTATAATGAATTCTACCTGCGGGAGGAGAAGGTCTCACACTGGAGGACAGGCCAGTAGGAGTACATCCTCCCACAGCGGCGGCCTGACAGCAGCCCGAGACTCAAGACGGGTAAACCCGTCTTATTTTAATCATGCATACGCTTACCAGATGGCAGGTGTAATGAACGCGTGATGACAGACGAGGGTGTTCTCGGTGCGTTGTATTTACGACTGTATTTATTGACTCCGCGGGACGAAACATCAGCGGAGACGAGGACAAAGGTTCACCGTTTTATGGGCCTTTCGCGCGTCACCCTCCCCCGCTGCTAATATCATTACCCTCCCACCGGCATAATTACCCACGAGTCCTCCACCTGCCCCGTCAGCTGCCGCTCCATCCGGCTCTTGACCTGGCATCGCCTCCCCAGTTACGCTCTCACACGTTACAAAGGTCACGTCCAGGCGATTTGAGAGATTTGTCTTTGCGTCCTGCCGTACCCGCGGTTATAATAAGTCGGGGTGGGCGACAATACCATCCGATTGTTTATAAATGAGAAGGCCCTCGGTATGAATTATTGATGGCCGCCAATGTGACATTTGGGCTATTCTCGCTCTCGATTCTTAAATAAATTCTCTCCGATAGCAGCCCCAGTCCGCGCAATGCAAGCGGGGGCAATAAAATACGGCAAGAGATTCCAGGGGAGCAGGGCTACAAGCGTCTATTATCCTCGGCGGCACAGTCAAGGATCTCATTAGTTCACGGGAACGCGGAGACGAAACGACGCAGAGCGAAGCGGTGCGGCCCAGTACGACTGTCCTGAGGGCCGGGTGCGGGGTGGGGGCGCGCCAGGGAGTGTTTATGAGTCCAGACCTGCAGGCCGCCATCTTCTTTGTACTGGAGGAAGGCGTTGGTGGTCCCCTTCTTCGCCATGCGGATCCTGGCAAGGCGCACTTTCTGAAAAACACAATCGACCGTGTCAGCAGACGTTCCACTTATACCCCGACGCACCGCGGAGGGGGGAATATAAAACCCCCTCGGTGACAGACCTATTCCTCACGGCTCCGCGGGAGCCCAGAAGTCACCGAAATATTTACTCCAGTGGGCGTGTGCTTTTCACCTGCTGAGCTCGCATCTTGTCGGCCCTCTGGTTCTGATGGTAGATGCGGCTGAAGTTGGACACGATGACCGGCACGGGCAGAGCGATCACCAGCACGCCGCTGAGGGAGCAGATGGAGCCGAAGATCTTCCCGGCGATGGTGTTGGGGACCATATCTCCATACCTGCACTCAGACGATCAGAGCCATGGTCAGCAGCTAGCACAGAAACACGGATTTCACTGTCACATTATAGACTTCGTTTATAAGCTGCTTTTAATAATGTAGAGAAATTTGGCAGTTGCAGTAGTCTAGTGAACATGCCCGAGGTGACAATTACAAGGAAAAAGTCCCCGAGCAAAGAAAGGAGGAAACCTTGAGGGGAACCAGGACTCTGTAAGAGGAACGGATCCTCCTCTGGTCAACACTGGTCATATGCAAAATTCAGAACGTAATTACTGCATTTAACTGTTTATAAAATAAGTACGGAATATGAGATATTACATATTAATTGTAAACCCCTACAGGATGGCTCATTAATCAAATTACACTGCAGTTACTGATGAACAATTGAACTTTCATTAAAAATCAGCATTCTGTCCAAATGAATTTAAATGAACTTATACTGTTGTAATATAGACACACACACACACACACACACAGGCTTAGTGCAATAAACTAGTGCGCACTATTAGTAGTGAAAGCTGAATACAGAATGAATGGTCACAAATGTGTTCATTAATATTATTTAGAATTTATTGTTTATATAAATAATATAATAGAAATATTTTTAGAATTCTTTGGGAATACATTTTTGAAATGCATGCATTGAGTGCATTACTATGCACTATTATGATAATCATTGTATGTGAATTAAATACAAATAGTTCATTTAATGACCACCATATTTGTTCCATTTCATCCCTGCACATACATACATACGTTTGTGAGGACCCACAAAGCACAGAATACAAATTCCTAATGCATTTCTAAGTAAACTTGCAGGGAATATTGCAGTTTCTCATGCAGCAGTTGGTCACCATTGAGATAAGAAATACACAACACACACACACACACACACACACACACACACCCTTTCTACACCCATTCACTCATCAGCAGATTCTCCTCACCACGCAGCCAGGCCCCCCTGGTTCACAAGCTAGTGAGCGTTTCAATTTGATCCATAAATCATCCCCTCACATTCACCACGCATGAGCTGCAGGTGGCCGACGCCAAGCAGGTGTAGTGGAACCACAGCGTTTCCTGCATTCATCACTGCCAGCCATGAGATGAGGAGGAGGAGGAAGGGGAGGATGGCAGGAGGCTGCTGATCCTGGGTGTCCTGCCAGGGCAGGGGTCTAATAACATAGCACCTCCGCTTCTGGAGGTACAGCTACAAATGAGGACGGCCTCGCCCTCCTGGAGGCACGGAGGACTCGGTGCCGTCAGGAGGTGACGCTGGCGTTCGACACCTGCTGAAAACACGCTCATTACCCGCGGCGGCAGCAGATCCGTCAACGGTGGCGCTCGGAAATAAAGGAACCGTCACAGAACCACGTTCCCGCGCATTCGCACCAGCGAATGCAGCAGCAGCAGCACGTCCTTCATCCAGCTTGAGGAATATTTCAGTAAACACGGCCTGACGTGCCCTCTGCAGCTCATGGGTCGGGACCAGGGACGGATAATTGCAGATGGAGACAAGAGAGGGTGCTAATGGGATTTTTTTATATTCCTTTCTGGAAACACATTTCATCAGGCTGATATGTTTTGATCATCTATCATCTCCACCCACCGAATCATCCCCAGTGGCCCTGCTTCCACAGCAACCTGGTCTGAAGACTCAAAACCGTGACGTACACTTCCAGTCAGAACTCTGGTCACACCTACTCATTTTTACATTATAGAAGAAAACTGAAGATGCAGGACCATGAAATGACACACGGGTGGCCGCGTAGACAAAAAGCCGAAGATTTGCGTCTCTGCAAATCAGCTGTGATGCCAGCATTTCACACTCTTGACTACTCTCCACCACCTCAAGTTGGACAACGGGGACGGTTTCCAACAGTCCTGGAGGTTTTATACTGAACATTTTCATTTTAATCAGCAACTCATGAAGCAGCCACGAAGAAAGAACCAATTCATCAAACATACTTCACTTTCTCCTGATCCAAAAAATGCATGCATTCTTTCTTGCACTGGACTCTTCAAAATCTTGGTCTCCATACTGCCAGAGTAGGAGCGTCCAAACTTTTGAATGTTAGTGTAGTAAAAAATCAGAAGTTAGTGGTTCTTCAAAGTTGCGAACTTTCACTGTGATAACAACATTTCACCCTCTTAGCCTCTCTCAGCCACGTTAATGATCTTCTCATGAAGCCAGTCATGATGATGAATGGAGATGATGCTTCGTTTCCTTCTAAAACACATTCTCGGAAAACACTGCTGATATTTGCTTCTATAAATATATTTATGACTTCCCATACGCTGATGACTGCAGATGGAAAACAATATTGGATTGATCAGCTCAGAGATCAGCCTCCAGATAACAGCTGTGTGCAGATTTGGGATCTTAGTGCCTTTTAAAGGTGAGGTGACGTGCTGTTCTGACTGGATTATTGCATCTTATAGGATAAGGTGCCTATATAGGATTTGGACACAGCCAAAAATGTCAGGTGTGCCTTAATCTAAACTAGTGCCATTTTTCACTAAGCGGCAGAAACTACTGTAACTGAACCTTACAATTATATCACAACTACCGTAGCATCAGATCTGCCATCACTGTCCATACAGAGAATTCCAACCTCCTGTCAGTCTGTTAGTAACATCTAGATCAGGGGTGGGCAAACTACGCCCCGCGGGCCACAGCTGAAGATTGGCATGGAATTGCCGAAATAAAGTCATAATTATAGCGGCTCTCATTTGAACTTGTCCTGAAATGCCTGGGGTTCCACCAGGTGGCGCATTAAGGTGCAGATGGAGCTGAAGACCTTCGCCCGAACGCGACAGGTTCTTACACTGAGCGGTCAGGTGATGCATTTCGACCAGCGAGAAAGATGCAAAATAGTGAGGTGGTGCGGAGTTGACATGGACTCGAGCCTCTGGCAATGTCTGGGGTGTGGGACAACTTTGACCATGATGTGAATAAATGTATAAATGATATATTCTTGACAAAGTAAAAGAGCTATGCAATGCGCACATTTGAATAATGTGGCGAGCTTTCGCTTCTCTGAAGTGAAGTCTGATCAGCAACACAGTTCCCAGTGAATGTGAATGTAAATGTTAACACTGTAATGCCTTTTTTATGTTTATGTCTGATATGTCTGCATCTGGTGCTGGCCCGGCCCTACAGACAGGCCTGGACAGCTTTCTGGCAAAATGCCGCCCCCTATAGTTGAAAAGTCCCTAAAATGTTTCACAGTTACAAATGGTTACATCATTAATAAAATGTAGTTACGGTATAATAATTTGGTAATGATATTAACTATGGAGTGCTAGGAGTGCCATAAAAACATCAATGATTAAATAAGAAAATGTCATTAACTATTTAAAATAGTTAATTAATTAGCATGACGGGAATTCTAAAAACTGGAAATGTAACATTATTAATGTGTCATAGTGAAATGTTTCACAATTTATTTAATTTGGAGACATTCAGCACGAACCTCTGGCCCATCAGAGCAAGTGGGCAGGACTTCATGCTTAGCGGCAGATTATCTGCAAGTGCGGTATGCAAATCTGCAGAACCCGCATTACATCTGCACGCCATTAAAAACATCAAATGAAGCTGAGTGTTAGTTCTTGCCTTCTGATCACAGATCAGTCCCTGTAATAAGTGTGTAGGCTCTCCAAAACGCACATTAGACACAAGGAAAAAGCCTCTCGGTTTCATGTCAGGATGTTGTGTGTCGCTCCACTCCTTTCCCTCCGCCTTCTCTCTCTCTCTCTCTCTCTCTCTCTCTCGCCTGCCTCTTCCAATGGCCCTGAAGGGGCTTTGTACTCCCCAGACCAAACTACATCAACTCAAGCGTCTAATCTGCTTCTGCACTGGAACACGTCCAAACGATCGGGGGAGAAGAAAAGGGAGAGAAATCTACAGATGGCCTTGGGCGCATAGATAAGCAGGAAATTTTGAGACAAAAAAAAAAAAGCGATTTAGAGCTTGAACAATGATGGTCATTACCATGAGCTCTTGTTCCACGGCCATTTTGATGTTCATTAACATTACATTACATTAGAATTCAAAAGGAGCTGCAAACAGGAGGTAAAGTCCGAACCCCAATCAGCAATGTAAATGCACAACTGTTTATTTCATTTATTCATGTTAAATATTTAATATGTTAAAACAAATGAAGGCCGTTAACACGCCTGCATGTTGTTTAGCGTACTGGCCGGAGCCTCCCTACCAAACTCGTCTCTGGAATAGACAGTAAACACTTTTCAGTATTTATGAGCCGCGCTGAAAAGAACTGGCGTCCGAAGCAAGAAAAGGCCCACAGTTTATTTCGGGGTACCTGCTGGCATCAAACTTGCTTTTTCTCCATTCGCTTCAGAATTTGAACTTTTGTAACTGCAGCCACGAGAGACGCAGTAAATTGACAAGTGGAGAGATTTTTTTGGACGAACGACATGGGACTACAGCACTGCGGCATAAAGACACAGGAGATTTCGGGGCTGGAAACGGATTTTTTTGCCAGCCGTCATGTCTTGACGGACAAGTGGAAAGGCGTCTTGAGACCACAGCCTCTTCAGAAACAAACATGAAATGACGGATGGATGAACTAATGAATGGAACCTTAGAGAATATGTTGAACAATGTGCCAATACCATGCATGTATATGTGAGAGTGCGTGAATATGAATCCAAATAAGAAATATATTTACATTTACGGCATACAGGGGCAGTGGTGGCCTAGCGGTTAAGGAAGCGGCCGTGTAATCAGAAGATTGCTGGTTCGAATCCTGAATCCCGCCAAGGTGCCAGTGAGCAAAGCACCGTCCCCACACGCTGCTCCCTGGGCGCCTGTCATGGCCGCCCACTGCTCACCACGGTGATGGTTAAAAGCAGAGGACACGTTTCGTTGTGTCACCGTGTGCTGTGCTGCAATGACAATCACTTCATTTTCACTTGTCAGATGCCTTTGTCCAGAGCGCCTTACAATCAGTAGTTACAGGGACCGTCCACCGAAGACACTGAGGGTTAAGAGTCTTGCTCAGGGACACAATGGTAGTAACTGGGGTTTGAACCCGCTGCATATTAGAAAGGGACGAGTAGAATTATCATGTTTATTCCACAGCACATAGTCCAGTAGTGGGCGGGGCTTTGTGGGATTTATGTACAGTATTGTCACGTTTATTACACAGCACATATTCCTGCACGTTCTGACTACATCGCGACAAACCGCGCTTTAATTTTCCCATAATAGAAAGCCTTAGACAGATCTCCCTGAGGGAGGAGGCTGCCTGGCCTAGATGTTGGTCCCAAAAGGGGTCAAGGAGGCTTGTCAGCAGTTCACCATGAAGATCGAGTGGGAGAGGGTGAGACGAGAGAAGGATGACGGAAAAGCGGTAAACACTCGCTGCTAAAGTGCTGATGGGGTTTTTTTTTTTTTCCATCTCTCTTCCACAAGGAATCACCACACACACACACACACACACACACACACACACATTATCAATCCAATTCATTTGGTGTGAAACCAAGAAAGAGTGCTTTTTAATAAAACCACATCCACCCTGAATGTCCTCTGCAACACATTAGAAAAGACCATTGGCACCTCCCTGGTGGGACGGACGTCCCCTGCGGACGCCGGTGTTCTTTGAAAATATTCGCCTTGCCTGCTATTGAAACGCTGTGAGATCCATACCATTTCATGTTTTCTCCCTGAGAGCCTACAGATGATTAAGTGTCAGGGCCCGATTTCAATAACGTCATCCCAGAATAAATGAAAATCTGGAATATGGTGAAAATCTAAAGTACGATGTACGTCTTCCGGAGCCAATGCAGGACGGGGGATGAAATGAAAAGGTGTGCACAGGTAAACGAAGAGAACATATAATTGTTGCACATCCAATAATGAACTCGGTTCATTATTGGATGTGCGCTGATGCTCACTTTTTGTCCAATATCCAGAGCTCCAGATTTATTCCACACTATGCCGCTGCATTCATAAACTCTTGGACACTTGAGCACAAATATAATACATTAATAATACGGTTTGTTCCTCAGCGTTAGAATCAATTTTGGCATCAGTTCGTTAATTTATTAACGCCACTTAGACATGGGTGGGTTGCGTGGGAAATGTCGTCACTTTGAATAGAAAGGCAGGGACCGACACCGGGCTGATTAATCATCGTCATGTTCAGCCCACGGCCCGCCATCCGCCTGCTATCCATGCCACTGCCGGCGTGTGTTTAATTGTGCATGATTCCGGACGCGGTGAGCGTGGCGCGACATGGACCAGCTTCCAGAGAGGGGGGGCCGCTGGAGCGCCCGAGGAAGACCCCTGGTGGAAGCCATTAACACCGCCGAGGGGTTAAGGGCCGTTAAAGGGCGATCTCCAGCTCGGGATGAAAGCCGACATGACGCAGGGGGCGGGCGCCCAGTGGAGACAGCGCTTCATGGATTCCTCCCCGGTGCTATTTCGGGATTCTGAGGACGGAGACGTGCGCTTCGCTGACCATCAATCAACCTTTTTTCTTCTTCTTCTTCTTTTTTTTTTAAACCTGTGCCACCCCTCTACACACATGACTGATGTGGGAACCCCCAGTAATGGACATCTTGTCTTCTTACGTCCATCCATTACAGCCACACCAAGGGAAGGTGGGGAATTATTTTGAGCATTTCTCATCTTCCTGTGTACGAACATTTAAAAAAAAGGAATTTATAAAAGAGACATTTCACCTGCTCTGTATAAGATATGGTGCTTGGTGGAGAATAGCGAATATTTAGATGAACTTGTAACCTTTTTATTGTCTAACTTGTGTACAGAATCTACAAGAAGAGTGAATAAAAAGATTGTATTCATAGTTGGGGCCTAATGAACTAGAACTGATCACTTCATCGATGGTAACATGGAAGCATGTTGTAAGTCGCTCTGCCAAATGCCTTAAATGTAAATGTGGAAAAAAAGGCGTGCGATTGCTAGTTCTCTGTATCTTGTAGAGGAGATAACCGGGTGATTTAACCCCCTCCTGTCAACACGTCACATGCCCAGGTGTAGCGCGGCTCATCCCTTTCTCCTCCATTCTCTGACCACGCCCATTATTGTACATTATATGTACATTATCAGCATTTTAATTCAAGCATTCTGGTAAATGAACTAAACGTGACATTAACGAACACGACCCCTCACACACACACACACACACACACACACACACACACACATTGTCTTAAGCAGCACTAGGAAAATACAGCCCTTTAACAGTCATTAATCATAATCAGTTAACATATTTTAAGTTGCAAGTTGAATGTATTAATTTCTCAAGAAGCACTCACTGGTTATTTTTAGGTTGAAATGACCCCTAAGTGCTACCTAGTGCCCACGTTCTGTTCCTCAGCTTCACGACAGAACCTTCTTTCACACATGCGAGAAACCTCGCCAGGCAACGGCGGCACTGTCAGTCACAGCGCCACAGTGACCCAATCAGACCCGGCAGCATCAACCTGTTAGGGAACCGGGCCGTAATTACGGGTGACGGCCACGATTGTGGAGTGCTCCGGCTCCCGCCGCCGACGAGCCCTTGGCTAATGATGGAGGACGCGACGCCGGCACTTGACACGCCACCCCTCGTCGTGAGGCATGATCTCCACAATCAGCTCCGTCCCAGTGTAATTGGCCACGGTAATTACTGATTTAACGACCAACCTGGCAGCCATTCATCATCACTTTACGGAGAACAGCTGTAAATCTTGGCCCGAGCTCACGTGGCAACTGATCGGTCAGCCAACACGAACTTCCAGTTTAATTATTTGTTTTATTAAATGTTCATTTTTGTTCATTTAATTTCCATTTCATTCATTTCACCGTCGTCAGGTGATGCATTTTAATTATGGTGAAAGGGGTGAGAAAATGGATGCTGAGGGGGTGAAACAGAGGCCAGCCCCCGGTGATTATGTCGTAAACCTGTTTTTTTTCCCGGCTCGGGTCGGGTCTGATTACAGCTTTAGTATGGAACACACCTGAGTGACGGGTCCACGCTAAATGTGGAATTAAAGCCCATGGTGAACGTGGTGCCGGGACAGCTCACCGTACAGGAGGTTTGATGGCAGTTTTGGCGATAAGCTGTGGAACGTGCGCACGCACAGAGTACAGCGTCCGCTGTGATTTATTGCATTGGAACAGAAAACCGCGAAATCAGGGTTATTATGTCTGCAACCAGCAATGTCACTTTGGTGATTTATGGCTCCGTCCCCCTTCCTAAGTCATAGGCGGGTGGAGAGGTGCTCTGATTAAAAAAGTATCAACAATTAATGGCTTCTTATGTCCACGGCGGTCATATTGGTGAACTCCCGTGGTTGAGAACATGTCACTCCAGCAGATAACCTGCTTATTTACAGCAACAGTGTCGCTTCAGATTGTGGATCCTACAGCCTCTGACAAAACGGCCGCCTACGAGAGAGGTTTTGCTCCAGTTTTTGGCACATTTGTTTAAATCCCATGCAGCAGGTAAAACGCCAAAGCAGCCTAGAAGAAAATGCATTTGTCGTCTGTCCATCATGTGAACGGCCTGAGACTTGATAGAGTCACATAAATGAGCCCTTGTTGGCCCAGTGTGAAAATAAAAGATGTCCAGTCCACCCGAGAACACCAGCAAGTCGACAGCAATTTATCATTGGAGGACAATTCCCTGGAAAATAATCACCGAAATGTCTTTAAAATGCATTGAAATCGCGACAAAAATAAAAGATCCATCTCCTCCAGCAGAAAAACTGCGAGGACAGCATATGCAAATAAACAACTTTTAAAACCTACAGAGCTTTTGATTCAGCAAGGGAAAATAAAAAGTTCTTTCTTGATCTCCCCCCTCTCTAATTTGCACTATTGAGTCCACAGGGTCCTGCCATTGGATTGCAACAGCTCCGAAGCCCCTGGAGGAAATTCATCTAAATGAACACTTTGTTCCCTGCCAGGGCACCGGGCAGTGGCTGCACTGGTGTGAAAGGCGCCGTTAACATTCAATTAGCCCGGCAGTGCAGCACAGTTCGCTGAGGCATGGAGAAGGGGTCAGGGGTCATCCTTATTGCTCAATGAGCTATATTTATCGCTCGTCTCCCTTCTCCTCCAAATGACCGCCGCCCCCCAGCCCCAGTTGGACTGAAGGAGCTACCTGCTGCAGCTCAAGTAATGAATGAGTAATGGATTCACGTGTGTGGCCAATAATTGCTTATTCCAGTGATCCATGATGTCCAGTGGACTGTTTGGATTATGGCTGCATTGTTTCATAGAGGAATGTGAGTGCAGAAACAAATGCAGAAGGTCGATTATGAACCAGGTTGGCAGAAAACCCCAAACGAAACGCTGCCTTCAAGGTTCACCTTCCCAGATCGAAATTACGACTCATTACAACTCATTCAGACGCTTTACCAGGAACCTCAACCGAACGAGGATGTAGCCTTTTTTGAATTGTGCTGCTACAAATGAAATTAATGTATTATTATTATTATGCCAGCTGTAAATAAGACTATTTGAAAGTTTGTGTGCACAGAACAGATCATTACGATATTGAAGGCAGCATAACAACAAAGCGAGATGGAGAACATTCAGGTAGTCAATAAGACAGCAGAATTAGTCAAGAAAAGACAAGTAATGAGAGGACCTGAGGGTCAGGAGACCAACCTGGCAATAACGAACATCGCACAACTAGGCACAAGAATGCAGACTATCTCCTGATTCAGGTCAGGAACTGGGTGGTAATCCACTCCAAAGTGTGCAGAAGAAGTGCCCTCCAGGACTATCGAAGGCCACCATGGACTGGAGAAGTGTATCAGAGGGTAGATGGTCACAGACTGTGGCGGGGAAGGGGTTTAAAAAAAAGCAACAGAGCTTGTATTTTGCATGAATAGGCCATAATAAGACCAAACCACTGCTCATGGAAACAGTTGACAGACAGACGTTATCATGTCATGCTGGTGCGGTCTCGAAACAGCTCTACACTGCAGCATTTTTAGGTGTAATAAACGTGGAGTCCACCATTTTAGCCGTTTAGCTATTTCTTTTCATTTATGTTCATGTCTTAACCAAGATTGATAAGATACTTGATTCAAGATGACATTTTTGAATGGAATCAGGCATCGTACAGCCAGTAGGACGTCACTGCTAGACCTCACCTATCAATACGCTTAAACAATGATTATTCATATATACAAAACGGATAAGGATAGATAATGAAGGAAAGAAAAGGGCACATGAGTATAAAGTGCAGCAGCTTACGCTCAACATTTGAAGGGGATTCGCAGCGGCCCTCAGAGATAGCAGGGGAGCCCTCTGTTCAGTACAGATAGACACAATGGACACAGTGCAATATACGCCCGCTGCACTCAATAAGATGAAACTGATATGCAGCTGCGATATGCACTGCTGAGAGCCTCCTAAAGTCTTAAGAGTCCGCCCCGCCGAGAGTTGATAACAGGCTGCCGACACTGGCTTTACATACTAATGTGATCGATGGGGGGGATTGTCTAAATCCGATTTTAATGCAATATCGGGGTGGCAGATTTAGAATTATTGCTAGACTGCTGAGGAACTCAGAGAACTTCGCTAGTCAAAGCGATAAAACAAAGTCAAGAAAATATTAAGCGTATCTTTAGCTGCATGCAAAAATATTTTAGTGCAATTCAATTTTGTGCAAGAAAATTGTCAACTGCATCAGTTTTATGTGTGTGTCTCAAAAAATATATATTGTCTAGTAACTGAAATTTCTTGTCATAATAAAAGTAGACTCGTAATATTCAATGTAAAATGAAGTATTGTTGGTTTTATACTAACTATGTCTGATTTCTCATAAAAGTTAGAAATCCAGTGTCTTACTTACTGTCAATCAAAAATGGATGCACAATACAGAAATGCCTGAAAAGTGGGAAAAGTGTCTTCATTTAAAAGGTCAATTAGGTCAAGTGACCAAAACTTTGTTTTCTTTTAAAATAGTTTAGAATCATACTTGCTAATTTGCCAGCATAATGAATAAGGACGCTGCAAAGGGTGGTAGTAGCCTAGTGGGTAACACACTCGCCTATGACCCAGAAGACCCAGGTTCAAATCCCACTTACTACCATTGTGTCCCTGAGCAAGACACTTAACCCTAAGTTGCTCCAGGAAGACTGTCCCTGTAACTACTGATTGTAAGTCGCTCTGGATAAGGGCATCTGGTAAATGCTGTAAATGTAAATGTAAATGTAATGCATGTCACATTATAAATGCTCATGAATTCAGAGGTTCCTGATGCTTCTTTTAACCTTTTTTTTGCATTTAAGATTCACATGGCAAAGTCCCATTTACATTTATGCTGAATGAGCCAACGCTGAATAAATTAACATTTGTGCCGCGTGCTAAAAGCATCACGTTCTTGTGCACGCAAGAGAATAAATGGCTCTTCCTGACATGCACAAGACAGAATGACATTTTTTCTGCACATGACGATTCTGAATGAGCTGAAATTCTTTTGTTCCACAGTGCACCGGTCATAAATAATGTATGGCACAATGCGCAGGCTTGTACCATATTTGTATGGCTTTCAGCCTTGCCCTTCAAGGTACCCGTGTCCAAAAAGGGAAATGCAACCCAAGCCCACGGAGCCTGCTTGGCCAACGGCCCAGGCCAGCTGCGAGAGGAACTGCGGCATCTCTGTCGGAACAGACCACCGGGCCATTCGGGACGAAGGTCAATCTACATACGCGGCGGCGCACACAGCGGCTGCTTTATGCTGCACGTTGTTCGGCTAATGAATCAATTAAGCTCCGTTTACCTAAACGATTCTGCTCGGGAGGCCGCGCCTGCTCGTGTCGGTTTGCCTTTGATGCCGGAGAAGGCACTCGCGGCGCTCGCGTGATAAATTTGCATCGTAAAGAGCACTTCCCGTTCCGCTCTCCGCCGTAATTCAGGGAGACTCAAAGTCACCGCAACAGCGCCTCTCTCTCCCCCCAGCGCCGCAGCTCCTGACCTCTGCTCGGCGATAAAAGGCGACCGAGCGGCGGGAGGCTTTATCTGGGCGCGGCATTGAGCGAGGAGGCCATCGCGTAGTCCAGGGAGGAGGGCGGGCAACAGGAGGGCAGACGTGAGGGAGAGGGAGAGAGAGAGAGAGAGCGCCCGGTGATGTCAGGGGTTCGGGGGGTTAAGGGCCGGAAATAATCGGAAGAGTAGATGAGGCTGAGCGAGGGCGAGGACGTCCGGTGAAGGCCCCAACCGAGCAACGGCGCTGAAAGCGATAAAAAAACAACGTCTGTGGGCGCGGGGCGTGGCACTGCTGCGGGGAAAACTGGTGGATTTCCATTTCTTCCTCTTCAGCCTGGTGTTATGTCAGGAACATTCTCAGGTGAAGGCCCCCCCCTCCCGCTTCTGCGGCGTTTCACTCGTGCATCCGCGACAGCGTTGCAGGCTTCATACGGCACGCTGGAAACAAGAAACATTCCGCCTCCCGCGTCCCCCGCTTCGCCAACAGACGCACGCCTTACAGTAACGGCCATTATGCAATTATACAGAGGAAATGCGTGCAGGCTGCCGGGGAGGGGGGGCCGAACCAGCAACCACCGAGACGGAGGGACCGAGCTCCGCAGCGTCCAGCCCACAACCGGCCTGGTCCCTGATCATAGAAGCTACTTCCGCAGGTCAGTAGACCGTCCACGTCCCCAAACGTCAGAGTGAGGGACGTGAGCCTGCACTAAACGCCCGGCTGCGGCGCACCATTACATTCATTCCGGGGTTTTCCGACTGGCAACATGAATGATGTTGTGACGGAGAGCCACCCCCCTCGCCGCAGCCCCTGCAGTGCGTGCTGTACATGCTGCATGCGCTCGCTAAGCCGCGGTGAAATGTGGCGCTGAAGAATTCTGTCAGCTTATAAAAAAAAGAGAGAGAGAGAGAGAGAGAGGGAGAGAGAGAGAGAGAGAGTAACTCTCCCCAACTCTCCCTTCCCCCCCGCACCGCGATGGAATATAAATCGCACGGCCGTCACCGGCTTGAAGCGAAGGCATCAATCCATTACGTGGCGCGAGACGCAGCCGCGTCGACAGATTCATCCGAGCCGCCGGCGTTAAGGAGAGTTACGCAAATGCGCGCCATTGTGCGGTCCGGCGGGTTAAATATCGCCGCTCGCGCGCTCCGGGTTTTTTTTTTTACATGGCGGTCACGTCGAGGAGGCCGTAAACGCCTCAACAGGCCGCCGAGGCTCCTGGCTTCAGCAGCAGGTCCGCGGTGGCCGCCGTGAATCACCGTTTACTACGGACCTTTCGTGCAATGAGAGCAGAATACGGCCTCGTATTAGGAGGACGATGGATTTCACCGACGCCGGTGCGGCCAGCAGTCGGTGCAGGAAAGAAAGCCGACGTATTTCATTGTTCGTGTCTCCTCATCAAAGAGAACACGCCGCAGTGTCACGGAGTCGTAAATTTTGCCGAACGGGGGCGTCTCTCCGACGACGACCAGAAATAGAGGTGGCGGCGAGGAGATGCTCGGCTTTGTGCCGCTGACAGATGAAGGAAAATAAATAGTAACTTGGCCGGATTAAAGAGGGGGTTTAAAATGGGATCCGGCTGGCGCGGCCCCACTCCGTCGTCGGAAATGTTCCACCGTCGCGCCGCTGACGCTCCGGCTCTGTGGCTGCTGCGGTTCTACTGTAAAAAGACGAATGGGATCTGCGTAATATCTACATATTACTTATTGAAAGGATGCTCATCATCACCGCTGGAGGATGTATTGGGATTTCATCCAGATGTTGCGGGGCCCGATGCAGATGTTTCTGCAGTGACAAAACATCCCAACAATACAGTACATATTCATTGGTATTCAATCAATGAATAACTTTTATCTAGTTCAGAAGGCGCTGGAAATCGAACCAAAACGACTGTATAAGTAAAAATGACCTTTTTCATGATAGTCATATTTTGGTAGAAAATACAAGTTTTGTACAGATTTTGGCTCCTCTTGCAGGAACATGGACATTAAATGCTGCCAAATTGCAGAACCATTTGCATTCAACAAAGACAAACACTGTCACGACTACGGACTTACGGGGGAAGGAAGCGCAGAGGTTTGACATGCTGGGAAGGGGGTTTTATTAATACAAACAATAAATAAATACAAATAAACAGCGGCGCGGTGGCCGAAAACGATTTAAACTTAAATAAAGAACATAAACAAACCCGTAGGCGTGTGGCGATTGCCAGAACTCAAAACACATAACACTAAACAAGGTCAAGTTCGTGCATAGAGTTCACGAAAATGCCAGCGACCCCGAACGGGCGGAAACTTCCGGCATTTATGGGGCGTCAGGATTGGGTTCCGGTGTGGAGCCCAGCTGCAGGCAATCCTGACAGAGCCCCCCCTCCAAGGGCTACGTCCTCGGAGCCCCAACAGTACCATCAGTGGAGGCGGCGGGGCGGACGGCGGCAACCACAGGGCTCCTGCCCTGCTGTATCCTCCCCTTGGAGGACCCGGTCCCTCGGGCTGGCTCCCCGGCGTGGTCAGGCGTGGCGGCCCCGGTCCCTCGGGCTGGCTCCCCGGCGGGGTCAGGCGTGGCGGCCCCGGTCCCTCGGGCTGGCTCCCCGGCGGGGTCAGGCGTGGCGGCCCCGGTCCCTCGGGCTGGCTCCCCGGCGGGGTCAGGCGTGGCGGCCCCGGTCCCTCGGCTGGCTCCCCGGCGGGGTCAGGCGTGGCGGCCCCGGTCCCTCGGGCTGGCTCCCCGGCGGGGTCAGGCGTGGCGGCCCCGGACCCTCGGCCTGGCTCCCCGGTGGGGTCAGGCGTGGCGGCCCGGACCCTCGGCCTGGCTCCCCGGCGTGGTCCCGCTTGGCGGCCCCGGACCCTCGGCCTGGCTCCCCGGCGTGGTCCCGCTTGGCGGCCCCGGACCCTCGGCCTGGCTCCCCGGCGTGGTCCCGCTTGGCGGCCCCGGACCCTCGGCCTGGCTCCCCGGCGTGGTCCCGCTTGGCGGCCCCGGACCCTCGGCCTGGCTCCCCGGCGTGGTCCCGCTTGGCGGCCCCGGACCCTCGGCCTGGCTCCCCGGCGTGGTCCCGCTTGGCGGCCCCGGACCCTCGGCCTGGCTCCCCGGCGTGGTCCCGCTTGGCGGCCCCGGACCCTCGGCCTGGCTCCCCGGCGTGGTCCCGCATGGTGGCCCCGGAACCTCGGCCTGGCTCCCCGGCGTGGTCCCGCATGGCGGCCCCGGACCCTCGGCCTGGCTCCCCGGCGTGGTCCCGCATGGCGGCCCCGGACTCCCGTACCTGCACACAATAATCAGGGCCGATCCATCTGGGTACATGTGGGCCCTGTCTCCACACGTCCCCTCTGACACTTCTTGTGTCACCCCCTGCACCGCGCAGGGAGATTGTCCCAGAGCCTCCGGCGACTGTTCCAGGCACCCCAGGCTGGTTGCCTTCTGGGACTATGCAGCCCCTCTCGCTGCACGGCCCTGGTGCCAAGGGGGGGGCATTGCCAGACCATCCGGCTAGCCCCTTCTGCGTCCGTTGGGACAAGCAGGCCCTCTTCCTGCCTGTCCCAGCTGGGTCCTCATGCCTACCCGGGGGCTCTATGGCGCTCCACCCCTCTGGAGGCAGACGCAGGCCCATGCCTGGCCCGCCCTCCTCACTGGCTACCGGAGGACCCAGCTCCATCGCTTCCCCACCTCCCCTCCCCTCAGGAGGAGTCCCCAACCCGAACTGCACCCCCCCAAAAAATTCTTTGGGGGAGCACCCCCCCCGGCTGGACTTAGGGGTACCTTGGGGCTTGTCCACCTCGCCTTGGACCAGCACATTCGGGTCAGGAACCTCCTCCCTGGGGTTCGGCTCCGCGGCTGGGTCGCCATCTGGTGGACACAAAGAGGGGAAGTGGGGGCGACATACGGACACATATGTCACACAGACACACACAGACAGAGACAGACAGAAGAGAGGGTCGTCTGGCTCCCTCTCTGGGCTCTCCAGGACCTCCTCAGGGGGCACAGCCAGGATCTCGGGAGGTGCGACCTTCTCGTCGCCCGCCAGTGCTTGGTCTTCTTGCCCCGGATCCTGACTGGCGCTGGACGTGGTGGAGGGGCAGAGTTCGATCCCTGGCTCAGGCTCTGGCCGATCAAACTCCGCCCTCAGTCTCTGCTGGAAGTCCCGAAAACTGCTGTCTGTCTCTCCCTGTTGCCAGAGGGCTGCGCTCCAGCCCCATGCTGACCCAAGCAGACACGAGAGGATGGTGGTGGTCTTATCAGTGTCTGCTGCCCCACTGAAGGGTCCCGGGACAATTGGGCTGTCCCACATGGGGCTGGGCACGTTGCTGGAGATGGTGGTAGGTGTGTGGTGTGGAGGGGGGTGGACGTCTTCTCCAGCAGGTGTGGACGCTGGTGCTGCGCTGCCTTTTCGCTGGGGAACGTCCGGGCAGAGGGAAGGCGGGTCGGCGACTGGAGCAGGAATGGAGGATTCCCTGCGAGGCAGTCCCGGCAGCGCAGTTGCTGGCTGGCGACCTCCCGTCGCCCTCTTCCACCAGCTTTCCTCACACTGCTGGGAGGGACGTGGGTCTCCACGGACCTCGTGACGATCCTGGTCGTCGTCCGTGTCAACCTCGTACCCCCGGAAGTCACATGGGTCATCACGGACGCCGCGATGATCTCGGACGCGCACGCTGGGCGGAGCCATCCCGGCACCGACCGCCCACCGAAAATCCACGTCATCATCGCTTTCGTCATCCGTGTCCTCCCACCGGTGACTCCGAGGGTCGTCCACCCTGCGGACATCCTGGACCCATGGCGCGATAAGCTCCCATGGGCAGTACTCTGGCCATTCGGGCTGGAGGCTGCCCACCTCCTCGCTGGAGGAACGCCGTCGTTGTTGTTGCCGCTTCTCACCCCCCTGGAAGTGACGTGGGTCCCCACGGACCTTGCGACGATCGCAGACTGGCGCGATGGGCGGAGCCCAACTCTCGTCTCCCGTGCTCTCGTCGTCATCCGTGTCGTCCCAGTCCACGGGGAGCCTTGCCAGCAGAGCGCAGAGTTCTTGGCTCGACATGCCGAAGATCGTGGGGGTCGCATCTTCTGCGCTCGCTGCCCACGTCACTTCCTCGCTCCGCCTCCTCACCCGCCGACGTTGTCGCTTCCGGGTTTCGCGGAGTTTCCCGGGGGTGACGTCATCACGCGGCGCCGCGTACCACGGCTTCTCGGGGAGAAAACGCTCCACCAGAACGGGCGGCGCGTCTCTCCCCTGCCGTCCGCGTTCGCCGCGCCGCGCTGCGTCCTTCGCGGCGTTTCTTCTCCTCCGCTTTCCACCTCTGCGCTTTTGGGTGGGTCGCTGGCATTCTGTCACGACTACGGACTTACGGGGGAAGGAAGCGCAGAGGTTTGACATGCTGGGAAGGGGGTTTTATTAATACAAACAATAAATAAATACAAATAAACAGCGGCGCGGTGGCCGAAAACGATTTAAACTTAAATAAAGAACATAAACAAACCCGTAGGCGTGTGGCGATTGCCAGAACTCAAAACACATAACACTAAACAAGGTCAAGTTCGTGCATAGAGTTCACGAAAATGCCAGCGACCCCGAACGGGCGGAAACTTCCGGCATTTATGGGGCGTCAGGATTGGGTTCCGGTGTGGAGCCCAGCTGCAGGCAATCCTGACAAACACACACACACACACACACACACATTATGTGTGTGTGTGTGTGTGTGTGTGTGTGTATCATGGTGTCTTATGCCATTAGATAAAATGATTTTGTTTTTGGCAATAGCTGCTGACCCATTACCCACCATTCCCGGCACTGCACAGCCCCCCAGGCACAAATCCAGGAGGTTTAGTGGATCCTCCTGAATTAGATTCTGCTCGTGCATTCATCAGCTGACCGAGGGGACTGAAGAAACGCGCGTTGCCGCGCCTTCACACCAAATGTTCAGCACGAGTTGCTGTGGCAATGACAAGAACTTTAAATGAACCATCTACCCTCCACCCCCAAGGGGACGAGCCAATCTCCCTCCTTGAAGCTCCCACTCAGAAAAGGTTTGGGGAAGCATGACTGGGTTTCCCGGCTCAACCAGCCAGCTGTTGTCCATTATTACCTGTTTTATTTTACAATTTTCTTTCAATTCTTATTGCTTATCTGCTGCACTAGTGATAACAGGCATCTCTGGACTCTTCATATTCCATTTGCCCTATTGTTCAGTTTTAATTACATTTTAATGGCTAGAGAATTAAAGCCGTTTTTACTCTAGGTTTGTCTAGAAACGTATAATTTGGCAATAATAATAGGCTTCAAATAATCATTTTTAAGGACGTTTTAAGGCTGAACACCGGAGCAGTGCATCAGGGGCTTTTTTGCCTGTCACTGGCATGCACATTAAGGGCCGATTTGCAACAGAGTTAAACAAAGTTTATTTAAAGCATTGCCATAGTTACCGGCCAGCAAACGTTTCCTTCTTTGAGACAGATTGATGGTACTTTCACTAGGGTAACGATTTTCACCATCTGAGACGCTTTTCTGAATGCTGTCATGGCATTAACGGATACTCTAATAAATAAACACATACATAGGGCAAGTATGCTGTTCAGATACGCAGAATCCAATAAATACAAAAACAAGAAGCTTGCTAGGTATCTTGGAGAGGAGGAACTGCATTTCTTTTCCCCAAGGCACAATGTATAATGTAATTATTGGATTTCAAAGTGCCTGTATATCCTTCTGAGGGGCAAAAAGTATATATTTTAGGGCTGTGAATTGGTTTAAAAATAAATAAGTGATGAGTATAAAGCATATATAAAGCTGCGGCAGAGACAGGTGGAAGAAAGAGTCTCAGGCAGGGAGTGACAGGGAGATGATCTGGTCTTTTTTTCTTTTTTAATAAAACAGCTGACTCTGACCATAAATAACATTTTACTTTGGTTCTGCCAAAAGTTCAGTTGGGCAAAGTTTTTTTAATTTGCGTGACATGTAAAAGATTATTTTGAGTATGAGACTATTTTGCCTCCACATTTATGTAGGGATTGTCTGGCTAGGATAAATTTTGCATAGGACGTAAACAACCTGGGGTCGTGTTAACTGCAGTGTTGAGGAGTGACGAGTTACTTGTAACAGCGTTATGTAATTTAATTGAAAGATTCATGATTACAATTTTAGTTACATCTTAATATTGAATTCAAATCCTTGCTGGTATATTTAATAACGGCTTGTAGCAGGAATCATGGTAAGTGTATTTTTCAGTGCAGCACCTGCTGACTATAAAAAGCCCTGTGATGCGGACGTTGTTAATTGAATGTCACGACTTGTCTGTTCGGATGTTGGAGCTGGACTGGACCGTATCCTTCCACTGATCACTGCCATCACTAAAGGGTTAAAGTCAGCAATATATTTGTCATGAGCTTACTTTCTTTTCAAAGTACATCATTATACGAAAAATAGAAATAATAATACCCACCTACTATGGCATAGGGGCAAGGCGTGGGATTACTTGGGAATTATTGGAAGCGTGTGGGAGATGGTGCAGACTAGTCAAGCGGCCAACCCAATTACAAACCAAATGCGTCAAATCCCAATTCCATAGAATCCCATTGTATTCTATGTAATGCACGCCTGAAGAACGATATTCCTCTGCGCCCAACAAATCGGCCAGTAGAACTTTAACCTTTGTTATGACCCATTGTCACGCAACCAATAGAAACAGAGCATTGAAGTAGCTCTGACAGCAAGTTGGAGGCGAGGTGGCTTATAGGAATGATTTTAAGTTGATTATAGCAATTTAATTCAACCATGTCATCTTACTGTGTCACCAGGAGGAAGGTGGCCAGAGGTGAAGGTGTGAACAGTCACTGGTCTCACTCTTTGATTATCAATGCATCACGATGCATCCCATCAATTTTTCTACCTTACTCTACATTCTGTTTCCAAACATGTCAATGAGATGAGAGTTAAGGCCTTGTTCACATGGATGTCTGGACCAGGCATTTTTCTGGTGTTCGCGAACTGAACATCAACTGTTTTTCTGGTCATTGGAGCAAACCGAACTGTCCAAACAGGCATTCAGCACCAGTGTTCGGTCAGCTCCGCGAATAAATGCTACATGCAATGTTTTCTTGCCGTCAATTTCCTTCAAAATTCTGACGAGTGTTAAACAGCAACAAGTTTTAAACACCATCAAGCGAATCGTCCACATCTGCATTGCAATTCATTGATTTTGAGATACATTTTTCGGAGACCCCAAATGATAACTACACACCAACTTCTCTGTCTGTTAGCTGTAATAATAAGGTATAGTAACAAATGCATTATGTGGTGGTAGTAGCCAACTGTCTATGAACCAGAAGACCACAAGCCAACCATGGAGTTATTCAATGGTCTCGGTCTAGAATGTTACATTTTTATTTAGCAGTGTTTTTGACTTCATAAAAATTTTATGACTTTAAAACCGTATGATTTTACAGTAAAATGAGGCCTGAAGTCTGACCATGTGGTCTCTGTTATTATATTTATTAAATTGATCAATTATAATGATATTACTCTAATTCAGGTATTGAAAGGCAACATTAATATATATATATATATATTTTTTTTTTTTGCAAAAATGTTTTATTAGTACACAAATCCCTTTTAGCCCTTCAGCCCTTCAGTTATACTTTCTAAAGATCCTTGACTCTTTTGACAGTATAACATACTGCTGTTTTCTCTGTCCCTGGCCAGGCTCAGCCGTATATCTAAAGAGTCTCTTCATATGTCGTATTCATGAACCTATGGCAGATAAATCAGCAGCAGATGCAGTACAGTGTTAAGGTATCGAGAAGTCAGTATTTCTCCTACCATCTCTTCACGGACTCCTTCTACTCACTACTGTTTTGCATTTAGCCGCCATTACTGGCCCAGCGGCAGTTGCGTCCCAACCGTCCCAACATACAGCAGCAATAAATAAGCCCCTGGTTCCAGCTGTGCACAAAGGTAGTAATGGCCACCCATTAAGGCCATGCTGCAAATTGCCGTGACCTCTGGCTCATTAGTTAGTGTCCTACAGCAGGGAAATGTCTGCCTAATTATACTCTGTCTGATCTTTGGTAAGTTCCTCAGTTAACGGAAATTCAGGCCATGCTAATCAAATTACTATTGCATTTTTTGCAAAAAGGGCTGTTTGTTTTTGTAATTTAATTAAGAAACATAATTCATATGTACTATACTACCCCATGGAAATCAGCAATCCATTATCTGACATCAGTAGAACAATACCTACAATCAATCAAAAAAGGATTCAAAATGCAGAAATGTCCATCTGTTGAAAAGCCAATACTTGGGGCTGAACGGTGGAAGGCTGACCTTTTTACATTAAATAACGTAAACAAATGCCCCTTTTAACCCTACATCAAATTCAGCCAGAGCTGAATGATTCTACATGACATTGCTGGTTCAAATCCCGAGCTGCCCACTGCTCACTAAGGGTGATGGGTCAAATGCAGAGGACACGTTTCGTTGTGTTTCAAAATGACAATCACTTCACTTTCATGCGGTGATTATAGGAATAACAACGATGCCAAGTTTGACCCAGACCACCATGGAACCTTCGAATGTCACCTACTAAGTACAAAGGAGATTTCAACTGCAGTAAAAAATCGGGAATTGCGCATGCTTGTGTCTTGAAGAGTGGAATGAGAGCATTTGTTCTGTGGTTTTTGACTGGAAGGTTGGTGATCACCGCTACTTTGTAAATGAATGAATCAATAAAGGCATTTATCCTTCCAAACGTTCCATTTTTCTGTCGTAAATAGCCACGAGGCGCTGAGCTCTACCTGGCGGACCAGGATGGGCTCCCTGTGGTGAGATCAGTTCCAGTTTTTTTCCTCTCCTTAAGTGACATTGAAAACTTACCCCCCCACCCCCAACCCCCCCAGCGGAACCAGTCGCATGTTTGCGGGGGCGATAAATCACGGGGAAGAAGGCGGATCCAAGGTGATTAAATAAGCCAGTGGCAAGCGCGGAGGGATCCGATGGCCTCGGCCGCCTTTTTTCAATAAATCACTTTTCCCCGTCACCTCGGATGCAGTTCTGGTGGTGGAACAATTGTGACATTAGCCGCCAATGAGACGAGTGACAAATGAAATCACGCCATGGAGGGGGGTGACAGATGAGGTGAAGCTAACTTCTTGACGTACGTCTGTAACAAGCTGCGTGGCTGCTGCTCCTCCTGCCACGATGGACCAAGAGATATCCTAGTTGTTCGTCCTTCGGGGCCTGAAGAAAAGAGGGGGAAATGGAGACCGCACCCCCATATTCCTGGAGCCCCCACAGCATGACACGCAACCCGCTAGATGAAGGCGGCTTTCTTTCTAATGTGTCAATGTGGTGCAGGGTGGGGGCTAGGAAGAGCGTAAGGACATGAGTGCCATGATCAGACCCGAGAAGTGTCCTGTTAGCCCCAGAGTCCGTTACATGCTACTTATTTAATAAAGACGGGAGAGTGTTTGTTTGTTCTTCTCTTTTTTCCCGTTTTTGTTTGTCGTTATTCATTGAAATTTGTTTCTTATGTATTTCTTTATTTATTTGTTAATAAAATACTGGTGAATTTTTTTTTTGATGTGAGGTTTGCAATGGCCTCTGTCTGAAGGAAATATAGCTTCCTTGTTGCATCAGCATGTACACTTCTAATAAAAAACAACATGTAATCCCAACAAAGTGACTGATATGCTTTTTCTTGATTGCTTTGACCTGCTTAAAGAAACTGTTCTTCATCAATTTGGTCTTCATCATCGCCATCTCATCAGAGCAGAAGGCATCTCCTGCTAATGTGTGAACAGTTTTTCATTGGATTCGCAATTTTCGTACACACTTTTGCATAACAGATGAACACGGGTGTCTTTCAAGCAGCCCAAAATCTGTCATGTTAACGATGGTGACCAAAAAGAAGCCACCTATTCCCAACTATTTGAAAGTACCTTGATCAGTAATACGTGGCACAACTCCAAGCAGAGCTGCACCATCGCACTGACCGCCACATTTTTCTGTCTAATGTGCACCAGTTGAGTAGTAGAGCGCATACATTTGGGGCAGTGGTGGCCTAGCGGTTAAGGAAGCGTCCTCGTAATCTGAAGGTTGCCGGTTCGAGTCCAGATCCATCAAGGTGCCATTGAGGTCCCACTGAGCAAAGCACCGTCCCCACACACTGCTCCCCGGGCGTCTGTCATGGGCTGCCCACTGCTCACCAAAAACAGAGGACACTTTTTGTTGTGTCACCGTGTGCTGTGCCGTTCATCACAATGACAATCACTTCCCTCACTCACTTATTTGGCAGAAAGTTATGTTGCATGAAGTAAAATTTGCTTTTGTTGCGTATCTTAGGCATTGTTAAAGCAAAGGCGAACTAAATGTGACATTTTTATCGCCGTGCTCCTGTTCAGGCCCGTGTGTTGACTGGTTTGAACATGTGGAGTTTGACTGGAATTGAAAGGAGGAGAAAAGGTGATGCGGACAGAGAGGAGTGAGGACGCTGCAGATGTAGGACGTCTGCCGGCTGCTGGGGACCCCAAGGGGACCGGCGTGGACAGCACCGAGGCAGACGAGAGTCCGCCAGGAAAATGCTTTGCCCACTTTGTCACTTCCTAACATGCAGGCAGTAAATAGGTCAGTCCGAGAATACAGAAGGGCCACAGCAAGGAGCTGTCAGACGGAGTGGGCCGGCCAATTATTTTTAGAAGAAACAAATACGGCGTTGAGCAGCTCACGAGCGCAGCCAGGCCCACTTTGCGCGTCTGAAACAGTTCACAGAACATGATTACAACTTTTTTTTTCTGGTTACACTTGATTGTCGACAATGATGTATGAAACATAGAAAAAGCACCTGACAGACACACAACACAAAGACCATCAGGCCCTTAAAGTCCCCAGTAAGGACCAAACAGGGATAATTCATCCGCTCCAAAATGTCACTTCCCTCATAAATCCCAGCCGATGGTTTTAAATAGTGTTTACCATTCATTTAGAAGTTGACGAACTTGCTTTATGTCATAAATGCCATATAATGGGCCATGGGTCTTGGTGCATAAAATGACTTCTTGCTGGTCAGCGTTTTCTCTCGCTAATAAAGGGGTGGGGGGGGTGGGCAAAGTGTTAACATCTGGTTGCTGCAAGACATGTAACCACCACCCCTGGTACAGTTTAACAGTCTGTGGGTCGCAAATGCAGTTATTGAAGGAACATTTATATATATTTTTCTTTTTCTGCTCTTTCGTCCATATATCAGACACAATAATAAAACTACCGGCCTTGTACATTGTGTTGGTCACCCATCGGGTCGCCAAAACAGCTCTGATGCATCAAGGGCTGAGCCCTACAAACCTGGGGGATTTGAAGGACAATTTTATTCAGACCATTACTGAGCAATGTCTGGCATGTGCCTTCGTCCCAAAGACCCTGACACCTCATTCCATTGCCCCATGGTCCAGTTTAGAAGCTTCTGGTGGTGGAAAGCCATACCTTTCTATCAAGTCCAGCATTACAGGACATCAATGAGCCTCCAAAAACTGACCTTGCTGTCACCATTTTATAGAGCAAATCAATGTATAGTCTGACTCCAGAACTCAATTCACCAAGCCCACCTTCTGAACATCCCTTTTCAGACCGCAGAAGAAGCTTTGTCTAAGCTTGATGGCACTTGCCGGGTGCCTGGGACAGTGAGGAGTGTATTCCAGGCAAACGTGTCTCTCTTCACACGGTGCAAACACCTGATCAACCTCCCAGCAGGGCAGACGGTTCTTTAGCCACACAATACCCCATGATAATGCCTGCGTATGTAAAAGTGTTCTGCTTCTGTAGAGGTCAGAAGAGCTTTTTGTTTTATTTTTTGGGCATGTTTAAGCTCCGACGTCTACTGATGACTGCAGATAAACACTTTTTCATGCTCTCAGGATCCCTCTCTGAGATTAGACATTAAATCTGTAATGAAATCAGTAGGGGGGAAAAACAGCCGTCTAGAAACAGGGATTAGATCAGTTCCCTGTTATCAAAGTAACTAGAAAGCGGGGCGTCTGGGGCTAATTCCTCCTCCGACTGTCACAGCTCCATCCCTGCATGATTTAATAAGAGTCGTATCAGAGAGACAACTTGTCTTACAGCCTCTACATTATAAAGGTCACCGCCAGGGTCTTGGACGAGGACAAGATCACATTTTAATTCCAGTGGCATTAGAGGGTCCCTCTTTAAACATAGATAATGGGAGAAATAAAGGGCCAATTGATTGATTGGCTCATTAAGTACCCCCACACTCCATCGGGACTGCAGGACGGGGCAGAACACCCACTGTAACGACCCTGGAATCACCTCGAGTAGACGTGTTGTTTTACTCGTTCACATGGCAAGGACATCCGGCAGCTTGTGTCCCCGATCTTGCGTCCCTATTACCACGTTTGACCCCAAGCGATGTACAGTAACGTGTTTTTAATGACTCTCACTGCCACCGTCCTCGGCTGCCAAACGGCCTGCCTCCCCCTAAAACACCTTTGGCTAGTGGCGACACTTTCTGAAGTTAAATAACTGTTTGTGGCCATAAATAACTTTGTCACGATTACGTCAGCGGCGCGGCTCACATGAAGGCGAAAGGAGACAGGGGATTGTCGAATGACGCTCAAATGAAATAGTCCGATTTCTCCGCCGCGGCTTGTAGGGATGGATTGTTGCGAGGTCCCCTGAGCCGAATATTGTTGAAGGGCAGCGTTTTTTTTTTTTTTTTTTTTCCCACAAGACTCTTATGCAACACGATAACAGATGGTGAGTGGCGGGAGAACGTGGCTCTGGAGAGCGGGAAAGTGACGCAACGTGAATGAAGAGGATTGTCCTCGATACTCAAACATTATCAAAATCAGCCTTAATTAATCAAATCTAAAACAACCTGAGCGACACTCTGGGCTGATGTCAAGTACAAGTGGGCCGTTGTAATATTGATGCATCTATGTAAATTCTGAATTTATATATTTTTTCTGAAAAGATAACAACTGAGGGGCTTTGTGTTGGCCTTTTAAAAAAGGTCGATTTTTTTGCGGTGGCCTAGCGGGCAAGGAAGCGGACCAGCAGTCAGAAGGTTGCCGGTTCAAATCCCAAACCGCCAAGGCGTCACTGAGTAAAGCACCGTCCCCACGTGCTGCTCCCCGGGCGCCTGTCATGGCTGCCCACTTCTCACCAAGGGTGATGGGTTAAAAGCAGAGGACACGTTTCGCTGTGTCACCGTGTGCTGTGCATCACAATGTCAACCACATCAATTTCGTATTCATTCACAAATCAGACGCCGCTAGAGACGGGGGTCACGTAATTGCCAACTGAGCGGCGTCTGGATCAGCATACATCACCTGCAGCCTTTTCTGCACACTAAGGCCAAAGGTTTAACAAGCCATCATCTTCGAGCATCGCTCAGGAGCAGAAGCCGGTTAAACCATTAATGCATCTGGTGATCGTTCTGCTCGGTCAGCAAGAAACGGGGAAAACGTGTTCATTTGTTGGGGCCTTTCATCCATTTATTAGCTTGAAGCCAGATGCAGGCAAATGCTTACTTTCACTTATTATTCTGCCCTGGCTTCCGTCGTGGTCTAAAACGTGGGAAGCGTTAACGTACGCAGCATCCGGCACAGGCGGGAGTTTTGATGCCACTTTTCAGTAATTGTCCCACAGGAGCATAAATATGATAATGAATGCACGACAGTGAGGATGCAAATGCACAATTTCGTAATGAACATGTTATGATTAGCTGATCAGTAGCTTATTTACAGTTTACGGTCATGCGTTTCTGCCGTTCGAAATTTCCCAATTAACGAGATTTTCTTTTGAACTGAGCCTAACTGACACATTGTCATTGCTTCCAGGCGATGTAAAGACTGATTGATCTGTGTGCAAATTAACTACTCTCTATGATGCTACAACCCGAACGGAGATCAATACCGTTTCACACTTTTACAGAGTATCTCAGAGGCTTTCTGAAGATAACTGGAAATCTCACTTCAATACACAGCCATATCAGAAAAGGCACATGGATGAGTAATGTTACTGTAGGTCGTGGAAGGGATTGTAACAGTGGGGCTCCCCCCTGGCGTCCAGCGGTTACCGAATTCCGGCCACACCCCTTCCCAATTCCCAACACCTGGATTTCACTCCTTTTAAAGGAGTGCCTGCACCAGTGTTCCAGGTCCGGCTACACGGCAGAGACGGTGCCACCCGCCCCGCCGGTTTTAAGAGTCGAGGTCCTGGTGTCCTGGTGTGCGTTATCGATGGTTTTGATGTGTCGTGTGTTTCAGATTGTGGTGTGAGTGATCCCATCCTTCTCCCATGTCCACTTCACCAAAGCAGATTCCTTTGTTCGTCCTGTAAAACAATAAACTGCTTTTTTGTACGAGCGCTTGCACCTGGGTCCCCCCCTTCCTTGGTGTCGTGACGGGGAGTTTTTCACGATGCTGATAATGCTGTAAAAATATTGTCTCAAATTCATCCAAATGAAACGCAACGTCTTCGCAAAATTGATGCCTGGGTGCTTGGGGTCTATACAGTTTTCATCACTAGTAATTCAATAACACTGATTACGTCTGTTCGCACCACGGCAGCTGTATCCAAGCAACTCATATGCTAATGTATACGATGAGTTCCGTTTTTTGCAAGCCTGCTTTATTCCTCAGCCAGGGCTTGGGAGGCATTATGCCTCTTTTTGCAGGTAGCGCTGGAGAGGAGGACAGTGTAATTTAATCTGGAACGTATCAAACCCGGTCCTCCAGCAGGAAATATGTACGCGCCGACGGAGGGCGAAGTCGGTGAAAATACATGATTTATTGCGCAAATTCTAATGGGGATATTAATGCCAGGTTCTTGACATTTGCACACCAAAAGGTAATATTATGATCAATGCTACTATTTACTATTTGCATAACTCACATTAAGCTCCTTTGGAGAAAAAATAATACATATATTAAAAAATATATATCTATCTATCTATATATAAAACAGACTGGAGTCATTAGCTCTAATGATATTTTAATACTTAAACTGACCTACCATACATTCTGCTTTTTGCCAAATGGCATTAGATGGCTGAGACTGCAAAATAAAAGATGACTGTGGTCTTATCGAAATAAATGTTTTGGTAAAGGAAAAAAAGCACAGCAGCACACCTCTCCTCCTGTCTCTACAGCCATGTTCAGAATGCTGATGGACCGGCGCTACCATGAGACCGGACCAATCCGACACTCACTCACTCACTTTGCTTATTCATCCTGACAGACACACACACACACAGCTTGCACGCAACAAATGAAAAGGGAATGTTTCTCATTCCAGGTCGACCTGAGCAAGAACATCATATTGGATCGATTAATAAAGGTTGCTATTGCACGAAAACCTTGGAATTCCAAACCTAGCTGGCTGGTATTATGACATACACTGTCAAAAAAATGCCTGTTATTTTATTACTATAACTATACCAAAACCATGGTCAGACATAATCATTTATTAATCACTGATAAGAACATATTTTTTTTATTTATTTAAGTGTACAGCATTTTGGTCAGCCCCTTTGTTGTGTTAAAGTGCTTTATAAATAATTATGGTATGGTATGGTACATGCTCACATGGGTGGGTAGTATTATTCTAATGAAATTCTAATGGTTTGGCAAATAGAAGAAATCGGATCAGCTTGTTGAATACCCTGTTTTTTTACCCTGAGGTGAGCCATAAAATCAAGTCAAGGGTTGTGCACTGTTCAGATTTATACAATATGTCCCCTCTGAAGTAAAATTCTGATTTAATTTAAACTGTACGTCCTGCTTACCTCTCAAAAACTGCTGTATCCACTGCTCGGTCCAAGTTTATTGTATTCTGCTCGCATTGACAGAAACTGCCCGCTGTACTGCACTATTGCACTTTGTTAATTATTTCCATACACTTCATTACTTTAATCAACTGCCAATACGTCCATACGCAAAGCCCTTTTCCCCTTACGTTTATTATCAGAAATTAATTGTTGGTTTATTATACCAGTGTTATAACTTTTATTGCAATTCCTGAGCCAAATTCCAAGCAAGTGTAAATTTAATTGAATCTGAGCCAGACTACAAGATGTGAACCCTGGGGCTGTATGTAAACTCAAATGAGAACATCAGATTCATGTCAACATGTAAATGAGTTACACGGTGGTTCTAAAAACTGCCTATAATGCATCGGTGTGCAACAGCAGGTTTCACCCAAGTTATACATATGAAAACGCCCGTCTATAGTAAAACAGGCCCGGTGTACTGTGCGGATTTCCTGACTCTATAATACATCGTAGCTTCGTAAGCCATCAGTCATGTTCTATTTCAATAAATCAAATGGACGCAACGTTGCCTGAGTAAAGCTCCTTTCTTACTTGTTCTTTTTTTCTTAACGAAGAGACAAGATGGCAAGATGGCTGCACATCTGGGAGCTCGTGTCGTTCTGCGTACGCCACTGACTCAACAAGCACAGGGGGCAAATTGCGTTAACCCTCGCCACTGCACGTTGCCCTCCATACGGAGAGGACTGGCGAAAGCGCTCGGGGCCAGGCTTCTGTTTCCCCATCCATCTCTCACAGTTCATTATCAAACAGTAAAATAGACTCCTACACGTTTCACACATATTCAGTTCACCCATTCAGACTGCGATTCTCTGAAACGCTTCCAAAAATAATTCTGAATCATTTGTCATTACACAAAAAAAAAAAAACAGCCCTGCCAGGGTCAGATCATCAGAAGATAAAATAGGAAGAACGCAGGCGTCCTGAAGAAAGCATCTGTTAGGCGAAGGACACATACTGATTTGTGTTTAATGGACTGGGGGATTGTTGTCTCCCACAAACAAGCAGGATGACGCAGGAAGCCATGAAGAAGAGGTCTGAGGGGACACACTGACACCCATGTTCCCTCGTCTTCTGCAGTGCGTCCCTCCCACAGCTATTCGGATCGCAGAGGCGCGTCCAGAAGAGCACAACATGAATGACGTTCGAATCAATCCGTACCATTCCGCTAAATTCGGCGTTTTCTAGCGTTTTCTTAAATAAGACTTTGTCTGATAAGACTTTGTCTTTAGTTACACGCCCATTCACAGCGAAAGCTTCAAGGTGTGAAGACGCTGGAGGATGTAAAAACGACACCATCAGGCAGCCACAGCCCTTTAAGCGGCTAATGTTGACGCCGTGATGAACATGCCACCAGTCGGGAGGCGCTACAGGAGCACGTGGGTCACTGTACATGAACTAAAGCACTGCAGCAGCGGCAGAGACTCACCCCAGCGTAGTCATGGTGACGATGGTGTACCAGAACGAGGCGGGGATGCTGGTGAAGTTGGTGCCCTTGGTGCCCTTCTCGGCGTAAAACATGACCGTGGCGAAGATGATGATGGCCATGGTGAGGGAGAAGAGGAGGAAGCCGAGCTCGGAGGCGCAGCTCTTCAAGGTGTAGCCCAGGATGCGCAGGCCCTGCGAGTGGCGGGAGAACTTGAAGATTCGGAAGACGCGGAACACCCGCAACGTGACGAAAGCCCCGCTCACGTCCTCGTTCTCGGGCATGACCAGGCCAATGTAGTACGGCATGATCGCCACCACGTCAATCACGCTCATCACCGAGCGCATGAACTTGCAGCGGCTGGGCGCGGCAAAGAGTCTCATTAGGTATTCGAAGGTGAAGATGAGCACGCAAGCGGTGTCCATGCAGAAGAAAGCCAGGGAGTACTTCTCGCCGCACGGTAGATCCTTTGTGCTGCCCTTGAGGGGCCGACAGGGAACGGTCTCCACGACGTTGGCGATGACCGAGACGGCGATGAAAAAGCCGGTGACGTAGTAGAAGACCAGCGCCATGGTGCTGGTGTGGGGATTCTCGAAGGCCCTCCACAGCCTCTCGCGGGCAGTGCTGTCCGGGGGCAGGGGGGCGTCGGTGGCCTCGCCCGCCTCCGTGTCCTCCGCCAGGCGCTCCTGGTTCTCCTTCTTCCGGTCGCGGTACTCTTCCATGCAGCAGTCCCCGATGATCTCCGGCACGATGCCGTAAAACGCCAGCTCCTCGTCGAAGGCCTGGATGCACTCGTGCCGGGGGTAGTGCAGTTTGCCAGTTCGGTAAAAGTTGAGGATGTGGCGGAACATTTCTGGGTCCCTGTCGAAGAAGTATTCCTGAGTGTCCTCATTGTAGAAGAACTCCTTCTCCGAGCTGCCCAGAAGGGTGTCGGGATAGCGGTCCAGCGTGTTCTTCCACGTCTGGAAGCGCAGGCCGCTGACGTTTACGAAGAGAATCTCATCGCTGCGGCTCTTCTTGTCTACCGGCGGCTTGGGCATGGTCTTCTTGGCCAGGGGAAGCCAGCCAACGGCCGCTGCTCGGGCGAAGGGCAGCCATGTCGCCACTCCGGCGGCCATCTTTTCTCAGCGCCTCAATTCGTCGCTAGGGGCAGATCGTTACAGGTGGAGGGTGCCGGGAGGCCCTGGGGGTCTGAACCGTTTCAGGTCGCGGAGAAAAGGGACTGAGGGTCGAAAACTACTCATCCATCCGCTTTTTCCTCATGCCCGTCCACCTACTTCACAAGAACGCCGCTAATTGTAGGAGATGAAAAAGTCTTCATCGTCCAAGACTGGGAGTCGCTGTCAAGCCATTAGTCAGTCTGGAAACGGAGGAAGCGTCAGTCTGAAAAAAGCATATTCCAAAAGGGACTTATTTGTACAAATTTGTTTTAAAATCTAGCAGCGTATGGCTTCGAGGAGCAGTCATAAAAGCGTCTGCTGGTTGTGATCTTTTTTTTTTTTTGTTCCTTGGTGGTTACTCTCCAGCTCTTCTTCTCAGAAGATGTGTTGCAGCACTGTGGTGTTTAAAAGTTTTATTGAATCGTGATGATGGCCTCGAAAGTTGCAAGATAGACAAATATCTCCCTCTCTCGCTCTCAGTACCGCACTCCGCTTTTGATTACGTGAGTGGCTCAGTCTTTCCGCTCCGGCTCTAAAATACACAGGCTGCTTTCCAAGCCCGGAGTGTCTATTCACTTTTCTGATAAGCCTTGTGAATGGAGAACCTGGGATCTCAGGAGCCTCTGCTCCTTGTATGGCCGTCTTTTTACAAACCTGTCAAAACACACAATGCACACGACGTAAGACGCTGTGCAGCGGCGAACCGTAAAACCTATCTGGGCTCTTCAGGCTGTTTGGGATGGCAAGGTAAAGTAATCCAATTTTCTTCACCAATTTCCATACACGCTTGCATCAACGTACAATCATGCTGGTAAACACACACACACACACATATATATATATATATAAACAGTTTAAAAGTTAAATGCATATATTTTCTAAAAAACGTGAGCAATATGTGTAACTATATGAGTATTTAAAAGGCAAAACTAGAGCTATGCATATTTCATAGTTTAGATTTACAGGCGGTGGTTTTAGCCATGACTTGACATGCTTTCCGAGTGATTATGAAAGTCAAATGAAAGATGCATGACACTGTGACAAAGTTTCAGGCAGCTGACGGCCCAGCCGCGATGAGAGGATGCGCACCGGGCCCCCACGGTGCACAGCAGCGCATGACCGTGAGCTAATTAAATAGACGCCGGGGTCTTGTACGAAAGACAGGTGCCCGCGTCTACGGCCGCATTGCCACACAGGGCCAAACATGCGCTCCAAATCAAAAATCAATACTACATTATCCCCGGCTTCCTGCTCCACGGAGCAACAGCGTTCTTTTAAGAGAACCCCCCCCCCGCCGGGGAGGAGGAGAGAGAACGGGATGCTCCGGTATCTTCAGGTGCAAAATTACATTGACTGCCTGCCCTATTTGATCTGCAGTGTGAAAGTGTTCGTTCTTAAACTGGTCCTTTCCAGCACACTTTCTTTCATTAAGAAAAATGTCCTGTTTGAAGCAGCAATCAAACTAAGTAATCCTGGTCCTTCAAAAAAAAGAGTTTTTTAAAAAGGCTCCTATAAATCAGCGATGAACTTCAAAGCATGCAGCTGGACCCAACGTGGGATTTACGTCCTATTTCTGCCTCGATAAGATCATAGTTACCTTCGATTGTAGATGGAGCAGGGGAGCCTGGGGGGTCCAGCGCGATGGGAGAGAGGACGGAGGATGGAGCCGGCACTGGATGGACAGGTACGGAGGAGCCGCTCTGATGCAGTACTACAACATCGTACTCGGGGGTGGTGAGGCTCAGCCCTGATGGCTCTCTCTCTCTCTCACTCTCTCTTTCTCTCCTCCTCCGGCTCAGATGTGTGCCTGCGTTCGCTCTCACACACTCTCTCTCCCTCTCATTTGCTTGCTCGACCTACCCACTCCCTCTCTCTGGCTTCAGTTTTCCCTCTCTCTACCTCCCTGCCCTTCTCCCTCATAAACACACCTTAGTGCTTAATATCTCTCAAAAATGCATTACATTCCACTTTGGGGTAGAAAAAAAGATGAGAAGTGTTGTATCATGTAAATCGAACTCTTCGAATGGCTCGGCGAGATGGTCGGGGCTGCAGTGGTCTGACTTTGACTCAGCTTATTTTAATGGATTCTTTTAATGAACGAATGTTAAAGAAGCACAATGTCCAGGCCTGATATCATATTTAGCCCCGGAAAGGTCTGTGGGGTAAAAAAAAACGAGAGGAAGACAGAGTGGCTGTTCTATAAGCACGTGGGGAAGTACTGTCACATCTGCACTACAGCATCGGAATACCAAACGACAACGTTCACGGAACCAATTTACAGTTTATATGCAACACAACTGTCTTACAGCAGACAAATGACAAAAGCGAGAGGCCAAAGATGAACGGCAGCTGTGGACAATATTACATAAAGGGATAAAAATTACAAGCAGTGCTGAAATACACTTTCCTTCCTTGAATTATTCATGGCACAGAATAGAGCAGGCTAGCGTCTGTTCATTTACCATTCATAAACAGCGCACTACACAGCCGCGCACCAGACCTAACATGAACATTCGCCTTGATGAATAGCATTAAGGTCCCTCATGGATTACAATTCTGCTTGCTAGAGACCAGCATTATTGCAGCATGTTTTTCATTGAAAACAGTCCACAACGAGAGAAAAAATTACTATTTAAATAGACTGAGAAAAAAAAATACGTCCATGTTCAATGTTAATATTTCATTCTTAATGCCAGCGTGCTGGCTTGCAAGGGTTGTTAGGTTAAATAATGCTTCCCTTTAAAAATACATTTTTATGTAAAGCTTGATCCCATGTGCAGGCACGCTGTTGACGATCTTTCTTTATCAGCGTAACTTGGGTTTTGGGGCTAGTTTTTATTCAGAACACCATATAGAACATATAGAATGTATTCATGAAGTGGTTTTGATCCTGTGACTTATGTTCAGTTTGGTACTACTGATAATTTCTGAATACTGACGGAAAGTTGGATTGACGGAAATGTTGGATTGGGTGCTACAATTAAAGATAAAATTGCAGAAAAACATTAAGTCAAGAGAATGAGAAAGAGTAAAAGAAAAAGTGCAAACTTTTTTAAGCTTCCTGCAAAATACACGACATAAATTTTTTACCAATAGAATTAAAAAGCGATTTAAATTTTAACAGAACAGAGAATAAGTAGAAGGTGCTACATGCAAAAACAACAACAAGATAAAATGGCTATTTAATGGCAAATTGCGAAATAAGATAAGTAATGTGGATTTCCCCAGAGATCAGTTCTTGGTCCTCTTTTTTTTTTACACAATGCCTGAAGGGAGAACTAAAACGCTTACAGATTTTTGTTGCAATTTTTTGCAATTTGTCCCTAACCACCCACCAATCAAACAGTATGAATACTGTCATCATGACATGGAATAAAACCATATCACAGGTTAACGATACATTTTTGTGCCTGTTTTACATAGCTGTCAGCAACGGATGCCACTTGAGCACCGTGCATATTATTCAGGGAAAAGGTCAGCAGTGTTTGTGCCATGTTTAATTTACTGCTGTCTACCTATGAATGATTTACAGAGAGGTGTAAAAAGCCATTCACTTGCTTCTAGCACTTCACTTAAAAGTTGTATCAGTGCATTGGCCTAACACTGGAACTTTACAGACTCTACAGCTAACTAAAATAAAGAATCATTCTGTCAGCCCTAGAAATGTGTACATTATTATTATAACTGAGTGAAATGCCAAGCTTTTAAACCAAAACCACTCTTATAAGACTAATCTTTTCTAAGCTCCAACTAATATATTTAAGAATTACAAATTTAACAGGAAATAATAAGAATATATCAACTGAATATGGTTTAGTAAGTCTGGCTGAAATTGCTCCTGACAGCACTTTTAAAATTCAAAGCACAACCTCTCCCAAATCAATTCCTTCTTTTGGGAGGAACAAGCAGCATAACATTACCCCATTTATGTAACAAGTGCTGAGATTTGGTCCGCCTTTCAAGCCAAACAGCCCATATAGAATAAAGTATCCTTTGCATTCTGCACCAGCTTTCTACACAATAAAATGAAAATATGTGAGTTTAGTGATAACTAAACAGTGATAGCCAACTGAACATGTCTGCATTTCATCAATACAATAGAACGAGGGTCCCATTGACATTTAACAGCCCTGTTAATAATGAAAAGTATTATTTTAATTTCTATTATTTATTTATTTGTTTATTTTTACAATTCTGAGCGTCTTTTATTTCCAAAGTTTGCTTTAATTCCATGTTAGTGCACAGTCCATTAACACTTTGCTAGCCCTGGCCGTCTGCATGTTCCACCACAGCTGACCAAGGTTCCTAGACATCTGAAGCTCTTCTTCTAGGATAAAGACTTCTACCAAGTCTCTCTGTCTAAGTAAGTGTTTACACAGTTACATGCTATCCGCGCTTTAACAGTTCACACAGAATTCATCTTTGTGCCTTAAATAGTGAGAACCTAATTAGTGATTTAGGGCACCGGTCCTCACTACTGTACAATCCCCGATGGGGGCTCTACTCTTTTGACACAGAAATATCCCAGAAATAAGTTTCACTCTTCTTTCTATTAATGAAGAAAAAACATCATAAGTATGAATAAGCATTAGTGCGCATTAATCATTCGTTTAAAAGGATTTAAAAGGATTCGTTTTTGCAAAAATATTTTATCCATATACATTCAGGAGTCACACATGAATCATGTATTCTATGGACAAATCTTGAAATCTGTGAATGAAATGGGCCATATTTTTATATAAGCCTTGGTCCCTGTACCATTTGGTGCTTAGCTTATTAGCCCAAATTAAAACTGTTGAGATGAAATCATTTGAATATTTTTGTCCTCCCTTGAGAACAGCTGTCCATCGATGTCCAATGTCTTTATTAGCAGCACCATTGAAGATGTCGTTCTACAAATCAAAATCATTGACTTAAGAGTCTTGTCTTGATACCTATGTTAATAAAAGCACAACTGAACTAAAAATGTAATAATTGTTTTATTATGGTTTTTATGCACTCGCATTGGACCTGAGTCCTAAAGAGGAAATTAAAATGTTGCCAGTCGCTGACTGAAATGAAAGCTCTGGAGAAAAAGTTTGAATTGGGGTGTACCCGTCTCTGCCTTCTCCATTAGACCCCACCGTGCTGCTGAGAGTTCACTTTTTTTGCAGCACATTTAAAAACCTGTTTATCACAGTGTGTACGTTCTGTTCTTTGCTTGATAACACCAAAAGCTATGTGTCGGTGGCTTATTAAAAAGCAAACCTCTGTTTCGGGAACCGAAACTCCGAGAGATGTAGATAAGCACTGTGGTACACCAAACCTCTGCCTTCAACACAATATGCAGTCCATTCCGCCTGACTTAAACATGGCTAGCCAATCACAGCCCACTTTAATTAATTATTCCATTTGGAAAGCCACTCTGATGTTTTAGTGCCAGCTGGTATCAGTCTCGACCATGGCTGGAATATTCTGTCGTCCGTGATGCCAGCTTTTGCTTTGCCTGCCCCAAATTTTGTGTTTCCAATCTGGACAATGAGGACATATTCACCATATATAGCTGCACTAACTGGAGAAAAACCTGTAGAAAAAGACGGTGGCTTCAACAAACACGCGCCTAGTATCCCGCACGTCAGAACCATGCCCGCATGGCAACAGTATCGGCGTACTGCATGGTAGCTCTATGTTTGTTTTAATAAAAAATCAAAGTTCAATTGCCTTTTATTAAACAATAGGTTATGATTATTATTATTAATAGTTAATTAAATAAAGAAATAATGGCAGTGTTATAATTTATATAATAATATATTATATTGTTATAATTTAATTAGTAGAACAGACAAGCCAAATGCCCACCCACACATGGTGTTCTGGTCACACCCCTGGCAAGGAAGCATTAAAGTTGATGTCATAACACTCACTGGACACTCACATCCCATCATAAACCTTTATCAGCTGTGAAGCCTAAGCATTAATCTCATTTGCTGAAGCACTCGCCATTTTCCAGAACGTTGTATAAATGTCACTGCTTAATGGTCTTTGACATTAGAGGTAATTTTTAGCAGTTGAGGCACGGGGCATTCAAGGGAGTTGAATGAGTGCAATTTTTATGGGACAAAACTCAGAACAAAGCCAGATGTTTGCAATCACTGCTTTGTTTTTAAGGCAGCAATAATGGCCACTTCTTAACTATAATGACTATAATCCCATATGAATAAAGACCAAACAAATGAGGAGAGAGCAACAGTGTCCCAACAGACTGGTTCTGTATGAGGGGACTCTGGAATAATTCTGAGTGCCCGTGTAATTCAATTACTTTGAAGTCATCTGGGACAATAGACGCTTAAGCTTGGTGTACTGTAAACTCATTAACTTGCAGTTGATACACATAGCAGAGCTCGCCACTGCACTGAAGGAGAAGATTCTTATTTAGGTTGATGCATGGCACGGCTATCTGTCTGGACGACTGCTTTTGCCAAGCCCTTGAAAATATCAGGGACGCTTATGATGTTCTTTTTCCTCCTCCTTACTAATGGTTTTTTTTTTCTGGCATGGCGTACTGTACGCTGAATGGCAAATTAAAATGAAAATGAGAATAATCACCCAGTCACTAATGCCCTCTTTTTTTCCCAGGGAAACCCACCCATCAGCAAACTGGGATTACAAGTTCTCCCTCGCTTGCTTCATTGACTTGATTAGATTTCAATTAGGCCTCTTTTTTCCCCCAGTAAATTCAAGGAAAAACACAAAAAAAAAAGTGGTTCCCCGCTGTGTGTAGCATAGTGAAAAGTTAGAGTGAGGGAGGGAGAAAGAGGACACATTATTTATTCATGATGCCTCTGTAATGATTTCTATTACCAGATAGATCGTCTTGTGTTAATGGGCACTTTCTTGTGTTCCTAACTATATTTCTTTTTGGCCATTTGTCATTTTTATGCACCAGAGCAGGACATCAATGGGTGGCTGTAGGCACCAGAAGCATTTCTCTATCCACTATGGCGGGACTAGCCACACGTGGCATAATTAGCCATCCATTAGCATCTTTGCACCACCCAAGCAATGGGCCATACTTAGGAGCAGCCACACCAATGCAGAGTCCTCTGAAGCTAAGCAAGTTCGGGTCTCAGCAGAACTTTGATGGTCTCTGTGAAGGCCTTGGTTGGTTTTTCAAAAACTGGTTCTTTTGGCTGAAGGTTGCTGGCATGGATAAGCAGGATTTTGACCTTAATTTCTCCAGCCTTCATACAGTCTACAGAAAACTCTCTTTCAACCTCTCATCAGTGGCACCTTTATCTGAGACCACTTCTGTGCTTGCCAGCATTACTCAACACAGCAGTTCTCTTCTGTTGCACCTTTTGAAGTTTGACAAAGACAAGGAGAACAAAGAGGTGATTGCCTCTCCACAAGACAAACGGTGCAGAAGTATCGTGGTCCTGCAGAATGTCCCATCTTACAATACAGTCTACAGGAAACTCTCTTTCAACTTCTCATCAGTGGCACCTTTATCTGAGAGCACTTCTGTACTTACTTCTGTACTTACTCAACACAGCAATTCTCTTGTGTTGGCCTTCTGTCAAACACAGCATTTATTCGTGGAAGTCCAACTCGGGGTCAGTTTGGAGTTGGCCATTTACAGAGTGTAAGGTCCGAGCCTTACAGAGATTCAAACCGACAACTTTGGAGATGTGAGGCCATGTCACAATTCACCACACAACCCACCGTTGCTCACAGTTCTGGTAAAGCACAGGGCTCAGCAGGGTGCACTCACAGTGGTGCACTGTGCCTTCTGTCATGACCTTCATCCTTCAGCTTCTCCATAACCCTGGTTCAACCGCGACGGAGAAAAAGAGTTAAATCACCCATGGAATATCCTTTCACTGGAGCACGACAGACCCATTATGTGATCGTTTGTGACAGCGGCTAGCAAAGACGCTCCATCTGTTTACGGAAAATATCCCTTAAATGGAGCAAAAGTTGATGGGTTAGTGACCTGTTTAAAATCATGTAGCTAACAAGCCTCCACTTGGACGAAAGCCTCTCTTCTGGAAGCTCCTCGGCTCTGTCGACCCTATGTGGCGCGGTGGAGGCTGGGCGTCGGTCTCTGCACAGCAACTTGAGAGGCGCGCTCGGCCCCGTGCCGTTTTGTTTTGCGGATACGCCTCTGACACGGCCATTATACGCACGTCAGCGCGGTTTATCCTCGGAGAGTTAAATCCAGCGAGCCTCTTTCCATTCCGAACAACGCGAGCTTCTCCCCCCCCCCCTTCCGGCCCGACAGCGGAGGCAGTTATCATCTGGGCGCGTTCATTTCCTTATTTATCTCTGGGCCCGCCGGAGTTACCAACCTGTCGCACTAATTCACTCAATCAGTTTGACAGATTTAAATGGCAAAAAGGTTTGGCGCTGAAATCAATATTGCCGCCATTCAGTGACAACTGTGCTTGACTTCCTCTGATAATAGAGCCCCGTGTATCCGTTTCATTATCACGTCTGGCTCTGGCATGTCACCCTTTCTTAAGCCTCGGGAAAACAATGGATAATGGATGAACTGGGGCTATGGCGAGATGGCACTGGAATTTAATCTCTTGGCATCGCTGCACCGATACCCCGGGGGGGGGGGGGGGTTTAGTGTCCATTTAGCCCCACAGCTTACTGCACCGGTGCACAAGGTGGACGGTCGGAGGAAGCGCGCTGACAGCGCAGAGAAACCCAAGCGCAGACGCGGGCCCTGATTAGATCGCCGCCGCTTGTTACCAAACATTCCGACGTGCATAATCGTGCACGTCCCCCCGGCGTCCTGTTGCACTTAAATAACATTACGGTCGCGGGACCTGGTCCGTCTACGAGGTGGCTTCAGCTTGACTGGACCCCGGATCCCTTTGTCCTCCGCGTTCCTCATTATTGGCTAACAGTCTCCGCCATTTCTGTGCCATTAAAAAAAATAAAAGTCCCTAATAAGCCCGGGCTCTGCGGAGAAAAAACAGGCAGCGGCTGGATCGTGCTTTGATAGTTCATTTAGCCGGAGTGATGAACCTCATTTCATGCTTAAGGGACGTAGATCATCTCTGCGTGCAAACATGTTCGGCTGGGCCATTCGTTCAACAAGGCAAACATTGCGATCCACGGCAAATGTGACGGGCCCATTAGCATGAATATTCTACTTGGCAAATGTTGACATTTCTGCAACAGAAACGCGGCGCCACACCGTAATGAGCGCGCGAGCTGCTTCTCGCACGACGAGCAGTAAAACGTGAGAGCGGAGGTGTGCAGCGGCGACGATGGAGGCCCGTGTGCCGACGGCTGACGTTCGGAATAGGAGCCAAAGCGCTGCCGTCCCAGCCTCCGAACTCTCAGTGTGTTGAAACGTAGCCCGGCTGGCAGGAGACAGAAGGCGAGTCTTTGTGCTGAATTTAATAGACTGTCAGTACCTATATAAGCCCAGTATCAGCGCATCACCGGGCTCAGGTTTATAAGCGCAGCGCAGCCGATGAAACGGGCAAGTTGGGGGTCCCTTACGTGACAAACTGCGCCTCTAAATCCACAAAAAAAAAACGTTTTCACAAATACGGCGATGAATTTTGACCTCGAACAATCACTGTTGTCACAATCCTGGACATTTCTGTGGCACTCCGGTCCCACAGCTTCCTGGCCAGAGTTTGGGGTTTGCTTTGTCTTGTCCCTGACTACCTTGATTGTGTATGTCTGTGTATGGGCCCACACGTCGTCATTATATTATTAAACTGCAATTGTCCCATGACAATTGTGCATGTCGTCTAGGAGGAGGTCAACAAATGGCCCATTTGTAGGAATTGGAGTTCTGTCTAAATTAGACATAATTAAAAAACAGACAAAAATAGACTAAATTAAATTAAATTACAAAAATGATATTTGGAGCTATTTGTATATGGTGGTAGAAGGCGTGTCAGGGAAAAGTGGTGGTCAGGGTCTGAATAAATAAAGACTCCATGTCATGAATATGACATGTATGCGAGTTCTGTTCCTTGTTACATAAGCTCACCAGGTTAGCTTACATTAACTCTTTTTAGACAAGCATGAGTAGTAATGTAAGGAGTAAATCCAGCTTTGTGAAACAACCTCTCCCCAGAAAATATTTGTTTGATCCTATCCTATTTGGCAATATGAGATATGAGAACAGATCATTTTGTGGACCATCCAAGCTACCAAAAAATCTCCATGACCCTTACGGTAACATAAGACGTGTTTGCTGCAAAACTGATGCTTGAGATGCAGTCATGACCTGGAACGAGAGCCTCTTGGCACTGACATCAAGTTCAACAAACCTTCCAGTGCAAACAACAAGAGTAAAGGAAACGTGCAACAGAGAAGGACACAAGTCTCCTGAGGATCCTTCAACGGTCACGATCAGCATTACTTCAGGTCGGGTGTGAACTGTCCTGTCAGTACGGGACGGTAAGATCCATGCATGGGACTGAGCAGTGGACTGAAGACCTGGAAGCGAACTGTGGAGAAGCCGTTCATCCAAGGGACACAGTGGGCTTCAGAGGACAAAACATGAAATGAATGGCACTGAATGAGTGACACCACCAGGCACTGGGACACTCTGGACCTCTGTCTGCTATTTTACAGCTTTACTGGGGGATGATGGGGTTTAATGTGTTAAAAAGCCCTTTTCCGTCTTCTTGAACACGCCGTCGCGTTCACCCTCAGTCGTAGGTCGGGGAAAAAAAAGACCGAAAGGAAAGAACAGGCAGATTTCATTACACAGACACTTAGAAGGCTGCGATCGATACCACCTTTCCACCGTTGGTACAGTGCTCTTGGTGGGGCGGGAAGGGAGGGGGGGGGGGGTTTCTTGGTGAGTGAAGGGCAGCGGAAGATTGCTCTCTTAACAGCCGGGGAGAGAATGAGAGGTCGCCGAGTCTGGGTCAGGTCTCCCGCGCCCGTCCACCAAAAAGGCGGACAGGCCTGCCATTGTGCCCGTGCAAGACGATCGCAGCCGCGCATTAAGTATTCTCGGCCTCATATTTTGTTACAGATTCATACAATCCGGGGCCACAGGGAGCCGCGGATATCGACGATGATAACTCTACCCGGGACGAGGTGCAGGATGTGCATGTGTTTACTACTCTAACCTTAAGCAAGATTGAATCGCGCCGCATCGTAGCCGCGAGCGGATTGCATGGCCGCATCCCCGGCGCACATGAATAAACATGCATGGCCGACATCGTGAGAGGGCCTTTTCCGTTCGCGCTCATTAAAAAAAGACGATACTGTAATTATGAAACCCTGTGACGAGCCGCTTCTCCTTAACCGCGCCACATGACTGATCTCCAGACAGAGCAGGGCCGAGCAGCACAGTTTTATGGGGACGGGGGGGTCAAGAAGTAAACTACTGGCGGGCTTCGCTTGCGGACGTCCTGCGTTGTTACTTCAGTTTGCCTCTGCAAGGCTGAGGGAAGATTCTATTTATAGGCAGCTATAAAGAGGAAAAGGGAATCTGCTAAATTTTTAAACCCGGCGACTCAAGTCTCCATTTCCAACCCCCCCCCCCCCCCCCCCCCCCCCCCCAGCCCCCCCCCCGCCTACCCCCAATCGCTGGCTGGGCTGACAGTCCAGTGTGCCACAAATAAATGTAAAATTCTGTAAAGTAGCAATTCCGTTTTTTATAAATCCATTTCTAATGAATGTTTAATTCAACTATTGTACTACACCAAACTCTACAAACCGTATAGGGCCGTAAATCAGCTAAACTACAGTCATGAAGTCTGAACTTCTAAATCAAACAAATATCATTGTATCTCTAATCAACATCAAGGGTAGAAAATTGACCAAATTCATATGCAAATGTGGGTTTACGCTAACCCTAGACGAGTATTTTAAACCTGTAATAACCCTAGTCACTCAACAACTAGCTAATTGGAATTTAGAACAATACGGATTCCCTCTCTCGTCTGCGGCTTAGCTACTGCCCTTCCCCGTTTGGTATAGTGTGCCTTAACGGTGAAATTACTGCACTGACGTGACCAAAAGTACGTAAACTTTTATAATAAGATTCACTACCAAAGTTTCTAGCGAAACATTAGAGTATTATAGCAATGAGAATCGCTGCCCTACAATTATGAAATAATAGAATGAATAGTAAACATGTATAAATATGTCCATTTACCATTTGCCTATGACTGTGATGGATTTGGATTATTATTTCTCCACTCATCGTGTGTAAATTAAGAACAGAAAAGCTGACAAACTGGGGAGATTGGTTTGCAATGTGAGCGAAGCGGGCAGATCGATTTCTCAAAACACTGGAACACAAGACAGCCGGGTATTTAAAGAACAGAACAGGATGTCGCCTCTTCATTAAGAATGATGAGATCCTGGGCTATCTCTTTAAAATATACTTTTTTATGCATTCTTCTCCGGGTAATGAAGATACATCCAGGCCTCCTCTTTGAACAGTGCCAGTAACATTTCCTGCTTCATAACGTCCTTCACAAAAAAACTAAAGCAATTTTGTGGATTCTAATTGTCTCCATTTCCATGGAGGAGATGGTGGTGGGGAGGAGGTGGTGGGTGTGAGAAACACCACGGGTTGAGAAGTGGCCGTGGTTGTCCATCATTCATGAACACCGTTCAGGGAAGTCTTCTTATCATTTCATCTCTGTAGAGGACCATGATCAAGAAAAATGGATGAAGTATGTAATCGTCCGGTACATTGTGTCACTTCTCCGGGAAGTGTGACATTACCTTTAATCTCTGACAGTGGATGAAACCGCAGGTCCTTTTTTTTCTTTGTCTCCCGCCAGCTCCATTCCCAAACCTTTCCACTGCCCTCATCTTCAATTTATGGCCACTCCTCAAAAAAAAAAACAAGGTCAGCTTCCTTCTGCGTCCTGTTCTTCTCAGTCGACTGCTCCACCAACCGCCATGCTTTCTTGATTAGGAGGTGTAAAATAGTAACGTCAAGAGAAAACAATCCGACGTTTGTCCAGAAGATTCCAATATTCGCTGGAAGAGTGTCCACCCAAAGCTCATTATAAAAGTTCAATGTCTGACACCCTGATGGACTACGTTTAATTAAAAACAGATCGGACAGGTTGGTGGCGGCACAATTAACCTCACCATGTGAATTTGTCGATATCTTATTCTGGAGTAACTTGTGCTCACCTTTTTGCCTCTTTTCGTCTCCCAGTAGCTCGAACAGAAAAACACAAGCAAGGCAATTAGTAGCAGGGAAAATTCACTCTATACCAGAGTAGATCAGGCATCACCTATGCACCTTTATTAACACAGTTTGCACCGGGGTATTTATAGCGCTCCCCTGTTTACACGTTTAATCTCGAGTCGCGTTAATTAAGCCGATTTGAGCTCTTGTCTAAATCGTGACTGGCAGCGCGGCGGCGGTTGGAGCCTGCAGGCCACTCGGGACCCAGCACATACGTTCCAGGACAGGTAGGCTGCCAATAAAATCAGCACAAAAAAAATTATATTTTTACCAGGGTCTGGGTGCAGAGGGTGCAGAAAATAATAGCAAAAGTTCGCTTCATGTAACAGAGGTCAATAATGATTGGTTAATGCCGAGATCAGATTTTTCATGTTGGTTCTCACTAGATTTGTACACATTGTACCTAGTATTTTGGCCCATTCTTCCATGCAGATCTTCTTTGATGTTTCAAGCTGTCACTGGGCACAGATTCTCTATTGGATTGAGGCCTGGAGACTGGCTCGGCCACTCCAGAACCTTGTAAGGCTTTTTACGTAGCCACTACTTCATTGCCACAGTTGTGTTTGGGATCATTGTCATGCTGAATGATCCAGCCATGTTTCATCTTCAACGTGCCCACTGATGGAAGGTTTTTGACCAAAATCTCACCCTACATGGCTCCATTCATCCTTTCCTTAATATGGATTCAAGCAGCCCCATAGCCTAATGTTTCCACCACCATGCTTCACAGTGGGTATGGTGTTCATGGGATGCAACTCTGTTCTGAACAAGAGTTCTGTTTGGTCTTATCTGACCACATGACCATCTCTCTTCCTCCTCTGGATCATACAGATGGTCTCTGGCAAACTTTAGATGGGCCTGGATGTGTGCTGTTGTAAGCAGGGGGACCTTCCGAGGGCAGCAGGAGTTTAATCCATGACAACATAGTGTGTTACTAATAGTAACCTTTGTTACTGTGGTTCCAGCTCTCTTCAGATCATTGACCAGTTTCCCCCATGTAGTTCTGGGCTGTTTCCTCATCGTTCTCAGGATCATTTGATCCCCACAAGGTTAGATCTTGCATGGAGCTGTCAATCTTGTTCCTGGTGTCCCTAGACTCTCTGGTCTCTGTTCTTGGCCATGGTGGAAGTTGGAGTCTGACTGTTTGAAGGTGTGAACAGGTATCTTTTATATAGACAACCAGCTCAAACAGGCGCATTAATACAGGTATCAAGTGAAGCACCGAAGAACTGAAGCACAGAAGAAGGTTCTAATAAAACATTTTGTTTGGCACAGTTGAAGTATGCCTATGATGATTTATCTTTTTTAAGTGAAACAACTTGGTGGCTGCCAAATACTTTCCCCCACTTTATCTGCCATCCAGCTACAGGTGATTGGCCAGTGACTAATGGCTAAATAGGAACTTAAATACAGCAATTATACACAGGGCAGTGGTGGCTTTGTATTTGCTAAATTATGAGTAATATCACAGTTCACCTGAAGAAGATCCTACCTAAGTAGTCAGTCGACCATTTCTAAGTAACCTAAGTAACCTTATGTCCATCCACTCCACTAAATCTGCTGGATCTTTTTAAGAAAGGGAATTTTGTTGTACAAATCACATTATGCCCATATATGCCTTTGCATACCTTATTTTACACAAGCTAAAAAGTTAGTTTTATTATGGATTTAAAGTGCAAATGAGGCACCGGTTTGCTAATTGGGTGCATGTCCAGGCCCTGAACGGCCTGGCCACTGTCATGCTGCTATTTTGAAAAAAAATGAACATTCCTTTAACAAGGAAGACATCCATCCATCCAGGTCACCTGGGTATGAGAGGTTTTACTTCTTTCACAAAATTCATTGAACTAGCCAGCCCTTTGTGTGTGTGTGTGTGTGTGTGTGTGTGTGTGTGTGCGCTTTATGCTGTATGAATATTTCAGCCACTTCACCTCTCTGTTAATCTTTAATGGCCTGTCCTACTTCAGCCCCTGTAACTTTCTTCCAGAGGCGAGTACACTTTGTCTGTGTGTGTTCCACTCATTCAGTTTCAGCCCATGGCAGGTTGAGACCAAAACCTCAAATCCAAATGAGGCAACAACTTTCTTTCTTGGAGCTTCATTGCCAGTATTGAATGCTTTTTATCAATACCATCCCTATGGGAAGAGCGGGAAACAAATCTGCATGTGATGCTGAACAGACACTTTTTAGAGGCTGGCTAGAAAATTGATTTACCTGTTTGCAAACGCATCGATGCACACTTCAGATAATCAATGGGATTTGAAATGTCACAAGAACGTTGGAGCCATTGTTGCAAATATGCATAGAATGGCTCCCCTGTGAATGGGCTTTGTGCAAAGCTTGTGATGAACGAGGCTGTGGTCACTTCACTTTACCTCAAATGAAATTCATGCCAACATATCTTTATGCAGAGCATCAAACAGTGTGTGCTTCTAAAACTATATGAATATACCAACCTACTGATAAGACACTCCAAACATTCTGAAACCATTACAACGTCTATTTTAGGCTTGGTCTCCCTGTATATGTACCTGCAGTGCTTTAATTGCTGCAATTAAACTTGAAGTTGGGTATGTCTTCCATACCGGGAGCACACTGATTGGCCAATGCATTTAGGAATTTTGCATGAATGGATTTTAATGTCAAGTGACGCAGAGTTTGGATCCCGATGGCAACGGCATCAGCTAAATTTAATCTAGCCTTCAAGATTGTGAGAGCCTCACATTGAGGGCATGATGCAGTGCCGTTTAAGCATCAACGTGTAAAAACAAATAACTAAAATTTTAATCTTTATTTTTTTTAATGAATTCTAGTCATCACTCAAAATCCTGAATTTTGAGTTACTGGAGCACTGTTCATGCAACCATAGATCAGTTATAGAGTCAGTTACTTTAAATAACATATACTCACTGCTAATGAAGGTCAATAAACACCACACTGTCCCCATTCAGGCAGCGTTAATTACAGATTTGAATAGTCGGGTGATGTGTTGGGGGTGAGCACCCACCCGTGGAACAGTATCGGCCATCGCATGGGAACAGAAACAGGAGGCAGGGTCTTAAAGCCAAGTCAGGAAGGGGCGTAGTGTGCATGCGTGCAGCTCCAGATTGATTTCTCCTCCTGCGTGTATTGAATTCCATCGTTGGTCTCATTGCAAGATAATTTCTTCTCCTAAAACATATTGATGTCAAATCCATCGGATGCGCACCAGGGCTAAAAGGTACTCTTCCGATGTTTACACCATCGCCCACATATACCAGAGCTAAAGCAGGGGTTCTTTATCCTACTCCTGGGGTACCCCGGACTCCATACGGGAATTGACAGAAATTTGGCATAAAAGCATTCAATCTGAGAACGATCCAGGATTAGGATTGGAACATATCACTTAAGAATGGAAAACATGAGCTCATGCAGAATTGTTTAACTCTGAAATTTTAGCATTTTTATTTCTCCACGGTTACCCTGGAAAAAAGGTGTTGGGCAGAGAAACATGAACCTGACAGAAAATTCTTGCCCAAAGCTGAAAAACATCTCCAGGGAAATATTTTTAGGCAAAAATATGTCAGGATGACACTGCTATCAGCTGCCAAAAAAAAAAAAAAAAAAAACAGGAAAGTAAGATATATACAAGACACCCTCAGTAACCTTCAATAAAAAAAATATGAGTACAGCCTTAATTTATAGCTCATTTACAGGTATATGGACGGAATATAAGAAACAACACAGGGAGCAGTGTTCAGCCAGTTTTTTATTGGAGGGCATCACTGCAGAGAAGAAGCGGTTCACATGTAAATACCGATGAAAGCCGAGTGTGAGGAGCTTCCTGTACGCATCTTGTGTGTGTTGACTCGGTTATAAATTTCATAATGAGAAACAGGATTCATTTGGCATGGGTCCATTTTTAAAACATCTGAAGGCAACATTAGTGAGAACAAAGCTGTAACGAAGGGTTTAAAAGCATCTAACATGTCATCATTCGGTGCATTTGGTTTTCCTGCGTTTTTCCAGTTAAGGTCTAATTCACCTTTCATTGTGAATCAATGTTGTTTTTCTTATTAATGAAAGAACATGCAATTAGTCATAAATGAAACATGGAAGTTCACAAAAAGCAGTTCACATTCAAAAAGAAGCATCAAGTCAAGACAATGCAGTTTGTACTGACTTAAAATATACATGTGATAAATAAACGTCATTATTATCCATTATTACATACTGAAGACCTGAACTAAGGCCAGGCTGGTTAAAAAGTCAGTCTGTCTGAAGCCTAAAGTGGATCCCTGTGAGGCTGTATTACGGTGTAGCAGCGCAACTCGATTCAGCAGGTCTTCGTTGCCATCCTAAAACCGACCTACAGCATCGTTTCAAAAACCGTGTCTGGATACTGTCATCAAATAAGCACGCACGGCACCATTAGCTGGTTCTCATACTGGATAATATTCGAGCTCATGTAAAAGCATACAGCTCGCAAACGAGGTGATATCTAAAATACCACGGACAGCAGTAGCACATAGGCTGAAGCGTGAAGATCCTCCTAGCACTCGCCCCAAAACCAGCCAATGGAAGCTTGGTCCTGTTTAACAGCCATAAGGGTTCCGGAGTCAGATAAAGGAAAAGAATCTTTTACAGTAATCAGGATTAAAATAAATACAAAAACAGAACCAAGGTCCCAGATGCTGCGCACAGATGTTCGAGACATTACACTTCAAATATGCATGTAGAAGAACAGAATAAGCTGCTGTCTTTTCATAATGCACAACCAACAGGCTCCTGGGAACCGTCACCTAAGTCACCTTCAGCATGCTGACCTCAGCTGGAAACCAGGTGGAGGAGGCATGTGAAGCTTCTACAGAGCTTCTGCTGGAGCATCTAGGACCGAGTTTCAAGTTTTTACGAAAAAGCTTGGTTTGCACCAAGAGGAATGATATCGTAAGAAGATGTGCAATCCAATCGCAAGCAAAAAAATATATATATACAAAAACATAGCAGCCATGATGATTAAGGGCCGAGGGACACAAGCCCATGCTTTGTCATGTGACCGGAGCGTCCCGATCTCGTCCTGTCAGTGATTCGGAGCAGAATGGCCAATTAAACAAAGGGAGGGGGGCAGATTCAAAATGTTCTGTTACTGCAATTAGAAACTTTCATCCAGCCTTAGTTATTCATTTTACTTATTTATTAATAATAATTTAAAAAAAAAACATTAACTTAATGAGCTTTGCTGAACCGGAACGACTTTGCGGACTCGGTCCAGCCTCCCTAAACGGCGTGCCAAGAGAGCCCTCCTGATGCTCGTGTTGCGTTCGTTTTAATTGAGTTTGAGACGTCGGAGGCGGATAAATCACCGGCACGTCGGGCCGAGCATCTCCTGTTCATGTTCACTACGGAATTACCAGCGGTAATGATAGCGGCGCGTCGGCCCGGATCCGGCAGACGTGTGCACTGCACAGCATTCCGATCGGAAGCCGAGGCGTCCTGGAGCGGCCAGCAGTGCAGCCCGCTGTTCTGAGACAGAAATCAATGACGACAACAACAGTAACAAAAAAAAGACAGCGCGTAACGTACATTCAGTAGTACCCCAGACACAGAACGAGAAAATCCTCCACCGTTCCAGCTCATCACCGTTCTCCGGCCGAGGGTCAGTCTTCGACGTGCCGATGGCCGCCGCCCTCTCGGCAGGCGAAGAACAGGCTCGTGTGGAAAATGAGTGAAAGGTGAGGCGGGCCACGCCCGTGTCCAGCCTTAGCCCACCAGCTTAGGCGCCTCTTTCTCATTTGAGTCTTTGCTTAAGCGGACAATCTCCTGAGACAGCATCTCCAGGTCCTGCGGGGGACAAAAACCGGAAGTGAACCAAGACAATGCTGGGGGTTCATTCCTTTGTTAAGATTGTTGTTTTTACATTGCTGTAATATCACAGATTCCTTCTCTTAAATATTCACCCGTATCTACGGAGAAAAAGCCACCCCGCTGCGGTCCCTAGTAATTTCACACATCCTGCCACCCGACCCCACTGGCTCCCAGTAGCTGCAACCCCCCATTAAATACTGATGCTGGCCTACAAAGCCAAACATGGGAGCCCTTATTATACCTCACGCTGCACCTCGCACTCTCCGTCCCTGCACTGCTGAAGGTTCGAGGAAGACACTCTTCTCTGTCTTGACTCCGAGGTGGTGGAGCTTAAGGCTTTCCTGTTTAGAGAATACTTACACTAACTTGTAATCTTACTTTTACATTTTACATTTACAGCATTTATCAGGCGCCCTTATCCAGAGCGACTTACAGTCAGTAGTTACAGGGACAGTCCCCCCCTGGAGACACTCAGGGTTAAGTGTCTTGCTCAGGGACACGATGGTAGTAAGTGGGATTTGAACCTGGGTCTTCTGGTTCATAGGCGAATGTGTTACCCACAAGGCTACTACCATAATCTTTCTTATGTAAAAAAAAATGATAATACAACCAAGCAAATGAAATGGTTTGTATTCATAGTTGGGGTCCTGGTGAACCAGACCTGATTACATTGCTGATGGTCACATGAAAGCACATTGTGAGTCGCTCTGGGCGTGTGCCGAATACTGTAAATGTCATAGATGGAGAAGGCCGTTACAGCATCTCAAGCTTTTGTCTCCAGTAGGGTTGACTCCTGCCATCGACTCCAGACAATATGCTGCTCATGAGGCATATTTTAAATTCAGACTCATCATACTCATCCAGTCTTGTCCTTATGGCCTATGTTGTCATATTTGTAACTGTGTATGATGTGCAATATAAACAAACCGGCCTTACTTCAGAACTGACACCTGCTTGGAGCTCGGCTATAAACCCTCCACATGAAATTTTATCACATATCCCCACTGCTAACCTTCTCATCAGGATGGAATTGGACCTTTTGATAGCAACGCCATACATAGCAACAGCTACACGAATATTTTATGGCCCTCTCAACAGCCATTTATTAGGAAGTTATGAATCCTCGCTGACCAGAGGTTCACCTTGGGTCTGCTCTCTGTGGGCACAGAACTCCGTACCGCTTTACAAATAAGTCGTAACGGAATTTTCCCCCGAAACCGGCGACTCCACTCAGCTGCAGTTTCTCTCTCAGCCCGGGACTCGCTCCACAGTTCCTTCAACTCACTCCCCAACGCACACACAAAAAGGCAATGTTCCATCCACTCTAAAGCAAAAGCCATTAAATATTAACTGGGCTGTTTGTTTCTGGGCTGGCGGCCCCAACTGCCGGTAAATATTCATGAGTTCGCTGCTGCTGCTGCTGCAACTGCGCCCAGATTTTGGACGAGGAAATAAAAGGGAAAGGGGGTGAGACAAAGCCACCGTTGTCCTGCAGGTCGGCGCCGGTGACACCGGGAGGGCCAGAAGCCAGTGTGGGTGTCGGAGCAGCAGGGGATTTCCACTCGGCTGAAGTGCCCTGCGGCGCTCGCCGTCGCATCGCGGAGACATGCGCCTATCGGCTGCTGTGAACAAGTCGCCACCAGCGCTTGGTCGGCTCGCGTGGCCGCCTACGGCCGCGTCTTCTGAACACCCCTCCGACAGCCGCGTCATGGAAGCTCCAGTTGCACGCAGAGCTACAGACCTGAAGATCCCCTTTATGGTTCAGGAAAAAAGGGCAGTCACAGCAGAGGTGTAGAAACTTCGCTATTACGATAAACTTTCATACGCAATGCATAATCGGATTGCCAGTGTACAGAAAATCATTTTATTTCTAATTACATGAACAATCTAATTAGATGAACAATAAAGTGAAATACTGTAATACTGTAATGCCGCTATCTAGTACATTTACATTTTACATTTACTTTTACAGCATTTATCCAGACGCCCTTATTACAATCAGTAGTTACAGGGACAGTCCCCCCTGGAGACACTCAGGGAGTAAGTGTCTTGCTCAGGGACATGATGGTAGTAAGTGGGATTCGAACCCGGGCCTTCTGGTTCATAGGCAAGTGTGTTACCCACTAGGCTACTACCACCCTGAATTACGGGCACCCAGCGTTCTACGAACGATCCGCTAGAAGATGAATTTATAGACAGTGCGGACTGAATGTGCAATAACAGGTATTCTGGGGGGGGGTTTGAAACCAGACGACTGGGTGCGTTTTTTATTTTTTTTATTTTATTAGCTCACTGAGAAGCATGAACATGAACCTCCCTGAGCGAACACCTGCAGCCATAAACAATACTGCAAGCCCGGCAAAGCGGCCAATACGTCTGTTGGAAAGACACAGCCTTTAATATGATTTTTCAAAGTACCTTTTTTAATAAAACTTAGTCCGGCTTTCACTGACAGACTGAATGAATAGAAAAATGGAGCCGTGTGCTGTAAAACCGAAAAACTGTGGGTGCGGTTTGCCAGTGAAGATTCACACCTCTAATAGGATCTTCCGCTATTGCAGATCTGAGGACGTCCCCACAGCAGCACTCAGGAAGTCAGGAGGAGACTTTGCAAGAAAGAGAGCTGGTCAATTTCCCTCCCCTGTCTCCTCCACGCCAAGGTTAAAGCCGGGTGTTTGTGTAACCTACAACTCCCCCAGGGCGCGCATAACTCCTACACACCACGCTGCCAAGGATCCAGACTGTCTCCAAGCCAGGCGAGAAGCAAAAAGCACACCCCCTCACTGAGCTCACCAGCTTTCACGGCTCAAACCAACACGTGCGCGTCACGAAACGTCGGAAAAAAGATGGCCACGCCCCCCAGGACGGGGCTCACCTTTCTCCACAGATGACAGGAAGCCATGGAACGTGGCGGAAAAACCAGGCCAGATTGAGTGCCGTTAGCGGGAGCGGCAGCGGAATCCAGGCGAAGAAGTTTCATATTCCCGCATCTATAAACACCTTCTGCAATACGGACGCCCACCGGCTGGCTGGTGATGAAGAACCGCCGGCGGGGCGCAGTCACAGGGCCGCGTGACAGCGGGGCCGCCTACACGCGCAAACAGGCCGCCTATCACACTGGTGGCAGCGCACCGGCACCGCATGCATCCAGGGGACGGCAGCTTATCACTTACAGGCTTTTCTGAGGACGCGGTTCTATTCGCGGCATAACACTTCAAACATATGATCAGCGAAATAATCAAAGGCCTACTTACTATTCACACAGAGTATAAAAGATTTATATATATATAAAATATAACATATTACAGTTATGAAAACATTAGTACACGCACACATTAATGCTGTCAAGAGGAATGTGTTAATCGTCGCAATTCTTTTTAATTAATGCTACTGGCACAGCTGCCTTTTGTAAATAGAGGTTAGGCTAACAGTTAGCCTAATCTAGCCAATTACTGTTTTAGTCTTTATCCACATTGGTAACAAGCCATTCAAATCTAACGAAGCTCGTCTCCTAGTTCCACTCTTCATCAAAACTAGTGGTCAAGAACGTGGAAACCCAGGTGGGCTAACGTGGGCACCGCCAATGAAGACGGAGGCGGAGCCTCACCACCCATATCTTTGACATATTTGAACATTTTACGTTACTGTTATGAAAAGTGTCCAACACTGCTCATAAATACATTTTGTATATATAAAATGTGTATATTTTACATATTATAATAGTCAACTCATTGACAAATAAAGGTTCTACGTTAATTTGCATCTCTCACCTTCTGTAGGTGCATGTTCTTGGTCAGCTGCTCTTCCAGCATGTTCTGCAGTTTCTTATTCATCTCCCTCAGGTTCTCGTCGCCTGGCTTCACCAGGTCCCTGAGCACAGAACCCAGCCCTCCTCGGTCTGCCAAGGGCCCATGGGCCATCGCCCCGGCCCCAGAAACATCTGCAAATATTAAAGAACAAGAAGATTAAGCCATTGGAACTCGACAAAGGAGCCTCTACAAAAAGCAGCAATCAAACGCGGTCTGAGGGCGGCTTTCAAAAGGTCTTTTCATATGATCTTCAGACAGAACGCCCATGAATATGCATAGTCCAGCTTGTGGGGATATTAATCGCTTGTGGAGGACGGAGAAGGAGCAGCCTGTGCTGCGATGGAAAACCTGCTGCAGATCCATGAACTGGAGGCCCCGAGGCCCTCGGCAATTTACAGGCAACTCCAGTGCAATTATCTCCAGGTCGTACCAGAAACAGGCTGATCAAAACACATTTTTCGCCAAAGGAGTAGCTACATCTGTTACAAGGCGGCAACACACGGTTAAATTAAGAGCAATGCTGGAGCAGATACCGAGCACACACAGAGCAACGCCTTGTTTTAGCGCAGAATCAGAGGAAAGTGAATTAAAGACCGTGACCAATGACTGGCCAATGGTACGAAAGAGCCGAAGATTGCAAAGAGCAGAAGGCATTTTGGTGTCGGAAAAAAAGCCCACATTTCGAAACTAAACAGATGGCCGAACTGATGATTAACTGAGCACGCCTCGTACTTTGAAGTGAAATCATCTGGTACACATGGACACATTTACTAAAAGTTTTTAAAAATCATATTTTCTCAGCTAAAATGGAGAGAGGATGCCCTGCAGCAGAGGCATCTGAGGTGTTCTGCATGAACCAGTTGAGCATTGACTGAATTAAAATGGATGAAAATCAGAGAAGGGTATGTGCTACTATCAATCCACTGTTACAACAAGTACAACGATGAAGATTCAATAATCAGCTGAATTCAGGCGAACAGTTCTATGTGGCGTGACAGTTTGAATCCGGGATTTGGCTTTATGTGTGTGGAGTTCATGTTCATGTTCTCCCAGTGTTTGCATGGTTTCCTCCCGCAACCAAAAGGCATGTATATTAGGTGAACTGGCCACCGTAAATTGTCAGTATGGTGCGTTCGGGCAACGGTGGGCAGGTGCCATCTCTCGGCTTCAGAAGATGCAACTCGGATTAGGAATAGATGATTGTGCATAGAGAGCCACGACAATGCCGATTTCTTATTTTATGCTGCCACAGTAACACAAACAGAAATAATCGTACTTTAATTCCATAATCCTGTTCATGTTACCTGTTAGTGTTTTAATGTCCACTCCTCCTGTTGCTATACAGTGTCATATTCTCCACACTACTCTGCCACTTGATGTTCAAGATTTCAATTTAACATACAGTTTATGTATGTGCACACACACACACACACTTACACACATACAAACATACACATATATACCTACAATACTCACAGAAAGTTAATATTGATATTCACATGAGTGCTTTTCCTATTTGCTCTGAATTTTAGTTCCGTTTGATATTACTAATAATGTATGAGAAGAAACACCATTTTCATTAGTTAAATTTTTATTGGGCAGGCATCACCATCTGCTGCATTGTCCAGGTCACATGGTCTTGTGCCCACTGCAAACATTCACGGCTGTGTATCGGTGTCAGTGGAGTCACCTGCAACGTTTGTTTGGCATTCAGGCCAAAGCAGTAAATTGTGAATGTTTGTCTGGAGACCCTAGTACCCTCGCATGTCGTAAACGGGCCTGCAGCTGTGTGGCAGTGTGCATAGGTCCTTAGGTACTGGTCATCATTGCGGTCTGTCACTCGTGGGGCTCCCCTCCTGGGTCTGTAATGAACCCTGCCAGTAGTTCTGTGACTTGATGCAAGTCTGCTGATGACACTTTGAGACACACCAAGTTCACGAGCAACATCTGACCGCCCGCCACCGACCCGAAGGAACACCATGGCCAGGTGACGCTGCTCGTCCATTAAGTGACGTTGTGTGTTTGAATGATGAACTTGGAATGACTTACTGACAATACCAGCTTTTTATACCCACAGAATGTTGAAATTGATGCCATATTCAGAAAGGTTGTCTCTTGGTATTGGCTCCAATATAAGGAACACTGAGACACATTGAGACCATTATCACCCCAAGACAATTGCCTCCCTATCCCTAAAATGTCTGAAGTGAAACAAACTCCGTATGTATGACATCCACTAAGTCTCTCACAATATCCCAAACTTATTGTGAGTAGTGTGCGTGTGTGTGTGTGTGTGTGTGTGCATATCCTTGTTTTTGTTTTGGATTTCATTTTAAGCTTTATTACACTTTCTTGTTATACATTTATTATAGTTTTAACTATTTGGAAAAACTTACACTGCTCACACCCAGTAACCCTGTCCAACAGGAAGTGAGATAATCTAGATTGTTTAATTTTCTCATAGAAAGTTATTTGAAACAAGGACCCTACAACGTTTATCTAATTGAGTCCAAATTTTGCTTGAATGTAGAACACAGACTCGCAATGCTAAATTGCAAAGCCGTTACATATTTTTTGAAAATTCATAAATGACACTAAACATTGAGTAATCGAGATGAAACTTCACAGAAATATTCAGTCTCACACCCTTGTCATATTCATATATGAATTTTGACACCTTGGTATAGCACCACCAACAGGCATGAGAAGAGTACCACTTTGCCCTTCCTACTGCTGTGCTCGTACACCGCCCATCATAATAACATGAAATATGGTCAGTATGTTGTGAACAAGTTCCTTATGAAGGAATGAATACTGCATTTGGTAAAACCATTCTGCACACAGCCATTGTTTTGCAATAACATCAAAGGCCGCTGCACCATGTTTGTGAGGACCTGTTAATCACTGCTTGTGGTTATATTTATTCTTTTTATTTTAAATACATGCTGTGATATGAAACCCATAATAATAAAAATTACATACCCTCCCCAATAATTTAAATTTTTTATTTTTTTTATGGAGATCTGTCAGAGACATCTCTCACATCCAATAATGTACTCTGTGTGCCAGGGGACGTGCTAATGCGCTTTATGCCACTTTAATGTCGCACAACAATGTTTGTCCCAGAGTGTCCCAGTTAACATAACCCGCTGCAAATATCAACGTGGAAAATGCTCAGCTTAAAGACGAGACGTCCACAACGCTGCAGGCAGCCTCAATTCAGTATCAAGTGACAAGCTGCTGTTAATGGAGACATTAGCTCCGGCCCTGTAGGGACCATGCGACCTTTGGCTGTGCTGGCGCGTGGACCTCGAAGCGCTACACGGCATTTCTTTCACCCCCGAAGAATGACAGTCGACAACAGAAGTTTTCCCCCGTTTGCTTTTTGCGAAGAACACAGAACTTGTCAACTAGATGTGCGTTACTGGGAAGACGCTCATTTAATATGAATACAATATGCGTTAAGTGTAGCTTAAGAACGCCTTCATAGAACGCTGTGGCCCTTTTGGTGATAAATAATGGATTCTGCGTGAAAAGCTCAGATAAAGAAGGCACCGCAGCTCACCGCAGCAGCATGGAAAGCCTTTACCTGCCCCACGTATCGATCAAGCCCATTCATTCTCGTTTGCCGTATTCAGGGCCCCCAAATCCTCTAAGACACTTTGATAAATCCACAAAAGAAGATTTACAGCAGAGCGCCGGCTCCCTAATGGCCGGAAAATGTTTGAGGCTGGCGAAACGCCACCGTTTCCTGCTCCAGCCGAAACCGACCGGTTTGCTTTTTATTACATCCCGGCTCTAGCGGCACACACTGATCCGCTCTGGCCCCGCATAAAGAGCCCTGGCGTTACTGGCGCTCCTGCGCGCCTCACAGAAGTTAAATGGAACCATTGCCTGGGGGTCTTTCGGTCTTCTTTTTCCTCCCGAGTCCCGTCGCTCTCCTGCCTATTGTTATGCGTCATCCGCTGTCACGGATATCAAATCCAACAAGCGGTTTGACTTTGCGCTCACTGATAGAACATTTAATTTTTTTCCCTTTCTCCCTCAACGCCCCCAGACAACGTACGTGCTCGGCAGTTCTCCCGCTGCGATGCTCAGTGCTCCGCCAACCTGTCGTGGGCGTTCTAAACAGCTCAGCAGCACAGTTCCCGCCAATCAATTACCATACATATTAATGTCCTTTTATGCTCTAAATAAGCCTGCCGGCCACTTTATTAGGGACACACATCCTGTATCAAGCCCTGCAGGCAGGTTTGTGTTTAGAATCTTCTGTTATCAGTGGACTGATACCGGAATGCTAGATACGGTTTGGGTGGGAAACATCTACACCTGATCTCCCATAGGGGTAGGAAAAGAACTCGATATTGCAATATATTGTTGTGTTCTCTGTCGCAATAAACAAATTGCTACACTAACGGCCAATATCGATATTTTATTGCAACACAAAATTATTAATTTACCCGTTGTCAGTGTCACCGTCACTACCCAATATCTACCATTCTGTTTTCGGGGGGGGGGTCGCTGTTCGAGTAAATAGGGGTAAAGTGGCGCAAACACAAGTTAACTAACAACAACAGAGAAGCAGCACAGAGAATGGCAGAATTTCCCACTTGTGGGACTAATAAAGGTTTATCTTATCTTATCTTAAAAGACCCACCCGCTAGTTTCCACTCTAAAGTGTGGAGAGACTTCGGGTTTTACGAGACAGTGGACGGAAAGGCACTGGATGAAGACTGTGCAATCTGCAAGAACTGCTTTGCAAAGATAAAATATAACAGCAACACTACGACTCTGCAAGTTCCCCCTGTTCGATATCACGGTGATAATGAGGGCAAACCGAGTAAGTTACAGTAACTTACTACTGACGTCTCAGTATCATGGTTTACACATGTTAATTAATGTTCATGTATGTTTTTTAATGTTCATGCACTTTTATCTGTCTAGCTGTAGAGTGTTTACATTTAAGACCAGGAGGCAGTGAGTTATTATGCAAATACATATTTCCTTGCACAATGTTGGAAATATTGGCATTAATAAATGCATAAGATTTCCTTATTATTTCCTTATTCCTTGTTTTTCTTTTTCAGCCACATATATCGTAATATATCGATGAAATTTCTTCCAATACATTAATATCGTAGATATCGCAAATCGTGATATTATCATTATCGCGGGCCACATATCGCCACAGAGTTGAATCGTGAGTTACCTGTATCGTCCCACCACTAATCTCCCATGTAAAATACCATCTACTAGCCACTCTAGGCTCTATGATATAAAAAATGGAAAACGTGCTTTACAAATAAGGATTGCTGACTGACTTCTTGACATATTATAGCTGTCAAAATGTTAATTATGTTAAATATTCACGATGTTAAAGTAAATGAACGCCGTTGATGCAGCTAGTTTTCATTTTCTCTTTGCTCACACATGTTGCATATGGGTGTCTGCTTTGCACATGAATGGCAACCAATCGCAGTCTCCTCAATGGATTCAACATGGCAACATGGTTTTATGGCAACTGCGTTACACCCACAGAATAGATGATACTGGTTTGGGAGGCGGCTCGCTCGCTACCCAGCACTGAAGCGTTTTTGTATTTCTAGAGTAGATAGCGCCACACCTAAATCAGACACAGTGAGTGTTGCCATCTAGTCCGTGCATTAATAGTGTAGTAGGTGTACAGTCTGGGATCTAACGGTAAAAAGAAAAAAAAAACCTTGACACGTCTCTCTAAGGTAGATGCCGGGGTTTGTAATAAAGCGCCCAATCCGAGCCTTCCTGGCATCGGCGCGCATTCCATAAGGGCATGAAACCGAGTCACGACGCAGAGCGGGCGCCTAAGTGCAGGGTTGGGTTTCATCCCACACGAGCTGAGCGCATGACAATAAGCGGGGGGCTCCGGTCTGCGGCGGGAGAGCCTCACCCCAACTGACTCCAGCGGCTCTCGGCGAGGGTGGGGGCGTCGTCTACAAATATACTTCCCTGTTGACACATGACTGCGGCATGTACCCAGGCGCTCACATGAACTCCCTGGGTGCAGTGGTCTTGTCTCCTCTGCAGGCAAACATACACACACACACACACACACCAAGCGCTCTGCAAATATCTTGAGTCTATTTGCCCATCATGTTCGGGGAGTCGCCTGCTCAGTCGCCACTTGCCACACGACAGTTTTTAAGGGTTAACCTGCGAGCAACTGCAGTGCCGGTGTCCGGGATACATCATGTTGAGAGTCGGGAGTCGGCGGGACGGAGGTAGAACCGCAGGAGCGGCAGCGGCGAGAGCGCTAGCCAGCGCTAGCAGTCTAGCCGGGGCGTCTCGCGCGGGGGGCTGAGGCCCGGCAGAGTGCTGCATTATTGAGGCATGAGTGTTGGGTTCACTCAGGCATGGCTGCATCCTGAATCATTTACGTCCCTGCTAATGTCAGCCCGCATCCAGCAGCCTTCCCCCGGCCCGATTCCGTTCTCCCTCCGCCCCCTTCTCTGTGACTGTCTCCCGAAAAAGCCAATCAACAGCAGTGACATCCGTGTAGGACAGATACCGTCTTTTTTACTCACGTCTGGCTGCCGTGGGGGAACAGGAGTGCGCTGGTGGACGACACAAACCTCACTGGCTCCACCTACACGTCTACCAAGTGACTAATCTATATTGTGATTGGATCATTGTCCGGCAAACAGATGGACCAAAAGCATGCAATTTTTCCCTCATAAACTACACCCATCCGCTGTTAGACAGAAGGCTAATTATTATGACTCATTCAAGCCGTGCGTGGCCGGACAACCGCCGAAATGAAAGCCTTTCTAGCAGTTCATCGTGAAAAAGGCTGCATGCGGAACAACTTGGATGTCATGACAAAAGAAAAGCACGTCACACACACTCAGGAGAAGTTCAAATGCTGGTACATCTTGTATGAATGGTCCTGTCGTTCATATGAAACGTTGGCAAGGCTAAAGCCAAACGGAATCCAGGCACTTCAGTAAAAACCAGCTGACTGCTCAGCCTGCTCCACGTGTCCGTAAAAGAAGCCTAATATCCCTTTATCAACTAATCACCATTCACCTCACAACCACCTGGCTGGACAGTTCACTTCCTGTCCTCCCTCTCCACCAATAAATCAACCAAAGCACATCTGCCAGAAGGTGTGGTGCTAACACGTAAAGCTGGATTAATGCATCATACAGCCAGCGCTTTGCGTCAAATGCGCATTTAGATTTTAAATTTTGAAAAGACTATGTTGTGTCAAGTCGACTATTTCTAGTGCTGCACGATAAATCTAATCGCAATCGTAATCACGATGTCAGTCGATTACCTGAACGCAAAAAGCTGCGATTGAAATGATCAGTACATGGATTGGATTGGCAACATATCCAATCAATTCTCTCATTCTCTCAAAGTTTGCGAGCTGACTGAAATCTCACTTCAGTCGGATGTGACGTGTTTGGTCACATGACTTTCGATTCGGAGACATATGGTTAGACGCCGCAATGTCGCCGCCATATTGCGAGAGGCTCTGCTGTGGCGTGAAGCATATACATGTCTATGGAGAGAAGTGCATAAAAATGCCTCACTCTTGTGCTGCTTGGGGCTGTACAAACCGCTGTACGCTCCAAACCAGATCCCGGGGGATTACATTTCATAGGTAAGGCTGGACAATTGTTTTGAATATATTTGGCCATTATAAAATCCCATTTTATAAGTCTTAACCTTAGCTAAGCTAGGCTAAACTAGCGAAGCTATGCATTCCTGTTCTACATACATTTACAGCATTTATCAGACGCCCTTATCCAGAGCGACTTACAGTCAGTAGTTACAGGGACAGTCTCCCTGGAGCAAGTTAGGGTTAAGTGTCTTGCTCAGGGACACAATGGTAGTAAGCGGGATTTGAACCCGGGTCTTCTGGTTCATAGGCGAGTGTGTTACCCACTAGGCTACTACCACCCTGTGTTCAAGTCAGCCTCCAAACAACGTTTTGGCTAAACGTAGGCATTAACTATTTAGACTGTTCTTAGCTGTTTAGTTAACTCTTCTCAAACTTTGAAGGTTTCCTAAAGAAATTCACCTCAGTTTACAAATCTTAACCTTAGCTAAGCTAGCAAAGCTATGCATCCCTGTGTTCAAGTCAGACTCCAAACAACGTTTTGGTTAAACGTAAGAACTATAATACGGGATTTTATAATGGCCAAATATAATCAAAACAGTTGTTTAGCCTTACCAGGGTTTGTCGTTCGACAGTAATGTAAAAGAGTTTTTTGAGATTTATTTAATTTCGTAGAATATTGTATTTTGAAAGCACTGGGCATTTCAGGTTGTTATAAGTAGTTTGTATGTTTCACTTTGAAATTAAACATTTCACTATTAGTATGCGACTTTTCATTGATATACAAGCAAGTGTCCTTTATCATATCGCAAATCGCAATATGTCTTTTTCCCCAAATCGTGCAGCCCTAACTATTTCCTACACTACAAAAAAAATTAATATTTCCTCATTCCCACAAAGCACCGCCAAGACCCCATCTGTGTGTTATTAACACTGCTGTAAAGTTAATTTCCAATGGACACCCTGGGCGGAGTTAGGGGTTAGCTTCTGGGACTCAAGCCCAAATCTTTATTCGAAACAACTTCAGAGCGACGAGACAGCATGCAGAACAACTTGGGTGCAAACACAAAGACCAAGGACATCACAAGATGGTTCAAAAAAGGTACAGACCGTTACCGTGGGATACCTGTACTGGAGCTGTAATCGATGCGAGGCAATTGCATAAAAAGTTGGGCCCGACCTGAGGCAAATATAATCGCCCACCCTCAGTTTCACTTCCCGTTATCTATCTTGTAATAATTCAAACGCATCACATGACAACAGTGGCCGAGATTTGCCAATCAAATTTACAACATGCAAAACACTTTTACCAATCACGGAATCAAATTTACAAGCAGCGAATCATACGCAAAGCATAATATAGTTCGGACGTTTGTGTTTGCTGACCGCCCATTTATCTAGTGAGCTCGACCAGACCCGACCGGACCCCCCGAGTAAAATTATAGAAAAAAAAGAAAAGATTTACAACTCTAACCTGTACCATTGCACCCCTTCTTGTTTGTAGATTGTTGAAGGTACCTTGCACTTTTTTTGGCATGTTGCTCACATTTTTTCCAACATAAATTGCTCAATTTGCTGATAATGGACTAGAAACAGCAGTGAACACGTCACTGTTGGGAATGGGGAGGGTGTCAGCAGACGCATAGTTACAATAGTCTACAGTGGTTTCTGATTATCTAATAATGCGCAAAGCAATGCTGCGATCAATCAGCAAGGTGCCAATGTTCAATATTCTAGAGCTAGCACTGTGTTGCGAACGCATTACAATTCCGAAAGAGGAAACAGTAAAATGATTTAGTGTTATTCCTTTAAAACAATTTCCTGCATTGTGTCACGCTGCAGAGGAAATCAAATGCAAGTAAAACAGGAGGTACCACGCACTGGCCGGGGTTCCGTACAGTCGGTGCTTCTACATGCTTTTAGTGTCACGCCACGTGCTGATGTGAACGAAGCACATGCTGCGCTTGCAGGTTACCAGAAACAGGGCCAGGGATGCTGTGCATGTACGTATGTGCATCACTTTACACGTGGCACATCTGCAGCGGTGTTCTTAAGCCCGCGGCCAGCGTTATACATTAGCCCGGAGAAATGGAAGCGTCCACAGTCTGACAGCGGCGACCAGAGAAGAGACCTTCCAACTTACAGCACAATATTTACAATTAGCAGACAGCGGTGCTAATGGAATCTGGTCTGGCATTAAATGTTAACTCAGTCAGTCATGAAATTAAAACAGGCGGAGGGGCTCACACAGAAGAAAAAGCCCTCCCTCCTTCAGAAGGCAGGGGTGTAACCTGCTTTCTTTAATGAGCACTACTGTGTGAAATGGTGACCATAATATTATTGCGCTTCGCCGAGGCTGGTGCAAAAACAATGGGCTGGAGGTGTGGGTCCAGCAAACAATGTTTTAATACCACCTTCACGCTGGTATTTACGCACCAACAAATGGACTGCGTCCATTCAGAGACACATTTTTGACATCATAATGGAACCTTTTTAGAGGTGCGTTTTCACGTTCATTCATGAATCCTTCGGTTGCTATTTCCTCAAGAGCACTTTGGAAAGCAGAAATAAACAACAACAAAAAAAGCTAATATCTATCAAAAGAGCACTGTGCTGAATCAATTAATAAATTGGAATTTTATATAGTTTTTATTCAGGTTTTTAAAAAGGTTGTCAGAGCAGAACCTAATTTCACTTTGGAAGAAGTGTGAAGGTCGACCTTCTAGGATGCTTTTTGAAACCAATATCCAATCCTTTCTCCACAGCGAAATAAAGTGAAATAGAGACCAATAAAACAAGGAAGAAAATTCCTAAAATGGATATAAATCATCTAATGGCATAAATAAGAATCTCTACAGACGGATTAGAAATTAAACGTGCAACCTTCTTAAAACAGATCTTCCCTCCCTGTAAACCAGAGGAACACAACGTAATCAGGACATTAGTAAAGCTGAAATATTTATTTGGATGCTTTTCCAGATCTAAACTAAATGCCAGATGCTACACTGATAAAATGTCACAGCGAGTAATGAGCTTTAAAAGACAAACCTCATATTTCGCCAGATTCCGTGCGTCTGGGCACGGCTAATGTATTCCTTCTGATGCTCGCTCCAGCAGCGGGGTCTCTTTCAAGTGCTTTTCAGTGATCCGAGAGCTTCTGAAAGCCCCGGTCTCTGATGCGTGCTTTTCAGGACGCTCTTCAGATACTATACAGGGTCGCAAACGTGATATTATTGGGCCTGACAGACTGCATATTGTACACACATAGATGCACACGAGACAGTCCCGTCCAGTGCGGTGGCTGTTTGTACTCAGGAGCAGTGTTAGACGGGTTCAGCCGCAGAAACTGGGCCATTCAGAGGCAGGCCCCATCCGATTTTACTAGAAAGTCAGCTCTGTTTTTAAAAAATTCTGCTGAGTCCACAAACATCAGCAGGTACTTTTTCTGTCACCCCCACTATTACGAGCCACAGACTTTCGCCTAACGCCATGGCGTCATTTCAACACTATCATCAAGCTTTAAAGCGTTTCTTTTTTAAGACATGAACGCACACTACTATATATAACAGTTCATTCGATTTAAAACATTTATCCCCCGAACTGTTTTTTTAAAGCCAAGAAACAGCTTGAAATTACGTAAGGCCATACTATCAATAATGCATCAGCGCTTTCCTCATGCCACTTATTAAGCCAGCTCAGAAAAAAAGAAGTGACAGGAAGTAATGGGGCTGCCACGTGTCCATCATCGGTGCCGTTATTTACTGTTTAAGAGTGACGCCGGTGCAGAGAGAGAGAGAGAGAGAGAGAGAGAGAGCGAGTGAGAGAGAGAGAGAGGGAAAAGTGGAGGGTACGACAGAATGCACACTAAAGCAGCACCAACACAAGCAGAACTGGGTCTTATTTCATTCATTTATTTATTTATTTAAAGACAAACTCATAAAATGTTGAACAGGGCCTGCAGCCCACATGTATTAAATTTTTTTTTTTTGCGAAGCTAGTGCCGCATAAAAATAGCCCCGTTATAAATAGACATGGCGAAACATTTTAAAGGGGCTCCTACAAGTGAAGTAAGTTCAGATGTAATAATAACAGAGTGGAAGGCGAAATTAACATATTTTATCCAAATGTTCAGCGCAGATGTGAAGCACCCTGCTCCTTAAGGGCTGAAGCCTGTCTGATGGATTCCAAGCCCACTTACTAGCTCCGTGTCCCCGAGCAAGACTCCTAACCCTGGTACCACTGCCATGAGACAAAATCCGTAATAAGTGACTGGATAAGGGCAAGAATTAAACGTAAAAGGGGCCGCAGGTACTGGCATCAATTTGCCTCGTTTTCCTCGATTTACTTTGCTTTTATTGCACGCTTTTGTTCATTTGCACGAATGTGACACTTGTATGTCTGTACGGGAAAGTGTCTCGCAGAGCGGGGAGACAGACTCTGCTTGTTCTGACGCTCAGCTGTCACCGTCGCCCCGAATAAAAGAGCGCCGGCAGTGAAGCAGAGCGCTGACAGAAACCTTTCTTTTTTTTTTTTAAAGAACAAAAGACGACCACACGGGACACCGCCGCCATACCTCTCCTGCTGTCCATGACGTAGGTCTCGATGATGGCGCTCTTCTTGCAGATGTCATCGGCCATTGAAGAGCAGCTCACCTCTAAGTGTTTCACCTTGGCAAACGACAAAGCAGCAATCAGACAGAGAAGCACACGCCCCCCCCACCCCACGGGCTCCAGACACAATACGTCCATTCAATGCACACATTGCATACAGGTGCCATTTCTGTCCCTTAACCATACAGAGAGGGCTTTTGTTCATGATTTAGATCAACAAAAATCTTTTGTACTTAGGAAAAGGCTGCTGAATGCATTACTGTTATTATATAAGTTCTAACATTAAAAATGCATCGCATTAACTTATTAGTTCCGCTTTCACTCGTTAAGTGACAGCCCTGCCTCTGACAAAGAGATCTTAAAAAACCAGGATGACTCAGCAAATGAACTTTATCACTGATTGTTATTCCTTGACTCGTTGTGCAGTTTCCGCTCTTAGACAGAAGGAAGTGTCAGCATCAGCCCGCATCTTGCCATGTTGCATCGCGAGGCTCCTAAATGCAGCTAAAAGCACATCATGGGCTTTTACGGTCAGAGCAAAAGGGTGGCACCTTCTCCTCCAGCATCCACTTCTCCTGCTGAACCTCGGCCAGCCTCTGGAAGAGCTCGCTGACTTCATCGTCCGACAGCTCGGCCGGCCGCTGCGACTGGGGGCTGCTGGTGTTGGACTGAGAGAGAACGAGAAAAAGAGGGCAAAGTGACGGCTGCTTGTGTTTGTGTCGTCGTCTCCAGCAGCTCTGGCAGTCTGGAAATGTATCTCCGCCCCTCAGACGGAGCATTAAGGCAAGGATAAAGAGTATTTCCTCTCCTCTCCTACAACGCTCCCCGATTTCTGCTCAAATTATTCAAATCTGTGAAAATCTGCCTGCTTAAGAAAGTTTGCGAAATGCTGAAGGATGCAGCGTGAAGACTCGACACATGGGGAAGGGACTGCCGAGCGATCTTCTCAGCATCTGAGTCATGGGTTTCGGAAGGTTTTCTGCCCACACCTCACTCTGCCACCAGTAATACCATCCACTGACGCCGGCGCGCACGACGCCACAGACCCCGTCTGCAAAACCTACAGACGTCTAGTTGGGGAAAGAAAAAAAAAAAATGTCCTAACTTACTAACTACACAGAACAACGATTTCACAGTTTGCATGTGTTGTAGTGCTAATTGCAAAATGGAAAAATGGGCTTTGTTGCCATGGCAACGTAACGAGAGGCAGGATGGCTGCGGCTCGGGCTGGTGCGTGTGGCGGTTCTGTTCTCTGGAACCGTGACTCGGCCTCATTACGGGCCCGGTTGCGAGTGAGTGTGCGGGTCTGCAGGTCACTCTGCACAGTCAAAGAATGAAAGGCCGCCGCTCAAGTGGAGCGGACATCAGCGCCTTCCTCGACTCGTCCTAAATTCAGGAGCAATCAATTGAATCAAATTACCACTAATGCCATGGGTGGGGTCTGCCGCCTCCCAGCAAGTCGATTCTTAGCGGAGTAATTAAAGCGCCCTATTTTACCTTTAATCTCTTAATATTTAATGCTGAATAATATCGGCGAGTGTAAAAACGGAAAAAAAACCCAAGACTGTTTCTTTGAAGGTTGGCATTACACAAACAAGTAGCCGGGATATTTATTCAAAGGCTCCTCTATTAATAGAAACCACACTATCCGGGGGCTATTTATAACATTTGAGCTGCATTGAAGAGAGCATGTGATATCCCCGCACTGTGCTGGGAGAAGCGGTTGTCCGTGGCAACAGTGCGGCGGGTTGGCGGTACCTTGTTGGCGCTGGGGGCAGAAGCCCCCTCCTTCATGGTTTCACGGTAACTGAAGGAGGAGACGCTGCTGCTGTCGCCGGTCTGTTGAGTGCGGCTGGGAGAGCTGATCTCCGAGAGGACGAGTTCCTCCAGACCTGAGATACACACACACACACGCACATACGTACAACATGAAGTCATAGAACCGGGCGGAGTCAGCGGTTGCATGAAAAAAAATAACAACAACAACAACAAAACATTTTTATAGTAAGAATATACTCTCAATTCACAATATTCATGCTTTTAGGGAAAGTGATTGTGGCCCCTAGTGGAGGAGATTTGAACCTGCAACTTTCTGAGTATGGGTCCGCTTCCTTAAAGTGAAAGTGAAGTGGTTGTCATTGTGATACACAGCAGTACAGCACACGGTGCACACAGTGAAATCTGTCCTCTGCATTTAACCCATCACAACTGCCCCAAATGCAGAAGCACATGGAGAGCTGCGACCTGTCACACTGCACCACAGACTGGCCAGTAGCTACTTCAGCCTCACTGTTGACCAGATTCTTCACACAGCGGCAGAGGCGTTGCAGTCGGATGCTGCTGCTGTTTGTAAGATTGGGTTATGTCTTCTATATCTCCACCCATAAATATCCAATCAGCAGTTCACCTGAGGTCAACCAAAAACTACCTCTGAGCTCGAAGAGAGACCTACAGGGTAGGAGGTTCTGAGTCATTATTTCTTTGTAAAACACTGCAGCATAGCACACGGTGACACTTTGAAATGTGTCCTCCGCTTTTAACTCATCACCCTTAGTGAGCAGTGGGCGGCCATGAAAGGCGCAGGGGAGCAGTGTGTGGGGATGGTACCTTGATCAAGGGGACCTCATCGGCACCTTGGTGGTTACGAGCCCACTTCCTTACCCGCCAGGCCACCACTGCCCCAACATATATACTGTCTGTATTTAAATGAAAAGCGGCGAGTCTGGTGAACGTTTCACAAAAGAGCCGGTCTTCCGGCTTTTAGAGCTCCGCAAAACACTGGCACGCAGCAACAGTGGGACAGGAAACGCAGCGTACACAACTTCGGACAGAACAAGGGGGGCGGGCGGGGTGCACTGACTTCTTCAGACCCTGCCGGGCAGATAACCGGGCAGGACAAAGATAAAGCTGCCTACTTTAAAATGTCTGATTCTAAACTTTCTGTAGAGCAGCCATTAAACATTTAAAGGCGCCTGAATTATGGATGGGCCAGAAGAGGACTGCCCTGGCATCGCCAACAATCTACAGAGAGCAAATGTGCCCTGCGCCACGCTCTGTGGCACATTTTTAGAGGGGGCCACCATGAAATATTCAGGGCCCGGTATCTCATAGTGATGTTCTGGGGGTCCCCATAGGAGCCCGTTTTTTTTTTTTTTTAAAGGCCACTCACTACTGAAGTTTCTCACAAGTTGGAGGTGGAGTCACTGGATGCATTTCAATTCACTGGAATTTTATTAGTGCATTTTCAACACAGTGGTAGAGCTGAAGGAGAAACTGTTCCCACAACATAATCACAATAATAGTCTGTATTTCTGTATTTTGTCCCCCAATATCCATAAAAACACAAAGCTGTTAGATTAAAAATAAATAAAAACACATTAACTAATCCCACATGAATTCATGAATTTGAACCAGGTAGTTGGTGTTCAAAAACATGGTAAATTCTGGACTATAGAGCACTGATAAAAATCAGGTCTTATGGTTATTATTTCTAATCGAGACCAAGAAAAAAGTAGAGAACAGCTGAATTTCCCTTTGAAATCTCTCTTAGTGGTAACTATCGAATTATGGTTGTTCATTGTTTTCAATAACTTAAATTTTCCAACCACAAACAGACATTTAGAAAATCAGATAAAAAAAATGGAACATTTTAAAATGATTTTCTTTTTTTTCCTTTTTTTGTTCAGAAAAATACAGAAAATGTATATAAATTTGACTACATTAAGTGCCATGTAGTACACCTCTTGACACAGAGCACAATGGAGGAAATACTGGAGTCCAGACACATTTCTGATCTTGAAATACTGAATGAATGTTAAAATATTTGAACTTTGTGCTGCATGGTTACACAGACCAGCTAAGATTGAGTAGAATTGAAACTTTTTTCCCCACAAGGGAGAACCAAGGCGAGCTGAGGTGGTACGAAAAGAGACTACTCATTCGTCAAACAGAATCCTTGAGTGGGTAGGCCAGTACTTTAAAATGTTCAACGTGTATGGGTTTTTTTGTTTAAAACATTCCAAATAAATAACCACATCACGAAAGGACATAACACGCACTCAGCCATGTTGACAGTAAGCCCCCCTCGGTCCTTGTCATCTACAACTGCCACCATTACATCTTCGAGCTGGTACCACGCAGCAGAAAAAGGATCGCTAATCCATGACTGATAACTGAGCCAATCACTAAAGACAAGGCATCTTAAGGCACCCTTCATGTGGAGGCGGCCAGGCATGCCTGCTCAAAATGAGTGTGCCGACTGGACATGCAAATTAGGTTGACACAACTCCGCTCTGCACAGGCATAACCGCCAGTGGGAAAATTGCCACCTGTCGGATATGAATTTGCAAGCAAGAAAGCTGCATTAAACAAGTCTATCCTGACATAAAAGCAATATAAAAACCCTATAAATATTACAATATATTGTCCACGAAAAATGATTTCGATCTTACAGAGGGCTGAACATTAATCTAATGCACCCTCCCAGTGGCAGGTAAAAAGCTAAATACCGAGTACCACTTACACAAATCAACCATTCATAAGGTAATTTCACAAAATTGGCATGCTGAGAAGTCAAGTGGAAATCAAATGACAATCACGGCCCCAACTCACGACTGGTGCAGTGGTACGTGGTGGGATAAATGCAGTGTTGGGAAGGTGAAGGCGGAGAGTTTCCACCCTGCCTGTAATTTTCAATAAACACCGAAAATTGCTGCACGATGGATGGAGACGTGCGGCGTGTTCAGCTAATTTTCCAAATCACTGGCTTTGCAGCAAAAACAAAAAATGTTTAATTTCACTACGACAAAAAGAACAATTAATATGCTCTTCAGAAGCGGATTACGCTCAGTAAGGGCTACAAACTGAGCGTTTTAAGAGGCCTTCATCAGAAGTCAAAGGAAATCAGGGTCCAATTAAACGAAGATTAAAGTATCAATCATGAAAAATGCTTTCTAAAATCTGCCGCCCATCACAGAAATGTTTACATCACTGACTAATCTCACAAATCCTTTCAGCATGTCAGTTTTGTTGATAAAATGATATCACGGTCAGTTCAGACGTGGCATTTTGACAGCCTGAGAGGAATTCTGGGAGTGACAATATCAGAGAGTGTCATCACTCTGACACATATCATTAAACAGACATGTGTCAGATATGAACTATTCCATCAGGGAAGACACATCTAAATTTAAATCGCAGTAAGATGGAAGAGATGGAGCTGTCATGATTAAATATCACAATCAAAGGGGCCTGTTTTTTGTCCTGCTATAACATATAAACACAGTGCATGTGGATTGTTCATTAATGTCACATCAAGTCTGTCTTCAGGATTTACAGAAAACAGATAAAACACTCAGCGACCACTTGCATCTTGGACTTACTACGTTCATTTTTTTTTGTGTAAAGTTTTTTGACATTTTTATAAACAAAAAAATGAAAAAGGGAGGAGCCTGTGGGCATGACTGACAGTTCTAACATATTCTACATCCTCACGTGTAAGTGGACGTCAAAAAAAAAAATTGCTGATTTAGACATCTGGAGGCCACGCCCACTACCATCAGCAACATCCAGATGATCAGAGCATTCATGAAGTCATCAAGACATCAGTGAACATGCCCCACATCTTGTAGCTCTGCAAAAATATCCCCCAAGGTCATTTTATCGACAAATTTGCCAAAATGTTTCAAAATCTTGGAAAAAGTTTAGCAATTTGGGCATAATTGTTCGGCAAAGTTGATGTAAAATCAATCTATCCTTCTGCAGACTCTATAACAGCACATTAGTGTCACAAGGTACCACGTCTGAGGCTGCTGGTCTCTCTGAGAAGAACAATGAGAAATGCTGGATTTTATAAGCGATTCAGCACAATGGAAAATTCTTTACAGCTAATCCCATGGCCCAAAGGCAACGTAGCAGCCCCTGTGTCTCAAGGAACTGAAGATTTGTAGGCAAAGACAATTACAGGAAGCACAGGCCTATTACTACTGTTGTCCAGCTCACCTAATTTGTAGCTGTCTGCACAGTGGAGTAGACAGTTTTCAACTGCTGTCTTATTCATGCGTCCCCCCCGCATCTTCACTTACCTGCTCTAAATCTTTCATGCCGGTGTGATGTAACAAGGCCTGAGCGTCCTATCAGCACTCAGGCCATCGGGAGGAAAACTGCGGCCAAAACTCACCCCACGGCCCATAAGCCTCTCAGCTTGCGGCCTTGCAGAGAAGGGGGCAAGACACATTTGAGACTGTCGTCTCACCTGTCCGGGTCTTAGTGTTGGTCAGGATCTCCTGCAGCCTCTCCTGGAGTTTATCCGCCCGCTTCCGCTCCAGCTGGAGCTGCCGCTTCAGGTCTTTCAGCTGCGCGGCGGTGGACAGAAGAGAGATGTGAAGTTAGGAGAGAAAGGCTGAAAGCGTCTATCAGATTACAAGTCACTGGGCAGTTAAGAGGTGAGGCCCATATCCTCCGCTTGGCCAGAATGTAATGAGGTGAAACAGAACTTCTCTTACCTCCAGTTACACCGAGGCTAATACTTATACTGTTAAGGCCTATTTGTGTTTCTCCATTAAACATGTTGCCTGGCAAACACCCTGGCCACTTTATTAGGGACATACGCTAATACCACGAAGCTACACCTTATGACCATTTCTGACCACAGGATGGTTGCCTGCAAACTACTTTAAACTTCCACTGCAACTTGAGTGTTCATTCGTCACAAATTGAAGAATATGACCGTTCCTGAATGGGGCATTGGATAGGGCACCTTATGATGTGTGTGCCTAATAAAACGGCCAGGTAGCCCCACGCTGGGTATCTGTAAACCCTGGCCTATGATTAACAGCATGTGACCAGGAAGTCCACAGATTAATGAGCGACCGACGGCGTCGGGAGGCCAGAACCCCGCCCCTGCACGTCCATCATGAGTGAATCTGCTTTGTTGGAATGGAAAGGTGCCGCTGACTTATGCCCCTCTCCTCCTCTCTCTGTGGTCCGCAAGGGGACGACTCCACTTACCGCAGAGCTTCCCTTCTTCTCCAGGATCCTCTGTCCATCCACCGTGTCTTTAATCTCCTGCACAGAGACGGAGCCAAGAAGAAAAAGGGGGGCTGCTCTTAATAGCGGCTAATGAACAACGAAGATGGGGATCTGTTTACTGCACTCTAAATGTTAGGTCCCCAAGGACTCGGTTCTACTGGCAGCAACAAATATGTCCGACTGGACGCTTCGAGTCAAATTTAGACCGCCCCCATTATAAAATGAATTTTTCCCAATCTCTCCTTCTCACAACATAATTCCCATTCAGTACAGAGCCTTCGTGCCGCATCGCTTTTTTAAGAAATCGAGCAGTGTCTTCCAAACAGTCACAACCCAAACGCAACCTACATTTTAACCGAACAAATTCTGTGACATGCAGTACCTGCTTTAGTTTGCCAATGGTCGCTTCGTTCCCATCCCGCTCTTTCTCCACCTCCGCAAGCCGCTGCTTACCAGCCTCCACCTCACCGGCTTTCCCCTAAACGAAGGCGCATCGGTTACAGGCGCCCACCTCCACCTTTTTCATTTCACACAGCCGGGGGGGCTGGAAGTGCTCACAAGGAGATATCGGAATTACAAATGACCGCTGTCCGTTATGCTGTGTGGTAATTACTCCCATTGTAATGCACCCTGAAGGGTCCAAGCGAAAGCCTAACTTCATCTTATATATGTACGTATGTACCACTAAGCTGAAGCTGAAATTTATATCGAAATTTTACACACGCTGAAAATAATTTTATGCATGAACAAATACTGCAGATTGAAAGACATATTGAATAAAGATTAGGATTTGTGTAGCACCAAAATGTAGTAAAATGAAATTTGCATGAGTGACAGCTGTAACACTGTGTGTGTGTGTGTGTGTGTGTACACATTTATCACCTCCAGCTGAACAGCGTGCTCTTTTTCCAGCTTCCCAATCTCCTCCTGGTGTTCCAGAAGGTTCTTTTCCATGGTCTCCTGCACCGAAAGTGGGGAAGAAAAGGTTTTGGTTTACTAAAGCACCACACCCTAATGGTGCAGCGTGGCTCCATTAATGTTCTCCGCTGTTAATCTTATCGGGTTTATTACAGTAAACATGGCTGCTATAAAAATACTTGTTTTCCTGTTGCCATGGAAAACTTAAAGCAACTGTATGCAATTGAAAAACTAATTGGGCGATGGAAAAAAAAACAACAACACTGACATCCAGTGGTCAGAAATATAATGAATGAATTTTCTAATTAGTGCATTCACTGCTGAGTATTTTCATTTCAAACCTATTTGAAGGACTCGACCCTACTGTAGCTGGGTTCTGTTTTATTGAAAAATACAGTGATATCATTCGACTGCTGTGTTATTTGACATTTAATACTAAATCTGCCCGTTTTACATGTTTGTCTTGTCCCGTCTGTATCTCCTGAATATACTTTGAAGAATCTTATCTGACTTTGTCCCTATCTAGTGTACAGAGATTTTTATAGTTTTTATAGGTATAAGTTTAGTTTAAAATTTGTGCAATATTCCTAAATTCATATGTATGTGCAATCATATTATATTTTTATAAATGCACATTGGTGGGTCAATGTGAAACAGCATTTCAAGACACTATATACTGCGTATACTGTTGTATTGACAATAAACTTCTCTTATTTGGTGTTTATATAACCATATTTACTAGGAGAATCAGGATCACACTCGGTCCTATTTTGTTCAAAGCCCATGGAGCATTACGCTGCAGAGGTGGAACACCTTTTTTGTGTCCCATGATCCTGGCCATGAAAAAAGCTGCATACTCATTAAGATGAGAACCCATTAACTTTTAATAACTCATCATGCATCTTTTTCTGTCATAGCATCCCTGAATGAAAACAGTCATTTTGCAATTGTATTTAACCTGCATTTAGAAAAATGACCATCAGCGAAACAGAAATGCAACTACTTTTAGTTTTGTAGCTACGTTACCTCGGCCTCCTTCAGTCTGCGCTCGAACCAGCCCTTGGTTCCCTCCATGGACTGGACCTGGGCCTGCAGCTCCTCCACGCTGTGCTGAAGACCCTCCAACTCTCTGGTCCGTGCCTGGATTATGCACATAAACACAAGCAAAGCCACATTCTGTTACTCCTGTTCCCCCCCCCTAAAGAAACACCACTGCAGAGCAGCAAGCCGGAGCATCTGCCTGAGAGCGCCATCAGGACAACCCAATTATCGCAGCGCACCAAGGCATGACAGCGCAGCAACTAATGCTTCAAACAACAACAACACGGCCGGTCTGGGTCGCCTCCCGGCTCAGCGCTCAATTAGCCTGAATGATCATCGCTACAGACCCGCGCCAGGGCAAATTCTGCACTGAAGGGTGTTTAAGGCTCCTAACGAGATCTGGCAGGGTTCGAGCTTCCGTTTTTGACTCCAGCGCCTACACTTTGCCCACTAATCCACTCCTCGTACTTGAAGTGTGCCGTGCCCTGTTTGCCAGCGTTGGAAATGAAAATTTTACCAGTCGCGCTTTGCTGTCTGTTTTAAAAAAAACAAAAAACAATAGAATCTCATAGAAACTCGCCATTGTCAGCTCCTTTCCACCAACGTTCATCCTCCTGAGGAGGCTTGCTGATTCCTACCACCCGCTCTGCAGCAAACAATGTGGCTGCCCGTAGTGACTTGTACACTGCTGATGGTATTAACATTTAGATTACATTCACTCTCAAAAGATCATACATACACATATGTGATAAATATATGACAAAGAATATTGTTATATCTGCCAGGCACTTAGTCAGAAATTAATTAAAAGTTAAAACATTTCTTTGCTTTTTTGCATCTGAAGTCTCTTTTCTAAAATTCGGCCGTGGTGCAGAATTACAGCCACTTTTAGCCAATCCCACAATGAGATTTCCCCAGGATGCACCGTTTCGGTGAGTGTGGCTTTAAATGCAAGTTAGTAGAAAACGAATCGGAAATTCTCTTGTCGGACAAAGCATGAGAAAGGAGAGGTAACATAACCTTTCCCCTTATGATGTCATAAGGGGACAAATTCCAGCCGCTCCTGCCGCTCTCTTAATGGCGAAGCAGAATGGCCAAAGCACACTTTATACATATTGCCATTTCCATCCACTGCATGACCATAGACAGGCTAGGGGAACTCGTATTAATGTTAAATAATCTCATAAAGTGAAGTTTTCATAATAGGGGACCAATGTCGAAATGTGAGTAAAACAACCTGTGCCAGTGTTCAGAAAGAGAGCAGTGATCTTAACACGTTTACTTCTTATAAAAATTGTGAGCAGGTAAAGGTAATAATATTGATTATCTTGTATTGACAGCTGGCAGTGAATGAGACATTGAAACAGCGGGTGGACGTTGAAATTGATGAGTGGGATGTTTTGAGGAATGTTCCTGGTCTGTATTCGGTCAGGACCCATCGGAGGCCAAGGCTCACTGACAATAAAGGAATTATTTAAAACTGGACCAGAAGGTGCTGATCTGGATGGCAGTAAACACCCACCTCGATTGAATGGGCCTCAGACCGTCTGTTAACACCCCTCCCTGCCTCTCTTTCTTCAGGTTTCATCTCCTTCCACCTCCCACTGTCTACTACTCTTTCTCTGCCTCCCCCACTCACCTTCTCCTCTCTAAGCTGGGCTCGAAGCTCCTCCTCGGTGCGGTTCTTCTCCTCGTGGAGGCCACGCAGCTCCTTCTCGTAGCGAGCGCGGACGCTCAGCACCTCCTTCTCGTGCTGCAACCGCACGTCGCTCAGCTCCTCCTTGTGCCGGGATTTCTCCTGGGCCATCTCGATGGCCAGCTCATCCAACATGGCCTTCCGCTTGTCTGCAGTCTGCAGAGAGGACCATACAAATTCACTACTGGTCACTAAATCCACCTTGTCAACATTATACATGGGTCAATTCACAAGGAACGCCCACCCTGCAGGTGTACCCAGTGTGTTTTGAGCTGTAACCGCTTCATCAGCAGTCACTTTCCGACCACAGGGTGGTAGAACACCAGCAGAGTAAAATTGCCACTTCCCATGTCTAATTCTGACCACTAACAACCAGTAGAGTGTGGTAAAGCAACAGGGAACCAATGTAGCCCTTCAATGTGAGTCTATAAAGTACATATAACATCTAAAAAAAACGATGGCAGGTAAATTTGGCGTTTCTAGTAAATGCTGTTTATACCACCGTGTTGTGTGACACCACTGGACGGTAGTGGTGCTGAAATTAGTCATATAATCGATGCATCACAATGCAGACGTGGAAGATTAAGATTAACACAACATTATCGTCTTACCGGGAGAAAAAACACGCATATTTTGGGCACTGAGCTCCGCGGCGGGCTAAGCACGTTCGGGCTGAAAGCGGCTTTAGATTGTCTCCAATGAGCAGAAAAACGGTCTGTGTTTCTGGAGTTTTAGGCGTCAGGGGAGCGTGGACTATTTTTTCTCCTCATTGTAGCAAATCATAGCGTCCATAGCAGCATGATAAAAGAGGCAAATGACTGGAGGCGAAGGCAGTGGTGGCCTTTCGGTTAAGGAACAAGTTATCGTAAGGTTGCAGGATCAAATCCACCAACCGGCAAAGTTGAATCAAATGCAGGGGACACATTTAATAGTGCCCTGAGTGCTGTGTATCACATTTTTATCTTCATGTTGATGGTAACACAGAAGGTTACAATGGTTACAAAAAAAAAAGTTTAAAATTGTGCTGAATATTGTTAATGCATGAGGGGCAGTGGTGGCCTAGTGGTTAAGGAAGCGGCCCTGTAATCAGAAGGTTGCTGGTTCGAATCGTGATGCCACTGAGGTGCCACTGAGCAAAGTACCGTCCCCACACACTGCTCCTTTCATGGCTGCCCACTGCTCACGAAGGGTGATGGATTAAAAGCGGAGGACCCATTTTGTTGTGTCACCATGTGCTATGCTGCAGTGCATCACAATGATAATCACTTCACTTTTATATGTTAACAGTTTTACAAATTGATTTCACTGCCTCTACAATCTGTAGATTTTTAATAAGTGCATGTATATTGATCTAAATTTATTTTGGCAATGCATGTTATTTTTCTTTGTATGTTAATAAAATATTAACATATGTTAATGTTATCTCGTTTCTTCAGGTTTCCATAAATATTGAAAAATATAGCCATTTTATTTTGCCATAGCCCTACTTGTTTATCAAAACGGCAAAGGTAATAAAATTCTAAAGCAAATATTTTCCCTATATAATTGAATATTGAATAAAATTATTTTCCACCCAGGACCAGAAGAAAATTTAATCTGCAGATAAGTCATGTGCTCATCAAAAAAAGCAGAGTCGGAGCCAGCATTCTTTAATGATGATCAGAATGGAAACTGGCGGGGGGGTGGAGCTAATTGAGAGGTAATTACGGACACCAGAGACCATAATATTTGAATTAGATAGATTCCATCTGAAAGCTGCACACAGGCCATCCACAGAAAATACACTCAGCTTCAAACAGTGTAAAGACAGAAATATACTTGCTGTTAACTACTACATATGTACGTACATACAGCCGCAGTCCGTATCCTGCGTTCTTTGCATCAGTTTTTGTGCATGTACTTAAAAATAAACAGAACATATAACGGAACATAGATACACTCAAAAGATTCATTTGGTTAGTGGCCCCTGGTGGTAAGGAGTACATACTATAGATTACCACCCACAGTACGGACAATGCAACTGTGTACAGATACGCATACGTAGCTCACAGCAAGTATCTTTCTGGCTTAAGTGTCTCTCTCTCTCTCTCTCTCTCTCTCTCTGTGTGTGTGTGTGTGTGTGTACCTTTTTGACTTCCTCAAGTTCCTGCTGTAATCTCTCTTTCTCCTGCCCCAGTTCGGAAAGCTGCTCCAGCAGTCGACTGTTTGCCCTGTTTGACTCCTGATAAGGAAAACAGAAGGAAAACATTTTATCACCTCACTCATAATATTCCAATCCAGGAAATGTTAAAAATAACAGCATTGTAATTATAACAATTTGGATTTGAATGCATTTTAAACTGCCATTTAAATGACTTAAAATCACATGCATTTGAAATATGGTGAGAATATGTCATCCATCATATAAAAAAATAATTTTTACAAATTCATGATTTATGTGTGAGTGATGTTTGTTGAGGCACGTGGATCTTATGCAACTGACCACATGATTCATATCTCAAATTAAACAGGCTCATTTCTATATAATAGAGCAAGTGTTACAGAAATGATGTAATTGTTGCATTGAAAGTGAAGTGATTGTCATTGTGATACACTGCAGCACAGCAAATGGTGACACAACGAAATGTGTCCTCTGCTTTTAACCATCACCCTTGGTGAGCAGTGGGCAGCCATGAAAGGCGTCCGAGGAGCAGTGTGTGGGGACGGTGCTTTGCTCAGTGGCACCTTGGCAGCTCGGGATTTGAACCGGCAACCTTCCGATTTCGGGTCTGCCCCTAAATATGTTTTTTTTGTGTTATGTCCCATGTTTTACTTTAGAGGAAACCTTGTCAATGTAAGAAATTCCCTGCAGTTGTGAAGTGGGTGAACAGGTAAGAGTGAGACCTGTAGCTGTGAGCTGAGGTCGTCTCTCTGTGCCAGGAGGCTCTCCTGCTCCGTCCGTCTCTGCTGCAGCTCCACACTGACAGCCATGTTCTGCTCCCTCAGGAGGTTGAGCTCCTGGGTCTTAACCGTCTGAATCTAAAGACGTCATTAAAAACAGCAGGTCGGTCAGACGGGCACAAACACACACACTTATGTAGTCATGTTAAAGGATGATAGACAAAAGTGGAGCAAAAGGAGAGGAGAAAACTGGAAAATAATACATTTTATATGCTACATAAACAACTCTTTACCATGAACATGTGGAACACTTGTCAGTTTTAACCCCCCCACATTGGAACTGATGATCTATGTCAATCAAAATCTACTTGAGGAAGGGATAAACTCAAAACCATAATGACAAAGAAATAAATTATGTGTAAATGGCACGTGTAGAGGAACGGATGGATGGATCTATGGATGGATGGATAGATGGAGGGGCAGGGCTGTGGGGAGTAAAAGACGATCTGTACCTGTTCTAGAGCGGCCAGGTTAGTCCTGAGCGCATCGTTCTCGCTCAGGATTCCCTCCACCTGCTCCTTACTCACTGCGCTCTGACATGCTACCTGCAGCCCCGTATTACAGCCCCCAAGAGAAAGACAGAAAAATAAAAGGAAGATAGCTGTGGGGGAAGAAATAAACACACTGGAAAGCAAAGCAACATTTACTTTGAAGGATCTTATTTTGCTCAGAAAGGTGAAGAAAAAGAGAAGCCCGTGCAGCAGCCCAAGTGCCTTCTGGTGGCTCCCTCTGATGGAAAAATATAGATATAGTGGATCTTTTCTGAAATTGTGTCTTTCCAAGAACTGCTATTTATGCACTGAAAAAACTGGCATTAAAAACTGTAGCATAGTTCTACTGAACTAGTCCATCATAATATGAATATTATTATTACTGACCATCATCCACTGTCAGCACTGCAGTCAGACACACAGCAAGTGAAGGTGTCATCTGTACTACACTGAGGATATTAAGAGTGACAACCACTCTGCAGATATGGACATGAACAGAAATCTCAGCGTCCCCCAGCAAGAACCACTGGCATCCCACGGTTGGACAACCAAGTTACACAGTCCTTCGATAAAAACAAATAAATAGAAAATGGAACCTGGCGTGAACGTCTCTTTCCTACCTGAAATTCAGTCTGTCAGGGGCTGCGCTTAATTAAGACTGGTGATGGCGCGGAGTGACATTCGGGGTAATTTGGAGACGAGTGCAGGGCCACTCATTAACTCACAACAAGTCCTTCCCTCAGGAGGTGCTCTGGACTCTCGCTGCCTCGTTCCCCTTTCACACCTCCACGCTGACGCCTTGGCACTCACTAATCCTTAATTATTCAGCCGATCTTTCACTCGCCCCTTCTTTACTGGTCAATTAGACGGTTCACCCTGGGAGATAAGCTAATTTAAAAGTTTCTGAAGTTCCACCTGACTGCTGCTGTGGCTGGACGGCGAAGCACGAGGGGGGCTTCGCCTGCGGCGAGGCAGTTCATGAAAAATTCGGCCCGAATCGGTTAAGAGCATCACTTTCTCAGGTAATTAAGAAGAACTGAAGGAAAAGAAGTTTCTGAATTTTCATCTCAGATAAAGAGACATTAAAGTGATCTACAAATCAGAAAATAAAATGATATGCACATAGTATTATGTAGTGTTATTTGATTAGCTGAAAATACTATCAGCCATAATCAATGTCACAAAAATTACTATATTAAATTATTATTGGGTATATGGAGTTTTTTTTTTTTTTTACACTCAAAAGACTTTCCATTCTGACAGGTTTATTTCCATTCATAAGTTCTCTCTATTACAGAATGTACTTAATTTGTATGAACTGATTGCTCAATTCACTCTGCATTGTTTCTACAGCTCTCCCTTCATCTTATCCCATCAATCAGAGCAGCTCCTCATTTTGTGTCCGGTCTCGCCTGCTTATTCCAAATAAATTTCTTCGCATCCGTCTTTCTAGACATTCAATTGTCTTTTTTTTTTTTTTTTCTTCCCCGCGATTTGTACGCATGTAATGCTAAGCACAGGATAACACACGGTTTTGCATGCATTGGCATCTGAAAAAATATTTCACTAATAAAACCAGGCGGCGAAGGGACAGCTGGAGCTGCTGCGGCTGGACACACATTTGTAACCTTCGCGGTAACAAGCACCGAGGACCCCGACTCTCCCCAGGTATGATAATGAACACCTGCACTTTGGCACAAACACTAATTGCGGGCCGCAGCCCTGAGTCAGGATGCAGCAAACGGATGAGGCAGGTAATTGTTCCAGTACGGAGTCAGCTTTCCGGCTTCCCCCCAGACTGCAGCGAAGTTATGCATAAAACAGGGAGAAAGAGATTTAGAGAGAGCGGGGACTGTGCGCACAGTTCTCCAGGGCACTTTACCTCCATTCTCCACTATTAAGTGGCCATCCTTCATCCCTCACCGAGTTTTCAAATCACGCTGTACGGAGCACGTGAATCCAGATCAGTCTCCTTTGCATACATAAATGAATTTTTATATTTTCTTTTACACGTTACTGTAAAAAAAAAAAGTCCAACCTCCTCAATCTCTTGACTCTTGAGCAGGATGTGGGTTTGTTTGAATGCCGTGCCGTCAAGGAAATAATCTAGTGAATTCCATTTTCTATGTTTACTGCAAGTGCAGTGAAAATAATGCAAAATTATTTTCACATTTCACATTTATTACCTTGAAGAGTATTGATTCAAATCTGTCTGTGCGTGTTTATACTAAGCCAATGTGCAAATTTTCTTTTATGCTTTGAAGAGCTTTCATGTGTTTTATTTAGTTTGATCTCACTGTTTACTTTTTGGTACTGTCGATAACCAAATATGCAATCATCTCTGTCTTCTCACTGTTCATCAAATTATCAGTAAATTACAATAACTTAATTCCTGTCTGAAATAATTACACATCCACTACAATGCATGCACTTCGTCTTTACAAAACCTTCTTCATTTGTCAGGGTAGGAACAAAAGACCTCTCAATGGCAAGTACAGTTTAAACGTCTGGATTTTTCAATGACGATCTCTGTTCAAAAACAATTTTAGTCTAGGACTAATCTTAATTTAAATGTGTTACACTAAATAAATGTAACAATTTATTAAATATCAAAATATTGATTGATATTTGTGATATAGTAAAATGCACCATCATTGCAGAGGAGGCCAGACAGGACCAAAACCAAAGTGGAACAGAACAGACAAAATGAAGATCTGATGGTGCGATGTTGGGTCTCTTTGTCTGTTACCTGCTCTCTGAGTGCCTGCAGTGCCAGTTCGTGCCCCTTCTGTTGACTCTGAAGCTGTTCCCTCAGCTCAGCGGCACTCTACAGCAAACACAGGAATAAAGAAATAAAACCAAAAAAAGCACAGCCAGATTCTCCCCATGGCCGACACTGACAGATCCGGCTGGAGACAGGGGTACCATAAATTGAAGACCGCTCCCAACTGCGGCCTTTAGCGCCCCGCCCCCCACTGCAGCCCTCCGGGTGTGTATTATTGCGCAACGATCGATGGCCGATATCTACATCAGCCTCTCCCCGGCAGGGGATCTATGGGCCAGTCGTCTCACCGGGGCTTAATGAGCCGTTACAGGCCAGTCTCACCTGATTAGCAGACATCAGGTCTCCCTGCAGTTTCTGGATGCGGACGTTCATGGATTTTAGCTCTTCTTCCTTTTTCTGCTGGATCTCATCGATCTTGGTCCTTAGACGCAAAACAGGACATCAATTCCTCACACCCCGCTACCGAGGCCACACAAACACACGGCAATCCAGAGGTAAAATGTAACCATGATATTTCCTATACTTCCCTATAAAACCCTAAATATATCTTTTTTTTCTCCACCTATAAATAAAGAGGAGGCGATATATTAATTTGTCTTTCATCGTTACAGTGAACAACAGCAATCTATAATAAAAAAAATGTGGCTCTTAGCATATGTACTGCAGGAAATGAAACACATTCTGAAAAACTGCAGCATAAGGTAGACGGGGCGTACCTTTTTACGCTGTGGGAGCTGAGAGAATAGAAAACAGAGTGAGAGAAGCTCACCTGCTGTCATTGTAGAGAGCCTCTTTCTCGCTCTGCAGGCGCAGGAAGCTGTAAAGGAAGAGCAGGGAAGCTCACTGACACTGTAAAGGAGATAAAGCGCAGAGTCGCTCCGAGCAGGAAGCCGTGGCCCTGCGGGGTTGAGAGGGGCCTGCACTGGGGAAGCGGGACAGCGACAGACGGCACATGTCATTACTCCCCCCTGATAAACATCCACGGACTCCTTCTTCACAGCCAGAACGGGAAATCACACTCTTACAGGCCACAGGCCGGCCTGTCTCGTGTGGTCTGTCAGTGAAGATATGTTACGAGTCAAGCGGAGATGATTCCCCCCCTCTTCCCCGCAGAGATGTCACCACACACAGAAGTGATGAAAAATAGGAAGAGAAGCAAAGGTGAAGCAATAGGGAGAAAGGTGAGCATAAAACATGAGTGTGTTGATACCTAAATGATATCTTTACTCAGAGGACGCATTCACCAAACCGTTCGTCCAATTACAGCCCGCAGGGGTCATTTTTACGTCATAAAAGGACCTTCATCTGGCCGCCAGACAAAATAATGATTTTCAGATTGATGGTGTAAATTATCTCAGAAACGATTCCTCGTCTCATCTAATGATATGAGCGTCAAAGGGCCGAGCGCCATATTCGGGGTGAGTGAAAGGCACCTATGAGACAAGGCGGCTCATTACTCACCTCTCTTGCTTCTTCTTCAATTTGTCAGAGAGCTAGAAGGCAAATAAGACAAACACTTCTGTACTGACACCATTCATCCAAAGTTGTCTTACATGTGTGTTACACATTGTAATCACATTTTTCTAAGGCGAACCAATGTTCGTGCTGGTTAACAGAAGATTCAGGAGGATACGGTATCAGCTTAATATAATGTATATCGCAATCTATGGGCGCTTTAACATACAGGCTTTAGTCCGTTAGAACTAAAGTGCATTTGCCCCATTCTAGATGCGATTCCAAAAGATGACAACATATAATGCGATATGACACAAACATTAAGTAGTCCACAATAGAAGATCTACTTCCGAAGCAAAAAGAAAATGATGGCCAACGCATCTGTACTAAGGTGTGAATGCACCCTATATAATCTATACAAGTGCTATTTTGGTGGTGAAGACACCATCTGATATCTCACAATCTGATTTATACTGTTTTACTGATCTCTACCTGAAATCAGCTTCTCCAATCATTCACTCTTAACAGGTCTAGATCGTTTAAGGCCAGTCGTGCATGTCCTTACACTGCAATGATCACAAAACCAAACTGCTAGTTACCTTGACCAGCTCCTCCTGTAGGTTGACCATTTCTGTCTGTTTTGATAACTGGTGTGAGAAGGGAAAAAAAAAAACTGACCGCATGACTAACGCATGTCCCAGTTCTGCATTCCCCATGTGCCTTGTTATCAGAATTTTTCATTATGATGTAACCCCGCATGGTCGGTTTCACTACAACTTTCTTACCTCGAGCGCCTGGAGCTGTGCTTTGAGCAGCAGCTTCTCCTCCACCTCAGTGTGCAGGTTCAGTTCCACCTCTGTACAGAGCAGAAAGCCACAGAGAGCACACACACACACACACACACACACACACCCCATTTACTAGCCAGCCAAACACAGAACATCAGAACAAGGAGCCCAGTCTCCCTCTACTGGCTCCACCTTCACCTGCTTTTAGACGCCACTCACCGCTCAGCTCATTCACCCGCTGTTCCAGTTTGGCACATTTGGCTTCTGCCTGCAGAGGAAAAGAAATTAACTCAGTTAATGATGAACAACCAAATTCACTATGACAAAATGTCAAGGACATTCTGTCAACATTATGTTTGAAGCTATTCATTAGGTCCCCTATCATGAAAATGTGACTTTGTGCGATTATTTAATGGTCAGATCTCTCTTATGACCTGTGAATTTCTTTGAATTCCCGAACACTATAGGCCGCTCTCCTCCTCGTCCCGCCTCTCTCCTCCTCATTAACATTTAAAGCTACAGACACCGAAACGCATCCTGCAGAACTCTTATTGTGGGAGTGAATCTGAATGTAATTCTGCATCAAATACAGTATTAGGGGACCACTAAAAGCAAAGAAACATGTCTGAGGAAATATAAATGAAATAGAATTAAATTTGACTGAGTAAAAGTGAAGTGAAAACACTGCAGCACAGCACATGGCGACACAACGAAATGTCTCATGTGCTTTTAACCATCACTCTTGGTGAGCAGTGGGCAGCCATGACAGGCACCCACGGAGCAGTGTGTGGGCACAGTGGGGCTCAGTGGCACCTTGGCGGTTCGTGATTCAAACCGGCCACGGGTCCATTTCATAGAAAATAGATAATACATTAGTAATTACAGTTTTCTAATTTCTGAATAACTGTTCACCAGGTAATATTAGGACAGTGTGTGATGCTCTACACCGCCCCACTGCAGCACACACACGATCACCGTCACCGAACGGCAATTCAATAATCAGCCGACACACCCACTTCACTCACCACGCCTGAGCACAACCTGATCACACCCCACACTCCGGTGCACCTGCTAGTGAGTGTCCAAACTTCGCTGTGTAAACCACTGTTATGTGTCTTCATGTAGACGTTGCAGAGTAGAGAACTTTGACCTGCCTTGTTTTCTCCTGCGAACTTAAGAGACGCCCACAGTCCTGTGCATTTTCTGTTTGGAGTTTCTCAATAAAAACTGCACTTGAGTCCTTCGCTCACTCCCCTTGGCATTACACAGTGGAATTATTAGTGTCCCAAATATGGCCTAAATATCCAACCATTCATGTGTCACTGAACCTTGACTGTCGGGTTTAGAGGCGCAAACTGCTATACTGGAGTTCCTACTAAAGTAGCCAGTCACCGCATGACTTGCATAAAAACTGTTTTGATGGAGTATATAGCTGCAGACACCATCAAGGTTTATTGCGTAATTACCTGTTCCACCCTGCCAGCCCCAGGCCCTGCTGCAGTGTCCTCCGCGCCGGCGCTGACGTCACAGTGCGGCTGCACCCCGTTACGGTCAACCCCCCCATCCATCACGGCACCGTCAGTGTCTGTGACCTCCACCGCCCGCGGGCTCGTGCTTTCATTCTCACTGCGCTCCTGAAGTGCTGGGAAAACAACAGGACAAATGAGCAAATCACAGCCTGGTGTCCATGATAAAATACCTGCTGCACCGCAGGCACAAATGTCTGTCCTACAGCAGAGCTGTTGCAACTAAACCTGAACAAACTAACGACTGGATATCAAACTTTCACATTTAATTGCATCTCAGCCAGGAGACAAACATTTTTTTTTAAAGGCTAGTGATAATAGCAACGTGGTCTTATATATTGCACGTCAAATTTCAAATGATCGCTAAAACCCAAATGCACTAAAAATATGGGGCTTGTACGTGGATCTGCAACGGAGCACCCATGAATATTTTAAATTGCATTTACAAGCATTATTACTATGCCACCGGCTGGAACAACACAAACATTACAGCCGGGTGACGTTGAACTGTCTCATTGCACATCTCACACCAGCCTTTGGTGTGTGTTTTATTGTGTGAATTTAACAACATATTCTAGCACCAGCATTATTTCCTTTTTTCATTTTAATTTTCCAACTTCATGCTAAAATGATGTAAATCAATTATTTGTTTCAAATGACAGGTAATCACACAGCAGAACAAAAGTCACACAGTTTTTCTTTCAATTCATGAAAAGAGAGAAAACAAGCGAAAAAACTGAAAACACCAAAAAATGAAATGCACAGACCACCTAATTTCTTCTTCTAAGTTTACACGGTGCACTGTCTACACATTTCGTCTGAACAGGTTAGTCATCGCATTGCAGTGGCCAAGTACCTGCCAGCTTCTTCTGCAGGACCGAGTTTTCCGCCTGAAGGCGCAGCAGCTCGCCATCTACTGGGCTGGATGGAGAAGGACAGGGGGCTGGAGGCTGCAGAACTTTCCCCTCCTTCAGGACCTTGTTCTCCCCCTCTAGCTGCTCGATCTGGGAACAAAGCTAGAAGCAAAAACAAAGAAACATAAAATATCACATCAATATGATACGATGAGATAAATATGTTTTAGAACAGACACGGTGATAACTTTCTAATCTAAATAACGCAAGGATGACTAGCATTTCTTTTTAAAGGTGCATTTATTAAATAAATGTGTTTTTGATGCTTGTACTCGGGTGATGGGGGCTGTAGGAAGTTGTTGAACGGTGATGTGTTAATGTGGAGGGTAGCAGGGGAGGAGGGTAGATCCAGCACCTTGGACAGCTCCTGCATCAAGGTGCTGTTCTGCAGTCTGAAGTCGTCCTCCTGGCTGTGCAGCTTCCCCTGGAGCATCTCATTTTCGCTGAGCAACGCATCCACCTCCTGCGTGCACACAGCGCAAACAGACAAAGCACAGAGGCCGAGGTTACGGACGAGTCTCAGAACCACGACCGGTCAGCCTCTCCTGAGCATACCTCCATGATACAGCCTCCACACAGACATTCAACAACGAATACACCAAACTAAGATGGGCCATCCGTCTACACGGTTACACAGGCTACCGACATCACACCAGACACTCAAGAAAAAGAACCCGTGTCGATTTCCACCCATCCAAACATATACAGAAACCACAATAATTCAAGCGCACAAAAAAGATACTGACGTCTGCCCATGAGTTTATACAAATATGCAACAAATGCATACATTGTGTACACATAAAAACAAAAAGGTCAGTCATAATCCCAGGGTCACATAAACTTAACCCAGAACCAGACTGCTGACCTTTAAGGTCCACTAAGCAAATCTGAAGGTTCACACAAGAAATGTCAGATTTAACTGCAACTTTAAAACGTTCATCACATAATTGCCAAAAAATATATATTAACTAACGCCATAATTTAGACATCTTCAAAAACTCTTAAAAGCAATCTTACCTGAGCCTTCTTACTCTTATTCAGTGCCTATTAGTAAAAAAATGAAAATCAAATTAGTTTGGAAATAGATCATGATGAATTTAAACAGGCATACTGCATTCCGGGGAAAAACCCAGAGGAGATGGCATCAGAGTTGATTTGATCAGCAAATTGGCCCAATCTGACCCATTTGTCTGGGAGACATGCAAAAAAAAAAAAGATAATTCAATATTTTGAGGTCTGCATGCCCTCAAAACAAGTCAGCCCTCAAACAGGAAGTGTGTCAGATCCAAAGCAGCCTGAGCATTCACACACTTTAAGCAGAACCACACACACACACCAATTACTCATTGGATCCATTATTTATTAGAACGGATCAGCTGCCATTTCGTACCGCCATGGAAATTGTTACCTTCTGTGCTTTGATGTAATCCTTCTCCAATGTGAGCGTCTTCTGACGAACATTGCTGAGCTCTGCACAGCCAAAAAAACAACAACATACACACTGTGTTAATAGAAACGAAATGAATAACGCTGAATATTTAACATTACTATCCTGAAGTTCAAATTGTAACACGTGGAGACTACAGTGCAGCTGTAATCCTTCTGACCAGATTTTGGAGGTGTGGACCACGTTGTACCGTGAGAGACTTTTCAGGTCCAAGGTAGGCTGAGTCATTAAATGGAGGGTTAGCTGCTCACCTGCAGTGTTCTTGCGCAGGTCATCCGAAAGCTGGTAGTTCTGTGTCCTCAACTCCAACAGCTGAGCCTGCACAGACACATTTAACACGTGACTCTGGCATTCCTTCATAACACAGTGTTAGATCAGCCGCGCCTAAAATCGGGTAACTATTAAATAATTACCATGTAATAATACCGCGGGTAACAGATCTGTGCAGTTCTGGTACCAGATTACACTCTCGAGTTCAGATCGGCGGCGCCAACACACACGGGGCACCGCTAGCCCGGATGGGCCGGCTGTTAGCTGCCATGCCAAGACGCGTAAACAACGGGCAAATATCCACACACGCCGACCAACGTTCTCCGACTAAACAGGCGAGACGGGGCTCAGCTCGGCGGGCAAGACGCAGCGGACGACGTGACGAACGTTGAACGAGGGCGGCCGTGAGCACCTGAAACGTATTTCCGCTGCCTGTAGCAATGCCCGCTAGCGGCTGCTCAATGACGCCCGCGGGTGTCTGCTAGAGCGGATGAGACCCGCATCGCGGCCACGCCTGAACTCGAACGAATGGCGTCGCAATTTGAGCCAGGAAATTAACACATTTACACCTTCATAGTTAGCGTATACGCCCAGCGCTAGCCGGAGCTAGTTAGCTCGACGCTAGCTGCTAGCTAGGCGCCTGGCCGGTCACCCCCCTTCTCCGTTCAGCCAACACCGGGCATTCTGGCCCGTTCTTCACGGGCTTCCCGTTCTCCCGCGCCGCAGAACACGCGTCCGCCTCGCGCACTTCGCGGAGCACGGCCCGTGGGCTTCGGACAAGCCGACCTGCATTCGGTGGAACTCCTCTTCTGACAGAGCCTGCGCCATCTTCACGCTGGGCGCTCGGCAAGGAGGGCTGCCGAGCCCACTGGTGCTCTCGGTCGGCGTCGAGTCCGGCTGAGGGGAGGATCCGAGAAAAAGACGTCTGTGAAGACGAGCAGCCGGACCATCAGCGGCCAGAACCTTCCACCGACAATGTTGACACTGGAGGCGAGTGTCTGCGCTACAGGTGGCGCAGTAGCAGCACCTGCCCTCTAGATGGAGCAAGAATCTTCCAAAAACCATCCGAGAACCTTAAGAGAACGTTTGAAAATGTTTACAGCATTTATCAGGCGCCCTTATCCAGAGCGACTTACAATCAGTAGTTACAGGGACAGTCCCCCCCCTGGAGACACTCACGGTTAAGTGTCTTGCTCAGGGACACAATGGTAGTAAGTGGGGTTTGAACCTGGGTCTTCTGGTCCACCAGCGAGTGTGTTACCCACTAGCCTGCTACCACCCATACATTTACATGTTTGGAAAAACGTCCACAAAACTTTCCATTTCATACATATTTGTTGAGTTTTGACACTTGCTCCGTGTGAGTTTTGTAACCCCATAGTTCTGGGGGCACGTTAACCCATAAAACTGTATTGATTCGTCCAGGCAGAATCCGAGAAGGGGTACAAGATGTAACTGATTTGTCTTTTTTTTTGCTCAGGACGTGCATATTATTATCCTCTTTGAAGTGAGAAATTTAAAAGAAGTGCATCTATATATTATATTACCTGTTACTAGTGTTACTATTTTCAACTATTATTACGGTTGTTGTTATTACCTAATTAATTACATATATTGTTACATGTTTGTTTTTGCTATTACTATTCCGTTTTTAAGGTATCTAATAATGAAAGTAAATAATGAATTGAAATTCATTATAAGTAGAGACACTTATTTATGCATTTGATTACAGTGTTTATTTGAGGTTTGAAAAACTGCCAGTTCTCTGCTGTTCTTTTCAGTGTTGGAAACTGAATCATAATTAACACATTTATTGGCCCATTTTATTCCACTGTTGTCCCGGAGGAGAGCACAGATCTATTTTCAGAACTATATGTTTCTTTCTGAATCCACTGTTGGGGATTTTGCTGTATGTGGAACCTCATCTTGAAAAGAACATTTCCACGCTTTAAGAACTGACCAACAGAAGGACGCCTCACTGGTGTCATGTGAGCTGTCTACATGTGAACACGTGGACCGCAGGGCCTTCCAAAGATCCCTCAGCAGGAGCTCCACAACAAAGAGATCCTCACATACCTCCTCATATCATGAGTTTTCAATCCCTCCTCACACACTCATACAATGGGCGGCTCATGATTGAACAATGTTCTGTCTATTCAATCCCCATAGTTTGTTTAAGTATTTGCATAATGTGCTCTCTGTAAGCAAGATACCTTTATGCTATTAGCGTGGTAGTAGCTTAGTGGGTAAAACACTCGACTATGGACCAGAAGGTTCAAATCCCACTTAATACCATTGTGTCCCTGAGCAAGGGGAGGACTGTCCCTGTAACTGATTGTAAGTCGCTCTGGATAATGGCGTCTGATAAATGCTGTAAATGTAAATGTAAATGCTATTTTGTCAAGAAATACCAGTTCACTGCCTACAGGAGAACTGATAGCTGCGAGCAGAATGATGCAAAATAATGCAAAATAAGGGCATTAAAGCAGCAAAGCTAACATTACATTTACATTAGATTTATCAGATGCCATCGACTGTCAACTTGGAGCAACTTTGGGTATCAGTGGCTTGCTTAGGACACAGTGGAAGTAAGTGGGATTCGAACCTGGGTTACCCACTAGGCTACTCCCACCCAGCTAACAAAAATGACAGTTATATTTCACATGCAGACGTCAAATGACATCACCGTCACCATGTCTCTTCAGTGCTTTAGATAGAAACTGTCCAACAATAAATCAGGCAGAGTTCGCTGTATATGCAGAATAGCATAAGCATAGCATAGCATATGCAGTGGATTGCCTAGCTGGTAAGGAAACAGACCCGTAATCAGAAGGTTGCCGGTTCGACTCCCAATCCGCCACGGTGCCATATACGGAATTATCAATACACAAAATTAATGAACATCTTCATTCTTTAAATGCTTTCAGAGCAATAGTAATACTAGAAAAGGTCTTCTCTGCCTCGGTCATAAGGACATCGATTTCCACATCTTACGTTTCTTCATGTTGCAAAGCTTTGGGGTGCGGTCATGTAAATTATGGTTGTTTGAGCCGCCAGATTTCTCAAGACAAACGTGTGCTACACATGGAGCGGCACAGGTACACTTGTTTCATGAATTACATGTGAAACTTGCCATACTGTGATTTTTCCACCTTAATAATCGAATGGGTAAGTGAAGTCCAGTCAGAGCATATGGGACACAGGTTCACTTTTAGGGGGTATGATCACTTGAATCCCTCTCTTGTTGTTCTTTTTCAATAAATGTTGCAAATAATCCAAAAAATATCAATATGATATACATAATATAATATATATATATAAATATGCCATTAACCCTCTCTGATTCATGTTTTCATTTCTGTGCATTATTTTGTATATTCTACTCACAGTTGTACATTTCAGTTGCAGATTTCATGCCCAGATATGATCAAGTGATCATTGTGGGAGATTTTAATATTCATGTGTGTTGCCCGGACAAGCCCATGGTCAAGGACTTTCTAAATCTACTTGAATTCCTTTAATCTAGAACAATCTGTAAAAGTGCCCACTCAGGAACAGGGCCGTACACTGCAGTTGTTTTAACACGTGTGATATCAGTAGGTAACCTGGAAATTGGAGACGCGGGTTTCTCAGATCGTAAGCCTGTTTTATTAGATTTTACTCCCGTTGTTCAACACATGAAGCCGTGTTTTCTGCTCGGCTCCGCCGTGTTTTTAAAACCGTTATCAGAGGGTGGTGAAGGTGGCTAGAAATAAATTCTATTCTAACCTAATATCTAGTAATTCCCATAACCCCTGCCTACTTTTTAACATACTAAATTCCATTCTTAACTCTCAGGAACCTGAGGCATTAAAGGCCTCTGCTGAATTGTTTTATGGAAATAGTGGAACGCATTAAGGCCCAGATCATGCCTCCTCTTGGCCACCAATTGATTGCACCAACAAATATTACCGTGTTTGACCAATTGGAGCCCGTCTCTCTCTCTCATATGTAGAGCAACTTATTTCTGAAATGAAACATTCAGTTTCCTTCTTAGAAGTTATTCAAACTCACCTTTTAAAAGAGGTATGGTTAAAAGCAGAAGACACATTTTGTTGTGTCAACATGTGCTGTTCTTCACTTTCTCACTGTCACTTTAAGAAGCTTGTGATGGAAGTGGATGTGATGACAAAGACATGGTAGAGATAAGGCGCCCCAAATAGAACAGTTGCAGAGCGCGGTTTCCCTTGTTAGAGCTAACCTGGTTTAGAAATGGCCTTCAGCACAGCGCATAATTACATCCACTAGAAAACACAAAATGCACAGTAGCACCATCACTAGGACAGAAACATCATATTTGTATATTTCGACAGCTCTACCGCAAATGCTTTCATCTGTGATGAAGGAAAGCGTGTGGCTGGTGGTTCACCCTCATTTGCATTCAGCAGAGGACACCCAGTTGTGTTAGCGGTACTGCACCATAGTCGAAGGAAAGGAGAGAACCCAAAATGACTGCAAATACTGCAAAAAACAAACATAAAGAAATAAGCTTTGGGACACAAGGAATGGAAAGTTCACACAACCACATCTGAAATACATGAACACTGAGACCATTTAGACAACACCAAGACCCTGAGTTTTACCAACTCAGACCAAAACTTACGAGCACCTTACCCACATGCACAGTACAAGAAGAAATGCTTTCACCCGGAACATTCCTTTAAAGGAAGGGAATCAGGAGGGGTGTCGTTGCCTGCACTCGGTGACCTGGAAGTGGTTGACCTGGGTTGACCTGGGAAAAAGGGGGCTGAATGGTGTGTTGTTTACTTGAGACATGTGGATGGTAGACTCATTCTGTGAGGCCCAGAAATTTCCATTTAGTTATGAAAAAGGTGTCACACTATTTTTTAAAAAAGGTGAACATGGGTATTACGTGTCCTTGAGCTTGAGGGGCAGTGGCGGCCAAGCGGTTAAGGAAGCAGCCCCGTAATCAGAAAAGTAAAAAAGTAAAGTGAAGTGATTGTCACACGTGATACACAGCAGCACAGCACACGGTGCTGCACAGAAGGTTGCCAGTTCGAATCCCGATCCACCAAGGTGCCACTGAGCAAAGCACCGTCCCCGCACACTGCTCCCCGGACGCCTGTCATGGCTGCCCACTGCTCACTCAGGGTGATGGGTTAAATGCAGAGGACAAATTTCAATGTGTGCACCGTGTGCTGTGCTACTGTGTATCACATGTGACAATCACTTCACTTTAAATAAATCGAGAAAGAAAAGTTGCATTTGCATTCACTTCACTTCAAACATTTTTATTACTCCATCATTAAAGATGGCAAAATGGCATAGATTAGTCCATGTGTTACAATAAACTTTTTTGTATTTGGAGCAGTTCTGTGGAGAACCAATGGTTTTCATTTAGTCAATTTGCTCGACTTCTCACTGTGAGTCACACCCATTGCGTGGCTATTCGCTGAAGCCCAATTCAATTACGGAATTGATGGAAGGCCTCAACTAAAAAGAAAGTTTTTCAGTTTTTATTCTGTGGCTCCAGCAAGGCACAATGAAGATCTGACAAGATGGCAGCCCCCATGCAGGCTGCTAAAAACTTATTTTTAGTTGAGGCCTTCCATCTAAGCATCGCTGGTGCTTATAATTAATCAATTGTACCACAGTTTAATGACAGTAGTACAGATTTATATATTGTAGCGAACAGGAGTGGCATTCACCCAAAGATTATAACACTCCCTCTGCCTGCTCCAATTACTGCCCACTACCAGGCAACAGCCCACTAAATCCCCCAACACTCACCCTAACAGTGCGGCCCTTATGCAAATCAGGCCAGCCCTGTTGCCTGCCAACTCTACAATATATTTATGTATTTCATTGATTCACTGATTGTAACATGGAAACACGTTGTAAGTCGCTCTGGATAAGGGCGTCTGCCAAATGCCTTAAAAATGTAAATGTAAATGTATTTGGTCGGGGGGAAAATCTGCTCCGTTTTTGGAACAAGGACTATTCTGAACTCTCAGGTGAGCTGACAGAGAAGCTCCGTCTAACTCATATCACCACTACATTTATTATAATAATAATATGACAAACTATTTACTACAGGAGGACACATTTTGTTGTGTGCAAAGTTTGCTGTGTTGCTGTGTTTCACACTGACAATCATGTCGCTTTCAATAAAGAATTATAGTCTTTATGTCATACTCCCTCTCTCTGTATACAATGGAGGACATTTTTCCAACATTATGTGAAATACTCAAAGAAGTCCGATTAGTGGTACACAAAATAATATTGCACAACATGCAAGCATTGTACCAACAATATAATATACTTATATTACAATGTCGAAAAAATTTCTTCTTCTTCTTGGTTAAGAATCGAATGAATCGAAAGAGTTACTTGTTTAATTATGATGCGGCATCTTTTCAAATGTAATTGCAAATCTAAAGTTTAATTATTTACTACTTTTACCAAATGTGTGAAGAATACTAATACTTCTCTAATTGTTCTTCAACAATAGTATAACAAGTACTCTGATTGGTGTGGTTCGCTGTTGTCTATTTTTTGATGAAGAAACGCATTTATTAAACACATATATATTTATTACTTCACTCTTTAAATCTGACCATTCTTTCTTACCTAAATGAATTTTGTTAAACTACACTAAACACATTACTAGAATTTCATTTAGTAATTCATTATGTGAATTACATGTGAAACTTGCCATACTGTGATTTTTCCACCCAAATAATCAAATAGATAAATGAAGTCCAGTCAAAGCATATGGGACACAGGTTCACTTTTAGGGGGTATGATCACTTGAATCCCTCTCTTATTGTTCTTTTCCAATAAATGTTGCAAATAATCCATAAAATATCAATATGATACATATAATATAAGAGATCCTCACATACCTCCTCATATAATGAGTTTTCAATGTGCTGCTCATGATTGAACAACGTCCTGTCTATTCAATCCCCAAAGTTTGTTTAAGTATTTGCATATTGTGCGCTCTGTAAGCAAAATTCTTGTTGTCAAGAAATACCAGTTCACTGCCTACTGGAGAACGGATAGCTGCAAGCACAGTTACAATAGTTTTGGATTTTTCATTAGTTTTAGTTTTTATTTCGTTTTGATTTTTTGTTTTCAAATTCAGTTAGTTTTAATTAGTTTTTAGAGACATATTTACTAGTTTTGATATTTTGAAATTGCTTAGTTTTTATTAGTTACAGTGTTAATTTTAGTTTTTTTTTTTTTTTTTTTTGTAAATTAAGATATTTGTCAGGTGCATGAATCAAAATCACCAGAATAAGTACTGTATAATTGTTGGAAAATGTATATAAGTATATAATCATGCAATCACCCTTTTTATTATATTCATGTATTCGTGTAATACCCTTTTTATATATCTCACATATATATTACAACTGTATTTAGAATGTTAACCTCTGGAAGACACCAGCTATATTAATCATTAGCCACTTGGAAGAGAAACCGTTGGACAAGTGATGAGATGTTTTGCAGGATAAGTTCGTCAGGGCGAAGTGACCAAGACCTGACGCGACCTGGGGAGACAACGAACAGATGAAGGAAGGCCATCAGATGGAGAAAGCAGGAAAACATCTACCATGTGCTCAACAATAGCAAAGCAGGAAATAAGCCTACGTGCAGACATTAATTATTATCTTATATGGTATGATTTTGTGGCGAATGTACCGCCCTGTATTCAATAAAAAGAGGAGACGCGTCAGAGACCACAGAGCTGTTGGAGGCGTGATGTAATGTGTGTCTCTGACCGTTCTCCTTGCAAGAAAAAGAACTCAAATGCTTCAATACATTTTGAAACTTGTATTCAGCGGACACACGAACACCCATCCTCAAAAATCAAAATACAGCCCTAAGTGCAATATTTGTGCAATGTTGCTTCTGAGGTCAGATACACAGTGTGCTGAGTACAAATTAACATAGCCAGTTGCACCTCAGTGGTACCTTGGCAGATCGGGATTCGAACCAGCAGCCTTCTGATTATGGGGCCGCTTCCTTAACCACTAGGCCACAACTGCCCCACAGGCACACATGAACAGAAAAACAAACATGCATGGCAACCAGGAGTCCCAGGGAGCTCAATCTTTTTCTTACAGGAATCCCAAGGGAAAAATCATGAACAACCTGACAACCTTTGCATTATGAATGAATGAACGAATTCAGCTTTTTGAAATTTATGTGTGTGTGTGTGTGTGTGTGTGTATAAACAGAAATGGGTGAACTTCAGTCAAGCAACAATTTGTTGTTGATCTTGAGGAAAACGCGCTGCTCAAGAGATGTTTCTAAGGCCAGATGACAACAGTCCACACACAGAGAAGATGCGCACCACAAAGGCTTGTGAGGCAGGGGCACTAACAAGGTCCAATGCCACAGGGGCCAGAACTGCAGTGGTGTCTCATTAAAGACACCGTGTTTGACATCGTCAACATACTTATTTATTTCAGTCACCAGACTATTGGTCACATCAGGCTGATTTGTCAGCGACACGTTGACCTCCATCCTGGATGCAAGAAAGTGGTATTTCTGTAGGACAGCAGAAGGGGAACTTGCTGGAGATTGACTGGTCCTTGCAGTGGCAACATCATCCTGAGAAGCAGTAGCTAGGTTATACTGAGCAGCAGCCAGGTTTTGCTCAAAAGACTGAGCTGCCCTCCTCAGTGGCACTGTGTCTGGTGTTTGAAGAACCAGTGAAACACTTGGATCCATTACGCAGGCCGCAGGCAGTCTCTCAAAGACTTCAGCAGCACTTGTGCTCACTGCTTTCCAGCAGTAGTGGTCAGCAGGTGTGCCTCGAGGTTGAGCAGGCATGGCACTACTTGTGAGAGTGACCGGCTGTCATTCAGTCAAAGTCAATTCAAAGTCAGCTTTATTGTCAATTCTGCCACATGTACAGGACATGCAGAGAATTGAAATTACGTTACTCTCAGACCCATACAAGTAACATTAAATACAAAGCAGTAACATTGAATACAAAGGTATAAATACAATTTAAAAAAAATCACAATATACAAATTTTAAAACACCATATACAAATAATGGCACATGGTGGAGAGTGCAAAACCATGTAGTGCAACAGAGGCTTACCTTGTCACTTTAAACTTATTTAAGTGACAAGGTATATAGTCTTAATGTCATATACTCCTTCTCTCTGTATCTAATGGAGGAATTTTTTTCAAGATTATGTGAAATACTCAAGTTAATAAAATTACCGGTATAGCTATTAATACTATACATGCAAGTAATGTAGATACTACTAAATTCATTTAGAATACAATTTCGAAAAAATCTATTTTTTTTTATAAACAAATTAAGCGATGATATCTTTTCGAGTTCTTTGCTAAATTATGATAGGCCATATTTTAAAATGTAATTGTAAATCTAAATAGTTTAAATATTTACCTATTTTACCACATGTGTAAAGAATACGAATACTTCTCTGATTGTTCTTCAACAATGGAATAACAAGTACTCTGATTGGTGTGGTTAACAGTTGTCTATTTCTGATGAAGAAACACATTTATATGTGTGTGTGTGTGTGTGTGTGTGTGTGTTACTTCACTCTTCAAATATGACCATTCTTTCTTACCTAAATGAATTTTGTTAAACTAAGCTAAACACACTACCAGAATTTCATTTAGACCTGCTAAATTCACTTTTTTCACTTTATTTATTTTACTTAACTTTATTTTGCAGATGCTTTTATCCAAAGTGGATACAAGAGGAAGACACCAGCAATTCTCGTTCGATTTCTATAGAATTTTTAGTTTACAAAACTAAGAGCCCTGATAAGGCCTAACTTGTCAGCAAAGAGCATGCTCAGAGATTGTTCAGTGCCAGACGAAGAAGTGTGTGTGTGTGTGTGTGTGTGTGTGTGTGTGTGTGTGTGTGTGTGTGTGTGTGTGTGCAAAAAACAACAACAACAACAGAAAAAGAAAAAATTATAATGTGTGTGTGTGCAGGCGCGCAAACATATATATATGTGCAAAAAACAACAACAACATTTATTTCTTATATAGCCCAAACTCACATGCAGTATGTCTCAATGGGCTTTGACAGGCCCTATGTGTGTGTGTGCGCCGCAAACATACATATATATAATATATATAATATATATATATATATATATATATATATATATGTGTGTGTGTGTGTGTATATGTATGTGTGTGTGTATATATATATATATGTGTATATGTGTGTGTGTGTATATATATATATATATATATATATATATATATATATGTATATGTGTGTGTGTGTGCAAAAAACAACAACAACAACAACAACATTTATTTCTTATATAGCCCAAAATCACATGCAATATGTCTCAATGGGCTTTGACAGGCCCTGTGTGTGTGTGTGTGCGCAAACATATATATATATGTGTGTGTGTGTGTGTGTGTGTGCGCAAAAAACAACAACAACATTAATTTCTTATATAGCCCAAAATCACATGCAGTATGTCTCAATGGGCTTTGACAGGCCCTACAGTTGACACCCCCCACACTTGACCCTTCTGCACACAAGGAAAAACTCCACACAAAAAAACTCTAGGAGAGAGAAAAAAAAAGAAAGGAAGAAACCTTGGGAAGGAGTGATACAGAGAGGGACCACCTTCCAGGGTAGAGTGAGCCTGCAAATGGTGTCAGTGCAGGGTTGGATATGATATAATGATAAGTCCTACGGTTGTAGGGTTGGAGAAGTCCAGGATGTAGTCAGTGTCATGGTCTAGATTACGTGTCCATAATGATGTTACTGGTCCATTTGAAGATCCCTGAAGCTGTAGTTGTAACGTTGGTGGTGGCTGTGGAGACCCTCTGGTTTGTTTCATGGTATGTCCTTGTTCAGCAGTTGTCAGGAACCAGGATTTATTTGCTGGTCTCTTCACTGGGGTCTGCCAGTAGTCTGGGTGCTTGATTGCGTGTCTCGGAGAAAAACAAACAGAAGCAGCGGCAGACGGTTGCACTGTACCCCGATACTGAGATATGTGGTTATTGGTACCAGTAGTGACCCCGCACCCATTGATCGAAGGGGGCGTGGCGTTTCGTAAAGAACTTAAAAGTTCACTCAGGTATTGCGGGGCGAGACCATTTAGAGCTTTATAGGTCAAAAGTAGGATTTTGTAGTCAATCCTAAATTTGATGGGTAACCAGTGCAGTGATTGTAAGACTGGGGTGATGTGGTCAAAACATGCACATGTACGCATGTGCGTGTGTAAGTGTTAGATTTGTCTGAAATACTTTCTGAATAAAAGGGTTTTCACCTTCTTCTTAAAAGTGGTGGTTGTCTCGACTAGTCGAATGGAGGAGGGCAGGTTGTTCCACCAGCCAGGGACAACAACTCATTACTACACAAGTGTAATACTTCTCTGATTGTTCTTATACAATGGAATAACAAGTACTCTGATTGGTGTGGTTCGCAGTTGTCTATGTGTGTGTATTACTTCACTCTTCAAATCTGACCATTCTTTCTTACCTAAATGAATTTTGTTAAATTAAGATAAACTCATTTAGACCTGCTAAACTCATTACTACACAAGTGTTTACACCATCTGGGCATTGGTGACCTAGCGGTTAAGGAAGCGGCACCTTAATCTGAAGGTTGCCGGTTCGAATCCTGAACCGCCAAGGTGCCACTGAGCAAAGCACCATCCCCACACACTGCTCCTGTCATGGCTCCCCACTGCTCACTAAGGGTGATGTGTTAAATGCAGAGGACACATTTCAATGTGTGCTGTGCTGCTGTGTATTATCAATTCTTTAAGTGCTTTCAGTGCAATAGTAATTCTAGAAAATATCTTCTCCACCTCAGTCTTAAGGACATCTTACCATGAGCTTGTCTGGGCAACACACATGAATATTAAAATCTCCATGTTGCAAAGTTTTGGGTTGATGTAAATTATGTTTTTTTGAGCTGCTGGATTTCTCAAGACGAACGTGTGCTACACATGGATTGGCACAGGTACACTTCTTTCATTAATTAATTACATGTGAAACTTGCCATACTGTGATTTTTCCACCTTAATAATCGAATGGATAAGTGAAGTCCAGTCAGAGCATATGGGAGACAGGTTCACTTTTAGGGGGTATGATCACTTTAATCCCTCTATTATTGTTCTTTTTCAATAAATGTTGCAAATAATCCATAAAATATCAATATGATATACATAATTTGGGCCTGTCATAATGATAGACCATTTACTATTGTGCTGGGAACGCGTTTTTGGCTCCCTGAGGCTAAGCGCTGAAGATAACTACCCGAAAATCGAGGCCAAAGGCCTCGCCGAGTTGTACGATCTGAGATATGGGACGAGTCGGTGCCACCAACGGGGATTTGGAAAACCCGGAAAACTGGGAAAATGCCTTACATTCAAGGCTGCCACGCAAAGACAACGCACAAGATGACATATTGTTTGCTTTGGTAGGTCGTACGGCCCGCCCACAAATTGTGTTCAAGGTGTAAAAAGTACTGTTTACTATTGTGCAGAGGAAGAGGTTTTCAGCTCCCTGTGACCAGCCGTAAAAGCTAGAGACACAGGAGTCGAGGCGAGGCCAAAGTGTGCATTTCAGCGCATACACGACTTTCATGTCGTGCGGCTTTTCGTTTCGCACAGTTTGACGTATGGCTTGGCTCGGCCGGATTTGCGGTCTGCGCGCAATTCCACAAAAAGCGTTTTCGGAACGCATTTATTATCCTAGTCCAAAATTTGACTTTTTTTAACTTTGTGTCCAGACGGTTTGACATACAAAAAAGTGTTGTCTCGTAGATCTCGTCAAGACCCACAGTTTGACATATGGTTTGTCTCTGTCTGATTTACGGATCATGCACAATTTTGGAAAAAGAAAAAAGTGTCAATGGGACACGAAACATTTATTTATTATTTATTTCAGCCTTTTTTCCACACTTAATGCGGGTGGTACCAAATCACGCACACCGGCATGCTCTATATCAAAAATTTTTACACTTTTATAAGCGATCGGACTGGGCGTAGCCGAGCTATTAACGCTCAAACAGGGTCATTTCCCATTGAAATATATTGAATGCTAATTTTAGCATTTGTAAAATGGGGCTTCTTTTAAGTGATACTGTAGCAGTACCACTTAAAAGAAGCCCATTTTACAAATGCTACCAATGCTAAAGTTCCTTCAGCCACTTTATTAGGGACGCCCTGTCCTTCTGCCACTTTATTAGGGTCGCCCGGTCCTTCGGCCACATTATTAAGACCGCCTGCTTCATCAGCCACATCATTAAGACCGCCTGGTCCTTTGGCCACTTTATTATGCTCCAAACATCACCATATTTTACGTGACGCATCTTGGCCACACCCTGTTAGCGTTTTTTGATGTTAGCATGCCAACATTAGCATGCTAACATGTAAATTTTTAAACATGCTCCAAATGTCACCAAATTTAATGTGATGCATCTTGAACACGCCCTGTTATCATTTTTGATGTTAGCATGCTAACATTAACATGCTATCTTTTCAACAAGTTCTAAACATATACAAATTTCACGTGACTGCCTGCTCCATCGGATACTTTAATAACACCGCCTGATTTCACAACTGAGACCAGCTCAGGAGGTTATGCCCGCGGTCCTATGAAAAACGCCTGGACAGGCCCATCAAAATTTCCTCTGGAATTTTCGTTTCTAGTATAATATGAATATTAAATAATATATATATAAATATGCCATTAACCCTCTCTGATTTATGTTTTCATTTCTGTGCATTATTTTGTATATTCTACTCATAGTTGCACATTTCAGTTGCACATTTCATGCCCAGATATGATCAAGTGATCATTGTGAGAGATTTTAATATTCATGTGTGTTGCCCGGACAAGCCCATGGTCAAGGACTTTCTAAATCTACTTGAATTCCTTTAATCTAGAACAATCTGCAAAAGTGCCGACTCAGGAACAGGGCCATACACTGCAGTTGTTTTAATACGTGTGACATCAGTAGGTAACCTGGAAATTGGAGATGCGGAGTTCTCAGATCGTAAGCCTGTTTTATTAGATTTACAACACATGAAGCCATGTTTTCTGCTCGGCTCCGCCGTGTTTTAAAACCCTCCACTTCTGCTCCCTTTTGCGCCTCTTTTAATTGTGACCAACCCTCGCTGTCGATTTAACTCCGCCTGCCAAGATGCTCTGGACCAGGTAGCACCACTGAAAACTCAACAGTCAAGGCCAAAATCTGAACCTTGGTTACCCTTATCCAGAGCGACTTACAATCAGTAGTTACAGGGACAGTCCCCCTGGAGCAACTTAGGGTTAAGTGTCTTGCTCAGGGACACAATGGTAGTAAGTGGGATTTGAACCCGGGTCTTCTGGTTCATAGGCGAGTGTGTTACCCACTAGGCTACTACCACCTGTCTGACTGATGTCAAGAGGTGTATGGCCTTAAATTTCCTGGATGAGAGTAACACTGAATGCTTTTTGGTAGTGGTGACCCCCGTATTGACCTAGCTGTTAAAATGGACTCAACTTTGAAAATATTGTAAAATCATGTTTTTTTTTTTGCCGCCTGACCAAACTCAAGCCAGTCTTTCCAAAACAAAATCTGGAAACAGTGATTCACGCTTTCATTACATCCTCCCTTGACTTCTGTTTTTCTCACTGGTACAAACAGGTAAGATCACATAGCCCCGATCTACAATGGCTCCCTGTCTATTTTAGAGTCCATTTAAAAAAGTTTTTTTTTTAATGTTCAGCACTTTGGTCAGCTTCTTTGTTGTGATTGCTTTATAAATAAATATGGTATGGTAAGGACATGAAGTGTGCAGAATGGAATTATGGGAAAGGGCTAAAGAAGCTTGTGTTCAGCTGGAGATAGCTTTTTCCTTTTCTCCTCTCCTCATTCAGTGCTACGAGCGTTGATATTGGTGCAGGTTCCCAGCGAGTGTTTAGTCAATGCTGAACGCTGACGAACAACGACCATCTCATGGTTGTCCCTCCTTGCATTCTGACAGATGTGCCAATGTGTTCATCTGTTAGACCTCCTTACAACTCCTCCCAATCATTTTGGTCCTTCAAGACGGATAACAGTGTGCATGATGGAAAGAGACTATGACATGGATTCTGATGTGAGGTCCACCTGCTAGGCTTCACAACTTTGAAGTGGTGTACAGAGGAAACCAATACAGGGAACGGTTCATTGGTAACACAGCACACGCCACCACTGACACACAGATGTTCTCTACCTGGGAGGATACAGAGTCATCATCCCCTGCCCAACTCCCTTCAGCTAGCTTCCACGGGGATCAACTCACGGAATAGGAAGGGCAAGGTAGAGAGGGCAGTGAAAGAGAGCTGATTGACTAACTCAAACCCCCAAACCCTTTACCTGAATTGACCTGGAGTCAGGAACAGAGTCATGCTCAAGATTGTCCCAGCTCTCGTACATCATGGGGAGAAGACTTTGGACATATTCACATTCCTGAATGATGGGTCTGATAGGTTAATGCTGCTACCTACCGCTGCAAAGTACCTAAGCCTTGAGGGCACCCAGAAGCGCTTCCGCTCCGCACCGTCCATGAAGACATCCAAGTACTTCAGGGACACACCCTCTCTTGCACATCTCGCCAATTGCCACTCCTCATAAAATACATGTATATTTACGTTTACAGCATTTATCAGACGCCCTTATCCAGAGCGACTTACAATCAGTAGTTACAGGGACAGTCCCCCCTGGAGCAACTTAGGGTTAAGTGTCTTGCTCAGGGACACAATGGTAGTAAGCGGGACTTGAACCCAGGTCTTCTGGTTCATAGGCGAGTGTGTTACCCCTAGGCTACTCAGAAAATAGCGGAAATCACTTCTATTTAGCACAGCACACCTACCCTGTTGAGAAGATCAAAGGAATGTTCCCATACTTACGCTGGATTCCCATACCCACCATAAAGGAGGCAAAGCCATCTCTACTCCTCGGTTCTAATCACCCCCACCTGCTAACACCAGTTGAGCCGGTTAGACTCAAATTCAAATTTTATTTGTCACATACACAGTCATACACGGTATGATGTGCAGTGAAATGTTTTTTGCGACTGCTACAGAAAGTTGCAAGTACATAATGAACCAATATGCAAATATTGCAAACATAACCAAATATTACACTTTCACGTCTTTAACATAAAATATGTGTAACTGGTAGGGTGAAGGTGTGCAAATGAGTTACATTTTTTTTTTTACAATGTTTAAAGAAAAGAGAAAAAGAGCCATAAAAAAAAAAAAAAAGAGCAGTAAGGTAAAAAGCGCAGAGTCATTTTGTGCAAAGTGGTTTTGTGCAAAGTGGTTTTGTGCAAAAGAGTCCGGAGTGATTGGAGGTGAAAGTGCATGAGTTCTTTGTACTGTTGTTGAGAGCTTGGACAGCCTGCGGGAAGAAGCTCCTCCTCATTCTCTCTGTGTTGGACTTCAGGGAGCGAAAGCGCTTCCCTGATCGCAGCAGAGAGAAGAGTCCATTGTTGGGGTGGGTGAGGTCTTTCACTATCTTCCTGGCCCTGGTGCAGCACCGATAGATTGAAGGTCAGGGAGCTTGGTACGGATGATTTGTTTGGCTGATCGAACCACCCTCTGTAGTGCTCGCCTGTCCTTCATGGTGCTGTTCCCGAACCAGGTTGAGATATTTCCCGTCAGGATGCTCTCTATGGTGCAGGAGTAGAAGTTCCTGAGCACCTTGGAGGGCAGTCTGAAGTCTCTCAGGCGTCTGAGGTGGTAAAGACGCTGCCGGGCCTTTTTCACCGCGGTGTTGATGTGACAGGACCATGACAGGTCCTGCGTGATGTTAACACCGAGGTAACGGAAGCTGTCCACTCTCTCCACTGGGCTCCTGTTGATGACAGGGGTCTGGTAGGTCCTCTCCTGCTTTGTACTGAAGTCCACTATTAACTCCTTTGTCTTGCTGACGTTCAGGTGGAGATTGTTCCTCTGGCACCAGTTCACCAGATTTCCAACCTCCTCCAGGTAGGCTGTCTGGTCGTTGTCAGAGATCAGGCCCACCACGACAGTGTGGTCAGCAAACTTGATGATTGTGGTGGAGTTAGTAGTGGCTGTACAGTTGTATGTGTACAGGGAGTACAGCAGGGGGCTCAAAACGCAGCCCTGGGGGGCTCCAGTGCTGAGGGTGATGGAGGTTGAGACATGTCCACCCATCCTTACTGCCTGTGGTCTCCCAGTAAGGAAGTTGGAGATCCACTGACAGAGAGATGAGCTGAGTCCCAGGTGCTCCAGCTTGGTGGTGAGTGTGAAGGGGATTATTGTGTTAAATGCTGAGACTCGGCTCAGCAGCCATACTAACCCATCTAGGCTGCACCTTTGCCCTTGACCCTGGCTCAGTTTTCATAGACCCGAAATGTCTGCTCTCAATCCCACACCCGGAGCTCTGTGTGGCCCTGGTAGCAGAGCAGTTAGCATGTGTATTCCACAGAGAGCTCACTGTGGCAATATCTCATACAGTCTTGTGGTCTGCTTCCAAACAGTGTTGACCTGGCTCACAGTCTTGTCATTACAAAGTGTTTGTGGGGGGTAGAGATTCAAGAGCTGACAGAGAAGTGTATTAGAGGTAAAAGGGAGGGAGAACTCAGAGCCGTGTTCTGCGGTACAACAGTCACCTCATCCACCTTCACTGGACTGTGGGCCGAGGAATGCAGCACCTGGCCCAGGAGTTCCAAGGTCAGCAAAGTCCCGGTGCTTCACCTACAGCACAGGATTACAGTCAGACCAAAGTCTGTGCCCTCCAGAGAGCTCAACAGCCGTCTCAGCAGTGGGAAGCCTATCTTGCCTAGAAGCCATCTGCTTAAGTTAGCTCCTGAGCTAGATGAAATCAAGGATCTGATAAAAGTGGGTGGTCAGCTAAGACGTTTTAGCGGAGTGGAGGATTCCGCCGTACACCCTATTGTCCAGCATCAGCATGCTTGTGCCGAATGTCATCGCTGGAGAGAGCAACTATCCAGCCTCAAAATGGCAGACCTTAGTGCCGTCCAACTACACAAACCAGCCTTCTTTTTCTACTGGAGTGGACCGCTGCGGACCCATGATGGTGAAGATAAGAAGGGGATTGGAGAAACATTGGGGAATCCAGTTCAAGTGTCTGACCACACAGGCATTGCACCTTGATCTTCTCTGCAGCATGGATGTGTATCTCATGGTGTTGAGGTCAAAGGTCTAGAGCGGGAACTTCAGGAAGCCTTTGTTCCTGCTCTGCAGTGACTGCCCTCCTGCCAGAAGATAAAGTTTATGTTCAATCCCCCAGCCGCCCCACACTTCGGAAGAGTGTGGGAGCGAGATGTTAGGTCCCAACACTCTCAGCCTGTTTGTTGGGGTTTACCCTGGGGAAGAGAGGGTAGCTTTCCTGTGCATTTGGGTTGGGGAATGGGTCCTGACTGTTGTTTACGCTTATGCACCAAATAACAGCTCAGAATACCCACCCTTTTTGGAGTCCCTGGGATGAGTGCTAGATAGTGCTCTGACTGGGGACTCCATTGTCCTGCTGGAGGACTTCAATGCTCACGTAGGCAATGACAGCATGACCTGGAGGGGCGTATTTGGGAGGAACGGGCCGCCAGATCTGAACACAAGTAGTGTTTCGTTATTGGACTTCTGTGCAAGCCGCAGTTTGGCCATAACAAACACCATGTTCAAACATAAAGATAAAGCCTAGGTCGCAGGTTGATGATTGACTTTGTACTCGTATCATCTGAACTGTGACCATATGTTTTGGACACTCGGGTGAAGACAGTAGTGGATCAGATGGCAGGGAGCCATCAGACTGAAGAAGGAGGCCTACAGGGCATGGAGACAGGTACCGGCCATGGAGAAAGACTGCCGATCTGCTCTTAAGAGGTTCTGGCAAACCATCCGACGCCTCCAGAGAAGAAGGCAGCAACTCGCTCACACTGTATACAGCGGGAATGGAGAGCTGCTGATGTGAAATGGGGCTGTAATCGGGCGGTGCAAGGAATACTTTGAAGAGCTCCTCAATCCCCCCAATGCACATTCCCAGGAGGAACCAGAGCCGGGATACCTGGGTATGGACTGTCCAATCTCAGGGGCAGAAGTTGCTGAGGTAGTCAGCTACACAACAGAGGATCCGTCTTGGGAATCTCATGGCTATGGATGTTGTAGGGCTGTCATGGTTGACACGTCTCTGCATCATTGCGTGTACATCAGGGTGTAAAAAAGACCATGTGGTGTGAGAGAGAAAAGAGTGTAGAAAAACTCCACACAAAGCACTGTATTCAACCACTCCAACTTGATGTTACCTGGCAGAAAGAGGCATGGCACAATAGAGGTTAAAAATGAACAGTTTCTAATTTATTTACACCGGTGAATAATTATTGTAGTTACATGTGAATATTGAATGTAAAAAGGTACCAAGATTACAGAGAAAATAAAAATAAGTAGAATGAGTAAAGAGGGAGAGAGAGAGGGAGAGAAAAAGTCATGAGAAAAATGGGAGAAGAGAAAAAGACTCAGAAGCCTTCCGGCTTCCGATGGAAACCCCCTGAGCAAGAAAGCTCAGTCCCTTTTTCCACATGTGAGCAGACCTTTACCCCTGGCCTACAGGAAGTTGTCACTGGCCTACAGGAATTTGTCACTGACCAATCAGAATTTGTTGTTTCTGATGTCACGGCCCCGGTGCCTCCCATTTGGGGAAGACAAAGAGAGTGGGCGGTCCTGACGGCTGACACTTCACACGTTGCCGTCAGACAAAAGGCATGTAAACAGAGGTGTTGAATCTTCACGCACAACTATTGACACAGGAATGTCACATATCTTCTTGTAGACGGTCGCTATGCAAATCAAAAGCATGCTCCTGTGATGTCCATTCTTACAAGGGGCAGTTCCGGTGGAGTGGCAGACTGGGTACCAGAGGGTGTGTTCCAACTAAAGGGGATCACACTCCTCAGCCTCCCTGGAAAGGTCTACTCCAAAGTACTGGTGAGGAGGGTCCGGTTGATAGTTGAATCTCGGATTGAGGAGGAGCAATGTGGTTTTTCGTCCTGGCCATGGAACTGTGGACCAGCTCTTTGTGGACCAGCTCGTGGGGCATGGGAGTTTGCCCAACCAATGCAACCTAAGGGGGGGCACTCCAGGAGTATGGGGTGGATGGCCTTTTGTTAAGGGCCATTCAGTCCCTGTACCAGAGGAGCGTGAGTTTGATCCACATAGCCCAGACCTGTTCCTGGTGAGGGTTGTCACCGGTTCTGTTCATAACCTATGTATATGTACAGAATTTCTAGGTGCAGCCTTGTCAGGAGAATCTTGTCTGTTTTTTTTTAGTGGATGATATGGTCCTAGCTTCATCAGACTCTGACCTTCAGCTCATGCTGGGTAGGTTCGCAGCCGAGTGTGAAGCGGCTGGGATGAGGATCAACACCTCCAAATGTGAGACCATGGTTCTCAACCGGAAAAGGGTGGCTTGCCTCCTGGACGCCTCCCTGGGGAGATGTCCCTGGCAGGAGGCCCCTGGGTCGACCCAGGACATGCTGGAGAAATTATATCTTGAGTCTGGTCTGGGAATGCCTTGGGGTCCTGCAGGAAGAACTGGTGGAGGTGGCTGGGGAGATGGCTGTCTCGGATTCCCTACTTGGGATGCTGCCCCCGCGACCCGGACCCAGAGGAAGAGAACTACGATGGTGACTCATACAATGTTCTGCTCATGGTGGAACACTCTTCTGTCTATTCAATCCCCAGGGTTTGTTAAAGTATTTGCATAAGGTGCGCTCCATAAGCAAAATATTTGATGTCAAGAAATACACTTTGCACACTAAAAATCTGCGATCTCATCGTCAATTATTATCATGTTGCTGTTAGCCTTACCTGTTCAGATATCTAACATGCTGACTCTTTGACTCTTGCTTTACATTACACTTACAGCATTTATCAGACGGCCTTATCCAGAGCGACTTACAGTCAGTAGTTACAGGGACATTTGGAGCAATTTAGGGATAAGTGTCTTGCTCAGGGACACAATGGTAGTAAGTGGGATTTGAACCTCAGTCTTCTGGTTCATTGGTGAGTGTGTTAACCACTAGGCTACTACCACCCATAATCCTTGTGTGGTAGTAGACAATGAGGTGTCTACACCTTTAAGGCAGGACTATGTGTGCGTACAGCTGCGGTAAGTGAGAGAATCAAGGCGAATAGGTGCTTGGGATTTGGGACTTCATATCTCTGTGAAGGTGGGAGTTAGTGATTCGCAGTGTTTCTTTGGGTGTGTCTGATTTCCACTATAGTCGGTGTCTTTATAACTGGTGTGCTGTCAGTGCAACGGGTGTGTGGCCCGGCGCGAGTCAATCATCAATCATGACGAAGACGACGAGAGCACTGGAGTTGCGAGTTGGGCTGTTGGGGCCAGGATGGCTCCGCCCATCGCGCCCATCTTTGCGAGGTCCGTGTGGACCCACGTCACTTCCACTTCCATGCAACAACGGCGGCATTCCTCCAGCGAGGAGGTGGGCAGGCTCCAGCCCGAATGGCCAGAGTACTGCCCATGGGAAGTGATCGCGCCCTGGGTCCAGGATGCCAGCAGGGTGGACGACCCTCTGGACCACCTGTGGGAGGACATGGACTACGAAAGCGGCGATGACGTGAATTGGTGGGCGGTTGGGGCCGGGATGGCTCCACCCATCGTGCCCGTCCAGGATCGTCGCGAGGTCCGTGGAGAACCACGTCACTCCCTGAGGGGCGATAACAGCAAGGAGGAACACGGCGATGCGGGGGGAAGCTGGTGGAACAGGGCGATGGGAGGTCGCCCGAGGGAGGACTGCCTCGCGGGGATTACGCCTCCCCAGCTCCGGTCGCCGACCCGCCTGCCCTCTGCCCGGATGTTCCCCAGCTGAACGGCAGCGCAGCACCAGCGCCCACGCCTGCTGGAGAAGAGGTCCACCACCCTCCACGCCACACACCCACCACCATCTCCAGCTACGGGACCACGCCGGGGAGCCATCCCTAGGGTCCAGATCCGCCATGCGGGACCATGCCGGGGAGCCAGCCCGAGGGTCCGGAGCAGCCATGTGGGAAAATGCCGAGGAGCCAGCCCGAGGGTCCGGTGCCGCCATGCGGGACCACGCCGGGGAGCCATCCCAGCTTGCGGTCGTGACAGAGACATTCTTCTAGAGTTTTTTTTTTGTTGTGTAAGAACAACTGATAATTCTTTCAGTGGAACATATGTGCTGTTCTGGGCTACAGTCCTGCCTTCAGTGGACAACAGAAACACACTCAAATCCATCCTGGGAGCCTGGGACAAAGTGTGAGGAGTTTCACTTTTTCATCAACAGCAACAATAAGGGGGGTTGGAAGTTGTATGTAATTTACTGTCACATTCCCATCTAGGGGGAAGGAATGTGGACAATGTGAACCTGGTGGATGGGGACAAGGAGGAAAACACGGGCCAAACCAAATACGGGCCAAACAAGTGCACAAAAATGTGTTTATTTACAGTAGTGCTATGTACACCACCATAAACCCCTCAACCAAACACACACAACAATATACATTTATATACACACTAACAGAGGGGGAATCCACACACATAAAAACACACGGGCAGAGGAGGGTACACAAAGAAGGGAGAGCCAACTAGATACAAGAACTATCAACTAAAACTCCCAACAATCTCTCTCCACTCCAAACTCCTCCATGAGCACTAAGCCATCAACTTCCTGTTTCAGGCCTCTTCTTATGCTGGCAGTGGCAGATTAGCCACTAAAAAGGAAAACACACAAACACTCAAAATGGCAAGCAGAGATGCCCATTACTACTCCCTGGCGCAAAACACCCAGGGACGTAACATTTCTCATAGTGTCATGTCCCCGTCTAGGGGTTGGGAAGCATGACAACAAACAAGGGGAATGTGTGCGCTGGGAATAGACAGATACCCGGCCCAAGTTAAATATTGTGCTTTATTTAGAGTGAGTAGTGAACAACCAACCAAACCTAAAGTGCTATATATACAACAACACAACAATCCTCAGGAGGACAACACACTAGGAAAGGAGAGACTCTACAAATACACAACAAACCACACTAATCACTTACACACGACAAAGGCTTATCTGCAACTATACAACAATCCAAAACTCTCCCCTAGCTTCCTCCTCCTCTGGCTCCACAACAATGAAGAGGGAATTGATGGGCCCACCAGATAGCCTAAAAGGGAAACGCACACAAACACAGAGCACCCCAAACCATTCTACGGCCCAAAGGACGTAACAATATACTTCATATCAAACATTTTTAAATGATTTAACAAACATCTCAGTTATTTGGACAGACAACACTGAAGACCTAGATCATTTATATCCTGAACATGCATTTCAAAATGATGCTGTATCCTAGCAGGTTTTTCCAAACAGTTTACAGGGCTCTCAAGATTAAAAGACGTAAGAGTTACTTTCCACTAAACCCCCCCACTTTGGCCACTTTATTAGGGACACCTGCACCATCAGCAACATCATTAAGACCACCCGGTCATTTGGCCACTTTATTAGGAATGCCTGCTCCTTTGGCCATTTTATTAGGAACACCTGCTCCTTTGGCCACTTTATTAGGGAACCGACAATGTTCACAAAAGTGATGGGTTAAATGCAGAGGACACATTTTGTTGTGTGCACCGTGTGCAGTGCTGCGTCATTGTTTCACAATGACAATCAGCTCACTATTATTATTTTACTATTAATGAGAAATACATAGTGTATGTACAAGGATTATATGTAGGTGCGGAATTAGGAATACATGGTGCAATATGCGAGATTGAGGTTTGTATGTAGATGTGTGAGGAATACATGGTGTATGTGCGAAGTTTGTATGTAGTTGTGTGAGGAATATATGGTGTATGTGCGAAGTTTGTATGTAGTTGTGTGAGGAATACATGGTGTATGTGTGAGGTTTGTATGTAGACGCGTGAAGAATACATGGTGTATGTGTGAGGTTTGTATGTAGTTGTGTGAGGAATACATGGTGTATGTGCGAAGTTTGTATGTAGTTGTGTGAGGAATATATGGTGTATGTGCGAAGTTTGTATGTAGTTGTGTGAGGAATATATGGTGTATGTGCGAAGTTTGTATGTAGATGTGTGAGGAATACATGGTGTATGTGCGAAGTTTGTATGTAGTTGTGTGAGGAATATATGGTGTATGTGCGAAGTTTGTATGTAGATGTGTGAGGAATATATGGTGTATGTGCGAAGTTTGTATGTAGTTGTGTGAGGAATATATGGTGTATGTGCGAAGTTTGTATGTAGATGTGTGAGGAATACATGGTGTATGTGCGAAGTTTGTATGTAGATGTGTGAGGAATATATGGTGTATGTGCGAAGTTTGTATGTAGTTGTGTGAGGAATATATGGTGTATGTGCGAAGTTTGTATGTAGATGTGTGAGGAATACATGGTGTATGTGCGAAGTTTGTATGTAGTTGTGTGAGGAATACATGGTGTATGTGCGAAGTTTGTATGTAGTTGTGTGAGGAATATATGGTGTATGTGCGAAGTTTGTATGTAGTTGTGTGAGGAATATTTGGTGTATGTGCGAAGTTTGTATGTAGTTGTGTGAGGAATACATGGTGTATGTGCGAAGTTTGTATGTAGTTGTGTGAGGAATATATGGTGTATGTGCGAGGTTTGTATGTAGATGTGTGAGGAATATATGGTGTATGTGCGAGGTTTGTATGTAGATGCATGAAAAAACATTTTTCTTGATATGGCCTCATAATATTGACAGATTAATAAGTTTAGCCAGTGTTCATGTTTTATAGTGTAGTTAAATACGCCTGGACTACACTTATACTTCATATGTAACCTAAACATATTCTGAGTACATTCCTTTTTATATCCTGATGCGGAATACATTTTTTTTTACTTGAGGATTTTGTATTCAGCCAACACAACTTTTAAACCGTAAGTATTTTAACCCTATGATGCCCCTTTAATTAAACCTTGATTGTGCGTGTCTGTGACGTCACTGCAACCTTTGTCCTGTCTCCTGAAGAAACACGCAATAGTCCCCTTACCTCGACGTTTCCTAGGGAAATGTGGAGGTAATTGTCCCCGTTTACGTTTTTCATTCATTTTCTAATTTTTCCATTTTTAATCAGCCGCAGGCCACTTTGGGGTCACGACGCCTGTTATCAAAGACGCCGACTTCCTTCTCTCGGACTCGCAGGTCGCGTTTCGAGGCGGAAACGGTGACGTCGAAAGTGCCGTTCAGCACACACACACACACACACGCACACACACTCACGTACCCACGCACGCACTTACACGCTCCCCCACGCCGCTGGTCCTCCACCCTTCCCGGCCATGGAGGCGCACCTGTCCCGTTTCATCGAGCAGGTGAAGAGCCGGACGGACGGCGAGGGCGGCGAGGAGTACAGCGTGAGTAGATCCGCGGCGAGAGTACAGTAAGCGGGGCCGGGCTCTTCCTCCTTTACCCGCCATCAGTTACTGTCCACTGCGCTTTTACCTCGGTCCACAGCCCCGGCAATTTACTATCATGCCACTCTATTATTATACTCTATAAATACACTAGTTACATAAAACTGGAAGTCAACTCATCCTGTGCTTCATTCAAGTACTTATTCTATTACCATGTAATGAGCAGGGCTTCTGTCCTTTTCATAAAGAGATACGGCTAAATAAAGTTCGAGTGCAATAAATATTTAAAGCCGTTCATTAAAAAGCACAAAGGAACTGGCATTGGACGAAAAACTGGGGCTTTTTAGTTTTCTGTTGGATTCTGAAAATGAAAAGGGCGACGAGCTATGCACAAGCTGCAGGTAACAGTATGATAGGGAAGTGGAAGTGGACACAGAGGACTTTTTGTGACAAATGGCTGCTTCTAGTGGAGAGCGTATGAAAATTCATCTGTTCTAAATACTGGGATCTGTCGTCTTTATCTGTAAAAATAATCCGAGCCATGTATGATGATGCAGAGTCCATGACTAATGTTGGGCGGTGTCCAAAAAATCAGGTCCTGTTTAATTTACAGTTATAATGATCAGTTCTCATTATAGCTGTCATACGATCCTTAATCATTAAATAAAAAACGCCACATTTCACTTCATTCTGCTTATTTGTTTAATTCAATATTGTGAACAAGTCATTCAATAATGTGATTGATAAATCAATTACAGTCGATTACACTAGTTCAGAACGAAAGTGAAGTGATTGTCATTGTGATACACTGCAGCACAGCACACGGTGACACAACGAAACGTGTCCTCTGTATTTAACCATCACCCATTGTGAGCAGTGGGCAGCCATGACAGGCACCCGGGGAGCAGTGTGTGGGGACGGTGCTTGGCTCAGTGGCACCATGGCACATCGGGATTCAAACCTTCTGATTACGAGGCCACTTCCTTAACCGCTAGTCCACCCCATGTTATAAAGTCATAGGCAATGAGGTCATAGGCGATGAGCCGTAGATGAAAAGATAAACGATTTCCGCTGCAAACTTTGATATTTAACTCTTTCATAAATTATTGCCGGTTTATTGCGCCTTGCGTGTCTTACATTGTCATGTTTCACTTAAACCGTGATAAGCGGTGAGACCTTGACAACCACAGTGTGAAGGATGTGGAGACCGGAATGTTCTGAGCTGAACGGGGCGAATCAGAGACCCCTTGTGGTGGCGTGGGAATGTGTTTTTGTCTGAGCATTCCGTATGCATGTCTTGGCGTGTCTTAATTATCTACTCGTTCGTTTCCAACAGGATATCTGTAAGCAGACTGTAGCCTTGAAGCGCGACTTGATGCTCAGAGCAGAGGCCGGGGCTTTGGAGGAGAACGCGAAGAAGAACCGTTACAAAGACATTCTGCCCTGTGAGTGACGAGGTCAACTTTAACTGACAGTGATGACACCAGACAGGTCTAAATAGCCATGTTTTTATTTGTTTTTTTTTACTTTGTATATTGGAATTAGAGCATGAGAAATAACAATATTCTCAAGAGGTAACAAAAGAAAACAGCTCAAACAATCCCCAATCTATACCCCAATAAAAACAAACAAACAAACAAAACCAAACAAAATGGAACGAAAAATATACATACATACATATACAAAAGTTTGGACACACCTTCTCATTCAATGTGTTACGTTGGTAGATTCTCACTGAAGGCATCAAAACTATAAATGAACACATGTTACGTACTTAACAAAAAAGGTGAAATAAGTGAAACCATGTTTTATATTCTAGTTTCTTTGCTCTGATTACTGCTTTGCACACTCTTGACATTCTCTCGATGAGCTTCAAGAGGTCGTCACCTGAAATACTTCTCCAACAGTCTTGAAGGAGTTCCCAGAGGTGTTTAGCACTTGTTGGCCCCTTTGCCTTCACTCTGCGGTCCAGCTCACCCCAAACCATCTCGACTGGGTTCAGGTCCGGTGACTGTGGAGACCAGGTCTCCACTTTTTGTTAAGTGCATAACTCCAATTTCACCTCCCACCCATTCCTAACAATTCCAGTAATCTGAGTGTTAGACCTAAGTGCAATTGAAAGAGGTTCAACTGCAAGCGCAAATAATAATGGAAATTATTCTTCCTTAAAGAGACAGTCAACTATGCTAAGCGGTTCTATCTATTTATGTATATCCTGATGCCGCCTTACACTAGAAAACAAAGCCGCCGCGTCTAGAATCATATTAGTACCGCTAATCTAATCTTCACCTCCTTTATATAGTCTCTGCCGTGTAGTCAGATGAAGATCTTTTTGATGTTAACTTTAAAACAACCCAGTTTTTGCTTACCTACCAAAAAGCTTTTTTTTGCCTGACATTACAATTCAGACTTGCAGCTCTGCCACTATAGCAATGATGACGTGTCTTGCTGTGGCTTGGTGCCGTCACGCTTCTTCGTTTTGATGCTTGTTTTACACATGTGAGCCGATGGCAGTGGTGAACGTGTAAATCCTTCTGAGAATAACTTCCTCCAAAGTTGCAATTTGTTCCGTTCTATTTCGCATTTTTTATTTTTTACATATGCTCTTGACAGACGACAGCACTCGGGTCGCCCTGTCGCTCTTCACCGATCCCAATGAAACGGACTACATCAACGCAAATTTCATCCAGGTACAGCAAGACTATGTACTTCATCAGAAACTACCTACACTTACTATGTTGTTATGTGTTGTTATGCAATATGGGCTTAAGTGGAACAGGGAATTATGGTCATTTGAGGTTAATGGCTCCAAAACCTCCTTTTCCCAGGGTGCCATACACAACAAGCTGTACATTGCTACTCAGGGGCCTTTGAAGGTAACTGTGGTCGATTTCTGGAGGATGATCTGGCAGTATGATGTGAAGGTAACACCCTGTTGATCTGCAGGAACCACTGCATTTTCATTTTTTTGGTTTGTTGATGAAATGTCGCTATTTTATCTATAGGTTATCATTATGGCCTGCAGAGAAGTAGAAATGGGAAAGGTAAGTTTCTTCCCATTTCAGTGTGCTTATCTAGCCATAAAAGAACCGCTGCTACTTGAATAAAAAAACAGTAACTACATTTGTCCCTCATTTAAGAAAAAATGTGAGAAGTACTGGGCAGATCCTGGAGAGACATCTGTCTTTGGCGCCTTCACAATCACTAATGTAAGGTTCCACGTGAAATAAAATTCTTTACATGTGTACGCTTTTAAACCCCTCAGCACATCAACTATTCTGCAGAAAACCAGGGCACCACATTCACTTTTTGCATTGGCTGCGCTGGTGCAGCGGGAGGCCCCGCCTCCTGCGCCCATCCGATCCCTCATTCCAGAAACCAGCTCTTCCTTGCAGAACCAAGCGATTCTGCCGGAAGCAGACATTGTGCGAGCGGTCACTGGATTGAGATCCGGAACCAGAAAAGTTAACGATGCGGCTCACGATCGCAAGCTGGCACAGATCAGCACGAATACTCGGCACATGTCCCGAAATCCCAGGGGGCTAGAGCCAACCTGAGTGGCAAGACCTGACAGGTGAGCAGACAGCGTCTCCGGCGGCGCAGGAGCGCCATCTGGCAGCCGCAGCGGGGACGGCGTGGACAGCACTGGGTGCGATGCGCTTGATGTGGGGTGACTAAATGTGTACCTTATTGGCCTCAACGCCGGAAATAAGGCCGTGTGGGGCGGGGTCACAGGACATGATGCCATACTCTTTTAAGGTTGACATAGGAGGGTACAATGTGTGCTTGTGACTGAGCATCGTGGTCTCTGGGGTTGATGTGGAGACGTGCAGAGAGAGCTTGTGCAACATCACAGGGGATAAACGAGGAGGTTGTGGCACCAGAGACCCAACCCATGGATACGGAGTGGGAAGCTGGGCATCGGTTGCTGAGCCGGAGTGAACGCCGGTCTCCTGGGGAGGAATGACATAAGAGCTAATTACCCTAGTGCTGGTAATTACATGTAATTAATAGAGGGGCAGTGGTGGCCTAGCAGTTAAGGAAGCGGTCCCGTAATCAGAAGGTTGACTGTTCGACTCCTGATACACCAAGGTGCCACTGAGGTCCCCTTGATCAAGGTACCGTCCCCACACACTGCTCCCCGGGCGCCTGTCATGGCTGCCCACTGCTCACCAAGGGTGATGGTTAAAAGCACTGTGTGCTGTGCTGCAGTCTTTCACAATGACCGTCACTTCAATTTCACTTCACTTGCACTAGTAAAGGTGAACAGCTAGAGGAAATCCTGCAATGGACGTTTCCCGCTGACCTCACTGAGACCTCATTCCTTTGGCAGGTGGGTGAGACTTGCCCAAATGAGGAAGATGTCGTGAGGACACTAATGGTGCAATTTCACAACGTAAGTCCTGCTGCACTTTCACCAAAAAGACAGGAACAATGGAAGCCATTGATCAACGCGATTATGGTCATTACATCACATTACACATTACTTTTGGTAAAGTGTGACTATTGCAGAATGCAAAACACAAAAAAACAATAATAGATATATTTGTGTGTGTGTGTGTTGGTCTTGCCTGATCTGAGTACGTACTGAACGTTTTTACTTGCAGCGGTTACCTCATCGATGTCCGGCGTCGTGTTTTTGCAGTCTGTTCGTCACTTCCTTTTTGTCAACGTGTCATGTAGAGCAGGTCAACATAACGCATCTTCATCTCCAGGAGCTGCACACCATCTCTCAGTACCAGTACACGGCCTGGCCGGACCACGGCATTCCCTACATGCCGGACGGCATCTTAGAAATGCTGGAGATGGCCCGTCAGGACCAGGGGGGACACGGCGACCCCGTGCTCGTCCACTGCAGGTCGCGCTTTCTGTCAGTCGCTTCCGAAAGCGCTCCCGCTTGTCATGATCATCGCTGACATACTGCTCTGACACCCACACCCCACGCCTGTCTCCAACGAGGCGTCCATATGCCCATTAAAATTCAACAGCGCGTATAATGCCGCGTTGTTTATCACCCACACCGCGCACCCCCGTGCATTTTAATGGTCTCATTTAAATGAAGCGAGAACATGTTAAATATTCAGGACCTGATGGAGGCCCGAGCTACAAGTTGGTTGCCCAATTTCCCATCTCTCCCTGCAATATGTGGCAAAATCAGCATGTAGCCATGCAACAGCTCCTCCGTAATTAATGTGTGGCTCTGCTCTGCTGTGTGCAGCGCTGGCTGCGGAAGGACTGGGGTCATATGCGCGCTGGACTACATTCACGATCTTCTACACACCAAGGTACCCAAATCCAGCTTGGCTACGCCACTACGTCTTTTCAGCATTTCAAATCAAGGTGATTCCCATCTAATCCGCAAAATCTTAATCAGCGAATCGCAGAGGATTTCAGCATTAGGGACATCGTCCTGGAGCTCAGAAAACAGAGACCCTCAGCCGTTCAGACCAAGGTATGGCGACAAATGTCCAACTGAGTCTGAACCATGTGCTACTCCTGTCTTTTCATTTTGGTGCCCTCTGCCTCTCTGTAGGAGCAGTACGAATTTCTGTTTCTCTCAGTTGTACAAATGTTTGAGAAGGTGCTGCAATATCCTGTAAACTCTGACCAAAAACCCATTAAGGTGAGAAATACCTTAGTCTGCTTCTTTTGCATTGTGAAATTTTATTTTTTTAAATCATTTTTCATCTCTACTCTATTCTACTTTCATCAGTACCCATGATCCCTCATGTTCTTATAAAAACATTTCCTCTGATGTATCTGAATATTCCGATAAATGTGTGTGTGTGTGTGTGTGTGTGTGTGTGTGTGAAATATATATGAATAAATATTTATGGGGCAGTGGTGGCCTAGCGGTTAAGGAAGCGGCCCCGTAATCAGAAGGTTGCCGGTTCGAATCCCGATCCGCCAAGGTGCCACTGAGGTGCCACTGAGCAAAGCACCGTCCCCACACACTGCTCCCCGGGCGCCTGTCATGGCCGCCCACTGCTCACTCAGGGTGATGGGTTAAATGCAGAGGACAAATTTCACTGTGTGCACCGTGTGCTGTGATGCTGTGTATATTTTACCCAGTTTATTTTACCCAGTGTACTTACTCTCACTAGAATGTAGATGGCGCTCTTGAGTTTTTAATGAGAAAAATCTGTAATTCATGCCTGTGGATTTGGTGTAGACTAATGTGTGTGTGTTTTCTTTATTTTCATGACCATTTACGTTGGTAGATTCTCACTGACGGCATCAAAACTATGAATGAACACATGTGGAGTTATGTACTTAACAAAAAAGGTGAAATAAGTGAAAACATGTTTTATATTCTAGTTTCTTTGCTCTGATTACTGCTTTGCACACTCTTTGCATTCTCTTGATGAGCTTCAAAAGGTCGTCACCTGAAATGCTTTTCCAACAGTCTTGAAGGAGTTCCCAGAGGTGTTTAGCACTTGTTGGTCCCTTTGCCTTCACTCTGCGGTCCAGCTCACCCCAAACCATCTGGATTGGGTTCAGGTCCGGTGACTGTGGAGGCCAGGTCTCAAACTTTTTGTTAAGTACATAACTTGTGTTCATCTGTAGTTTTGATGCCTTAAGTGAGAATCTACCAACGTAAATGGTCATGAAAATAAAGAAAATACATTGAATGAGAAGGAGTGTCCAAACTTTTGGCCTGTACTGTATATATATATATATATATAACTACCTTACAACCTCATAAAATGAGAGTAAACTCGTTTTACACAACGCTTGTGCAAAGTGGGAAACCTCAGGCATATTTGTTTAGGAGAGGAAAGCCCCATTTACCCAACATGTATGTGCCGGGAGAACATTTCGAAAATACCCTGAAAAAAATTAAATGGCCTGGATTTGATGATGAGTTGCTAATCGTAAAGTTCATGTTAATATCAGCTTACAAAAGAGAGTGAGAAAAAAAAAGAAGTTGGGCAGGAAGCATTCACGCTGCTGGCTTCCTCTATGCAAAGCATGATTTGTGCTGCTGATATCGCCCAGTCGACTCTCTTGAAAAGACGTGGCGTTCTGGATAAACCCGGCACCGCTTTCTTTCCTAGCAGCCTCTCGAGCGACTGTACAGCAATGTGGGCTCGGTGAACCCGGCGCCGTCCGGTGACGCCGACAGCCTCCACACCAACAGGTGAGTGAAATTCTGCACTCCAGTGTATATTCGGCACGTCAGTACCAGCATTCGTTACGGCGGGAGCGGGAGCAAGCGACGGTGTCATGTGTCCCCAAACCACCGTGCCCGCAAAGTATGAGTGCAGAAATGCACAAGGCAGCTGCTGCAGTGTCTTGTTCATATAGGCACACACACATGCAGCTTCCTGTTTTTCACTCTTGAATGACAAATTTCATATTTCTGCATTTACTAAATTACCGAGGAAGCTGCTGTAACAAATCTGGGGCTTTAAAGCTGAAAATGTGGCATGAAAATGCATTTTATGGATGAATGTGAGCGTAAATCTACACTCAGCAAATCTGCCCATGCCAACAAAAAATGCAGACTCCCCACTCTCACAGCTGTATTTAGCAGTTTGCGACTAAGGGCCATTTTCCCCTTTACTGTATAAGACGTGGTGCTTGGGAATGTGTATGTTAATATTAGTCTTTATTTCTCGGTCAGAATTGCAGACTGTGAAGAGCATAAATACCATAAATCCATAAATTCCCCTCCCAATACATACAGACTTGCGTAGAACCCTTCATGTGCAATATTTGATATATATACACACACACACACATTAATTAAGATGATGCTTATGTGGCTGACCTAAAAAGACTTTCATTGATAATGAAGGATCTATTTAATGGACAAAGAGTATAAGAAGGGTAGTGGCACCTGCTGGTTTTCAAACAGGGCAAGCTCATATTAGGCCTATATCATAAAATTCATTATGTTGTTTGTACATTTGTCCCTTTTGGTACCCTGTCGTACTAAATTGACCATCTTTTTCAGGGACTTCACCAAATGAGTCTTGGTCTCGGTCTGCCCTGCTATTTAATTCTGAGTCTCTCCTTGTACGGAAGACTACTAAATGTCATAAAACTGCCACAAGTTACTTTAATTATATGAATGAAGAAACCAGTGTAAAATTAACACATGCTGTCAATCAAAATAAACCTCCTCCAATCATCATGCAGCAGTCTGGCAATCGAAGAAAAGTTCTTCTGTGCCATGCCAATGAGGGCCAGTGACCCTTCGCTTCAGTCAGCTTTAATAAGCTGAGCTACTATCCCAAGTGGGTAAGACTGTTGACTATGACCCAGAAGACCAGAAAGTCACAGGTTCAAACCCCACTTACTATCATTGTGTCCCTCAGCAAGACACTTAAATGTCTCCAGGGGCCCTGTCCCTGTAACTTTTAATAGTCAAAAATACTAACACAGTTGCTGGTATGCAGGTTTCCGGTTAAAATGAGACCTCAGAGTAGGTGGCGAAGTCCTGGAAGGTCCCTTTGTATTAAATATAATACACTTTGTATTAAAGTTCATCTTCTGGGTGCAAATAAACAGTACACACTTATAAAAGGGGCTCCACTATGTTGACAACTAGCAAGCAGCTTTTTCTGTTTCTGTGTATATTGCTGTCTCATTAACTGTGCTGGAAAAGTGACATGCAGCATTGAACCTTGTAACCTGTCTCCGGTCTTTTTCAGCAAGCCGGTCTTGCAGCCGAGCCTCTCACATCCTCCGACTCAGAAGATGGACGTCACCTATGCCGTCGTCAACAAGACCAGGCAGCCACCGGCCACGGCAACCTGCCCCGCGGCGACGGCGGCCCACCACTACGACAACGATGAGCCGAGGCCTGTCAAAAGCCCCGTGGCCGAGCTCTACAGCACGGTGAAACCGAAGAGCCGAGCCACCTGCAGCCCCGCTCCGGCTGCCACATCAATTTATGACAAAGCAGGACCAGACAAGCAGAGGGCGGTGGCAGGGGCGGCGGGGAAGGATGGCGATTACGAACTCGTAACAGGTGGGATTGTGGTTGGAGGCGTGCCAGGTTGCTACAGGCCCCTGTCGCTTCGCATATTCCTGCGGGTTTTGCTTCCGCAACAAATTAAGCAGAAAGTGGACATTAACGTGTTTTCTTAGTATGATACTTTGAAGCCTCGCGAAAATGCTTGGTATCGATTCCCGCTTTAATGAGACTCTCCATCCAAATCCGGCCACGTAGACTATGACCTGTTTCTGTCAGCAGCGTGCAGGACGGGCTTAAATGGAAACGAATCATCCGTCGGTGGGATTTTATTACTAGGAATCTTAGAAGAATTGATACGCCTCCTCTATGGAAATCACAGACGTCAAAGACTCATGGCCACTCATTATATTTAGTTTAGTTTCCTCCATCCATGGTGGGCGTTGATGCAAATCCAGTTCACAGCTGTTTGCGCAGCTATAAAAAGGGTTACAGATTTGACGGGTTTGAGATCTGGCATGGGGTACGGTTTTTTTATGCGTTGTGATGATCACTTCATCAGATGGGTCTGTAGGTCGACAAAGAAAACGGAACAGAAGGAACAAAAACAAACCTGCAGCAGCAGATGGACGGCAGGAAGAGTGAATGTAGGGAAGTTTAAAAAATACACACTTTCATTTCCTCTTTGTAATAGCTCAGTTATCGTCATTTTTGTTCTTTTGTGTCTGTGTTTGAAATGAATGTGGTGCAGTATGATGACACACGGACCATCTTTAATATATATAGATATATAACCTCCCAGTGGTTTAGTGCAGAATCTACTCATTTATTCAGCCTATTTCTACTGAATAAAGGCAATAAAAGTATTCACACCGACAGACAAGCTGTTCCATAAAACGGAAAAGCCGAACACACGCAGAACCTACACTAGGGGGCCTGGGGCCTCTCCTACGGAATACAGGTGTCGTAGAAAATGCCACTGAACAGAAATATAGTGATTCTAGACTAGTGTGTAGTAGGGCTGAATGTGAGTGTGGGTCACATTCCACGTCAATGCAGCCCCGTCGCCCTGTGGCTGCTCAAGCGATCAGGACCTGCATGAGCCCAGACACCTTCTTGGTCAACTGGCTAAGTAAGATGTAAATGTCGTGGTTAAGAAGCTGTACTTAATGTAGATCAGTTACTCTGACATTAGCAAACGTGCCCTTTGCACTACATCTTCAAATGCATATAAAAACATTGCCCCCGCATCTGTGAAAATGGTCCTAATTTTTTTTTGTCTATTTCTGTTTATGTTGAAGAACCTTTGCCAGCCTTCAGCAGAGAGTCTCAGGTAATGTCTACCTGGCTCTGGGTATCTAAAGCCACACAGGAGCACCTTTCTCTAAAACGGGTTTTCTGTTTCTTGCGTCCAGACTGGAGTGTTATCGTCCACACGGAGATGCAGAGATCGGCCCAAACTCTGTTTTAAATTTACATTTACAGCATTTACCAGACGCCCTTATCCAGAGCGACTTACAATCAGTAGTTACAGGGACACTCCCCCCCTAGAGCAACTTAGGGTTAAGTAGTTTACTACCACCCTGTTTTAACCCCTCCTCTACGCCTGTAAGTGGCGCTATAACTCCCCGCTCTCCCCGTCTAGTTTTTCTTGAACGGGTGAGTTGAACCCGTTCTTGATCTCCAGCCTTGCCTTTTCATTGGAAATGTGCATCATAGAGAGGATTTAAGAGGTTCTGCAGCTGCTGAGGCACAACCTTTTATCCTCCATTGTTGTACGTATGACGCATTCAGAGTTATAGGTCAGGTTGGAGGTTGGGCTAATACATCAGTGTATGTATTAGCTGCTTTGCCGTCGACATTTTAAAAATAACCATTCTGGGTCCCCTGAAACGCCGTCTCCGTGTGGACTCAAGGCCAGATTAGAAATTCGAAATATTCCAGTTTTAGAGAAAAACATTCTGGTGTGGACGGGGTCTCAGATTCTCCGAACCACCTGCTGCCGCTGTGCAGGGCGTGCTGCTTTAGACGTGCCGTACTCAGGACTTCTGAGTGACTGAATAGGCCCGTGATGGCAATGATGATCATTAATTACAGCATACGCTTATAAGCGCAGCCTGCTTTCCCTCCCGTGCTTCTGCAAGTGAAAAAACGTTAATGATTGTTTGTCACTTTTCTTTTCACAGCCAGCGTTGCACGCGCCGAGAGGGTCAGGTAAGTGAATTTTTAAAAAAAAATTTCATTAAACCTAAATACGAGTTCCATTTACATTTACAGCATTTACCAGACGCCCTTATCCAGAGCGACTTACAATCAGTAGTTACAGGGACAGTCCCCATCTGGAGACACTCAGGGTTAAGTGTCTTGCTCAGGGACACAATGGTAGTAAGTGGGATTCGAACCCGGGTCTTCTGGTTCATAGGCAAGTGTTTTACCCACAGGCGAGTGTGTTACCCACTAGGCTACTACCACCCTGTAAAGTGCCGTGCCGGTTTTGCCGTCTGCGGTTCACTGTGTGTAATTAGCACCGTGTTGATGTGTGGAAAGGGGAAGCGGCTTCTGAGTAAACAAAGTGGATCTCACCACACCTTGTTATTTCTTTCTCCTTCGCAGCTGATGGCCGCGTCTCGAACAGCGGCGACTATGAGTATGTGACCAATCTGTTGAAAGAATCCGGCAGTTTCTGCACGCCTGGCAACATGGGTGAGCGGCTCCTGTCCGGCCGTAACACGATATTTTAACACCAGCTAGTACAGCTAGTGTATTACTACACTATAAATATCCAATTAGCAAAGCTTCGATTCCTTTCTACCCCACAGTGACCCTGAAGTATGCATAGCGGGATCCTGGGTGGCTGATTAACTGTAATAAATAATAAGAAAACACAGCAATAAACAACACGCTCCCCAGATTCACAGATTTCATCCTTTGCAGAAATTTTGGGAAATAACTTATGTACAAACACCTTTCCGGCATCTGTAATTTGAGCCTCTGTGACTCAATAATGAAACAAATTACATTTATCATTTTTGAAAAAATGGTGTATCGTTTATTTTTTTTTTTTTTTTAAACAAGGATGGGCCTGTAGTGTAGACATGTAGAATGTCACTGTGATTGTTTTTGTGCAGGTTTCAACTGTCGAGTTAAGAAACCCAAAGGGCCCCGGAATCCGCCGTCGGAATGGAGTCGAGCAGAATGCTGACCCGGTTTGCCGTCAAGCTTGGCATTTTTACATCAGAGTTTTTTTTTTTTAAATGGAGAGTTCCATTTAAAGTTACTTGATACATTCATTTAAAGTTACTTGATTACTTGTCATTCCTGGTTGTCACCCCTCCCTTGCATTTTTACATAATACACTTGAATGCTTTTTTATTTTAATAAACCTGTCATTTTCATCCAGTGCTGATGCCTGAATTTTATTTTGTGTTGGTGCCACTGTCAATAGGGGGCAGTGTTGAGTCGTCGCTTTTCAATCCGCAGTAAAAAACAAAGGCAGGTAAACCAGGTCATGTGTGTGTGTGTGTGTGTGTGTGTGTGTGTGTGTAGGGGGGGGGCTTCTCGGCTCTCCTAAAATATAATAAGCACATGATCAAAGCCCCGACCTCAGCATATGGTTTGTGTTTTGTTTTTTTTTTGTTTTTTTTGCGGAACAGAACCCAATTGAAATATTGTTCCGCTAATTCAATTTTTTTTGGATGGCTTTTTTGGTCAAAATTCACTGGAAAAAAAAAATGGTGATGTGTTAGAAGATGCCTTTCTTTCTGGAAATCCTGTTTTAAAGGGGCCGGCATTGTGCACTCACAACGTCGTAGTGTGTCTCTCATGGAAAAATTGCACGTTGCACGTTTGTCTGCCAGACGCCTGGGTTTTGGTGGAGAAGCTGCGAGCTGCTTCCATGCCTGCGACATCCGCGAATCAGTGAGTGCTTTAATTGTTATTGAACACCCTTCTGCTTGTGTCACCCAGGTTTGGAAGGACAGAGTGTTTAATGAACCTTGTCAAAGTGCTGTGAACTCTCAGGATTTGGACGGGCCGTTTGGCATTTGTTCTGTGACACCTCTGCGCCTCTGGGCCCCTTCCTGACTGGCTCTTTTTTCTCTTTCCAGCGTTTAGTTACAAAAACCCGGCTCTGGACCCCCATCAAAGGCCATGCGCTCGGCTGTTGCTCTGTGAGATTATGTCGAGATGTTGTGAAGAGCGGTGAGAAAGGAGAAGAGATTGTGGAGATTGCGAGGGGGTTTGTGCTTAATGGCCGCCCCCTGTTTGCTGGCTTCATTTGTGGTGTTTTTTTTTTCTTTGTCTCGGCTGCTCGGGGTGGCTAATTCCATTCAGCAGATGCTAATGTGAAACGAGAATCTAATGACCTTCTGCCATGGCTTTTCAACCTAAGCCTTGGGCAATCTCATTGCGGAACCCTTCACCCACCATCAGCAGCGCCGCCTCCGTACAACGCGGGCACGAAGGCTCAGGCGGACTCCCATCCCAAATCGATGGTGTTAGCGCATGCCTAACATCTTACATTTATTGCAGTGTAGTCACACAGCACTTAATGCTAATGTGCCAGTCATGCAGAACATATCAAGTGGTTCTTCTGATGCTCTAAATCTGTGACTCTGTGAGACTGTTCACCGTGATTAATACCCCCAAACTGTATTTAATACCTTTGTTTTTCATTAAATGGCCTCTATATGAACAGCATAGCGATAGGTTGAAAGCGGTCTCATTTGAAACTGTCATGATGGTTGGACATGGCGAGGAAGGAGGACGGACGCATACGCACTACGTCACAAGACAGGAGAACATCACCGACAACGAACAGACACAGCAGGGCAGCTTTATACACTCATATTATTATACACAGGTGAACACGATCAGGGAACATTACACAAGACTGACATGAAACTCCGGACCCGGAGTAACCCCTGTCGGACCGGATCATGACAGAAACGTTATTTTGGGGGATTGGGTCATTAACAGTGTCTGTGGTTGAGTAAATGTGTCCTCTCAGGATGGAGTTGTCATTACTGTGGTAGTGCCAAGCCACCACAGGCAGAAAAAAGGGGGGTCTCAGGGGTTCGACTCCGGTCAGGAGGCTTCCATCTTGCCTGAGGGCCGGTTTGGAGCCAACAAAACAAGGAATGCCTGTACTGAGAAGAAGCACATGGGTATTGATCCCCATCTGTTTGGATGAAGCTTCTTTTACTCACACCACTTGACTGAAACATTCTGAAACCATTTCTAGGGCATTTTGTATAACACTCTAGTTTGATCTTTTTTTTTTTTTTTTTAACACTCAAACATATCATTCATAAAATATATCGGTGTTAGCTCCCGCCTCTTTCTGATTGGCTGCCAGGCATTGTAAGGATTCTCGCTGTATTCATCTCCGTTTACTGCTGACAACATAAAGTGAGGGGCATCTGCTACCTACCTGACTGCTGGGGCTGAATGGTGTTGCTTGGCAACAACACTAACAGACACATGGCAGATGGAACTACTTCTCGTTGCGGACGCGAAATCCGAAGATCCATGCTGAGGTTTTGTGTTTTCTCTTATTGCCGAGCGTCACGCCAGGGATGAGGCACGATTGCACGACATAGTGACACTTTATTAATAACTGAAACAGAAGAAGAGGGCCAGAAAGTAGAAACAGTAATATACTCCAGCGGGTAAACACATAAACACATGTAGGGACTTGTACATGCAACAAGTGACAATGGTGGGAGGAACACAGGGGGTTAATACTAATGATATTAATACTAATTCAGGTGTAATGGGATACGTGTGAAGTTAATTAGGGATGACACAATGACATATGGAGATATGGCGCCACCTGGCATTACACTGAGAGCAAACTGCAATCACATGATGTCATTGTTAATATAATTAAACTTCTGCTGTGCCACATTGGGCTATGTCCTAAATTAGTCCAATCGCCGTTCATGAGAAATGGTGATTATGTTTAATTGCTATTTATTAGACATTTTCTCCCATTTTAGGGGCTCTTGTTTTTGTAAATTTCCAAGTGTGGACTGTTAAACCCCACTGCCTCTTTGTTCTCTCTCCCCCTTTCCCGGTTCTTCTCCTGCAAAGTCCAACATGTTTTCATGTGCCGGGTTCATAAGGGAGTGGATAAACATCAGCCAGGCTTCTGAGGAGTCCTCCTTGGCTCCTGATTAAAGAGGACGTTAACGCTGGGAGGGGAGGAGGGCTCTGAGAGTGAGAGGGCGAGATGCAGAGTGGGAGGACAGAGAGGATGACATTCGCTGTAAGACATGGAAAGAGGGAAGGAGGCTGCTTCCAATTAAGGAAGTGGCGTGGTTTTCAGATCAGTAGTTTGGCTTTGACAAATGGAGGCAAAAGTTCAATAACCATAATAAAAGCCACATTCCTGTAACACCATTTTTCACTTATGGTATATAAACGAGTCATTTCTCTTTACCTTTTTTGTGATGCTATAGGCTTGTAAGGCATCGCAAAATGTCAGTTATACAGTCTCATGCAAAATGGTCATTGTTAAATTCAGAAAGGTTCAAAAATGGAATCATTGAAAAAATACCCCAAAAGGCATATTTGCAGAATCTATGTGAATAAAAAATATATGGTACAGTAATACACTGTACCATATGAAGGACAAATCCAGACTGGGATTGGAAGTTTATATGAAGACTAAGATGAAACAACACACAGGTGGAATAAAACAAGCACAAAAGGTGAAACATTGGTGGACCTAATGAAGAGGAAAACCCGCACTAACCAGCTCAATCACGAGGACGAGATTTGACGTGTACTCTTTTTCTGCTTGTAATGTTTATGATTGCTGCTGATGGCTCATGAAAGTCTGAAATTCACTCAGAGGCTCTGCGTAACAACTGAATCCATATCAGGAGCCCGCCGTTGGGCGTAGGGCAGGGACTCACTCAGGGCGGGGAGAAAGGCCGCGGCAGACACCATTCAAATTTCAGAGTCGCCAAACCACCTTGTGTACCTGCCTGTAGTGGGAGGAAACTGGAGAACCATAATGGGAGAGCATAATAACTCACATCCGACTTCGTGACCTTGGGGGTGTGAGGGAATAATAATTAATCCCCATATAATAAATCCCCAAATTATTTACAATACTGAAATGTAAAAGTGTCTTAATTTATACATATAAGACACAAATTACCCTATTTTAATATTCCCTTTTTTATGAGATTTGCATTCAGTTGTCTCAGACAGAGCAAGCCGTGTCCTTCAATTGCTTCTTTTTTATTCGTTTGGCACTCTGCAAATTCTCAATGACGAGGTTAGGAATTATAGGGCCTTGAGCATACTGTACAATGCTTTTGTGCAGAGCCATTTGGTTTTAATTGCGCACTCCTGCTGCACATGGACTATTTATGAACTCCCTTTCTGAAATGTGCCTTTTCCAGTATTTTGATAAACCTTCTGGATATTGTATAATGATGTGCTGGAAAAGCCATTTAGGAGCCGTGCGCCATCTGAGGTTTTGGATGCTTTGCGCTCTTCTGTCACATTCAATCATTAGTTTTCTGTCCCTGTCGAATGTACTGTATCCTCAGTTGATCACAGACACCTCGCTCCACTGATTGGATCGTTGTTAATAGAAATGAGCGAGTTGTCGGGTGCCAGTATGAGGCTGGAATACCTGCCGGCTGCCCGTGGCTTTCTGGGAGAGCTGGCGGGAGTTCGGAGCGGCGGCAGAGAGAGAGCGAGCAGAACCTGTGGTCTAACTGCAGATTATTCTCCCCCAGAGACTTATGGCTGCACACGGTGCGGTCTGCCGCCCTCCCCCACTCTCTTTCCCCCACGTCCTCCGTCCTCTAGTTAACCACAGTGCAGAGCTGTTGCTGAGATGGCGGTGAGGCCCTGAGCGCGGCACCGGCTGGGTTAGCCGGGCTCGGGTGTTGGCTGGAGCAGTGGAAGGGAGGCCGCAGGCATGCGAGGGAGGGGACAGCTGCTGCTGCCGCTGCCGATCCGGATGATGGACGCTCAGGGGCTGGTAGGAGCGTCTGGACGTTTGAGGACGCGGTCAAAGCATCAGAAACCGGTGACAGGAACATGGCTGCAGTGACACACTGACTCACTTCCATTCCACAACTGTTCAGGTACTGTTCCGGGTCTTGACCTGACCTCCAAAGTTGCCCGGGTCTCAGTGTGATGGAGCTAAACAGACCTAATGGTACCCCTGCACACCTTCAGAGTTCATGTGGAGTCCACGCCGCAAGAGGAGGACCTACAGAATATTTTAACACCCACACATATCGAGGGGAGAGAACCAACTTTAAATATTAGTTAAAAAACTCATTTTGCCACTCCAGACCAGGTTTTCCTGGCGTTCAGTCGTTTGTTCGTGGGTGTTTCTAATCTCGAGCATTGTGTTCCTGTCACCCCAGTATGTTGCTCCGTCCCTGTGTGTTTCCTGTCACATGGTGAACATGGGACGGTTGCACTAACTAATGCATTTTAACACGTTTGGTGATTTCTTATAAACGGACGAAAAAACGGACTCTACGTTGGAGGATATTTTCTCGAGCTTTTTTCACGATGCCCTGCTCTGACAGAGCTTTTAAGCACCTGATTATTCATTTTCACTCTGGCAAATATAGACTCCGGAGTAGTTGCTAGGTGACAGGTAATTTCCAGCGTGTGTTTTAATTATCCAGGCCACGGCGGGAAAAAGAAAGAAAGAAATAGCACATACACACATAAAACATCAATTCCAAATCTACCCCTGAAAGGATATTAGGTCTCCACTTTGGGCTGAAAGCTATCTTCTGAGAGCATCTTCAGCGATCAGGTGGGCAGGTAATGGAAAAGCGCGGTGTCCATTGTGAGCCGAGTGACGGGGATTAGGGCCGAACTGAACAACCGCAGCTCTGCAAGTTTTTCTATTTCGCGGAACCATCATATTGCCACAAAATTCTTTTTTAGTATTTTTTTTATTTATTCCGTTTCATTTGTGCCGAATGAATGCCATCGACATCGCTCTGCTTTGATTAAGGATTAAAATCATTTTTTAGTACTTTCTTCACCTTTTTGTCCCAGAGTTTTCACTGTCGACGCAAGTTTCTGGAGCCGAAACCAGTGCGCCTGTGAAAAGGAAAGCAATAATTTCCCCACCGGAATACCCCACCGACTACAATGGTGTGAAAGCTGTATTTGGGGTACGGCACAAAGAGTTGTTGCTTGGCAACTGTTTGAGCTGCACTTTGAAGTTGTTTGCGAGCCTCAGTGGCGACGCAACAAAAGGCGATCTAAAACAACAGGCACGTTAAAGCGCCAACGCGGCACGCCGCTCGCTGTGGCGTGTGACTGGGGCCCGCGTTCAGCCCTCGACACTAGTCGCCAGCGCCTTGTTCCGGTGAGCCGAGGCCCCGCGACACAAACCAACGTTTTCGGAGAGCGCATAAACAGCTGGATGAAAGGCGACGCTTTATGGCTCTGCGGCCAACTCTGAAACTACTGCCTGCTGTAGAAGCTTCGTGAGCTGCAGGCCCTCCCCACCTCTGTGTGGTTTCTGGGTGGGAGGAGGGCTACTTTCTGCGGTCAAAACAGCTGCAGCGGCTTACAGGGCCCATATGGGCAGAGCAGGAGGGAGAACCGGGAGCTGGGGGAAGGAGATAGGGACGGAAAAAAAGGGGTGCACGCAGCAGCAGCAGTTTGCAGGGGGCTGGGGGGGGCATTGTCATGCATGATCCAGGCACTTTTATGGTGACTTGAGCAAATTAGAGAGGGGAACTGGCATTCATTTTCATGTGGATTCCATTACCACACAGAGGGGGGAAAAAGGAGATGCGTGGAGTGGGTCGTTTTTGGCTGTGTACGGACGAGTGCGAGTGTGCATGTCGGCATGTGTTTCTGTAGGTCTGTACATAAATTAACTTCGCTTTTTATTTGATCTGATTTTATGAGTCACACTCACAATTTTTCACCATTTCTTCCACTGTGGTTTTGTACTTGAAGTTATTGAACCATGGGAAATTGCTGTTGTGTTGGGATGATGTATTCTGCTCCTACTGCCGCAACGGCTCCTGACCTACACACAAACGTACATTTTCCATTATATAATATAATATATTCAATGCATAACTCTAATTTTAATGCAAAATGCCCCACTTTCACATGAGATATAACAAGCAGTGGAACTGCTCAGGAATTTGTCGATAATGCTACATTAAAATATATATTTTATCATCTGTTCTAATGAATCAAACAAGGATCTCACAAGGGATTTGAAGATATTGGAAGCTCTGTATGGGGGTGTACATCCAAAATCCAGACACTGTGTCTAATTACACCTACATCAAATATCTGCTGTAAGTGTCGTACTGGTTTAAATATGAGACCATTTATCTCAAAATATGCCTGAAATATTATGTTTCATTTGGTGTCTAGTAAAAAAAAAACAGTAGATGGTGCCAAATCTGATATTTCCTAACGAGCTTTTTAAATGATCTGGACACAAGTGTTGCCAGATTTGTAGACATAGTTTTATGTGCAGTTTAATTTCAATAAATTAAATGTGTGTTTATGTATCTATTTGAAAAAAATTGTCTGAAAGATGTTATTTAAAATATGTTGGAACAGCCTACCTGATCCCATTATCTTCTGGTGGAATCATTTTCTGTCATGTGACGCCGCTCATGTGACCCCGGGAACATGGAAATGACGTAACCGCATTTAAACCGGCATCCACCTGTCATTGTTTGGTTCGTCATACTTTGACTCGGCTCATCCAACGTATAGTTAAAACATTCCTTACCTTTTCGTCTCTTTGTCTGATCTCTTTTTGCACTGCTCCGTGTTTGGGTTTTGCGTCTCGTCCAACACACGCCCTTCTCTCCTGTCTCCTCTGCCACCTGTGGCCGCATGACAGAATGTCAGAGCCCACAATAAACCCAGCGGACTGCCTTGTGTGATCAGGTTTCCGGCAGGCCACAGTCATTGTCGCAGGAGGGCACATACCTGCAGCAGCGTATATCTGAAGTGGCTGTTGGGTGCCGGGTTCATGGGGCAGCGGTCACCGGAACCCAGCCTGGCACTCCCAGAGTGGTGGAACGGCATGCTCTGAAGATGGGTACCTTGCCAGTAACAACATATCAAAGATAAACAACAACTTGTGTAGGGTTCCTCTCAACACCTTTGTGGCCAAAATGACCCATTCACTTTAATGAAAATCACATTGTTTCTCATTTTTTGGCCATTACAGTATAAAATCATGCATTCTGCAATGTCAGCATTCAATTTAGAATAAAACTAGTTATTCCACGCTGTTGCACCAGATTCAACCATTTTCCCATTGGTGTGTGTGTGCATGTGTGTGTGTGCAAGTGTGTGAATGTGTGTGGGATTGTGTGGGTGGGTGTAAGCATGCAGTGATTATTTTAAAACAATCTTCTACCATTTGCATCAAGTGTAATAGGTGCTGCTGGACTGAACCAAACACACACACACAAATGCCTTTTGGTGTACCCCTGGTGGACACACAACTCCATAACATAACTGGCAAAAAAATACAAGAATTTCATGCATTGACCTACAATGGGAAAATGGTTTAGTGAAAAGATGAAAGTGAAGTAACTGTCATTGTGATACACTGCTGCACAGTGGCTCGGTGGCACCTCAGTGGCACCTTGGCAGATCGGGATTCGAACTGGCAACCTTCCTATTATGGGGCCGCTTGCTTAACCACTAGGCTACCACTTCCCCAATCACCAGTTTAAATATAACCAGTTTTATTCCAAATTTAATGCTGAAATTGACCACGTGAGAGATTAAAACATGTGGTTTCAATGGAAGCGAATGGGCCGTTTTTGGCCACAAAGGTGTCAAGATTAAAGGGATTTAAAAGGTATTAAATTAAATTTGTAAAGGACTCATGTTTGGTTAAGGGATTTATGAGAAAAAAAACTTTAGAAAGAAATATTGATGTGTGAGAATTTTGAGAGGCATTATTAGACACTACACAAAAAATACAAATGCAATCAAATACATTTTTTGTTGATATTTGACATGTCCAAGACTCAAATTACCAATATGGCCTCATCCCCCCACTCTTTATTGTAAAGGGGGAAAATGCTTTTTAAATAAATTGTTCAATTGGCTTGTTTAGTTTTTTGTAAAGAAATCAAGTTCACCTAGTGATTTATGAAAAAAGAAATTTGAAATATTGATGTATGAGGATTTTATGGCATATTTTGTGCGTGTACAGAGTACGGATGGCATCTAAGAGTAAAAAAACACTGGATTTCAAATATTTGGCTAAAAATACGATTAGGAAATTCATGCTCTACCACAGCCAGAATGATCACCAATTTTTTTTAAAAATGTAAAAAAAAAATGCTCAAAAAGGGCATTAATGTAATCAAAAATATTGTATGTAGCTGATATTGACCAAAAGTCCAAAAATGCTGTCACCTTTAAGATGGGGATTTTATCTTGGATTAGGTTTAATATGTTCTCTTCTTTTTCTAAAGAATTCAAATCTGCAAAGAATGTTTGGAGAAACTTTTTTTGAGACAAAGATGAAGAATGGAGATACAGCATTGGAGTTCCTGCTTCTCCTGTTTCCCGGGCATTCCTTATGCATTCCAGATACATAATTTTTTTTTTTTTTTACATTTCAGCTACACCTGTTGAGTGTGCATACAAAGTCTGGCCAGCTTCTGCGAAAGCACTGGCGAAGACTCAAGTAGGGAAAACGTAGTGTGTCATACATAACATAGCGTTGCTGATAAGCTGTGACGTGCAATTTTTAAGTCCGTGATAAGGACTCTTGGCTCGGGAAAGGGACACAGAGACTCTCTGGAGAGGCTTGCCTACGCCCGGGGAATTTACGAAGGTAGAAAAAAAGCGATCTTGACGTGATAATTAAGGGACAGTCATTTTTACAGCAGAATGTCTGCAGGGGAACGGCTGGGAGGAAGGAAAATATTCTTTTTTTGCAGAGAGAAATGCCTTAAAACTCATTACGAACGTACGGGGGAACTGAAGACGTTGTTGCCACGACACAATAGGCCTTCATTTCAGCACTGAGAGGAAATCACTGCTGGAGGGTACACAGACGGGGAGTATTTATTACACTGCAGATATTGTTATTGTCGTGACATGATGCTAAATCAACTGAAAATTCAGCAAAGGTTATATCAGCGGCAGTGCATTTCTGAATATTTCCCTCGAATGATAATGTTTCCATCACCCTGTGTCATGCATCAGTGTGGCACGCTTTAGCGTTATATCAACATCAATTAGCTTCCATCCACTAATTACAGGTTCATTCCCTCCGGGAGCGTTGCGGGGTTAATTGTGGGATTCAGTGCTGGATTTTGGGGTTTGGCCCCGTTTTTCGAACAGTAGACTGATATATCCCACGCCTGTGCAATCAGCGCAAGCCACCCCGATGAATTTTAAAGGCCTGAATTTGATGCTCTTTGGTGTGCTCTTTCTTCATGACAGGTTCTTCACAATACTGCAGCGCTGAACAGCCCTTCATCAATCCCACACTCAAACGATAAAGTGAATTAATAGTCTGAAATTATTCCCATCACTGGCTCTCATCACCAGTGTTGGTTTTAGCCCACCACACACGCACACGCACACACCTACTCTGAGCTGGGCTGCATTTACCCACACTGCATTGTTCAGCTGCCTGGGCTTGAGGGGTTTTCGTAGGGAAAAGCAGCGTGCTGGGACACACCTCCTCAAACACAAACAGCATTAGTATTCTATATTATATTACAGTTTTCATATGTATAGATTTTTTTTTCTGGACAAAAAAACTCTCCAGCTCTCCTACAACCACTGGGGGGCAGTAAAGAGCTCCACAGGCGCTTCAAACCACCATGCTGCAGGTATTCTCCAGTACCTTTTACCCGTGAGTCATATGTGGAGCCTCTTTGGCCGATCAGAATTTTTTATTGTTGCAGTGAGTACCAGGGACACGTGAAAATAAGACCTTGGAATAAACCGATTATGGGTCTTTAATAACATATTTTGTGCACCTCGTGACCTTACACAGTCATCAAACTGACAATAAAACTACACTTTGTGTTCAGCAGATATTGTTGCAAAAGGGTCTTTTTTAAAAACCAAGAACAAGATTGTGGTTTTCATTTTTCACAAACTTCATTGAATTGTGTTGTGTACAGGATACTGATATCAAATCTATTTTTATTTAACGAAAGAAACCAAGCGCTTGTTCCTTGTCTTTCTTCCAAATTATGATTTTCAAAATAACACATCTCCTTCACAAATAGGGTGTGGAGTGTGGCAGCAGCACATTGCAATGGCTGGGGCGTGTGTGCTTCTTTCAAAGGAAACCACAGGGCCCGTTTCATCTGCTCCGGAGGCTCTCTCTCCCCCGTCTCCCTCCGCTTCTTTCCCCCGGCGAGTCCCCTCGCAACGCGGTCGGGGAGACGTGGGGCGAGGAGCCCGTCCGCTTCAAGTGGCTTACGATTACAGATGCACACAATTACAGAGGCGAGCGAGCTCAACTGGCAACATGTGCCAAGCTCCAGGCCGGCCTCGATTACAGGGAGGCCTTGCCGAGCTCCCCCTGCCCAGCCGAGGCTTATTTTGGGCAGGCTGTACTTTCGTATTTAGATACGAAACGCGCCCTTGGCCCAACACGCCCAGAACAGGACGGAGTTCGTGGTAACAAAGTCCCACGAGAGTCTCAGAGTCAGCAAATTTAAAAAAAAAGGAGGGTCAGATTTTCATGTCGCCCAGGTAGAATAATACACGGAAGCCGTTGACACGTCTAATTAATCCTGCTATATGCAGCGCCAGTTTGTTTCATGTGTGTGTGTGTGTTTGTGTGTGTGTGCATGTGTTCTTCCACCAGCACAATTTGCGTTTGTTTACTACAGTGGAAGATTGCAAGTGTAATTTTTTTTTTCCATAAACAGGCAATTACGGGCCACATGATTTGAATAAGTGGATTGGCTCGCTACTTTCTGTTGGATTACATCAAACTTCATTACTTCTGAGTGACGGAGGACGCCCTTAATAACGGGTGACGCTCTCAGATGTGGCCCTCGCTCTGAAATAACATTTTTCATTGGATTTGGCGTCGTCTACCTCCCCACTGTGTAATTGTTGCAATTGCTTGGTTAATATCGCCACTGACGTTTGTTCCTGCAACAAACAATGTAGGACTTTTTTCATGCTTTATGAAGTTGCTCTATTTGCATTACATATGTTGTGTGTGTGTATACAGAGAGAACTGTGCAGTATACATATGTTGTGTGGGTGTGTGTGTGTATGTGTGTATAGAGCACTGTGCAGTATACATATGTTGTGTGTGTGCGTGTGTGTGTGTGTGTATACATTGAGCACTGTGCAGTTTACATATGTTGTGTGTGTGTGTGTGTATACAGAGAGCACTGTGCAGTATACATATGTTGTGTGTGTGTGTGTGTGTGTGTGTACATAGATAATGTGCAGTAGTTTTGGTCTCTAGTGAAACTAATTAAACCTTTTTTTCATCTTTCCACCAGTTATTCTGAAACAGTTCAGGGAGGAACTGTGTGTAAATAATACTGATTAAAAAGGGAAAGTGTCAATAACGTTCCCGCTGATATGTAGAGATGCGGCAGAACAACTGGGGTTCGGTCTTTCCCAACTCTGTGAATGATCGTCTACAAGCAAAAGTCTACAGACGGAGAACAATATTGAATTGCTGCTCAGAGAACAATAGGAGAACAGAGTCTGTTTCTGTGCACACACCATGTCATTGTTTCATGACAATAAGGAAACTGGGGTTGTTACATTAACAAATCGTTGCAGCTGAGGATTTTGTGTTGTATTTTGAACAGTGCTGTATACCTATATAGTGTGTTTATTACATAGGTAGTGTTTATTACTATGTAAAAAAATTCTACACCACGTACACACCTATTCTTTCAGGACTGGTAGAAAACCATCCCGATGTCTAATGAAGTAGAGTAATGAATGAAGTAATAACCTTATCTGCATCACTTCATCGTTTTGAGTATTTTCTGCATGGTAAAAATGAGTAGGTGTGTCAAAACCTTTATCCTATACTGTGCCAACGCTTGGGTTGTGAATAGTTTTACGCTGAATATGCAATATGTAAACTCATTCCTGCCCATCAATGCTTTTTGTAATGATTAAAGCATTTAAAGTAATCTAGGTATTGTCCGTATCTGCCTAATGACATTACATAGAAACGTATTGATCGAATTGACTGAAACCTGATCAATACGACGAGATTAGCAAAACCGTCTGGGTTTAATCTAACGCCACAATTAAGCAAGGCGGGTTTTTTTTTTTGGTATAAATTATATAAAAACATCGTGGTTTGTGCATAGTTGAAAATAATTAGCACACAAATTTACAAAATTAACCTAAGCCGTATTATAAAATGGATTCGGATTATTCTTATTATTTCGCGGCTCCGGGCTCGATTTGGAACATGGAGATGTGGAAGATTGCTTTGCATATAGAGCGAGCTTGCCAAAAAAAAATTGCAAGTCATATGTGCAACGAATGCCCTTCTCATAATGAATATACAGGGAACGGCAATTTAGGCATCTGGCACACATGGCCGACAGGCTGGTACACAGGCGGGCACCCACGTGGGCACGCATGTATACCAGAGACAGACAGGGTGGCAGGGAGATGGGCTTTATTGGACGGCGTGGCTCGCAGGCTTTCTTTCTTTCTTTCTTTTTTCCACGGCGCGTTTTCCGAAAGGAGCATTTTTTTTTGGCGAATGACGCCCCGAACTCCGACAGATTGCCGTTTCGTCAACAAGAACTCGGATCATACAGTAAATATTAACGGGGGGTGTAGGGTGCAGTGTGCGGTTCTGTGACAGACGTATGCGTCTGACTTCAGAGACAGGCACCCCCCCCCCCCCCGAACATCTGGGATGGTAGAAAAATACTCGATAAAGGGCGGGGCGGTACTATTAAGTCAATCGGGGGGCTTTTCGCGGACATCGGATTTTGTGATGAAACGTTTTATTCCACACTCCTAGCAAAAAAGGCCCGTGTTCGACCCACTATCTACGTTAAAGCACGTAAGACCGCGGTGTGTCGTGGTGAGACGGATCGGGCGGTTGTTTGAAGCTCGTTTGTAACCGGGCGCCCCCCGCCTCCGCCGCAGTGGTACCGTCCGTATTTAAAGGGGCCGCCGCCGTGCCGCCGCTTCTGAGGAAAGCGAGGCGGTTTCTTGAGGCTGGAAGAGGGCTGCCGTGTCCCCGCTGCGGTGAGCGCCTTGCGGGCTTCGTTTGGCGCGTTCCCCGGGACCGACGTGCTTCTGGAGGACCGCGGAGGACGCGGGTCCGCCGTGCGGACGTGACTGTTGCACGGGAAGCGCAGGTAGGCAGTGGCTGGCTGTGATGCTCGGGCTGGCGCGGCGGCGGCGGAGCCCGTTGCTTCGGGATGCGCGCTTTATCGGGGTAACAGGAGAGGGTTTTATTAGGTTGTGTGTGTGTGTGTGTGTATTAAATCTCCCTCCGCTGCTCTTGTCGGCAAAATTTACACGTTTTTAAAATAAAAAATAAAAAATACAAAAAACGGGCAGCGGACCACCGCTCTTTTTTTTTTTTTTGGGACAAAGGGGGCGTAATAGCAGCGGCAGGATCCGGCCGATCGGCTTCTGTCGGCAAACAGAAACGCGGTACTGCCCCGCGGTCCCGGTTCCGGCGTTGTCCGCCCCGTGCCGACCACAAAAGTTCTACCACAGGTGTGCGGCGGGCGTCGTGGATGCTTCACCGTGGGCGCAGCGCGGTGGGATCACGGTTATTATACGATGATGTCGAATGGAACGCTGGCCCCCACGCGCGCGTGTTTTTCCCCTTTTCGACCGGTGCGCGACAATGGGTGCGCGAACAGCTTCCCCACGGACGCCACTGGGTTTTATTATTATTATTATTATTTTATTTGAATATATACGGTTTCCACGCGGCCCGGCGGGATGGGAGCGCATGGGCACATCTGCACAAACAAGTGGCCCGCGTCCGGCCGCCGTCTATAAAACGTGCCGTGACGCTGCCCCACGTCCCCGGACGGATGGCCGCGTTGACGCGCAGTCTGCCGTCTGTTACCTGAGCGTTTCGTCCCGGCGGTGCTGCTGCCGCTTGTGGCCCAGATTAGCCCACGTCGATGCGGTGGTCACTGCTAGGTCGCGTGGAATCATGTTCCGGGGGGGGGGGGGGGGGGGTTATTTATCCTCTTTGTAAACTGTACATGGTGAGCAAACCATGGCTAACGATACTGATCAGAATATTAATAGGAAATCAACTGTAGTATTTTCATTGCACCGGTGCAAAATGTGGCATAATGTAATAATGTTGTTTTTCTTCTATTGTCCTGGCCAGCGCCAACATATTCTGCCAACATAATGATATACATGTCTCCAAGAATCAAGATTCAAGTTTATTGTCAGTACAACAGTATACACAGTACACTGTGTATTGAAATAATGTTTCACACAGACCCCCCCCCCCCATAAAAGAACACGCACACACACAGTACAGGCCAAAAGTTTGGACACACCTTCTCATTTGATGTGTTTTCTTTATTTTCATGACCATTTACGTTGGTAGATTCTCACTGAACTCACTGGAGTTATGTACTTAATGAAATGACTGCAAACTGAAATAAGTGAAACCATGTTTTATATTCTAGTTTCTTTGCTCTGATTACTGCTTTGCACACTCTTGGTATTCTCTCGATGAGCTTCAAGAGGTCGTCACCTGAAAATATTTAGCACTTGTTGGACCCTTTGCCTTCACTCTGCGGTCCAGCTCACCCCAAACCATCTCGACTGGGTTCAGGTCCGGTGACTGTGGAGGCCAGGTCTCCACTTTTTGTTAAGTACGTAACTCCACGTGTGTTCACTGCAAATTGTATATACAAACTAAACCATACTAACCAAAACTAAAGCTTAAATACTGCAGGTTATCTCTATACGATAACCTGTACAGTATATATGTACAATATATATCAATATATTGCCATATCATTGGAAACTGGCTTTTGTGGAAGGAATAAAATCTACATTATCTTTAGATGAAAAGCAGTAGATTATTTTTTTTATTTCAGCCCTTGATCGTGGACTTTTTTATTTTTTTTTTTTGCCCTCCGCCCTGATGGTTCAGAGAAAGGGCACACGGGGAACCGTAGTGAAGGTGGAGAACGGGCCATCTGTATTTGGGAGCTATAGGTAACCAGGGACAAATCGTCACATGTCACCAATCACAAGATGAGGCTGTTTATTGAACCCCACTCTTCCACGGGCCTTATCTCCTTATGTACTGGCGATATGAGGGAGCACTTAGACTTTTACGAGCGCTCATTTGTTAGTCTTCAAGTTAAATCAGCTCGGGCTGTCAATCCTTTTTGGCAGTGGCGCGCGGTTTCCATTTTAGTTGGTTTTATGGCCGGGCTCAAGCCGCGCTTCTGCCGAGACTGGCGTGCGCTCATCCCCCGAGCGAGCTCTCTGGGCTTAGCTGGCAAGGCGAGTCGCTGGCAGCCGTAATCGCCGAACAATGGCTGCTGTCTGCATGCAGCCGCGGCTCCTCATGACCGTCCCTGCTGGGGGGGCCGTTCTGAAAGAGCTATCAGGCTTCTGGCGCTCTATCTTTAATGAGATCTCCTCTTTCCCTTGGTCTGGGGAAAAACGGAATTTCTGTGCCGTTCTTTATGAACGTGTGACAGCGTGAGTTTAGTGGCCCCGGTGCTGATGCGCTTATCGATGAGGACGCCGCTTGATGGACAAGATACTAATTGATTGAGCGCAACAGATGTATAATGAAGGACCGGGATGAATGGAATTCAAGGCAACGTTAAAGTTGATACAGCCTCGTGCAGATTTGCACATTTTATAAAATAACAGAAACAGGAAACAATCCGATGACACCGGCCGCGTGACCCTGACAGAGAGCGGCCACATGGGTGACCGTCTTGTTTTCTTTGTAGTTAGACTGGTTTTACAGGAAACTTCCTCCTGGACATTCGGCAAAAATGCACACATGGACGGGCCTGATTTCATGATTGCTATTCGCAGTTCACTTTTCACGGCCGTTTAGGCATTTAAAGGTGCGCTGTGATTGATTGTGGTAGCGATTAATGCTTTTTTTAATATTAAATGATATATTATCCTATAAGCTTGTATTCCAACGTAGCTTGCTGCGCTGTTAATTAAAACTAATGATGGCAGCAATTTCACACTCCACTGGACCTGTATTCATTTTCCAGTATCCTGGCTTTGGATTAAAACAATGCAGCGCCACCATTTTTTCTCTCTCCAGGTCTCAGTGGATACTGAATCCATATCGTGAATATTGCGGTGTTTTCACTCTCAGGCGATTTCTAAAGTGAGAAGTGACTTCACTGCATTATTTTACATACAAAATGAAAATATGCATAATTACTTGACGATTTCTTACTGCGGTCATGTACACTATGCTTTTAAAGGCACTGTATGTGGCAGGATGATTCATTCTTCCTTCCATGAGACGGATACGTTTTCCTTTTTGTTACGCTGGGCAATAGATGTGGCCAAAATGACAGCGATTTCATGACATAATATTTTACTACGCACTGTGAAAATAATATGCATAAACAATAGAAGATGGCAGCTGGTGCAGGCATTGTTCCTGCACATAATAGGCAAGATAATTATCAATAATAATTATAGAGCAAGTCTAATGATGAATTATTCCACCACAGACTGATATATTTGTGGAACTGGGGTGAAATATTCCAATTAGCTATAAAAATCCTGAGCATTTTATTGCATTGAAAAAACGGATTATTATGTGAACAAGATCACGAGACATTTGTGCAACACGTTGGCTTGTTTACAAGACTGTAAAATGTACACTTAGGACCCCTTCAGGGTGTCTGGCCACAAATGCCAGTGCTTAAAGTAGCATGATTGAATGACGCCCTGGGCTATTTACTCATTCCTCAGCATATCTGGCCTTAAATCAGGCCGCCCTGGCCATGAGTGGATTTGCATCTTAATCCTTCCAAAAAAAAAAAAAACACACAATAATTTCTCCCTCTTTTTTTCTTTCTTTTAATCACGGGCTGTTGGCCTTCATTACAGAAGTGTTGAGGAGAGGCTGCTGTTTTTAGCCGAGCCACCGATCTCCGCGAAGGTTCCTTGAATTCGCCTCGCAGAGCCCGGGTTTCCCATCCCGCCGATGGCCTCGACCCGCTTTAACCACGGCTGCTTTGATGTTACGGCCAGATGAGTGTTGTGCCTTGTGCAGTTCACCCATGTGCATACCTGTTAGAGATGCAAATGGGTGTCGCTGGGCTGAAGTTAGGGGTGAAATCGTGGGCGTTCGTATAAAGGGAAAGGCCGGCGTGCATTTGCGAGGCACTATAGCGTAGACCTCCATCGCGGTGGTCTTTTATTGTTTACAGTTCATTCCAGAAGGAAGGACTGCCCGAGAGCATTTGTCTAAATTATGAAGTGTTGGGAATCTCTTGCGTCCTGTCCATGTCCAAATAAAGCTTTTATCAAGACTGTATTTTACATTGCATGTCTAAAATAGGTTGGCAATATTGCTTTGTAATTATTTTAGATTACGTCTCATTATTATGTAGATATTACCGGATAATTCCTAACTGTTACACTGTCCTCATCATGGGGATGTTTGGTGACGATGAGGTAGTTAAAAGTTACCTGGGATTAATTTGATTAGACTTTTCAAGTGTTTAATTATACCTCACCGCTACATGTACACACGTTGATGATATTTGCATGGTAATTGTGCAGCGCTGCGTCCATAGAGCCATAATTACTTTCTGCGGAGCACAGTAGTTGGCTGTCTAGAACACCCGTCTCCAGCAGTCGTCACTTGACTGTGCCTCACAATTCAGCCATTAATTCATCTGCGCTAGCGATCCCGGGTCAAAGCATTCTGCTTAGGCATTCGGTTTTCATTTTTCCCCCTTCCACTGGCACCAGCCGGTGCTCCGCTGTGGAATGAAATCATTGTGATTGCTGCTCGATGGTGTCCTCCACGAGTCAGGAAACGCACCACAATGGACCATTGTACCGCGTGTGCTATAAATTCACTTTTCATCCCCAACGTAAAAAGGCAGCTTTTGGCAGTTCCCATTAAAATCGTGGGGATCATTAGCGTTTGCTCCATAGGGGATACGTAGGTTTGGGGAAAGCCCCCCCCCCAGGGTACAATAAATCAATAAAAGGAACAGCGGTTTCCTTTTTTTAAATGAATTTACGATGTCACAACTGAATTTCTTGGTTTGTGGCGGAAAAGGATGCTTGTTGCTTACTGCCGGCGGAGATCAAGTTTTTGGCAAATTTGCAGCATGATCTAATTCCAAAGTTCAGACTCGCCGAAAAGACGAAGTGCGCCGTCCAGTCTGCAAGATGCCACCTGCTTATGCCGGTTCTCCACGTCTTTTTAGCCACTGCCCTAATGAACAAATGCGGCGGGGTTTATTAGCAATCCGCAGAGAGAGGAGGGAGGAAGCCACAGGGCCGTGGATCAACAGAAACGGCTCGATCAATACCCCCCGCCCCCAAGTCCCCCCCCCCCCGCCTTGCACAGCTGTCTTATGGTGGCTGACTGTCCAGTTTAAGTCATTAATACCACCAAATGGACTCCAGTCAGGGATTGCGCGGGTTCAAGAAAAAGTGCTGAAAGGGAGAAAGTTTTTTTTGTTTTTTTTTCCTCCACTTCCCTCTGAGCTGCTTAAAGCTGTTAAACTTTTTTTTTTTTTTTTTTTAATACAGATTAGGCACTGCTGTCTCATGCATTCATTACAAACTAACCCGACTTTCAACTCTGCTTTGCAGACATGAGCCACTGAAGCCCAGAAGAAAGGAAAAGCCTGCAGTAGAGCTCACGGGAAGACTGCCGCCCCCCCCCCCCAGAGGAGAAAAGGAGGAACACATTTCTAATCATGAAGCCCACATGGCCGGCGATGCTTTTCATTTCCCTTCTGTCTGGGGCCAGCGTTCAAGCGTTCCCCGCAAGTCCGAGCGAGCCGCCGCCCGAGACGGGGACCTTCAGGGTGAAAGACACCAGCCTGACCCACCTGGCGGTGCACCGGAGGACGGGCAACGTGTACGTCGGCGCCGTCAACCACGTCTACAAGCTCTCTGCCAACCTGACCGAGCTGCGGTCACACATGACCGGCCCTGTGGGAGACAACGGCAAATGCTACCCGCCGCCGAGCGTTCGCGCCTGTGCACACAAGCTGGAGCCCTCCGACAACGTCAACAAGTTGCTGCTGGTGGACTACGCCGGCAACCGTCTGGTGGCCTGCGGGAGCATCTGGCAGGGCGTGTGCCAGTTCCTCCGGCTGGAGGACCTCTTCAAGCTTGGCGAGCCACATCACCGCAAGGAGCACTACCTCTCGGGAGCCAGAGAGGCTGACGGGATGGCGGGAGTGGTCTTGGGAGACGACTACGGCGCCGGAGGCGAGAAGAAGAGGAAGAAGGGAAGCAGCCGACTCTTCATCGGGGCGGCCATCGATGGGAAGTCCGAGTATTTCCCCACGCTGTCCAGCCGCAAACTGGTAGCGGATGAGGAGAGCGACAACATGTTCAGCCTGGTCTATCAGGACGAGTTCGTGTCGTCCCAGATCAAGATCCCTTCAGACACGCTCTCCCTGTACCCGGCATTCGACATTTACTATGTCTACGGCTTCTCCAGCCGCACCTACATCTACTTCCTGACCTTGCAGTTGGACACGCAGCTCACCCAGATGGACGCCACGGGAGAGAAGTTCTTCACCTCCAAGATTGTCCGAATGTGTTCCAACGACACCGAGTTCTACTCCTACGTGGAGTTCCCCCTGGGATGCACCAAGGACGGGGTGGAATACCGGCTGGTGCAGGCGGCGTACAAGCACCGGCCAGGCCGCATGTTGGCCCAGGCCCTGGGCCTGTCCGAGGACGACGACGTGCTGTTTGTGGTCTTCTCCCAGGGCCAGAAGAACAGGGCCAACCCGCCGCGGGAGACGGTGCTGTGCCTTTTCACCCTGCACCAGATCAACCTGGCGATGAGGGAGCGGATCAAGTCGTGCTACCGCGGCGAGGGCAAGCTGACCCTGCCTTGGCTGCTGAACAAGGAGCTGCCCTGCATCCACACAGTGAGTCCTGACCGTACATAACAACTGCACCGGCCACGTAGACGCCGCGGTTTTCTCACAGTTGGAGGTGCAGACGAATTAGGAGAAAAAAATGTACTTTATTTATCGAAATAATCTAAAATTACATAAAAAAGGAAGAACCCCAAATTAAAATACTAAAAATTGTCTAGCGTTGTAATGAAATGTAAAGTTTTGCATGTGTAGCTGAAATTGTGGGGCCTCAGTGAACGAGGGCCACAACTGTCGGGGGAACTTTAGTCCTTCGCGTGGGTTAAACACTTGACATGTGGCCAGTCTGACTTTGCACACTGTTTTCTTCACACCGCTGTGAGTGAGAGATTGACATTCCATTTCACGCACCAGCAGACTTATTAGCGGCAGCAAAGGTACAATAAATTCATCTGCAATAAACGTTTGTCTCACACATTTCTATAGATTTTGAACTGATTGAACTGCTACCTCCCTAGATATCACAGTAGGAACCCCAGGAACCCAAAGGCCACTCTTTTTAGTAGTAATATAGTAGACACATTTTTTGCTGAAACTGACCAGCATAACCGGCCATCTACTGACAAGCATAACGTAACAGAGACCGTAAAGTAAATTGTTCAGAGAATAGCAAGCCGAACGGTTTTCTGCTGTAATTTAGCATGTAATGATGAAACAACCCTGCAGTTCTTTTTGCATGTGTATTATTTATTTTGCCCCCAAGCTTTCCTCTGGCACATTTACAGCTTGTTTCTATCAAACATACAGACGCGTATTTTAACATTCTGACGTGTACAATGTCTCGGCCTACTCACAATGGGCATGGAAAAGCAAAAAGATTGTGCATGCCAAGGATTTGTAGTGGAGCTGCAGGGGTTCAAAAACCTTACTGATTGTACGAGAAGCCTATGCACATGCAAAATCGGTGTCCTTTTTGTTGTCTCCAAAAGCTATTATTCCGATGCACATATATAAACGGAATGTTTGCTGAAGAAATAAGATCAGGAATGGCCAGATTTCTCAGGGTATTTGTGAGAATCGTTGTGGCCGACAACGATTGAACTCTGTCGCATGTTGCTGTGGAGTTGTACAATGAATAAAAAAAACATTTGCAATCTCTGTCAGTAAAAATAACACAGACCGGCCTTTGGCGGTCGGTTCTGTTGGCATGTGGACGTTCATGTAGTAAATCTGCAATATTTACTCCGTCCGTACGTGCTTGTGCGCAGCCCTGTCCAGATTATGGCGCTGTTCCGTTCGAGGAGACTGCTGTTGGGATTTTTCAGGTTTTATTAGCGTAGGGCTCAATCCGAATGTGCGGGGTAGTTAATATGCATTAAGGAGAAAGATCGAGCGTGCAACAATGTAGTTCAACAGCCATAGCTGGAGGTGAACTCGCTCCTTTTGAATATCGGTGGAGAGCATTTAGCTCGGCGCGCCGTGCTTTTAATCTGAGGAGATTTGCACACTCTGCCCCCACCCACCCCCCCCCGGTGAGAGGAAGTGGACCTCACCAGCCCCAGCGCTCAGGGTCTGAGAACGATGGAAGAGTTGAGCAGCACCGACCTGGTTCCTCTTTTTTTAAATTTTTTTAATTTTAATTAGAAGCAACAGGGTTCCCTGTGACTGATGCAAATCTGCTCTTGATTTCTGCCCGGCTTCTTTCGCTTTATTAGCCCCTTTTCATGCACAGCAATAGCCCTTGACCACATAATGAGACCGTGCGTGCCAGGGGCTGGCTCAGTTTAATATATTTATCCTTCATAAGTATTCACCGAAAAGGAAAAAAGAACGCGAAGCTCTCGCCCTGCGCCTGGCGCGCTCCCAACAGTTCCCCAAAGATTAAGGTGTGATGAGGAAGATTAGCCAGGAATGCGCCGCATCACCTGCAATTCTGAATAAAATTCTCCAACTGCGGGATGAGAGCCGCGGCTCCGTCCGAGGGAATATCAGCGTCTGGAGGTCAGGTCTGGATCGCGGTCTGGTGGCCATGAGTCAGTCGATCGCTCACCACGCCGAGGAGTGAGTGTGGAGGTCGGCTCGGGGTGACCTCATCGTTTCCGGCGATAGGCTGCAGATGTTGGCCATTGCCACTGATTTCAGACGGGGGGAACATTCCACTCGAACTGCAAAAAGCCGAAATATATAAAGACACGTCCATCATGCGCCCAGCATGACGTCATGTCTCCAGGCTGCTCCTCAACCCCGTGGTAATTGCCGTGCTTGTCGTCCCGTCCTTACCATAAAAGCCCGCTGTGACCTTTTTCTGACAGCTAAAATGAAAAGATTCATAGGCCGGCTGTGATAATTCTGGACGGTGTTTTTTTGTTTAATTCCGTATTTTTATATTGGATTTGTTTCACTGCTTTGGTTCACCCAAATCGCTAAAATTTATAATCCTTTTTTTTTTTTTTTCTTTCGTTTTATTTATTGATCTTTTTTTTTTTTTTACAGCCTAAGCAGATAGGCGATGATTTTTGCGGACTGGTGCTGAACCAGCCCCTGGGCGGCTTGCGGGTGATCGAAGGCATGCCCGTCTTCGACGACCGCACGGACGGAATGGCAGCCGTGGCGGCCTACACCTACGGCGGGCATTCGGTGGTGTTTGTGGGGACTCGCAGCGGACACCTGAAAAAGGTAGGAGATCCTTTCTTTCTTTCTTTTTTTTTTATTTGCCGGTGAGCGAAACGCTTCACGCGGTGTGAGGACCGGATGAAAGCTTGTTTGTTGGGGAACTGCACTGCAGTCCGCCACGGTGTGCGCTGGAACTCCGCGTTCGCCACATCTAAGTGGCCGATCGCGTTTGTTTAGGTGTTGTGACAAGTTTTGTCACTTTGCCTGCCGCTTTGGGAATTGCTGAGGGTTGGCCGGGAGGAACGTATCTTCGGAGCATCTGAGCTTGGTGGATTACGATAACAGCCTGTAATTAATGAAGGTCTTGTGGCAAGCGCCAGAAAGAGAGTGTCGTTCCCGGGCACAGAAGCAATGACCCTGCAGCAGCCAGGGGCTGTGAATTTGCAGTTTGGTACATATTTTGTCAAGACCCGTTAACTTTTCAGCACTTTTTTTTTTTTTTTGTTTTAAATGGTGCCTAATGTTATTCGTGCTGGCACTTAGGTGCACATGCGAATGTTCCCATACTACGGTCATTCACTACAGGGTTCTAAACGTTGATGAAGAGCCCGGCGGCCGCTTGGGCGAGGTGGAGTCGGGGTTCGGCGGCAGGGAATCTCGCATTAAAGAAATGAAAGCGAGCGTAGGAAAGGACCGGCGAAGTCGAGTTCCGTTCTAGAAGCTGACTTGGCTCCTTTGCCTCAGACATAATAATTAAAATGAGTTGGATGGAAATGAAATATGCTTCAGTTTCGGCGTGTTTGCCATCTAAGGACCCTTCTGGGAAATATAAAGCGCGTTCGTGTCCGTATTCTGAGAGCGTCTAGAATTTCAACGTTGGGCCCGCAGAGTCCCGTCTTTAAACTTTTTTTTTTTTTCTCCATCCTTCAACGTCTGATTTATTTACTGAACTTTGCCTGTTTATATGCTGTTCTCATATACTTCCCTTCACTTGCTTGTTGATGATCGCATTAGTGGGTCACGGGGCTATAGCTACAGCCGTATTTTACAGTACTTTGTCCAGTTTTGCAGGCAGAGGCTACCGCCATGATGCAGGACGCCATTGACGTGTTTTGCCTTCTTTTTTGGGGGGGGACTGTTTATGACCAGTGGGAATGTTCTCACACTGCTCGATCATTTGCTGTAAATCACTGGAGAAGGGAGGGGGACTGCCCTACACCCAAAGACTGAATGTTGGCGTTTTTTTCTGTAGTCCACAGATATGGTTATGTTTCCGTGTGGTTTTTGGCGTTCTGCAAAATAAAATAATTCCCCTCGTCCCTCCAGTAGAGACTGGAGAATCTGGGGTGTGGAGTTGCCCACGCTCCTTTATTTTGCCCCCTTCATGATTGCGTAGATGTTCTGTGACAGTCATTGTGTCATCAGATGCGCTTTTTCCTATCTGAAGACTAGACTAGTAGTGGAGACGATATCAAATCCATTTTTTTTTTCTCTTTTTGTTGTGTTCAGTTTTGCATTCAGACATTTTTCTTTTTTACATTGAAGAAACTGTTCGGAAATCGAGCAAAGAAAACAGTTTGTTTGTGCCAAATCTGCCGGCAGATCCTGTTCCAATTTCATTGACAGTCGTATCGGATTATAGAAAGGGGGAGGAAGAAAAGGCAGCGTTTATCCGCGAGCAGAAACGCCGGGTTGTTCCGTGGCTCGGTTTGAGTGTTGGCTGACCTGCCATAATGAGAGCCGGAGAATGCAGGAGGAGGCTGTTTAATTGCGGCATATCTCCTGTTCCAATGGCTTGTTTGTCTTGGCAAGAGAAGAGAGAACAAGAGACGCAATTTTTTCCCCTTTTTTTTTCTTTAAACTCTCCCTCTCTCTCTCTCTCTTTTTTTTTGGAGCCATGCGGAAATCGCCCACGAGCCGTTAGCACTTCCTGTCCCCCGTTGCCTGTCCGAAGTTTTTCGCAGAGAGGGGTCACGATGTGTTTTTGGCAGATCATTGCTCAAGTTATTTGTTTGATTCGTTTTTTTTTTTTTTTTTTTTTTTTTACGTTACACACCTGACAGGAAACACTGGAAGAGGAGCAGGAAGTAGTTTAATCGTGTCAAGGTTAGAGGTCGACCCTTGCACCCCTGCACCTCCCTTTCTGAAGTGCTGGCAGCTCGTTCGTGAAAGGCCCATCTTGAAGCTGTTTATTTTAACGCTGCGTCCAAAATATTGCATGGTCGCATATTTTCTTTGCGGTGGGCTAACGCGGCTCGCATGCGAAGCCACAAATCTCCTTCAGCGATGGTGGGGCTGCCGTGGAGATCCTAAAGGTTGAGAAACTGCAGCGGGGTGGGTTGGGGGGGGCCAGGGCTAATCTCACCTTTGGGAAATGAACCTCAAGGTTGGCAAGGGTATTTTTTATGGAATGTGCTGCAGTGGCCGAAAAATTGCGGATGATAAATGTGTTCATATGAGTGTGTGTGTGACATGTACCCGTGCGGTGAGCAGCTCAAGTAGCCTGTGGGTCTGGATGTGTATATGATGCCCCTAATGTATTGGCAAGCCATTCTTACTATTGCCCAAATCGCTACCATTCGCCAAGCTCGCATTTTCCATCGCACCCCAACCAATTTAATTGCCGTTGCCTAGCAACGCTTGCGTGTTTTTTCCCCACTAGCTATCCTAATTTTATTAATATTCTTTTTGTCCAGCCACCTCACACAGCTGATGCAGCCAACGTGACTGGGAAGTACATTAGCGAAACACTCAGCATTTGCATGATTCGCAAAACTAAATGAAAGTAAGAAATAATTTTCATACCCACCGTACTGTCCGGTCCGTGACATTCGATAGGTCTGGCTAAAAGGTAGCTGCGTTGTGTTGCTTTTGGCGTGCTCCGTGCGAACTTCGTGGGGGGGGGGTCGGGGGAACCGCCTACGCCGGTCAAGTGCAGTGCCCTCCATCTTATTTTCTGCTGCGTTCCAATTGGCATCGGGCTGGAATGGAAATCAAAGCCTAATTCGGCGGCATAAATCAGCGCGGCGGGCGGAGCGGCCGGAGCCGGCCAGCGGATTTACGAGCCATCCCGGCCTGCAGCACATTTGATCAGGGCCAAATCTGTTTGCCATAAATCGCCTGTCACCGAACAAGGCAGAGCGATGTGTGGGGAAGGGCCTTCCATTGTTCTGTGTGGAGCAGCGGGGGCTATGCCGCCCTGTCACACTGGATATTGTAATTACAGTAAAATGATGTCCTGCATCACTGTAGGGCTATATTACGTGGTATTGACTGTACAGTAAACGAATTAAGAATACGATATGGGCTGAGTGAGTGTAGCTAAAGTAGCGCCACGATGCAAAATAGATCCCCAGGTAATACTAATTTCGAAAGCAATAAAATATTGATTTATTATACCATTCTTAAACTATTTATTTGTGCTTGTTTGCTCCATTAAAAACCGCGATAGATTTATTTGTTGCCGTACGAAACATCCTGCACCTTCGTCGGGGCTTGAGGAAGCACTGCAGGCTTCCTGAAGGTGAAATTGACCTGTGTGAAACATGATCTGAACGCAGATATATTCCCAACATGCCACAATGCATCAGACTGCACGAGTGGCAGGGGAAAAAAGAAATGACTTTCTATTGTGACAACAAATCCACATTGTGCCGCGGCCCGCCCCACAAAATGACTTGCGCCGTTTGTACCTCGGCAAGGTTCTGCAGTGTGCACACTCCGGCCGTTGCTCCGGCCGGGCGCATCAGCAGCAAGAGCGGTGCAGTACTGGCAGATCCACCAGTCCGCAGGCTTGTAATGCCCTTTTTTCCTTTTGGAAAGTTAATCTTCCACTGCAGATACCATTGGTATCAACACACAGGGGAACGGAGGGAGATATTGCCCGTTTTCTATTTTATTTAAGTAATTCAACAAAGTTAGTTCCTACCTGGAAGTGTCACATTGGTCCAACATCATTCCAGGTTATTACATCTTGTTACAATGGCAACGTCATGTGACCAGTTATTACCTGGCAGGTGTGGCTTAGTAATGGCATCTTCCTAGATAGGAAATAAAAGCATATAATGACATTTTAATAATCACAATAATTCAATATATAGAGCAGATCTTAAGTCATGCATGGGGACAACTCTCTACATGATGCACGGGACATTTTGATAATGCAAATTATATTATCCCTATAACTAGTGGTCAGAACTATGAACAAGTGTGACGTGTGTAGTACTTGTCGTGCCATACTACTGCATAGTTCAAAATAAAGTTTTGACAAAAATACACGGGATGCAGAAAACTTGTCTCACTTGTTAAAACCAACTTCCACAATAAAATTCTGGGAACTCTACATTCAGACAAAACTATTGCACCAAATATTTCAATGTAGAATGGGTGTCAAAACTGTGCAACACTTTTAAATTAATGTTTATGTAATACCATTATATGCAACTAAAATGACCAAGATGGTGTGATGCACAATGTCACTTGTATAACAATGTCACTTGTATAAAAGCTACATGAGCGCTATTAAATTTCACATATGATAGCCAGATCTAAGATGTGGTGCATTGTATGAATATTTTAATTAATGCACTATTCACTTCCAGAGAGTCACCCATTGGCAAAAGACGGGACAATTATTACATTATATGTAACAATTATCTAAACTAGTTGAATAAATAAAAAACTAAGTTAAGATTGTATTTGGACGAAATGTGTCCACTGACAGACTCAGCAACCGGGTTTTGGTTCACAATCTGTTCACCAGTCCAGATTCGGCTGAGCTGTGAGGAACATTAAAGCCGGGGTTGGTAGTGAGGCCAGGGTGTGTTTGAAAGTGTGTTTATGGGCGGGCGAGCGGTGGGTGCTCGACAGTAGAGCGCGGGGAGCTGGTAGAGGGGAAATGGGTTCCAGATGTGTGCTCCCATTCTTTACCCATCTCTCCCTGTTAACACCAGATGTGCCGACAGCTTCCGCGATGGGGACGCACAGCTTATTTAGCCGCGAGGAGAGAACCTCTAGGCTAAATAGTGGATTCTTGGGCTTTTTCCTTATTATTTTCTTCAAAGCTCTGCTTGCAATTAGCACCAAGGACAGAAATTGTCCTGAGAGTTGATGTCATAGCTGCCAAAATGGGGGAGACGAGAGAGAGAGAGAAAAAAAAGGAAAACGCTGATGTTATCCGCCCGTCCCCAGCGTACAAACAGAGCCAAGTTGTCCAACAACGAATTGTGCAACTGCTGGCGTGGCCTGCGCCGCTCGGTGTCTCCGCCCCCCGTCTTTAATCTCGCCGCATCCAAAAATAATCACCTTATCTACGTGGCCTCGCCGCTTCAGGTACAACATTATAACGAACGTGGGTGGCTGTGTGTGTTTGTGTGTTGCATTGTGGGATTATGCATGTACGCCTGTACAGCGCGCATTTTCCCTCATAATTTAATGGGACCCTCTATAACTTCATTAAAGGTCAGGGGGCCCTAAATGGGGGGTGATTGGCATGGCACTTAAGCACCTGTCTGTAGCCGTCTGGTTTTTTAAGGCCCCCGCGGGGCTGTGAGGGTCGGGCTGACGGTCAGGTGGGGGGCGGCGGACCCATTTCACTCACCTCCTTCTTTTTTTTTTTTTTTTTTTTTTACCATTCGGGGGCATCTTTGGGACACTGGACACCCCCTCTCCTCTCTCTTCCTTATTTGAGTTGCGCTCGCCCGCCAGACACAGTCTTTATCATTCACTTCCCGTCCCACTGTCTCTCACCTTGCCGCCATGTCTAACCTTGGGGCTCCGCGTGGAAGATGAGCCAGTACCTCTCTTGCCATTTGTCTCCTCCCCGAAATCCGTCCTCGCGTAGCCCGGTTTGGGAAGCACGACCGTGGGCCGGGGACGAGGCTGTGGTGGTGACTAACGAATTAAGCCTTGCCGATTACGTCCGAGAGAGCCGGCGTAGGAAGGCCTGGCGCTTTTAATGTGGGTTTGTCCTGTAAAGCTGCAGAGTGAGTTATGAGGAATAAAACCGAGCCGCCGTCTTTTCATGTATTGTACCGATGAACCGGCTTTGTTTTTCCGTTTGACACCCAAGTGTGTTTCGGCGTTTCTGAACCACCTTGCTGCATCGCGAGGAAGCAAGTTAAGAGCATGGCTCGGGACTTTCGCCTTTCAAGGAAGACTCTTGTCTCAGAAAATCAATAAATTCAGGGGCTCTCATAAAGAAAGAATTCCCCCCTTGTCACATGGGCGGATTAAGGATGACTTATTTAATAAAGCGTTGCACAAAGACGACCTCTGTTTCTGACCTGTGTGACGCCGCCGTATGCAGCTTTGTCCACTGTCGTCTCCATTCCTTGCTTTATGTACAAGAGTCAAATCTGCGAACACTAGGGTTCATAGTTTCCTGGTTTTAAATGGCATTTATCTGATGATGTCATCGAAAATGCAGAATTTACAGAAATTAACTGATAGAAACAAGAATGGCCTAAAATATGAGGAGCCCATACACAACGCAACCTCATTCTGTGAGATATAAACCCAAAATAGCTTTTCAACCTTTTCAAATAAGTACAAGTTGCTTGAAAATCCATCGATAGCTCACAAATCAAGAATGGTGACTCAACATTGTGTGCAATTGTGGACAAAAAGGTAATTGCCAGATAAATCTTCAAATATGTAAGATTTGACGAGCTGTCAAAGAGTGTTTTTAATTTTATGCATATACCGGCACTGCAGAGGAAATTGTTTAACATTATATGACCCTTTTGAAGGGCAAATTATTTGTTGCTTCCCATAAAAAAATCCATGAAACGCTAATTTTTCCGCTTTTATTGCTTTCCGACTGTGGGAGCTTTGTGCAGAATGCTGATCTTAGGTTCATGAAAAGTGTATATTCCTTTAGGCGCAGACATTTGTCTTTTTAGCACCATTTGAAGCATTAGTTATCAAGCAGACGAAGTGTATAGCCCCATTGTGACTTGGAGATGACGGGGTTGTTTATAAGGTTTACCTGTTCTTCACAGCAGTAATAGAAGGCAATCTGCCGAGTGTTTAGATATGGATATGCTTTGTCAAAGGTAATTAGCTTTAGGCAACTCTTGGGATCAAGTCAGGAGCTGCAAACTAACTGAAAGAGACAGATGGCGTAGAGACTCGTCACTGGGCTCTGAACCAGTACAGCAGACACCTCCATTTCACTCATAAATCACAATATTGAAAAACGGTTATGTGAGGGCGCCTGTTTTAACTGCAGCACACCATGCAACGACAAACTGTTTAATCAGAGAGTTTTGACGTTTGTATGACTGCAGATTTAGTCCCGGGTTGGTTTTTTTTCCTGCCCAGACACAAACCATAAGTATTCAGAAATATTTCCCATTATGTGCTTTTTAATCTGTTGACAATTCCCATATTATTCATTTTCAATCCAACTCCAGTTCCAAAAATACAAATTCTTTGTCTGAAAAGACTAAAAATAAGTATATCACCTTCCACTCCCCTGCGGAACAATGCCACTGTTTCTCCTGCATCTTGAGTGGCGGCCCTGTTCTCCATTAGCGCGTGTCCGCGTTTGATCTCAGAAGCAAGGAATCCTGGGATACCTACAATATGACTCAAGGGCCAGGGGGGTGAAAGGTGATTTGGGGCAGCGTGATTGAAAGGCCGCAGGAAGAATGCCGGGCCAAGCGGGCGGAGGAAAAGAAGAGGGCGTGTCCCTCGTTTCGGCTGAGGATGGAAAATTTGCTCAACGTATCATTATGGTAAACTGCTTAAGTTACGTCCCGTAATCACGAGAACCAGAAATTCTTTTTCTAGATTTTTTTTTTTACTTCCCCCAGTCTAGATATAAACTGGTTGTACACAGCACTGGGAACAGTGGTGGCCTAGCGGATAAGAAAGAGGCCCCGTAATCGAATCGAATCCCGATCCACCAAGGTGTGACCGAGGTGCCGCTGAGCAAAGCACCGTCCCCACACACTGCTCCCCGGGTACCTGTCATGGCTGCCCACTGCTCACCAAGGGTGATGGTTAAAAGCAGAGGACACATTTCATTGTGTCACAAGTGTTTCACAATGGCAGTCGTGTTATGTCGGGTGTTCCAAGGAAGGATTAGGGGGGCCTACACATTATAGGTACATATACATGTACGAATATATATATATTTTCCTGTAAACCACTAAAATTAATTAAAAGTAAGTAAAAAGTGTGAATAAACTTTTATTTTGCGGTTGGTTTGAAAATGAATATGTGTGACAGTGAAAAATGAGTACAATGTTTTTAATTCCAATGAACAAGATTCAGGTGACTAAATCAGATCATGCTTTAATCTTTAATGTTGTGTCTGTATATCACCATACGGCATACGTGTGTGTGTTTGTATAGTCTGGGTGGTAGTAGCCTAGTGGGTAACACACTCGCCTATGAACCAGAAGACCCGGGTTTGAATCCCACTTACTACCATTGTGTCCCTGAGCAAGACACTTAACCCTAAGTTGCTCCAGGGGGGGACTGTCCCTGTAACTACTGACTGTAAGTCGCTCTGGATAAGGGCGTCTGATAAATGCTGTAAATGTAAATGTAGTCTGTCATCGTATGTTTTTTTCTCTGTAGCCTAATTAGATATTATCTAATTGAAATATTTTAAGCCACAATAATGTTGGCCAACTGTAATTTTGTCTTTTTAAGTCATAACCTCAACCACACACATCCCTGAAATGGCACCCACCCCTCGTCCTTATTTAATGCCTGCGCTCATAATAGTGTATGAAGCCATGAATTGCGGGCGTGTTTTTCCAGCTACGGCAGGAACGGTCGCTTTTCAGGGTCCTTTAAAAAGAGATGGATCTGAAAATCATCCGCTGTCAGATGATGCCACTTTTGATTGCATTAACAATGCTTTCAGCGATTCGGTCTTGCATTGGTGCTAATTCCATGATTACTCTGTATTGTTCCCCCCCATTGTCTCCAGTGAAGTGCGAGGCAGGCAGGGCTTCTCAATAGAGCACAATGCTGCCGTATGACAGGCGGAACAAAAGACGCTGTTTTTTTTTTTTTTTTCTTCTTCTTTTCTTCTTCTCCTTCTCTCCGTTCGTTCACATTAATAGCTCCCCACATAAAACCTGCTTAATGAAGTCTTTCTTCCTTACTGTTTATGTGTTTGATCAGACGTGCAGCTGGATTTCAGTTTTCGGCCGTGTTTAGGTAAGAGCGAGCTGGTGTGAGCGCCACGTCTCGCCGCCCGACGTGTTGCCGACAGCTGCTGCCTGGTCCGACTCACCTGAGTAGTCAGCGTTTCGTATCTTGTTTTGCACCTAAATTGGAATATAGCTTGAGTGACAATTATTGGCTTCCTCGACAGATAATTAATCACTTGAGTAAGCGCTCTCCTCTCACGCCCGCGTTCAGAAATGTTCGGTGATTCCGAGCAGCAGGAAGCGAGCGGTCTCCCGGGATTGATTCGTTAATGAAATGCGGTTGTGTTTATTTTGAATGGCTCCCGTTAACGGCAGTTTGCAGTGTGGATTAAAGAGACTGGACGTCCCCCGTACACACATGACAGGACTCGTCTCCGAACCTGAACGTGGTCTACAGCTTTCGGTTGGCCAGCTCAGGTTTTCGGCGCCAGGCCTTGCCATCTGCAACAATCGGCAAACTCCGGCGACTTCACTCGAGAGTCGGGATGGAGCCGCGGCGGCTCCCTGGTTCTGGCCGCTGTTCAAGGCTCTTAATGACTTTTTCTCCCATGCGCGGGACCCATCCGCTGGGTTCTTCTTCCCAGACAGGTCTGGGGTTTGGCTTGGTTTGGCTGGCTTAATCGGAACGCTGAAGAGATTCTGGCCCGGCACGAAGGCGCGGAGGCTCTGACCTGTTGTCGACTGGGTGGCTGCGTGTAATTTATTTATTAATGTTCTCTGCTGTGGACTATGTTTGGGTTTTTATCTAGACTGACCAGATTGAATGCGCAGGTCCTCTATGGGCATTCGGCTCCGTCTGCCACGGATGAGAAGCCGCCACATGCCCCCTCGCTCGGCGCAGACCTGCTAGTGTTTGTCGTCGCGCTAATCGGCTATTTGCTCACATGGTTGCGGTTGCCGCGGCGCAACAGCATACCCGAGGTATTTTGCTTCGTTGTTTTATAGGGTCACCTTGAGGTTTTTAATTGAGAAATTAATGCCCTGGAAGTTTTATTGCGTGTGGGGTGTTTTTTTTTTTTGTTTTTTTTTATTATTTATTTTCTCGATTATTGGCCAAGGTGCTGGTCTCACAAAGGTCCCTCGATCTATGGATCAGTGATGGTTTGGTGTTTCTGTTTGCTTGGTAATTATTGATCGTCATGGTTGCTATGGGACACGGTGCCATATGCGGGGTGTGTGTGTGTGTGGTTTTTTTTTTGGCGGGGGGGGTGTAGAAAGATAATAATGCCGCTCTCGCTCAAGGTGTAATCATGTCCTGCTGGCAGTGTCATATTGGTTGTCTCCCTGGACTCCGTTCTACCCTCCCCCCACCGCCCCATTCCCTCCATCCTGGGACTTAATCAGGCCCGACTGCAGCTTTCTCACAGCACTTTCTCACAGCGACCAGAAATAACCCCCCCCCCTCTGCCGTGCACACACACACACGCCACCTCCCACCACACCTCACACACTGCACACACACACAACCACACACACACACCCCCATCCCTAGCAACCAGCTCCATCCCCTGCTAACTCACTTATGCTGTTCCTCTGTTAATGCACCAATGCTACCTCGACCCTCTCTCTCTCACTCTCTCTCTCTCTCGCATAGCTCTCAGGCACTGTACAGTGCGTCTTAAAGATTTGTGTTCTCCTAATGCCCCACCCAGCCCCCGCTGCAGATTTTCACAGCACTCGATGCTAATGACATTTTCAGACTCATCGCTCTCGTGAGAGAAATGGCGCTTGCTGGTTAATGCTTCGGCCTCACCCCCATCATGGCGCGGGCCTCGCAGCAAATCCTTAATTACCGCCGAATCGACGGGCCCTTTTGCCTTAAACATTCTAAATCGCGCGTGCAATTATCAGTTTCGACGGGACGAGGGCCGCGGCGCCGACGGCCGCCCCCACCCGCTGCGTTTTGTTTACACTGCGTCTGTGCGTTTTTTTTGTGTTTGCGTGTTTGTGTGATGGTATTTGTTTTCCGTTCCGTCTGTGGCTCCCTGGTGGCTTGTGTATACATCTCCGGTATAGGAGACTGATCCATACAGCTGTCCCGGTTTACACAAGACAGAGGCAGAGGGAGGTCTTCTGGATTCAGACAGTCCTTAAATTAAGTGCTCTTCACGTCTAAACAACCTTTATAGTGGAATGTGGTTGGAAAAACCCCCTCTGAAGAAGAAACGCTGTATTCTATTGTTGTGTGTCAAATTTGTAGTTGTCCTTTTAATGGCGGAAAGTGGATGAGCGCATCCACCAAGGTCTATGTTTAGCGTAGGTAGTTTTTGCTGTTCTATTCCGGTACTGACAATTACTGAATGCAAGCTTGTAATTCACTGCTTTGGACTAAATGAAGTGCACATGGTTTAAAGACACCCCAGAGACGTGCTTTCCAAGACAGGGCCGACCAAACCTTGGGATCTTGGTGTCTCTCTAAGGTGGTCTGTGGAAAAAGGATGAGGAAACGAAAGGAAACTGGCGACAAAACTCATTCGTCAGCACCCATATTTGTCTTGGCTCTATGGCGTTGTACGTATCTGACTGTGGATGGTGGGGGAGGGCAGGTTTTTTTTTTTTTTTTTTTTTTTGGTTAGACACCAGATCCCAGGGAATCCAGGGATTCTGCATGCTCCACCGATTCCATTGGAACGCCAAGCCTCCCCCTCCTCCCCTCCCGACACCTTCTGTCACCGGCCCTCCCCAGGATTGACTTACCCCAGGAGCTCTATCTCATGCTGAAGACATTTACAAGCCCCCAGAGCAGCGCTGACCCCCACCTCCACGGCCGCCTGCCTCTTTTTGTCTTGATGAAGTGGTGGAAGGGGGTAGAGGGAGCGGGCAGGCAGACAGGCAGGTCTGGATACCACCTTGACCTCCTCCCTCTTTCCCACTAACAAAAGGCTACGGGGGCAGCCAGGGGCTGAGATGAAAGAGGCTAATGAAAATGGGAGCGGACTATCAGAGGGAAATAATTTATGCACAGAGATTTAGCATAGTCCGTTCCCGCCTCACCGTTCTCCTGCCACCTTGGTCACCGTTGGCCAGGGTCGAGGAGGCTATTTGCAACGTTTCCCGGCCACATTTACAACTGGAATATCTTATTTTGGTAAATAGCTGAGTAGGTTAAGCTGCCACGGTGCTGAGTGCACTCCATTTCGGGCACAATTAGCCTTTTACGATCTGTCCGCGGACGCAGAAACTAGATAACGGCCGACATACAGAGGCCATTCAGCCCATTGTTGAAAAGGACGGATTTAAAATGCGTTGCTCGGGGAAAATTTCCGCTCTGAGCATTGTGCTACATTTGAATTGATAATGCACTTTTTTTTTGCATCAGGCACACTCTGGCGCTTTATTAAAATACACATTTAGCATTCGGTCAGCAACTAAGCCTTGTCATAAATTGAACCTGTTCAGCGAGCGTGTTTATAGGCGGGTGTGTTACCCACTAGGCTACTGCCACCCCGATCTTTGGCCACTTGCAGCTGACGGGCTGGAAAATACGTTAATAAAATTCCACTGATTGGCCGAGCTTGATTTTTTTTTATGGTTTGAATTTAACAGCGAGGCGACGTACCGTCACAGAATAGATAAACAAAGGGGCTGATCATATAACAGGTCGTCAATGTGGACACTGGGTCTGTTCCCAAGAAACGGTAACCAGGGGACAGTGCTGGGAAGGCTGCAAATCACCCCAAATTCAGACTGGTGCGGCGCATGGCCGCGTGAAACGGGGCACAACAGAAATCGGTCTTGGAAATCTGATATCGCGAGGCCCGCGTTCCGAGGTAAATCAATTATTATTCCGTTGCCAAGGTGACGGGGCGGAACGCAAATCTGGCATTTCCCCGGCGACTTTGCTTGTTTTCATTCATCTCCGTCCTCAGTCCCCGTATTTTCGTCTCCTCGCGTGTGCATGTGATTAGAACTTCTTGTGCGTGCGTCCTCGTCCCGGGGAAACCGCCGGCAGCGGTGGAGAATGCTCCCCGGCGCATAGCTGTGGATTAGGCCGTAAAGCCTGGGAGTGTCCTGGGGTTTGCTGCATGGATGGAGGGAGCCTGCTTGGGCTTGACCTTGGAAGCTGTCTCCCGAGTGCTGGAAATGAAACTGGGGGAGAGGGAACCGTGTGCAGTGGGCGCCGCCATGAATTATTTAAGGGGCTCCTTGTGAAGATAATGCATTTTCAGACTCCGGGATTTATTATTTTTTTTGACAAATTAGAATACATTTCTAACATTTCAGGAACGGTGCGCCTCTACAAATAGACATTTTACTCCGCCGAAATCATAATCCTGATTTTGTTAGGTCAGGTCAGTAAATAAATTACTCAAGATTAATCTCTTTTGCTTTTATAAATGTTAAATATCACCTGTCATTTAGGTAGAATGTATTGGTTTGTCTGCCGCTCTTTTGTTCTGGGTTGTGCCGTTGTTTCACTGGCGGGATGCTATGAGCAGCACATGCTTGGTGGCTGTTGAAATACATCTACTCCATGATAGCCCCCGCAGCAAGTGCACTCCAATAAGTGTCCCTCGGAGGTGGGAAGATTGGGTTGATTTTTTTTTGAAAAAAAAATAAAAAAAATTTCAAGTATCTCCCTCTCTGTCCGCCCCCCTGCGGCTTTCGCCACTTCCCTACTTCTGCCACCGTCAATTTGACTCGATGAGTGGCAGCGCTGCAATCCACAGATCCGAGAGGGTCCCCAGACTGATCCTCTCTCTGGGTGGGGCGAGGCTGGGGTGTAGGGGGTAGGGAAGACAGGACAGTTGTGTGCCTGCATGCCTTGGGGACGGCCCTGCTGCTTGGTGGTCCTCTTTGTGTGTGTGCATGTGTGTTTCACTTTGTGTGTTTGTCCGTGTGTGGCAAGAGGGGGGTCGGAAGCAATTAATGAGCTTAAAGAATCCCCCCGGTTTCCCCACCCCCGTGCCCCCCCGCTACCTCACCCATGTCTCCCTGTGAGGGTTAATGGTTCACTGGGCAGTGCCTCAGGTCGTGTGATGCGCCGGGAGGCGGCGGTTACTGATTTGAGATGAGCAGACAGGATGGCTGGCTGCAGACACAAGAGGACCGTTGTGCTCCGTCCGTCCGTCCATTCGTCCGCCCGGCCTAAAACTTCACCCCTAGACAATAGTCCCATTTCAGATGGACAATTGCGGTTGTGTCACACCAATATGTTATCTAAGGTTACGAGTTTATTTTCTCTGTTGGGAGCCCCATCAGATGACCTGTTAGCACAAATACATTTATTATAAATAAAAAAATATGCATTTTTAAAAAAATCTGTAAAGAGGTTGTTTCATTGGATTTTTGTGTAAGGGTGGTCCGTCATGAAAAGCATTTTTCCTCCTTTTTATAAAAAAAAAAAAAACTAAAAATGAAACAAAGGCACAAAGGGGCTATTGTTCTGACGTATTGTTTTTCGATTGTTTGTCGAGGTGTTTGGCGCTACAGTAATTGCAACTGACAGCCCCCCCCCCCCCCTCGTCATTACATTTGTCTTCTGTTGCCAGTAGGCCAGTGTGTAAACAGTAGTGCCGTAATGATCACGCAGCCCCCCGTTTCTGACACAGCCGTCATCACCCGAGCACCAGCTCCGCTTCCTGTTTTTTACCTACTGTTCCTGGCCTTGGGCTGTAAGCTATCGAGCTCATGTGCCCCCCCCCCCCCCCCCTCCCTTCCTTTGTACAGAGCTTGCCAGAGAGCATGCTCACCGGTAATTATACGGCTTATGCCAGCGGATGTGTGTGGTGGGGGGGTAGAAGTAAGAAAATGCTTATAGGGGGCCTGCATCTGCAAGTCGGGGCTTTAAATAGGCCACCATGTTGCCGCAACACCTGTTCGTGGGAAACATGAGCGCGCCGTGCCAGACGCTGGTACTCGAAGAATCAGCCGACTTAATGTGTTAATAACCCACAAGCACGACGCCATGCCCTTAATAACAGCTAATAAAACAGCCCCACACACTGTCCAGTTCACGTAAATATTAACCTGTCCCGGTAGGGGGGGGAAGGATCTGACAATACTACTCTGCATTTACTGCATTTAGTCTGAGGGAGGAAAGATCAACGCTGTTATTCTAACTAGTCACTGTGGCCACATTGCACACGTCCGTCAGCAGACGACTTCCCGAGAAACAGACGCCTATTAATGAGCTCTTGGCGCTGCCTCGCAGCCTGCCTTGGACCCGGTGCGTGGCAGCAGATTTCTGTAATGGCGACTGCATTAGCGTTATGGCTAAGTGGCCCGCCTTTCCGCATGCCTGTCAGTCACATGCTTGTATCAGCACCTACATGGGCCCTGGGCAGCTCCGGTGCGCCGTAGGCCGGGATCTGTGATGACAGGGGACCATTTGTATGCAGGACACAAATTATTATGTTAATCTACATGTTTAAAATGTTGAGCTATTGAGGGGTGAGGTCAAACTCGTTTACGTTGAGGTCTTTTCATTTGTTCAATTTGTCAGGTTTTTTTTTGGACTGGAGGATTTCTTGATTAACATGTCTTATATCAAGATTTTCAAACTTTTGTACAGCATTACATTTACATTTAAGGCATTTGCCAGACGCCCTTATCCAGAGCGACTTACAACGTGCTTCCATGCTACCATCAACGAAGTGATCAGTTCTGGTTCACTAGGACCCCCAACTATGAATACAATCTTTTTATTCACTCTGTTGTAGTTTCTATACATAATCTAAATATTCTCTAAAGAGGAAGGTCTTGAAAATGCTCAGCGACTGAGCTGTTCTGACCTGTTCTGAGCGAGCAGTACTGGAGGCTCGGAGTATACGAGTGTGAGGTGTAATAAAGGCTGTGAGGTAGGATGGTGCTACTCCATGTTTAGCATCAAAATTTTTAATCTGATGCGTGCAGCTACTGGGGGAATGTAGCAGAGGGGCGGTGTGGGAGAATTTGGGAAGGTTGAAGATCAGTCGTGCTGCTGCATTTTGTATTAGTTGTAGAGGTCGGATGGTACATAGAGGTAGACCAGCGAGAAGGGAGTTGCAGTAATCCAGTCTTGAGATTACTAAGGACTGAACCAGTATCTGGGTGGCCTGTGTTGACAGATAAGGACGGATTTGTCTGATATTGTACAGAAGGAATCTACATGAGCGGGAAAGGTTGCTGGTGTGAGTCGAGAAGGAGAGCTGGTTGTCTATTGTTACTCCAAGGTTGCGGGCTGTTGTAGAAGGAGAGAGCTGTGAGTTGTCCAGTTAAATAGCAAGAGAGCATGTATTGCAGAATGAATACTTATGTGTTTCCATTGCAGAAATGCGCGATGTTATGCATTTTATACTATATAGGTATTGTGATAAATATTACTACAGAGGAAATATGTTTTTTTTATGGCATGTCTCCCAGCCCTGGGACTTCTTTATGCATTCATTTTTTTCAGCCGTTGATCTGCAGTTTTTTTTTTCTCTGAACCAATACTCCTTGGGAGTGAGGACAGAAAAAACATTTTGTATTTGACAGTAAGGGGGGAAAAAATGGAATAATGGTAAACAGGACTGGAGGCGCAGGAGCCCCGTAGCGCAGTGGAAACGCCGGGGCGCTCCCTGCTTTTAGTGTGTAATTTAGGAGCAGCGGACCCCTGGTGCAAAAGAGCCATTATCACCTCCTGCTGGCTCTGGTACCAAGAGGCAGGGGTGGGGGTGCGCACGGCCCGAGTGCCGTGGGGGGGCGGGGCGGGGTAGATCAGAATCTTATTAGCTGCTCCAGCCAGGTGTTGCTTCTTCCAGAGGCATGCGGTGTCATTGTTGCTGGAGAATCTTTTTGTTGTGTGCGCCGGTGATTGGTTTCTATGTGCTGGCTGCTTATCAGGTGTCGGCAGCGTGGGGACCATCAGCAGCTGACCAAAGACAAGGCACCAAGGTGATAAGGGCGTGTGTGTGTGTGTGTGTGTGTTTCACATGAGGGTGTCGGTAAAGTGGACATGGTGTTTTTCAGTTGAAGGCCCCCCTTTGATTCCACTTTGAAGCCAGATACTCGCTGTTGTCAGTCCCTCAACCGCAAACACAGATTAATATATGCATCCAGAACAAAACCGTGGGCGCCACTGGCAGCTTGCACGCAGCGTTTAAAAACAGAAGTACAAGAGATAAATCCCCAAGGATCAGAGTTATGAAACAGGCCCTGGCGCACGCGGTTTAATTTGGAAATATGACGTTTTAAAAACGGTTTTGTCTTTTTGTGCTTCCCTAGTCTGTCACAAAAGGCCTAGCAGAGACACTGTCAGCCCCCGTCATCTCCTCAGAGGCCGACTGAATTTGATCACAAGCCTTCCAGATGGCTCAAATTTAATTATTTAGTGCACAGAAACCCATTCGGGTCAGTCACAAATATATAGGGTGAGTGGAAATTGCGCGCAGAGAGGGTGTGTTTTTATTGCGACTCTGAAGGCCGTAAATTTCTGGCCGGGAACGTGTTGCTGAAGGTCACCTGGTGGGGTTGCTTGGAGCTCCCCGGGGGCCCGCTGGAGCGATGAGAAGTCTGAACAATGGGGCGTTAATTTGCGCTCCACTTTCGTCGTCCATTCAGTGTAGACAAACCCCGGAGTGACGAGGGTTGTCGACATTCACATGAGACCAACCACTGGCACTCACCTAAAAGAGGCAAAAGACATCTTGTTTTTCAAAAAGATTTCCCTTTTTTTTGTACCTTTCCTGCTGCAGTTGCTGCATGAAAAACGCCATCCCTTTTGATGGCTATCAGAAACAAACATTCTGCTAGCAGCAAAGGCGGGACAATGCCTTGCCATTTATAGCTGAAGAAAAAAAACTATGCTCTTCAACATTTCTAATTTTAAGTACAGCTTGGATAAAAAATAGAAAATGTCAGGCAATACTCCACTCATCTGGTTTGCTTACACTGCCACCGATGCTAATGTGGTTAGCATAGCTAATGCCGCTAACACAACTACTACAGGTAACAAGAACGTCTTTATCATGTTCATAAATATTAACGCATGGATGAACAGTGTAGGTTCTGTCGTTTAGCAAAAATTCACAATAGCCCATTACCGTGCTATAGTAGCTCTTTAGCTGTGCACTGCATTTCTGTTGCGCATCTGAAAAGATTTAAGCAAATCAGTATGACATTGAAAAACTCAGCATTTTCAGGTTTTTGGCAAATCTGAAAATTGAAAGAGTTCTAATCACAATCAATATAAAGTGGCTTCTCTCAGTATAAACATAAAAATTATAATAAAATAAAACAGAAGAATATACGATATAACATAAGATGGCTAATGATTAAGCTGGGCCAGTTGTTGTAGCTGGCAATGTTTTGTACAGATTTTCCGTTTTAGACCCATTACGCCCAAGGAATTCAGCAAGGATTTGGGGAAGCATTTAGCTTTGTGCTGATTGCAGTTAATATGCATGCATTATGCATAATGTGCTCACATGCATGCATTACTCGTGCAATGCTAGCATGACAGAAAAAAAAAGGAAGCTGTGACCGAATTTTCCTTCTTGCATTCAGAAGGTAGCCTTTTAAGCCGTATAGGATTCTCTTATCAAATCTGGTCAGTGGGTTCACTTTTACATGTGAGCTCTCAGAGTGGCAGCAGGTTAACTGATCTGCTCTCAAGCCGGGCGTGTAGAAGGCAGAGGGCCATTACTGGCGTTACACGCACCATCTGAACCCAAAAGCTGCCGAGCGTGGAATTCCTACTGTGAAACCGAACACCCTCAGAGTTTAGGCAGCTAAAAGATTTGGCACTCAGGACACCTGGATTCCTTCACCCCAGCCCTAATATTTTTTCTCTTTTATTTTCAGGGTGTCACACTTTATGCTAAAGCCAATAAACATAATATATTCGTAATTTAATGGCTAGGGCTAAAAATGTAAAAAAGACAGCTGGAATCTATATTTATGAGCATATGGTATACTTTTTTAAAAAAATTTTTAAAGAACTTTATTTATAAAGATTTTTTAATATATCCAAATAAGAAAACAACCCCCAACGACCCTAGCCTGCATTCAAAGAGCAATACACAGACATACACGCACATATATGGATAAAAAAATATATTGTGTATTTGGTCATCCAGATGTAGATAGGACCATTACAGTTGGATCAGATGAGCGATGGGCTTTTCACATGTTCTGGACTGCACCGACATTTAGCACTGACACCAGGGACTCTTCTAGCTAACCTTTCATTCAGTGCAGTGCAGGCGACCTTAAACTGTATAATATTGAGCCATAGACAAAATGAAATTTAGCTGAAATAAGTTCTTCAAACAACAGGCCAATCAACGGCACTAATTTTGGAATTCTATCCAGGGCGCCTTACCACTCTTCATTAATCATATTAAATGTAGAATTTGTTATTGGGGAGTCAATGACTGCTTGTTCCTCAGGGCTAATTTTAGGAATTTGATGTATGCATCTGTCGGCTAAGAAATGAACTGGGTGAATGGCTCATGAGTTAATAACAGAGGATCAAGTCACCATCTTTGTTGCGATCAGGTATGTGGAAATGTTACATCTAATAGCACAGGGCAAGGATCAGAAATGACTAGGGCGTGGTATTGGCAATTGGTGACATGAGAATGTAATGATTTGGCCAATTAAATTAAAGTCAATTCTAGAGTATGTATGTATGATGAAGTAATGAATAGAAAGGAAATTGTTTTGATGTAGTGTTAGAATGCTTCCATTGGTCATAAGAGTTTATAAGGCTGCATGCAGGACAATATGGATTTTACTCCAATGTTTGGGGTGTGATTTATCTAATCAGGATAGGTAGGATCTAGCACACCCCTATATATTAAACAGGTGAGATGGACATGAAGTTTACTCGAAAATCTAGGTTATCCCAATTAGGGCTGTAGAGATTAGCCAAAATGATTTGGTTTCCCAGCCACTACAACAAACCAACCATTATCATTTATTACCACTGTAGATGCTTTGAATGGAATGCCCTTTTAATGAGTATAGTTGCTCCACGTGATCTGCTGCCATATTTAGAGTGAAATGTTGGATCAATCCTATCTTTTTTTATTTTATTGCATTCATGTGAGACTAGATGGGTTTCCTGAAGGAATGTGCTATCTGCCTTTAGTGTTCAATGATGTGTAAAAACTCTACTATGCTTTATTGGATGCTGTATCCCCTTAATATTCCAATTCTCAAAATAAATGGGGTCTAAATTGTTACTCTGAGTCCCTGCCATTAACAGCTAATGTAATCATACACATGAAAAGAGCATAATTTGCGCTGTCAATAAAAGGTGACCATGTGACTTTATCGGAAAGACTAACATGCAACAGAAAGACAACAAAAAAAAAAAAGTAGGTACATTACCTACATGTAAGGTCGCAGCAGCCTTCCGGAACTGAAGGTGAAATCCCAGTCACACAAAACAGGGTCAGTACCCTGCAATCCAGTAAACCAATAGATCCACCCAAAACATCTGGATCAAGAACAAGTCGGGAAATTTGGAAATAAACATACATGTGTACTGAACTGAAAACGTAGATTATTCCATTTTTAAATAAGAGAAGAAAAGACATCACAAAGCTGGCCCTCTGGAGAACTCACGACTTCTGGGAGTGTCTGAAAGTTGAGTCACGGCAACTGGACTTTCTTGCTTTAATGTAGAGACGTTTCATTCTGAATCCACAGAACTTTGCCTTCTGCAGAATGGAACGTCTCTAGATTAAAGAAAGAATGTCCAGTTGCCGTGACTCAACTTTCAGACAAATTCACCAGGATGACGGAGAATCTTCACAGACAGACTTCTGTGAGTGTTTCTCCACAGACGTGATTAAACAGGCAACAGCAGACAAATGGCGCTGCTCAGCCATGCCGACGGTCGTGGCAGAGCTGCGTGCTACCAGAGCATGTGTTATTCATATCAGCTCATCCATGTGTTGGTGTTATTAAGAAGGATGAACTTGCATCGGAGGGCAAGAGTCCGTGTATACCCAGTTGCCTTGTTCTGAAACACACGTTTTCAAGCCTGAAAATGGGCTGCTATTCATAGGAGCCCGTAACTGCGTTTACTCTCAAACATCTTACGGTAATGCGGGTTTGTCCTTCCAGGCCCTGCGAAATGACCCGAGTGGTGAGTAAACAGCGGAGGCGTGCCTGTGCTGCAGCCATTGGCCCCCTCGGCGTGATTCATCACCGTGACAGTAATACAATGATTTAGCGGCGAAGTTCGCGCGCAACTGTTACGAGGCTGTCTCGTAGCCGTCACATTTCCGCAAGCGCTGGTGCCGCCGGCACAAATGAGAAGCGCCCCGTTTCTCCGACCACTTATTGTGATGATTGTCGGAGGGAATGGTCCCTGGTCGTCTGCTGACCTCGCCGTTCGTACTAGCAAGGCTGACGCGAAGCAAAAGGGCTCGATTTGGGAAGCCCGGTGCAAGGACGGATTGATTATTGCGGGAATTTCTGGCCGTTTTAAGCCGCACACGCCCCGCCAGTTGCTAGTTATTAAAAAAAAAGGGGGGGTTTCTCTTAAAATAATTCAGTGTTTTCAGCCCCCGTTCGTAATTGATATCGTACGCCTGTGACAAAGTGCTGCAATCGATTTCCTTTTGCGCGCCTCCGGAAGCAGCGGAGAGACACCGGCGGGATGAGCAAGGGCCGCTTAACCTCATGCTGGTCGCGTTGTGAAGCGCAGCTGAACGTAAAAAGGGTTAAGCGTTCATTGGGAGCGACCAGGGTTCCCGCTAAAACCGGGCGCCGGCGAAGCTGCTAACCCGAGGACGGGCTAAACCAACACGCAATTTCCTGCGTGACTAAATAGCCGGATTTAGAGCATTTTCATGTTTTGGCCCCCTGCAGTCGCACCTGGGCGGAAGGTCGAGGGGGATAATTGAGACGGAATGTTTTTTGGGGTCTCGCCGGGGTCGTCGGTTCTCCCTCACACCTCTACCTCCGAGATCCCCCCAACCCCCCCCCCCCCCCCACCGCGGGAAGAGGGCCGGGGAGGAGGACGCCAGTCCCCCGGCCCCGAGCTGAAAGGGCTGCGCTCGGCCGAGCCTGACGGCCGCGGCAGGCCGGCCGCCGCCTGACAGGAGTTCTCCGAGCTCGAACATTCCTCCAGCACGACGTCCCGGCGACAGGCTCGCCGAGAAACCTCAGGGTCATGGGAGTATCACCCTCCCGTCCCGGACGCGGCCAAATTTTAAGACACAGATACATGCCTGTTGTCCAGTCAGAGAAGCGAGTGTCGTTAATCAAGGCCAATCGACGGAGATTGATCATGCTCTGCGTATTTTTTGGCACGAGTAGGGCATTTATTACCCACGGCCTACAGCGATCCTCCGTCTTCCCGTTGGTGCCAGGAAATAAAACTATCTGCCCTATGAATGCACTATGAACAAGGGGACAGTGGGGTGGTTGAGCCTCCACAGCTGCCCTAAACTCAATAACAGGACATGTCCAAGTTGACAGGTAAAAATGGTGCATGTGCAAAATGGCTTCCTGTTTGAGCTTCTGCTGAAACAAAGACCTCCAGGATGAATTTTTTTTATTTTTGGGGGGCTGTTGTTGTCTGCTGTGATTGTTGAAAATGTGACTTCATTACTAAAAGAATAAGTTGTCAGTGTCTCAGTTAGGGATGTCAGCTGTCTAATCGCTCTTTACCTTGGTTGAACATTGGCAGGGAGATGTCAGAGCATACAGGGAGAGGGAATGAGAGGGGTAGTGCCGTCACGGTTGGGAATTCTGGAGGATAAGCATTAGCCTGTTCCCAGATAAAACTGGTAAAGTGATATAGGCACCCAGATTTACGAGGGGGTCTGGCCACACACAGCAGAATCAGAGCAGTGGCTTGAGCCGAGAGCTGGAGATGAATATCTCAGAAAATAACATATAACCACACACCATACAAGAAAGAATGTTGAGATTTTAGACCACCCATTTCCCACGTTAAGGAATTTACGTCACATGACTCCCTGGGTTATATATAAGGGAATATGGTTCATTTAGGATATTCTCACATGATGCACCAGTATTATTGCAATTATACCACAGTTATACCACTTTAATATTTATTTATAGGTATTATGACCATTTAGAAACATTAGAACTATCTTCTGCAGTTATCTGGTAGCAGATCATTCAAGTAGCTGCTTGTCACATGACGTTTCCAGTATAAAAAGATGTAATAAGGTGATGATATAGTATCTGTATGAGTGTATTGTAGTGATAATACCTCAGTTTATGCTTTTAATATTTATTTATAGCTGTGGCGGCCTAGCGGTTAAGGAAGTTGCCTCGTAATCAGAAGGATGCCGGTTTGAATCTCGATCCGCCAAGGTGCCATTGAGCACCGTCCCCACACGCTGCTCCCCGGGCGCCTGTCATGGCTGCCCACTGCTCACTCAGGGTGATGGGTTAAATGCAGAGGACAAATTTCACTGTGTGCACCGTGTGCTGTGCTGCTGTGTATCACAAGTGACAATCACTTCACTTTCGTCATTGATCCTGAACATTACCTAAATGGCTAATCAAGGAAACTGATTTCTTCTTGGCCAATCAAAACGGCGGGTCCGTACTAACTGTGGAACTGTGCCGTAATGTGTAAATTTGTCCTTTTTTTCGTCCTTTTGTGGCCTTTGCCATGCTGAACTGCTGTGCAGAGTCATGTATAATTGCATTGTAAGCATCATGCGACCAGGTTTCGTGCACTTGCTGCTAAGGCCAGTGCCGGTCCCTTAATTAAAAAGTCTAATACGACAAAAACATCTTCATTTAAAATGCATTAAGGGTTGCGGCCCCTGAGGCCCACTGTTGCCCATCCAGAGCGGACCTGACTGACTCAGGGTTCAGAGGTCGGGAGGAAGGTCGGAGGTGGTGGAATGTTCTAGGAGAACTGTCAGAGGATGATGGGCAGGGAGGGGGAAATTGCGTTAGCCCTCCTTGAAGCCGACCACGTTTTCTCAGACACGGTGACCCCGCGGTGGCACGAAGCAGGTGTTGATTCTACAAAGCCCACCTCACCGCTGCTTTTAGGTTGAGCCCCCCGAAACAGGATAAGGGGTCTCTAATTGAATTACAACCCCCTTTGTTCAGTTCCTGGGGTGCAGGGCTTTGTCTCCGGCACTTTCCTAAGAGGATAAATTTGTAGCTTGAGGATTTTGACCAAGAGGCCAATGTCTGTTCGGGTTTCCTTCAAAATGCAAAATTTGCTTCAAACGCAAAATGGAGGCTTTAAAAAAAAAAAAAAAAGCATTTAAAAAGTAATGAGCAGTGGAAGACTTGCAAATGTTTGATGGAGATGCAGCGCTGCAATGTGTCACGATTCCCTTTATCATACAGAAATATTCACTTAATCTTCCTCGCACTGTAGGGTGCCGAAGGTGCCCGAGGCCTCAGTTACACGGCTGCATCTCTGGGAAAAACCTGGCTAGGGATGGCATTAGTAGAAAACATCTGAAACATCAAAATCCAATCTGTCGTGTTGAGCACTGCTCCATCAAACTATTCGGATTAATTTGAGGGCGAGGAGGCGGGGGTGTTCTGATAACACGATTATTTCTGTTTCTGTGTCTGGAAGGGACTTTTTCGATTGCCGTTTTATGGTTGTTGTTTTTTTCTGTGATTTGCACTGATAGAATTTTCTTTTGAAATCTTATGTGTGTGTATGTGCGTGATTTTATCTTCATATGGGATCTTTCTACCTCTCGTATAATTGAATTGCTTAAATCCAGGACATAAGACCTGCTTCATCCATCCATCCAACCACCTCATTATTTTAGTGCTCGGTCAGCTGCCCCACAATCATTTCTATTCTGCTTAATGGCTCATAATTTTTAATTTTGCATCAACGCATTGTTCCCCCGCATCTGATTCAACACTCGTTTAACCGTGATTTATTGCAATTAGTCTGTCAGGCTACGGTGCCTGGGCTCACTCTGCTCTGAAACAGATTCGCTAGAATGGAATGGTTTTGAGGGGACAGCATTCCAAGGTGACCTTAAAAACCCAGATTTCATTAAACAAATTCTGAAAGATTTATATGATTTTTTTTTAATGAACTAATGACTCTGTTGTAATGAATTTGGCTGTAAAGTAAATTACAAGGCTGGCGTCGGGGTCCTTAAGTCTCCCTCAGCTCAGGCCCCAACAATGTGTCCCAGCGTTCTGCGGCTTTCTGAATGAAAGTTCCGTTTGTCGGAAGAGAATGCTGCGAAGGAGAGAGCTGAAGGGGCATTTTCAGGACTAATGAGACCCTCAACACTCAAGAGGCTCAATGACCGGGCCCTTAAACCCACATTCTTTGATGATGGGACCCCAATCGATTAAAGTGATAAAGTGAAGTGATTGTCACATGTGATACACAGCAGCACAACACACAGTGCAAACAGTGAAATTTGTCCTCTGCATTTAACCCATCACCCTGAGTGAGCAGTGGGCAGCCATGACCGGCGCCCGGGGAGCAGTGTGTGGGGACGGTGCTTTTGCTCAGTGGCACCTCAGTGGCACCTTGGCGGATCGGGATTCGAACCGACAACCTTCTGATTACTGGGCCGCTTCCTTAACCGCTAGGCCACCACTGCCTGTAGCTGCATGCACCACTGCATGTAGCTGCAAACTCGCAAAAACAAGGGGCCAATATCCCGCTTTCATTCAACCTGTCAAACGTTCCCTTTTCCAGTCCTTATAGCTTGCCATGGTGACCACCAGATTAATTAGGAGGGGAGGAGACTGTCACTACAACCATGGTTGGCGTGGTTGGGAATTTTTGGTGACCAGGGGGCAAGAGGGTAACATTTATCGAGATTCCAGTTGTTGTCAGGAGGTCGACTACAGCGAGGACTCTTTTGCTCCACAACGCAACTGTTCTGCTCCTGTTTACAGCAACATGTTCGACAGGAAACGTATTACACCCCCCCACCCCTTCTGCAGAAGTTTCCCTTTTGAATTGGGGATCAGATTCACGGACCAAGGAAATGTCAGCGTCGGGACGTGCGCTGGAGCCGGAGAGCTGTTGGAATCAATCAGTCGCCTGCTGGAATTTCACCGCCTGTCTCAGTCTGGGCAGATTGCTCCTGATTGCAGTGCGAACGGAGTTTATGTAGTAGCTTATGGTTGGAAACACGAAATCCAGTTGTATTAGTCATTTTTGCAGTGGTTATGATATTATATCGGAGATTTTTCTGTACTTATACAGAGTTATATAGCATTATGTTCACAACTATCTGTTTTAAAAGCAATTCGAGACATTTATTTGCTTCCATCACAGATTTATCATCAGGCAAATGGATCTTCATTTGTACAATAGAGGTCAAAACTGAGTAAAGTGGACAGTAAAACAGCAAATGTAAAATAAACAGGCTTACGAAAAAAGACCATGCTGGCTTTTCTTATCTAGGTTTAGAAAACACAAAGCTCCTTGTATCCAAAGTCATATTACATATTACATATTATAGTCCTAGTCCCTACTTTGGAAATGTTGATACTGCTATTCAACCAGGCAGTTTCAACCAGAGACGCAAAGCTGTCTCCTCACTATGTTTTTGGCGGCCTGTCTTTTTTACATGAACCTTTTTATATTGTTTTTCTACATTTAAAGAGCTAACATAAACACAAAAATACATTAAACTAAACTTGGTGAGGTAAAATAAATAAACGAATAATAGATTATAATTTATACAGTCGAGGCACTATACGTACATACAAACAAAAACGAACCTGTTGGTCAGTCAAGATCTCTGCTTTACTGTTTAGTCTTTTTGCTCCGTGTTTAACAGTGTTTATCACTCTGAAGCCAGCTTTATCCCACTGTGGCACTTTACTCCTGCCCCCTAGTCGTGGCAAATTAGGTAATTTAAAAATAATAGCCGGTCTGGGTGAAATGTAAATCCTTTTCCATATTGGAGACACCAATGGACATTCCGTCAAGGCATGCAACTGTGTACCATTTGAATCCTGGCATTTCCAACACAAATCATCCTTATTAATGCCAATTTTATGAAGTCTCATTGGTGTGTAATAATATCTGCTGAGAATATTACATTGGAAAAATGTACCTCGAGCCTCCCTGATAAAGAGCCCATTTTCTGAGATGATTGAGTTCCATGTCCCCTCGTCAAAAGTGCAGCCTAAATTTCTTTCTTAAATATTCTTAAGACTTTTACATAAATAGTTTTTGACCCAAGGACATATATTATACATTTTTGATGCCTTTGTGAGTTTGGGATGATAATAGCAAGAAAGTTTTTCTGCTGAGAAAACTGTATTTTATCTTTCAAACAGTCTCAAACTTTTCTGCAAGATCATTAGACATAGACATAAACTTGTTCTCTTTGTTCTCTGTGTGCATTTTAATGCCATTGTGGTCAATAAATGGTTTGTTTACCTATTTTATGCCACAGAGATGCATATTTCTGGAAGGATTACATTTCTTATGAACCTCTTGCCATACCATTTTTTAGAATTTCAAGATTGGGTAACTATCCCATCCCATTCCGTTCCTTGTCTAGTTTTTGTGTTAACACGTCAATAGGATAAAATGGGGTGGTGAGTTCCTGTTCAACCACAACCCAGTCCAATTCTGAATTTGTTTATCCAGCTTTGACATTTCAAATGTCAAAATCTTTCAAATGTTAAAATCTTTCATGTTGGGTAGGGACAAGCCCACTTCTGTTTTTGGTAGGCACAATGTTTATCCGAGGTCTGCCACCATCCCAAAGGAAATTTATCAAATCATCGTATCTTAATTCTGATTACGGGGTCGCTTCCTTAACCGCTAGGCCACCACTGCCCCGTTGTATTAACTTAGCCCTGCAATGTCAAATGTAACTTGCCCCAATTATTCTAATTATTTTTAATCCTAGAGAGTAGTTTTGTTATCAGTCATAATTTATCAATTCCTTTTTGTGACCATTTAAAAACTAGCAGTGCAAGTTTGAGACACTGGCATTGCTTCAGATTTATGCCAATTAATTTTGTAACTTGACAAATTAGAACATTCATAAATATCATTTATAGAATTGGTGGGATCCTGTCACATCACCAATAAATCATCCACATGCTCCTGCCACAATGCTTTAATTTTGCTGTTTTAATTTTAGTTTAAGTCTTTGCGTCATGCTGTCATTTTAGTTTTTATTATTCTTAGTCACGTGAAGACTCATTTAATTCTAGTCAAGTTTCAGTCGAATAAAGTCTGAGCATTTTTGTCTTATTTAAGACAAAATGCAATTCAATTTAACCCAGTCATTATGGTACAAGTACCTAGTACAACGGACAAAAACAATGTTTTATTATTATACTATTGTTACCTTATAGACTCACGAACGCTCTACATCCATTCCACACGTGTAAGACATTCTGATTTGTTCCATATTTATTGACCACTCATTCTGTCTTTAGTCTTGTTTTTATACTCATGACTTGACCAGCATTTACATTGTGTGTTGGAACCTGACTGCAGATTTAATGAGGTGTTGTAAAATTTTGGTTAAACCGATCCTGTTTATATGTAGATATCAAAATAACAGAAACGGGGATTTTACGCTTTACTTTGGTGCCTGGTCAGTGTTTCTGGCTTTCATCAGCATGTCAGGTATTCGTCGTAAGCGTAACCCGTGTGGACGTGTTTACCTTGTGTTGTTAAAACCTGCTAAGTTGCCAGATTGGAAGATAAGGGCTCCTGGTCAGTGTAAGCGGCGAGCCCTTCTGACACGGCCCCATTTAAATGACAACTGGCGTAAACCTTCCGGCGACTGCGCCTGCCAAAAAAAAAACAGCAGCACGCTGTAAAAATGTGCTTCTTCAGGTGCGATGGCGAGTCAAAGACACGACGAAGCCATTGGATGGGTTCTTTTAGACAATGAAACCTTGCAGACATTACAAATGTTCCTCATTTCGACTTAACCCCGAGGATCAATTTAGCAAAACGATGCACCCTTCGTAAGCGAAATGCGTTTTAACGGCGTGACGTACCGAACCGAGGCACAGCTGAAGTGCGGCTGAATGCGATGCTACAGCTGGTGGCACTCGAGGTGACAAAAGTGCAGACAATGGCAGTCATATTTCCACCCCTGCACGCCTCTCGCCTGCCTCGGGAAGACGGGCGAAGTCTTGTGGCATCCAATATGGCGAACTTCGGTTAACTGATGCCACCTTGTCACCACTAATTACCGAGGCCGCAGCAACGCGGAGGCAGCTAATTAACGGACTAACGATGTTTGTCACTCTGGGCCGACCCGGATGTCCACTTTTCCATCCACTTTTCAGATTACTCTTTTTTTTTTTTTTTTCTTCCCTCGACCACAAGCACTTCGTCTTCTTCTTCTTCTTCTTCTTTTTCTTTCAGTAGCTTCACATTAATTCGGTTTGTTTAGGCGCTCCTTCCTCCGCTGTCACATTTCCGTCAAATACGATTAGACCAGCGGAGCAGCCTGCCACCTCCTCTGGCTGCCATGCATTATGAATGTGTGGTGGGGGAAAGGTGAGCTTTGCGACTGTAAGTGCGCTTGTCAGGTAGCGCACTGTATTTTTAACCGATCGCTTCAAAGGCTCTTTGAATTTGACATTTTTAGAACTTTTTTTTTTTTTTAAATGCATATAAACACAGACTAAGCGCACTGGTCTAATTATCACTGCAGGAAAACAGAGGAGGTGGTAATGATGTAGTGGTGGGGGGGTTGTGTGTGTGTGGTGTCATTAAAATGTAATTGATTTTTATTTTTCTCCTGGATCTCGGGTAGTGAGCTGCACCCCACCCCACCGCCACTCGCAACTCTCCGGCTGATGCACGCTGCACAGAATTCCTCTGAATTTCCCTTTCTAGGTCAGCGCGAGAGCTGTGAATTTGGAGAGAATTGGGGGGGAATTATTATCCCGTATGTGCCTGCATTGCAGCAAGAGGCTGCGGTGATAAGACGCACGCTCCATTTAAACCTTCGCTTCAAAGTAGAAGCCTAAAAATATATCACAGTAGCAAGGATTTATCACAATATGGGCTGAATTATGCGCCGTTTGTGGCTGGTGTAGACCCTGCGTGTAAAAATGATATGTCTGATCATTTTATGACAGCATTGTGCTCTCTCTTAGTGCCATACGACACCAGCATTATTTTTATCATTTGGTTGCTGGCCACACGATACCCCCCTTCCAATAGAAACAATACATGCAAAATATTGAACATTATAAACATTCATATACATTCATTTTTATTTGTATACATTTCAAATGAATACAATTATTCCATCGTTATTTTAATGTTGATAATTCAGCTTTCATATCTGAATATGTTTTCATGTCATGTTATTGTTGAGACTTAAAGGCATCCTTGTGTGTTTTTTGTCTTTTCCAGATACGCGTAGACGGCATCCCCCCTGCCTCCCAGAGTGCCCTGCTCTACGAGACGGTCACCGTCTCCGAGGGCAACCCCATTCTGCGCGACATGGTCTTCAGTCCTGATTATCAGTACATTTACCTCCTGAGCGACAAGCAGGTGAGGGCTGTTCCATATTCAGCCACCCTCGTCCGACCTGGAAAATTGTGCATGTTTTTACGGGGAATGTTTTCATGGCTGAGGGTTCTGCAGGATTAAACCATATCACTTACACCCTTTGGTGGGGTGGGGGTGCATATTCGATTGTAATGTGTGCAAAAATATTTGTTCTGCACTCGTAGGACCCATCCAGGAAGCATAAAGGTCCACTTGTCAAAGGGGGGCTGAATGGGAACCGGCCTCGGCAACAGTGGGCTTTGTTTGGGAGCCCAACCAGAATTCCAGATATGTTGTTTTAACATCTGCGAGACAGGAAGTCAGAATATGAAACACTAGTTCGCGTCTTTGAATCGGGCCCCAGCTGGTTCCCCTAATAAGAAGTGGAGGGGAAGCGTCTCAATCGAGAGGGTCGCAGAATAACACGCCTCTGTGGGTCTGCATTGTGCCGATGCTGCGGGAGGCAGGTTACGGCGAAGGCCCCCTCCATCACAGCTGCCGAGAAGAGCGCCACCCGCTTCTCCAAGAACTCACTCTCCTTTTTTTTCCCGAGGAGTCGAGACAGTAAAATGAATTTGCCTTCTCTCACATTTAGCCGTTGGCAGGTGTGTTTAGCTGACGAAAAAAGGAGGCGGCACTTCAGCAGTTCGGTGTCCTTCAAGGAAGTTTTGCACTGTATTTTTTTGAGTTTATTAAAAAAAGTTTCATTTCTTGGAAGAAGTGGATTAGTGGAATAGATGATAAACCAGGAGCAACAGTGATAAAACACCAGTTTCTTAATCCTAACTTGGAGAAGTGTGAAGTTAAGGTGCAAGAAGGGACCTACTTTTATAGGATCTTTGTGACTGGGAAAAACGTTAGACTCATGAGCAAACAATCGTGTTTGATTATATTGTTCAATTTTGAAAAATGATTTTTTTGAAGTTTTGACGTGGGCGTGGTTTTGACAGTTTAAATACTGTTTGCTTTACATGCCTAAACACAATTTAATGTAAAAAAAAAAAAACAGTGGGACCATGGTGGCCTAGTGGGTAAGGAAGCATAATCAGAAGGTTGCAGGTTGGTTTGAATCCTGAACTGCCAAGGCACCACTGAGCAAAGTGAGGAGCAAAGTACCGTCACTAAGGTGGCGGGTTAAATGCAGAGTTGTGTCACTGTGTGCTGTGCTTGACAATGAATGACGATCTCTTCACTGAAATAGCGCCCTCATTGGCTGCAATCCCCCATGACAGAAACAATGATTGTCTTCTTATGCGAGGGCCACGAAGGTGAATTTTTTTTTATGCTACAGTGTAAAGTCATGATAAATCCATTTGACCCATAATGCAGACCTAGCAGGACTGGGGTCAAATCTTCTTGTTTCGAACGAGCACTTTATGAAAAGTGAATTAACGGCGGCCGGGTAAATAATTCATTCGCTGCGATGACCATGGGAAGCGGCACCGTTTGAATATTTCATACCAGGCAGGTGCGCGGGTAGCCCCGTTGTCATGTTTGCACATAATGGCCCTTATTGGTGTCCTGTAGGTTGTTAGTCTAGAGTAAACATGTCTGGATTGGCATATGGACTGGATGGACTGATAGTTTCAGTCGCGTTGCCAGGTTTGCCAGTATCACGCCCAGTCGGTCTGCTACACCAGGACTGTCTACTTTCTATTGTTTACTCCCCGAGTCCCCCGGTCCCTCTGCGTGTGTCTGTCGGGAAGCCCCCGGTGGCTGCCTGCGCGCACGTTGTCATCGAGAGGCACCGAACCCGGCGGTGCAGGGTTATAAAACTGCGTGTTTACGCTCAGCTGTGTCGCAAGAATAAATTAGCATGAGCTACGACACCGCCGCCCCACACCTCGCCCACCCGCCGGCTGACACCACCAGCAGAGAGATGCTCCTGTGCGCCTGCCAGGCACCGCCATCCCTCTCTCTATCCCCCAACACACACACACACACACACACACTGCAGTACCACCAAATACTCCACACTTGAAAGGCTACACCGTGTCCCTTTTGGGTGGGATATTTCCCTCCCCCACCCATTCCTTGCCGCCTGTTTTCCTCTCTCCATATTCTAATCTCCACTCTGATCAAAGCATATTGCAGCCTCCTCGAACAAGCATTTTTAGAACGTTCTCAGGCGTTAACAACAGAAGTCTGTTTGATTTCCCTTATTATATTCGTCCCTTTCTATCTCAAGCCGAAGCCAGGGAAATTAATAACTGTACGCCAGCGCGGCGAGTTCGTTTGCCGGCGCGTCGTACCTCGTCACATTAGTCTGTCAGGTTATTTCTGACTTCCCCACACAACCCACACGACCGCAGAGGAACACATTGGACCCCGTACGGCTTAAAGAATGAGTGGTGCAGATAATAAATGTATGGTGTTGCCATTCAACGGCGCAGATTCCTGTCCAGCTGCCCATTCATATCAAGCAAGTGTAGCGTTCCGTGGCTGAAAAGCGTTATGAAAGGAAACAGTTGTTTCTGTTTATTTTTTAATAAATTATATATTGCGTGCTCATTATTAAATATCATATACAGACTGCTTTAAGCAATAATAAAAAGTTATAATATATGAGATCAGCAGGCACAAGGTCATTTTTAGGATGACCTCCAGCATTTTAAATCATCCCATTAAAAATTATGATTCACTGATGATGTGGTTGCTAAGTGATGTCAGCTGTTCAGTAGTCAGGTTACTAGCAGTTATTTTTCACTTGGTATTGACCCAGTTATACAGGACATAATATGGGATGATTTTTATTTATTAGGGCTGTCAATCGACAAACTAATTAATCTCACACTTTGCAGTGAAATAATCAAGATTGATCTAAAGATTGCTGTAGTGCATATTCAAAAGTGTCAGAAAGAGGCTGAGGCCGCAGTGGTTTTCTCACATGTATATGTATAGCCCAGCCTGAAAAGATCTCATTGTTTAAATGCAATTTTTTTTTTATATTTCTGACCTTTTTTACTCCGTATCCACTCTTGATATGTGTGGAAAAGGATTTCTAAGAATGCCCTACATTTTAATGCCGGGCTAGACTGGGGCCGTCTGCCTGCGTTGACATTTCCACCAGATCTGGACTGTCACTGCGCGTTTGCCCTGTCCTTTCTGATCCGAAGCCCTGGGTGGAATGGCCGTTTAGGGCCTTTCTATGTTTGCAAACAGTGCCGAAGCGACACAGTGTTGACTCCACGTTTAATTCCGGCGATGCAGTCAAGGCATTTCTGCAACATGATCTAAAAGGGTCTCTGGGCTTTATAACACTGTAAAGCCCTCGAAAGATTAATAACCTATTTCTGCTTTGGGATTCAGGAATTTAGTAAATGCAATTCAGCTGCTCCCCTATATGAATCTAATTATGCCGCCATTCAAAATGCCATTTCCTCGGTAAATGTGTTTACAAAATTGCATAAAAAAAGGTCCTAAGCCTATGAGTTTATGTGTTCATATTTTATGTGTGTGGCATGAGCCGTAGAAAATTGAACTGTCTTAACACTAGAAACTGAAAGCTTCTCCTTCTTGCCACCAGAATGATTTAAAGTGGCGCGACCATGTCACACAGTTGTGTAGCTGGATTGTGCAGCGTTATGCACACTTGGTATCAATGAGAAAACGTCACCTGGCGTGTTTAACCACAACCAGAAGTCCTTTTTTAACAGCTGGTCTGTTATTGGTGCAGACATTTGTTATATTGGTCTGAAAAACACATTGTTTGAGGGTTCTGCTTTATTTGAACGAAGTAGAAAATGTACACTGTGTGGAACTGAACGTAAGTGGCCGTGGTTGTGTGTGACAGGTGAGCCGGGTTCCCGTGGAGCGCTGCACCCAGTACACCACCTGCAGGGACTGCCTGGGCTCCGGGGACCCCCACTGTGGCTGGTGTGTCCTCCACAACAAGTAAGTGTCACCGCTCTTCCCCTCTGCCTCCTGTGAGTTATGGACAGAATGTGTTGGACCAGAGAAAACTGTAAATGCTCCTGCACTTTAGATTTCACATCTGTTAAAAAAAAAAAGTCCTTTTGAGATGTTCTTGACCGGCCTAATGAATGTGTCAGAAGAAAAAGGTTTGGTGTCAGCGCTGAGATTAACCATGTCTTTGTTAAAAACGGCCTACTTTATGTTCTTCTTTTTCTCCGCTGAAAAAGAATGGTCTCTATGGAGACCCGAGAGCCCGTCAAAGTCTATTCATGAAGTTCTCATGACACCATAGTGAAGGCTGGAACTTGGCCAACCAATCGGGGGCGCAGCACCCATTATACCTGGCCCCCACAGGAAGTGGCAGGTGACAGCTGCCCCAGATGTTCGCTCCTTCCTCCCCCCCGCCCGCTGACCCCTGGGCAGCAGCTGGTAGGAAGGCAGGAAGTGTCTGCGTATCGTTGCCCCCCCCCCCCCTCGCCGGGTTGTCAGCAGGCGAGCTCTGGTTTGTCCTGTAATTGATGAAGTCGGCGAGAACTCCATCTGAGAAGTGGGCTGCGTTCTGTCACCGGCAGGAGCGGAGGACCCCGAAGGAAAAAACATGTGTGATTTTTGCAGGACACGCCGCCAAATTTATGGGGTGTGATGGGTGGGAGACGGAAGGGACTCTGACTTACTTGTGCAGACATACCGAGAGACGGGGGGGGTCAAATTGTAGGTAAAATCCCCGAAAGGATGTCGACATGCGGGCTTCGGGACAACGTTTCACCCCAATCTCATTTACCCTAAAGGCTCATTTTTTTGCTCCAAGTACATATGAAAATAAGGACATATGTTTGAAATAATAGTTCAGTAATGCATCCAATAAAGGCTAGTTCACAGTTTTCGACCTTTTGATGACAGCGGAGAAGGTCGTAATAAAGTATTTACATCACGGAACATAGAGAATTCTTCTCGTTTGTATCCGTCTTTAATCTTCGCCTTTGCATTTGTCATGTTTCGGTACTTTCACGTGTACTCACTTCCCGTTCACGTTTAATTGGGTGACATCATGAACTAAACTGTGGGTTGGTTGCTTCAAGTTGCTCTGTGAGCTCCGGGCAGAAAATGAATAATATTCAAATATTTAAAAATGTAAACGCTGCATAGAATTTATGTGCTAACTTGGTTTTGTTTTTATTCATGCTCAAAAATTGGTGATTGTGACACCACAGTGCTGATAGATTTTATTGCAGCAATGTAAGGCAGTGCACAACAATGGCGTCCCAGTTCCCTGGAAAGATCTCCATTTCTTATCTTGTCTATACGTTAATCAAGATAAGAATCTTTAATTAAGATGTAAATCTGAGACGCCAGGATGGAATAATTAGCACAGATTCGTTTTTTTTTTTTTTCTAAATGACTTTTTATTTCGCATATTAATGCTGCGGTCCAGCTAGAATCCACGCGACCTTGCAACGGGGCCCAACTCGACGCAATTAGCGGGAGATCAAGCGGGGTGATGAACAGATTGATCCGTGCCACTCTGTCCTCATTTGGCACCACAAACCTCTCCTTCACCAGCTTTGCCGCCGCCCAGACAGTCGTACGCCTCCACCCTCTGGCCTTCCTTCCTCAGCGCGAACTCCTGCCTCTGTGACAGAATTCCTGTCAGATCCTCAAGGCCCGTTTCTCTCAAGGATTCGCCGTTGTGACTCTAAAGACTCGTCGTTGTCACTCTCATTTTCGCAGGGAAGAGTCGGGGAGGCAGGGAATGGCAGCTTTTCTGCGATACCTCGCCCTGTTCGGCTTATGTACTACAACACGGCTCATTACCGGCCGCGCCGCGAACACGCGCCCAATCGCAGAGCTGCCGTCTCGAGAGTCACCTGCTTTCAGCCGGCTCATGCTCCATTCAGAGGTTCCCTTTATTCCCGTACTGTGACATTCTCCACAAATGTCAGGGATGCTGCTGGATCTCAGAAGTCTCTACGCCTTAATTGAAATGTATTTTATTTGCTGGTGCACCGGAAGATTCAATTCATTTCATATTGTTTTATTTGAGGTCACTTCAGCTGAAGCTCACTATATTGAAACTGGTGACAGTTTTAAAGTTGCTCTCACCTTATCAGAACTTTATGTGTTCAGAAACCTACAGAAATGGACTGGGAATAACTGGACAAAGACTGGTTTTGTGATATTTTTCACAACTGTTATATAAAATACATACGGCTTTATGTAAGGATTGTCTTTGGCTAGGATGAATTTTCCATCCTTGTCATAGGCCAGACCCCACAGAACATAACATAGCTACGTTAATTCCTTTATTTTTCTGTTCATTTTTCTAAATTGCATATTTGTTTTGTATTATTTTATTATTTAATAAAGACAGTATTCTGAATGTGTATTCTGACTTATTCAGCAAATGTGCAAAACTGTTCATTTTTTGCTTCATAGCAGATAGTCACAGGCAGGTTTACAGTATCCTACATGTTTCAGAATACAGGGGATTATGAGCTTCATATGCAATGTGACATTTGCAAAGATGATTATATTCACAGAATTAAATATGAAGATTCTAGTCAGACAAACTGAATCATGTTTCTTATCATTTGTAATGCATTTTAATAATGGATGCAAGAAATGCGTTGCAGTGTTACACTGTACTTGCATTAATTACAATGATAGTGTCATTGTGTTGTATCATCTCCCACCTCTATTAATAAACATACTCGGCTTGTGCATACTTTATATCTGCCAAAAAATTGTTGCAATAGCCACCGTTGACTCTATTGGTGCTGATTCTAATTGTACCCCATTTAAAAGATGCACAATGTTAAAATAATTTATTTCTTGAATCACATGATGAGATTTTGATTGATTTCAGTCTTTACATGGCTGCAGTCATTTCAATTGGGGTTTGTCGACTTTTGACATCAGCTGCACTCGGCTGTGTCTTTATTGTCTGAGCTTCTGATTGCCGGAGACGAACAAACTCAAAATGAAGCTAATTGCATTTTGAATATAAATACAGCAGAGAGTTTTTCTTTTTTTTTTTTGTTTCACTGCATAATTGAAACTAATTGAATTTGCAGTTGTGTAACTTTTTTCCATAATTTTCTGCAGATGTCTCATTAATTTTCCAAGGTGACCTTTGTAAGGGTTCTAATATCTTTCCATTGTATTCTGAGATGTTAATTGAAGGAAATTCTAAGATTTTTTATTTATTTGTGATTTTTATTTATTTATTTAGCAAATCCTTGCTTTCCTTCAAAAATCACATTTGTATCATCTGAGTACATCTTCTGCTAATTCTCAAGTCTTCGACTCTATTTGTCAGAGGCTACTTTTCCCCTGGGAAGTCATGCTGTTGCGTTGCCATGAGAGCCGGCTTTTCAAAAACAACCCCCTTCCTTCCAAATCCACTGGTTTTGGAGGACTGGCTTTGACCTCCTTCCTTTTATTCTGGTTGTTGTCTCGGCTTTGTCTGCGATTCCCTGAGGACTCTTTAGCCTCTAACCATCATGTTAGCCAAACCAGGGTGGAGAAGGGGGGTAAAAGGGAGGGTAAAAAGTGCACGCTGGGAAATGGTCTGTGTCCATGGCAACAACGGGAAGCTGGAAGATGGATTTGCACTGTGATTCAAATCGGCCCTATTTGGTGGGGTTTTTTTTCCTCTGCTACTGTATTGGTTGAGAGGCACTGAAGAGCAGGTCTCTGTGGACCTTTGTTTTTTTTTTAAGACTCCTTTTTAAGACTCCTCAAGCCACAGAGACTTCATTAACATGTTATGAACGCCTCGTCCTCTTAACATTATTTTATCTGCGGTTTTGTACTAGACACACATTTCATGCATAAATAAACACTGGACTAAACTAAAAGGCCAGAAAAAAATCCAACAATTGAACGGAAGCACTAAAACAACAACAGATCAAATTTCTAATTGTGGAAATGCAAGTTTTGTGGTTGTGCCTATTTAAATAGCATGCATTATGCAGATGAATTACGCATAATAATTTCCATAAAACTGCTACATCATCACCTGTTTAATGGTTCTTGCTCAGCAGGTCTTAAAACAGAGTGATAACGTGATGTGTGAAATATTCCGTAAATCCCTTGATAATTAAAATGTTTGATATGTTGAATTATTTGGAAGTACGGCATTGGCCAGCACCAGTCGTGACTGCATGCTACTCCTCCGCTCACATCGATTACTCGTGCATCTTGGATCGTCTCTCCCCGGCGCTCCTCCACAGTTCACAGAGGATTGTGATACGCCCGCGTTGGTACCGCCCTGTCCTGTTGTTCCCCGCAGGTTCATGGTGACCTTTTTAGGTCTTTCCGCGTTGCACAATCTCCGGATGAAACTGTGCAAACGAGCGGGTTCGTCTTGGCGGGGCGACAGAGGCATTGAGAACTGGAGCTGGTCTCAGCCTTGTGTGAGGAATCGGCCTCAGCTCACGTGTCCCCCCGGCTCATTTGTCACCAGAGGGTCACCGAGACTGAGCCGCGGTCCCGCCTAAGCTTTCGGTAAAGGTCACAGGAAAGGTTAATGCAAGGCCCCGGCCCACCGCTTCCCTCCACCTCCTCTGCCTGTAAAAGCGACGCCCGACAGTTTATAGCCGCCATTCCTCCGAGCCTCACCTGCTAATTGAAGAGGTGCCAGCTTTATCTTGTCCTCCTGGAGAGCATGTCATGGGACCCCAGGATGTTCCTGTCCACGCAGGGATGTGTCCCCGGGAGGGACGGTGCCTTATCACAAATCGCATTAGGGCTGCGCCGCCAGGAAGAGGAGTGCAGCGTAATCAGATGAAGTCCCATTCCAGAAACTGGTGCGGCGAGGAAGGCGGATTGTACCGATGGCTGCTGTCGCTTTAATTAAACGCGCTCCCGTTCCCCGCACGACGTACGACTGTAAGCAGAGGTAAACAGATCATTAACGGTGCGCCCTGGCTGACTGTGATGAATACCAAAATCCCGGCACAAAACATGTCTAATTTTGCTTCTTCTAAAATGGAGCCCAAAGGGCCTGTTTGCCTGACTTTTGCCACGTTATGGACTCTCTTTGTTATTTCTCGGAAAGTTTTTCCATTTTTGAAGTCTTAGCTGTGATAACTGGTTATGGCGTTTGGAAATCCGCACCAGGATTGGTGATTAGCATCGGCAAAATACTTCTGATGAGACCAGGGAGTCAAATCCGATTTTTGTCATCCGGGGTTGGGTGTGCGCGAGTTCTTGGCCCGTGAAGATGTCATTCGAATGCACAGGTGTAGCTGCAGTAAATTTCCACCTCTTCTCCTCCTATGCAGCTGTCTGGCATAAACATGAGGCATTAACTCCCATCCGAACACGGAACAGATACGGCAGGGCTATAAATGTTTTAATATCCGGCAGCTTTTCGGTCTGTGTGAGGTGGGAAGGGGGATGAAAGGTAATGGAAGAAGCATAATGAATTCGCCCAGTGGAAGATGGAGTGATCGTGTCACAGTTACATGTTGTCAGCATTATAATGTTGAGGAGAAGTGTTTGCATGCCAGTCCGTGCAATGCAACGATGCACCCTGAGCGTGATTTGCAGTTTGGATGTGTTTCAAATGTGTCTCTCGTTCGGTTTTGCTGCAGGTGCTCGCGACAGGAAGCCTGTGAGAAGTGGGAGGAGCCCCAGCACTTCAGTGTCGAGCTCAAGCAGTGCGTGAACATCAGCATCACGCCCAACAATATGTCCGTGACCTCCACCTCCACCCAGGTGATTATTATATTTTAACCCACATGTCAGTGGGTGACCTAGCACTCAGACCCTAATCGGAAGGGTTGCGGGTTCAAATCCCAAACTGTCAAGGAGCCACTGAGGTGCCCTTGAGCAAGGGACCGTGCCCACACACTGCTCCCCGGGCACCTTTCAACTAAGGGTGATGGGTTGCATGCAGAGGACACATTTCGTTGTGTCACCATGTGCTGTGCTGCAGTGTATCACAATGACAAAAACAATCAATTTTGCTGTGTAATTTTTGGCCATTTCTATTAGTTAAAATGTGTCACAGAAACAGATTTGAGAAAAACAAATGACATCTTTAAGGCAAGTTATAACTCAAAGACTTTTGCTAGATGTTGCATATTGATCACCTTATTGTGAAATTTCCTGCCCTTCTGAGGGTTTCCAGTGAACCTTTGAGGAATGGAAATTCAACAGAATTTTTTTTAAGAATTGCAATTGTTATTTGGGTATTTGGTTTATTTAATTTTAACAGGATTTAATCATTTTTTTTACTTAAATTGTTAGAAAGTTCCAGATAGATCTTTTTATCCTCTAGGGAAATTACACTGACACTAGCATAATTGATTTAATTAACAGAGTAGTGGAGTGCCACAAAGGTCAGTCACTGCTCCTCTTCCTTTTAAAGGACCAGAATTATCTGCAAATATACAATTTGTCGGTGGAAAGTAAATGAAGCGATATAGCAGTATAGCAAAAATTTACCAAGTTATTATGCAGCCGCTTAAGTCACTGTATTGTTTTATGATGTTGCCTTTGACTCCCCTGAGCTTTCATTATCCGTACCTGTCAATTCAGCATGACTCAAATCTGCGAGCTGCCAGACAGCTACCGGAATTGCAGTTAATTTGGATTCTGCCGAGGATGAAAGTTTTTTTGCGAGATTTAATGAGATCTGTGAGATTAAGTGTCACATGTGAGACTTGAGAAATGGTAAATTTGTGCCTTTCACCAATACTTGAAAATTGACAGGTATGCTAATCTAATTTAATTCAGGTCAAACCTGACGTAGGATTTTTTCGCCCAATTTTTAATACATTTACCATTCCTATGATGGCAAATGTTATTTTTCTATGCAAATTCTCGTTGTTTTTGTCTCACACAGATGCTTGTGTTTTTGTGTGTGTCTGTCAGTTAAGCGTTAAGGTGCTGAACGTGCCCGACCTGTCTGCTGGAGTCACTTGTGTGTTTGAAGAGCTGACAGAGAGCCAGGGGGAGGTGCTGTCGAAAGGACAGGTCCTGTGCATGTCCCCGTCACTGCGAGACCTGCCCTCTGTCACACAGGGTTACGGTAAGCGGCGGAAACAGCACGTTCCGTCTGATGAACTCAGCACCGGCATGTTGACGCTCGCCGTGAAAAGTTTGCCGTTATGCCATTACCTGCCGCTGTTTGCTTAGTGCAAATATCGATTTTTCTGGCAGTCCGACACTCGGCTAAAATGATGTTTGATGTGACCCCTGGATGTGGCTAAAGTGTTTAAAAACGGCCAAGAACAGGAGCTTCCTTGTCTTTCGGGTTTCATCCTGCGCCAAGATCACAAATGTAGTGATGGTAACCTTTAATGTTCCCTGGATTATTATTCCCATTAATGACAATTATGGAATATCTGAATGGAAATATTATGGCAATTATCTTGAAGTGAGGCACACAGGTATAATTGGAGCTGCAGAATGTAGACATTAGCTACGTGAAAACGAAAGACTGCCGGTTTGTTGGAGAGCATAAGTGGATTCCACTTTGGAACGGGAAAGCAGGGCAAAAGGGGGGAAATTACGAGTGCAGACATGGTTTGGTTTTCTTGCTCGGAGTGATCGTAATTACACAGAAGGTTGAGTCCTGAACGACGGGGGAAATCTCTGATGTTTACGCCTTCCTTTCGCAGGCGACAAGCGCGTGGTGAAGTTCTCGCTCAAGTCCAAAGAGACCGGCCACAAGTTCATCACCACCGACTTTGTCTTCTACAACTGCAGCGTCCTCCAGTCGTAAGTGTTGGGAAAGTGGGCGAGGATTCTGATATGTTATGCTGTGGTGTTCTGTGATTAGGTGCAGGAGGATATTTGTTGCTGTTATTATCATTCGTTTTATTGCCTTGCTAGTTGCTGCTCATGTTCTGGTGGAAGTGCTTGAAAAATAGACTTTGGAGCTCAAGCTCCAGGGATGGTGGTGGTAGTAGTAATAATAGCTTGTAAAGTTTGGATAATTTAGTTAATTGGGGGATAATCATAGGACCATGAAGCAGGAAAAAAAAAACGTATTTCAGGTAAATTTGAGTAAAAATTGAAAGGTACATACACACACACACACACACACACACACACCTCCTCCAGGTTCTTAATAGCCGACTGAAAATGGTAGAGCCCCATCCAGAGCTTTAGTGTTCATTATTGAGAGCTGTGCGGTAATGGAGATGCTCTCTGCGTGTTGCTGATGTGGAGGGGATTTTTATTTTATCTTATATATATATTATTATTTTTTGCTGGATTTGGGTGGCCCACTGCACTGTGGCAGGGCTGCAGCTCCGCCGTCCGGCTGTACTTCCTGCCATATGTGCTCATTTGCACTTCACTTACCAGGGACAGCAGAGTCAATGTTGTGGGTGTAGAGCCTGAAACACTCATATCATTTTACACCGCTTGCTTTTTTTTTTTACATCACAGACTTGTCGTCATTGTATTTGCCAGCAACACGAAGATAAAAAAAAAAAAATACTACATCGGGTTTTATTTTCCTGTTTTGGAGAACAAAATTGCCTCGTCGGCGTGCAGAATGCACACATAACAATCAATCCTCTCGTGTAAAAGAAATGCGGGGCAGCGCTCCTCGTACAGGGCTCACCAGTTGCCATGGCGACCGCAGCGGAGGCCTACTTCGCCAGCGTGGCCTGCCTGAATCCTGCGCCAAATTTCCTGTTTTTACAAAAGCCCTGTGGGAACATTTAGCCCCTTGAATTGTTTCCCCCTCCGGTGTGGCTGGCAAACTGCGCTCCATCCCCCCCCCCCCCCCCCCCCCCCCCCCCCCCCCAGCCTCACCAGGCTGGCGCCGGCGCCTCTCCCCACCTCCACCTCCTCCAAATCCCCCACCTGGTTCCTCAGCCGCTATTCCATCGCTTAGGATAATTAGCAGTGGCCACCTGTGAAAGCGAAGGATGTTACACAGTGTAACACGCTCCCATACCTTGTACGTCGGGTGGTAGCAGCCTAGTGGGTAACACACTCGCCTGTGAACCAGAAGACCCAGGTTCAAACCCCGCTTACTACCATTGTGTGTCTGAGCAGGACACTTAACCCTGAGTGTCTCCTGGGGGGACTGTCCCTGTAACTCTGGATAAATGCCATTAATGTAGAAGTATTCCTTGTTACCAATTACCATTATTACCATTAACAAATAAGGAAGCGCTCAATGGCTGAGTGGAGAGATGCATTAAACCCATCACCTGAAGGCGCCTGAAGAGCAGTGTGGCACCTTGGCGGTTCGGTCACGAACCTTCAGTCACAAGCCCACTTCCTTACCCGCTAGGTGTCCTCTGCCCCAACACTGCGGAGAAGCAGAGAAGTTAGCTTGGGCTCGGTTTGGATAAAAAAAGCTTTTTCTTTCCCCCAAGTTGTGCATTTATAATAAATTGTGACAAATCACACAAAAAGAAAAATGTATGATTCTGGTTCAAGATCTGGAAGGACAGTATTGAGCCCCCCCTCCCTTTTTTTTTGTTATTCTTTGTCCTGCCCTCTCATTGACTCTAGCTTCTTGGCATGCTAGATATCATTTTTGTCCATCTGTTGTAGTTCAGTGACAGTTTTTAATGACTTTAGACAGTATTTTTAAACTGACGCAGAACTATGTGCTGAGTGTGTGGTTTGTTTGCTAGTGTGAGGTCAAAGGCGTCCTCAGAATTTACATAAACACACCCTATCTTAAATGATGTCTGCACATGCAACTTAGTTTAATCATCCGAAATGAGGAGGTAGCGTGCATGAGAGCCGTCACTCATCAATTTATGCAAATCCACAGGAGACCAAGCCCCAATTTTCATGGATGGATGGATGCATGCCTACATGAATACATACTGTATACCGTTACCACTGAAAAGATTTTGTGCTAAATTGCCTATAGGCACCTATAGAACACATTTCCTTTTCCATTTTCTATTTACTGTACGTAGCTGCCCAGCTAAGGTACCGTTTTTCACAGTTAATTTTAGCTCACTGTTCACTGCCATCGACCTGTAAAGAGCTTTAACGTATCGAGGCTCGGCTCATCATTCATGTGTTTCCTTCTCTCTTTTCTTTCCCCCTTCAACCCCTCCCCTCCCTCACCGGCTCACGGCTTCTGAGCAGCACTCCTCTCCTGCCCCCACGGCAACGGCGTAGCAACGCTGGCCTGTCCAGGCGCTGACGCCGAACCCACCCTACTTCATCAGCATGTCAACTTTTGGCTGCGCTGTGTTTCCTGGCGCTTTGCTGAAATTAAAGCAAAGAGAATTGATGGGCTTCATACTCCTGACGCAGCATGTTGCATATTCCAGGCTCGGACTTGCAGATATGTGCCGAGTGTTTACTGCACATTTTCGTCTGCAGTGGAGGCCTGCGCCGTTGCCGGGAGCCGTTTTTGATACGTATAAGCCGCAGCTCTAAGCCCCGGGCTGCGTATTTAATGAGGTGTCGGCATCGGGGCGACGTGGACTCGCGACACCACGCCGAGTGCCGATGTGTCACGCGAACATGCCCTCATAATGCATTCAGCATCACGTTCCAAACTCCAGACGTCATTGGGCACGTTTTTTTTTTTTTTTTGGACTGAGAACCATCTTGGGCGTTTCGCCCGATGGGAGAGCAGCGGATTTTACGCTGCTCCGCGGCTCAAGATGCTGGCGAATGTGCTCAGACTGCTGAGTGTCTTCCAAAGGGGATTTGAACTATGTGCCGGGGTGGGGGAGGATATGATTAGTATGGGCCAAGGTGTATGTTCTTCACTCAGCCTCTCCTGCGTGCTGAATGTAGGATGCGCAGGGAGGCGGGTCGGCGTCAAATCTCAGCTTGTGTCCCGCGGACCACAGGTGCATGCTGCTTGTGTTGCTCCACAGGCAATTAATTACCTAATTGGACTCATCGTTGGGATTTTTTTCCCCTTCTAATTTCTACAGTCAAAGCATTGCCTTTCAGACTTCAATTAATGACTAATTGAAAGGCAGTTTGAAAATGGCTTGGACTCAATGGCCCTTAAGGATTAATTGTCCGTGCAGAAATGAATAGCCTTAAAGTGGGAATCTGTGGCTCGTTGACCACCAATAGAAAAGTCTGATTCAGTAGGGTGGTGCAGGACTTTGTTCATTCTGCATACATACAATATTTAACGAAGGTCCTAATCAATGGGATACGAATGCATGCTCATGTTAAATGTCTCTGTCACGCTGGCTGGACATGGCGAAGAAGAAGGACGCATACGCATACTTGGTAGGCAGGACAAGGGGAACATCACCAAACAATGACCCGACGGCGAACAGACACGAACAGGGCAGCTTTATACAATCATACACAGGCGAACACAATCAGGAAACAGGACCAACATGAATCTCCGGTCCGAAGTAACCCCTGCCATGACCGTATCATTTCAAAATATACAAATGCCTTCATCGAGAGCTTTTGTTTGAAATTTGCATTAATATTTATGGATGACTAGTGGATGTTCTCTTATAGAAAAATAAACATCAAATTGGTGATTCTAAAACCCCACCGCCACACAGAAACGTTAGCAGTCGTGTATTAAAAAAGGGAAAGATACACATGAATACATTGACAAATATGCTCCAAAATAAATCAAGAACACTTTTTCCCCGTGTAGCACTTGACTAATTAGAAGATATATTGGTTTTTCATGAGAACGTAATCAATAAAGAAAAATCCAGAATTGGGTGTGTGAAGGGCCCCGGGGGATTCTGAACCTGTAATAAGTGGTTTGTGATGGAGAGTACGTGATGATCGATGGATGATTCCATCCTTCTCCTCTTCTTCTCAGGTGCTCCTCCTGCGTCAGCAGCCCTTTCCCCTGCAACTGGTGTAAATATCGCCACATCTGCACCAACAACTTGGCCGAGTGCTCGTTCCAGGAAGGCCGGGTCAGCAGTTCAGAGGTAAGGCGCCGCACAGGGGTCACGAACGGCCCCCTGTCCCCTGAAGCAGAGTCCCCAGATTTATTTATTTTAATTTTTTTGTTAAAGAAGCGAGCTGTAATCCGTTAAACACAATGCTGTTGGGAACATGGCCCCAAGCCCCCGGGTGTGAGTGCTGCTGCTTGTCTTCGTGTCCTTAATTCACAGGGTCCCCGGGGCTGCGGCCCCATATCTCACATACACACAGTCCCCTGTGTGCACCTCACACAATCGGGCCATTCATTGTCTCGGTTGGGTGGCGATTGGTGGGTGGAGGGGGTGGGCACCTTGTGAAATGTCCCCCTTTGACACTTTTGGACCCGGTCCTGTTAGAACATGGTGTCTTTGTCATCGCAGACCATAGACACTCTGTACTCCAGGCTCTTCAAAAGGAAACTTCATTTGGAAGTGTTCTTTTATAATGTTTCACCGAGCAAAGGCGCGAAGGAACCTCATTCATCACGGAAGCTGATTCTTTTAACGCGACAGCGGGAACAGCGCCGCTCTTCTAAAAACACGAATCCGAACTCTCGCGTTGTCTCAGTTCCTCAGGCCGGCGTCCTGTTGATTTGACTCAAAAAATACGATAATTTGAGCCCAATCAGTGCTCAGTTTCCCCTCGCGGCCAGTAATACGTCACTGTCCCTGGACGAGAGCATCTGCCACATGCTGTAAATGTAATACTGACCATTACCTAGTAGCAGGGCTGGTGAATCAAGTCAGTGGAGGTGGTAGTAGGGTAGTGGGTAGTAGCCTAGTGGGTAACACACTCGCCTGTGAACCAGAAGACCCGGGTTCAAATCCCACTTACTACCATTGTGTCCCCGAGCAAGACACTTAACCCTAAGTTGCTCCAGGGGGACTGTCCCTGTAACTACTGATTGTAAGTCGCTCTGGATAAGAGCGTCTGATAAATGCTGTAAATGTAGGTGAGTGAAAACTGTGAGTGAATACTCATGTGCAACATTAAGGCAAAACACTTTTTTGCCTTCATTATGAATTCCGGGGGTGGTAGTAGCCTAGTGGGTAAGACACTCGCCTATGAACCAGAAGACCCAGGTTCAAATCCCGCTTACTACCATTGTGTCCCTGAGCAAGACACTTAACCCTAAGTTGCTCCAGGGGGGACTGTTCCCTGTAACTACTGATTGTAAGTTGCTCTGGATAAGGGCGTCTGATAAATGCTGTAAATGTAAAATTCCACAGCTCAAGGACAGTCCAAGTCCCGCTTCAAATTCTGCCATAGATTGAGATGAATGGTGTAATGTTTCTACAGTAACTTTTTAGCATTTAAAGTCTGCGAGAGTTGAGTTTCCAGCCCAGTGTAAATGGCAGTCAGTCCCCTTCACGGTTTGGGACTTTAGATCTGGAAGACAGTTTTATAGGCACAGATTTCACAAAGCTTCATGGTTCTTCAGAATCTGGCCATATGTTGACGTTCTGTCACTTTTCTCGGCCAGATCTCCATGGTGACTGCGGGACGGGCCACGCGGCTTGCAAAGTGCTGTTCGTTTCACAAAGCATTTACGTCTGTCGGCCCCGTCCCTTTCAGCCGTCGCCGATTACACACTCGAGTAGGCTGTAGTGCCACCGCCCTGGCGAAGCCACGTTCAAGAGCTCCACGCTCGCTTCTGCACTGCAGCCGCTGCTTTAATGTTTCATCGTTGCTGTCAGAGTAAACGTACAGATGAAAGGCTGGGTCCAGGCGGCGAGTCAGACTCGTTCACTTTCAGCGACCTGCCTGTGTGAAAATGTTCAACACAGATAAACTTCCATCAACCTCAGAGTCACCCTTTGACCACATGTTCATTTGCACGTGTTAAGGGACACACACACACACACACACACACACACACAGAGGCCGTGAACAAGATAAGTGTCAGAGCGTGAAACAGATGGAGCAGGACCGCGTGGGCTGCAGTCAGGGACAGGCAGGCGGTTGGCAACATCGAGGGAAGTGAAGAACGTGGAGGTCGATGTGAAGCTTGTTCAGTCCAAAAAGGCTTGCAGGACTGGGAATAAACACGCAATGGGCTAGCTGCGGGCAAGATTTACATTTACAGCATTTACCAGACGCCCTTATCCAGAGCGACTTACAATCAGTAGTTACAGGGACATTCCCCCCCCGGAGCAACTTAGGGTTAAGTGTCTTGCTCAGGGACACATTGGTAGTAAGTGGGATTTGAACCTGGGTCTTCTGGTGAAAAGTGATTGTAATTGTGATACACAGCAGCACAGCACACGGTGCACACAGTGAAATGTGTCCTCTGCATTTAACCCATCACCCTGAGTGAGCAGTGGGCAGCCATGACAGGCGCCCGGGGAGCAGTGTGTGGGGACGGTGCTTTGCTCAGTGGCACCTCAGTGGCACCTTGGCAGGTTGGCATTCGAACCGGCAACCCTTCTGATTACGGGGCCACGTGTGTATGTGTGTATGTTTATTTGCTCTGGTCTTGAAAAGTGAAGCGATTGCCATTGTGAGACACTGCAGCACAGCACACGGTGACACAACAAGATGTGTCCTCTGCTTTTAACCTGCCCTGAGCTTTGCTCAGTTGCACCTTTGTGGCACCTTGGTAGCTCTGGATTAGACCGGCAACCTTCTGATTACAGGTGACCTGCTATGCCACCACTGCCCCAATTCACCTTGGTTTTTACTAATACCATGAAAAACCAAATATCTATACAGTATGAATCTATTATTACTTTAACTTCTATTTATATTATTATGTTGTATTTTCATTAATAATATCGAATATCAATATATCAATATAATAATATCATATCAGTAATCCTAATAATATTATTATTATTGTTTATAGGCCATTTTTTTATAGAAATGTCTTTCTTTTGCAGACTCTGCTTATCAGTGTAGTCAGTGCAGCGAGAGCGACGTTATCAGTTACGATCCCCACCCTGGTATCTGCGGTGTGGTATTCTGACCCCCGCGTGCACTCCAGCGGCGGCGGCTCCCGTCGGGCGGGGCTAATGAAATCTCTGACGTGACCTGACCGGTAATGACCGATAATGAGATGCAGTCGAGTAATTTGACGCATGACCCCTGAGAGCCTGAAAAGCTCGGTGAGGGGACGCTGTGCACGCTGGCGGGAAAAATGAAGGAAATTAAGGGGAAGGGCGGGAAAAGTGCCCCCTTTAATTCCCGTACGACAGGGCAGCGTGGAGCACGCGCTCGTTGGCTGTCGGCGCATTTTAATTTTACACTTAACTGCACATCAAAGAGATGTCTTATCAGGGTTTATCAGACCGAGCCAGCAGCAGGGTGGGGAGGTGGCGGGATGGAGATCTCCGACTGTATATCTTCTCCTCTCCTCTTTATCTGCCCTTCTCTTTCACCCCCCCCCCCACCACCATGACCCTCTTCACCTCCACCTCGCCCGCCTCCAGCGCCAGGACTGACAATCTCCTTATCTCCGGCCTCGGAAAGGAGAGGGGGAGAAGAAAAAAACGAGTTACTCAGCGAAAACGAGCGACTCATGCAGCGTTGATACGGGAGAGGAAGGAGGGGGTTCAGCTCCACCGCAGTGCCGAGGAAGAAGGACTGGGATTCATACTCGCTACGCACACACACGCCACACACACACACGCTCGGCCGCTGATATGAAGCTAAGCGCTCGCTGTCGTCCCTGTCTTTTCCGTTTCGACGTGGGTAGCCACTCCGGCACGGCGCGTTGGGGTTGAGGGGGGTGGGTCAGTGGGGTGTTGAGGGAAGATCTGCCCTGTCAGTCAGACAGTGTCTGTTTTGTGTGTGTGTGTTGGACACACATATGTTAACTTGAGTGTATTTGGTGCATTTTTCCAAACGCTCTCGCGTGAAAGCGGCTTGGCGCCGGTTCAGAGAGGCGACGCCGAGGCTCGCAGGGGATCTTCAGCTCAGGTCCCCCTAAAAAGCCTTCCCGGCCCCGGCCCCGGCGCCAGCCTCTTACTGGACAATCACAGCGGCCCTCGCTCCTGCTGCAGCGAGAGAGTCGGGAGCACATTACACGCCGCGGTCCGAGTTAGAGCCGCGGTTTTTAATGCTGACTGACACCTCAATCAGCCGCCAGCTCAAAAAAGTGGCGCTTGTCTCAGTCAGCCGGAGCCTCGACGGAATGACCTTTGCGCCGCCAATTAGCCGGCGCGCAGCTGACTGTACCCGGATTTGCGTAGCTTCTCCGAATAGGATGAGACACGGGGTCCTGCCCACGACGCACGGGTCGGCGCGATAAAACGTATATTATTCCACATTTACAGTCACGTGACCGCCACTTTACCCTCGTTCCCTTACTCCCTGTAACAATTCGACCCCCCACCCACCGTAATGTGCGTTTTTCTTACAGAATAAAACTGGTACAGAATAAGTACCGGCAACGAGCTCTGCCACACTAAAGTGGAAATGGAAAATATATTATAACGCAACAATGATATTAAATAAGCAACATCATAACATTTGTAAACGTAATAACATTAATAACAATGACATTAAAAAGCATGCAAATTATGTGGGTCTTTATACAAGATTTGTAAGGGTGGTTAGTGCAGGAGGACGGTCCCTGTAACTACTCATTGTGAGTCCCTCGCTGATGAATACCACAAATGTAAAATGTGCAGCGGTGGCCTAGTGGGTAAGGAAGCGGACCCGTAATCGGAAGGTTGCCCGAACCGCCAAGGTGCCACTGAGGTCCCCTTGGTCAAGGTAGCGTCCCCACACACTGCTCATTCTGATCATTCCAGAAACTGGGATCGGCTGATGACAGACCTGTCTTGGCCTAGAACTTTAAGGCTTTGTTTGGAAGATTTGAAAGGCTTCTGGGAAATGTGATAAGTATTTTTAATAATTAGTTAATAAATGTAATGAGTATGTTAAAAACATGATGATATGTGTTTTCCTGCTGCTGTCAGGATCTAAAGAAATGAACAGATGGAAGTAAGTAGTATCTTGGCAAGGAGGAACCTAAATTAAGGGTGTAATTATTTCCGACACCCGGAAGATGAGCTTGGGTTTTAATTATGTTTTCATAACAAAAGTTTAAGAAGGCGTGATTGACAGCTCTCTCACACCCTCCTTCACGCTGCATTTAATGCCCTCCTGTCGATACATTACCCGTCCGGGTGTAGGGTAGTGTCGGTGTCAGGTTTTTCCTCAGTTCTCTACACTCCTTATATATATATATATATATATAT